>NC_077232.1:218512035-219186076 GCF_027887165.1 Monodelphis domestica
ACAGTCAGAAAATATAAGCCAGAATTTGAACACAGGTATCTGATCCCATTTCTACTGCCTCTTTTACCATATCAAATATAACCTATGTTTTAGTGCCTAGATCTTCTACTAACAAGTTCTTCATGCTTGAGGCAACACATTATTCAATCTTTCTGTTGCTATTTTTCATCTATAAAATGATCAGATTTATTTGTTTTTTTTTCAACATTTATTTTGGATACTATATGAAGAAGGAGGCCATTAGGTAGCTCCGTAGATAGAGTGCTGACCTGGAGTCAGGAACATAGAGATCAAATCAAGATCAAGAGGCTAGGGAGGAAGCATTTGGTCAGAGAAGTGAGAGGTATGGGGAGGAGAGTCATAGATTGTTAACCATGTTCTTTTTAGGAATGTCAGAATGGATTTAGTTATGGTGTGATAGAAAGATGGCCAGGGCAGTTAGGTGGCCCAGACTCTAGAGCACCAATCCTGAAGTTGGGGAGTCTCTTCTTCATGAGTTCAAATCTGAAGTCACTTAACCCTGTTTAACTTAGTTCCTCTTCTATAAAATAAGCTGGAGAAGAAAATGAGAAATTACTCCAGTATCTTTGCTAAGAAAATCCCAAATGCAATCATGACTGAAAAATGATTGAGCATTGAAAAAAGATGGCCAAGGAAACAAAGATTTAAGGTCTGGATTAAGTTAGAATTGGCAGAGATTTACTCATCAATTCATATCCCAAGGATGGTAAGGAAAGTACTATTTCTCTATCCTCATGAAACTTAACATCTAATGAGAAGATTAGATATAAACACAGATATCTATAATGTATAGTATTTGTTGATATGGGTTATCAGAATTTCAAGGTGGAACTGTGTAAATTATTGGAGAGTACTACTACTAGTTGGAACAATCAGTAAAAACTTCATGAAGGAGCTGACATTTGATTTGAATTTTGAAAGGCAGTTGGTAATGCAATAGCTAAAAAAGTAGATAGAAACCATTTCAGACATAGGTAACATGATGGGTGAAGGTCTGATGGTGAGAGAATATACTTGAGTATTTAGAGGGCAAAGAGTAATATAGTTTGTCTGAATGAATTTAAGGAATGGTTAAAAAGGAATAATATGAGATAAGGCTAAAAATAAGCTAGTCCCACATTTTGGAGTGTCTTAAATGCCAGAGACATGGTAGATAGAGGGTTGGAATTGGAGCTAGGAAGACCTGAGTTAATGTCCTGCCTCTGATATACTGACTTTATGACATGGGCTAAATGACAACCCCTCAATGTTTTGGGTAACTCTTAAAAGAAACTTGCAGAGAAGGCACTGGTTTTCACTGGTGGAGGGAGTTTCTTCCTCTTGTTGTTCCCCTATATCAGGTCAAATTCCTATCACTCATATGCCAGAAAAAATAGTTTGAGATTTGAATTTTAGTTTTCTGAGCAGAAGAGTAACATTACAAAATCACCAAATAAGAAGATTTATTCTAGTTGTGATATAAAGGAAAAATTATAATGGAAAAAAGTTGAAACAGAAAGGTCATTTAGAAAATATGGCAGTGGGGGGAAGCTAGGGGACAGTGGATAGAGAGTCAGATCTGGAGATGGGAAGTCCTGGGTTCAGATTTGACCTCAGATACTTCCTAGCTGTGTCACCTGGAGCAGGTCACAACCCCACAACCCCAACTAGCCTGTACTAATTTTATGCCTTAGAACCAATACACTGTACTGATTCTAAGACTTTTAAAGGTAAGGTTTTTTCCAAATAAAACAAAACAAAAAAACTATGGCCAAAGAATGAGAAGACAGAAGTTACACCATTTACTAAGGCAA
Source organism: Monodelphis domestica (assembly GCF_027887165.1). Taxonomy (NCBI): domain Eukaryota; kingdom Metazoa; phylum Chordata; class Mammalia; order Didelphimorphia; family Didelphidae; genus Monodelphis; species Monodelphis domestica. The sequence continues at coordinate 218,513,850 of NC_077232.1, forward strand.
TGAGACTGGTAATTAAGAGGAGGTAATAGTCTGGGAGAAAAGTAGGAGAGGTAGAACCATAGCATTTGGCAAAATCATTGGTCAGATAGGCAAGATAACAAATGAATGAGTGATAAATAACCCCAAGGCTATGAACATGATGGACTGAAGCATTAAAATTCTATGGCTATGCTTAGACTTGATAAATCAGTTAACCAATAAATCAATTACTATTTCTAAAGCACCCATAACTGGTACTATGCTAGGCACTGGAGATAAAAATGTAAATAACAATAAAAATCACTACTCATTAGGCAGTTGTTCCATTCTCCTGATAGAGATACTAAAAACATACATAGTATGTCCCCAAAGTCTTGCTGCAGTTTTAAGAGAGTACTCTCTTAAAACCATACCAAGACATTTTGAACAACTTGAATAATGCATACAAGACAAATATAAAAAAGAAAGAATAAAAAGTAGTTAAATACAATATAGTTGAAGGCAGTCCTATTAGTAGCTAAGGGGATCAGGGGGAAGGGAAGAGAGGAAAAATTCATACAGTTGCTACTGTTTACCAGACAGTATGCCAATTATCTCACAAATATGATCTCATTTCATCCTTACCTCACAAGGAAGGTTCTAGGGCTGCTGCCACCTTGAGATAAAAGCCTACTGGGACTTCTGGGGAAAGAGTCCGAGGAAGAGACCTCCTCCTGTATCTGACCTGCTATGTGAGATACCCCTACCAGGTAGGGGGCCACCTCCCCTGCTTGCTCCTGGGGCTTCTCTGTTCCTCTACCTCCATCTCCATGCCCTGCCTCCCCTCCCAGCCTCTACAGCCCTCCCTCCAGGACCCAGGCTGTATCTCTACTTGGGGTATCACTCTTGTCTGTGTCACTCCATCGACTTCTCTGGCTGCCCACCAGAGCATCTGTTCCTGTCACTCCTTTCTCCCCTGTTTCTCTCTGAGCTCCACCATCCCCGCTGCAATTATGTTGCTCCTGGTCTCCTCATTGCTTCTTCTGTTGCCCCCCACCAGTGTCCAGAGGTATGGGGACAAGATCATTGGTGTCTACACTTGTATCCCACTCCCAGCCCTGGAAGGCTATGATGTTCATCTTTCAAAGGTTCCACTATGGAGGTGTCTTGCTGTCCAAATGATGGGTCCTCACAGCAGCTTGCTGTGGCCACTAGAACCTTCAAGTGGCCTGGAGGAACACAACCTCCAATGCCTGGAGCCCCCGCAGCAAATACTCAGGGTGGTCCATGGGGTAGTCTACTCCAGGTACAACTATAGAGCCAATGATCATGACCTCATGCTGCTCCACCTAGAGAGGCCAGTGAAGCTGACCTGAGAGATCCAACCCATTCAGGGTCAAGAAACTGTGCCAGTCCTGGGACCAACTGTCTGGTGTCAGGCTGGGGCACTATTTCCAGTCCTAATGCCAGATATTCCAGCTCCCTCCAGTGTGTGAACATCAACATCTTATCCGATGAAAGCTGCAGAAATGCCTACCCAGGAACCATCACTGGAGGCATGCTCTGTGCCAGGTACCAGAAAGGGGGAAAGGATTTCTGCCAGGGTGACTTCAGTGACCCCTTGGTGTACAATGGGGCCCGGTAGGGTCTGGTGTCTTGGGGGCAGTGAACACTGTGCCCAGGCTAGGTATCCTGGCATCTATACCAAGCTGTGTAGTTACTGGACCTGGATCAAAAATGAAATGTGGAAGAGGCAGAAACACTGACATGCTCCTCCCAACTCCCACCACCCAGGAAGGGAGCCCAGTCCAACCTGTCCCTTGTTCTGCCCTCAGAGACAGGTAGCTGGAAACCTCAAACTCTCCAAAGGAACCCTTGGCATCCTGATTCTTCAGCCCATCAGCCCATGATCATTCTGATCAACCCAGTGGACCTCTCCCACTTCCCCCCAGGACTTCTCCAAGAATCACTGGTGCAGGGTTCCTAGGTCCCCATCTCCAGTTTGGATTTTGATGGATGGGAAGGGAACCCAAAGGATTTAGAGATGGAAAGGACTTCAGAGCAGTTCTGGAGAGAACATTTTAGAAAATCCAAGTACTTCAATTTTTACAAATGAGGAAACTGAGGGTTAAAGTGATCTCCTCAAACTAGGATGTAGCAGCCAGATTCAATATGGTTCCCAAGTACCTTAGCCTCTTTCATGAACCCACTACTCAGGTATGGATCCAGAGAAATGACTAAACCAAGCTGTTTCCTCTGGGTCACCACTTCCTCAATAATCTCAGGATAAATAAAGCCTACAATAACACACACAAAACAAAAACAAACAAACAAAAAACCAAGGTAGGTTCTATTTTTAATCTTTATTTTTACAGTTTAGGAAACTGAGGCAAATGGAGGGCAAGTGGCTTCTAGAATTACACAGCTAGTAAGTATCTGAAGCTAGATTTTAATTCACATCTTCCTGACTCCAGGCAGAACAGTCTATTCCCTGCACCACCTAGCTGCCTCTGGAAAGGCTTTATTTAAAAAGTGGTATTTGAGCTATATGTTGAAGGACAAGAAAGATTCTGTGAAGTGGATATGGGGAAGAATGTCTTCAAGGAGTGAAGAATTGCAAATATAAAAATGGGAGATGGAACATTGTTTGTGAAGACTAATGAATGAGAAGACCAGTTTGACTGGGTGAAAATATGTAGAAGACGAAGTTACATAGTTACATTCAACAAGGCTGGAAGGACAGGCAATGTTATGTGTTCAAAACCAACAGCAAACTCCTGGAGTTTACTGAGCAAATGACATGCTTAAATTTATCCATTAGGAAGGTCACTTTGGGAGCGTTGTGGAATATAGATTGAAGTCATGTGAGATGACTCAGCTACAAACAAGTGAGGAAGTCATTGAAAAAATATAGAACAGAAATGCTAATGGCATGGACTAAGGAAGTAATTGCAAGAAGAGAGATGTTATGAATTAGCAAAAGATATGAAGGAGTGGTCAGAAAGGCAAGAGGAAAACCAGGGGATAGTAGTACCACAAAAACCCAGAAAGAAGAGGAGCAAATGGCCAGCAGTATTAGATGCAGCCTAAATGAGGATGAGTATGGGGGGGGGAGGTCATATGATTTGGCACTTAAGAGATCACTGGTAACTTTGATGAGAGAAGTTTTGTACAAGTGACGAAATTGGAAGCAAGACTGCAAATGATTGAGGAGTGAGAGCAGAGAAAGTGGAGTCAGCTAGGAAAGAAAGCTTTTTCTGGGAGTTTGGCTGAAGAAGAGAGGAAGAAGAGAAAAATGTTGATAGGTCAAGGACATGAAATGTTCTGCTGGAAGCTTTTATGGATGAGGTAGGTGGGACCTGAACATGTTTGAAGGAAGTAGGGAAGGAATCAGTAAATAAGAAGTTGAAGAGAGACAATGCAGACATAGAGACACACAAAGAGACAGAGAAAGAGAGAGAAGGAAAGGGAAGATGATGACGAAGAGGAGGAGGAAGAGGAAGAGAGAGGAGGCAGAGGGAGGGAGGTAGGGTGATTGAGATTGCTATATTCTGGAGAAGATAGATGGGCTAGGTTCACCTTGGCAAAGAATTAGCCACCTTATCATCATAGACAGAGATTGGGGAAAAGAAGGTGAGGATGGGTGTTTATGTTAAGGAGTTTTGAGTTGAAATGAAGTGGAAAAGTGGCAGTCCAAGAGAATGGCATCAATTGTCTCAAAAAAGTAAGGAAAAGGTTCTCATTTAGAAATGGGATTGTGTGAGGCTTTAGGAAAAAAGAGTTTTGGAAAAGTTTTGTGAGGAATGAGATAGAAAATCAATTGGGGAGGAATATAAGGATTGTATCCCTGTTATCTAACTTTAGTTGGATACCACGAATTTATAAGATACTCTGTCAGCAGAATAGTGAGGCTTCTTCAAGTTCTGTTTGGTAGCACATTATGTCTGAGTGAATAAAGCAGGGCTAGAGTTCAGCAAAAGATGAGTGGCCATAGGATAAGTGGCAAGGATTTCTAAAATAGAAGACAGTATAATTTTGAATCAGGTCAAAAATTAAGAAGAAAAGAAATAAGAAAAGGAGTAATATCTTGAGAAACTAACAAGATTTTGATCTTCAGGGATAAGTGGAGGAGTACAACTTAGGGGCTAATATACAAGAGCCACCATAAATTCATTGGATAGAAAATTTAACATAGAATTTCAAAGAAGTAAAGTTTGATTATATCTATCTATCTATCTATCTATCTATCTATCTATCTATCTATCCACACAAAAGGATAATTTAAAAATGGAATTGGGGAACAAGGAATATTCCAAATTCATCTTCAGAACAAAGTAGTCCTATAACCAGTAGTGAGAGGATGAGGGTATGTATACTAACTCTGTGAAGGCTAGTAGATGGACAGAAATGTCAGAAGTCTGGGATGAAGAAAACCTTATTAATTATGGAACAGGAATTCCAGGTTGCAAAGTAAAAAGGGTGAGCAAAGTTGGAATGGTACATGAGTAGGGAAAAATTGAAGAGACTGGAGACAGGTGAAGTTGGAGACAGTTTTCTCTCTTGTGACCAATGATTGATTACTAAAGAGATAGGGAGAGAAACAGATGGCATGAAGTTGTGAGCCATATTGGGTAGCATATGAAAAAGAAACCTAATATGCTTCTAAAGGTTCTTTCCAATTTAAATAGCTTATCATTCTGTCATGAGTCATTTTTTAAAAAGATTTAGGATTTCACTGGTACTGGGAAGAACTCCAAGAGAGGAAATTCATTTTGCTTATGCAGAGAGACTTCTAATTCTGCAATTTAGAGTCTTAGCTCATTATCTCAGGTCCTTAGAGTCTATGTAATTTTCCCAGGGTCACTCAGCCAGCTTATGTCAGTGGTCATACTTGAATCTAGAACCTTCTGACCCAAAAGGACAGATACATTCATTAAATGCATTAATAACTCTCATGATGATGCTAGTACTGTGAAATAATACACACAAATAATAACAATAGCCCAACTTTGCATTTTAATAAGGATCAATTTATATACATTCTACTTACACATACCTTTACAGAAACAACTTGCAGTTGAGTGTGCCTATGTGTGCAAGGTGAGGTCTGCCTTGAGAAATCCATATGCTGAGGATGTAGCCTAATCTCCATTGCTCAGCAATCCTGGCCCATAATGCCAATGCATTGTTCTCCTATACAATGACTTCCTCTGTGGGTCATCCTACTAATTTCACTAGATCCAATTTTGAACCAGGATACACAGAATTTCCTGCTAGTGATTCTTATCACTCCTTAACCTTTCCTGTTGCTTCTAGAGCAGGGAAAGGAAAAGGTTCTATGTTTGTGAATATTAAGCCAAGGACTTTTGCCATGTAGTTTGTTTTCTTTTTAAAAATGCCTGAAGTTGCACTGTCTGTTTGGAATTGTATACAAATTCTAAAACAATGGCTTCCTTCTTTATCTCCAGTGGATCTTCCTTCATATACAAATTCCTAACCAAAGATCACAGTTAAAACTTTCTGTGAGATTTGCTTTTCCAAATACAACAATGCTTTGGTTTGGTCAAAGGTGTCCTCAGTAATGTCATATAATTTTGTGCATGTAAACTGCTTACTTGTCTCCAATATCTGTATTTATTTCCATGTTGTTTTTAAGACATTTCCAATTGTGTGACTCTTTGTGACCTCATTTGGGGTTTTCTTGGTAAAGATACTGAAGTGATTTGCCATTGCCTTCTCTAGCTTATTTACAGATGAGGAAACTGAGGCAAATAGAGCTAAGTGACTTGCTCAGGGTCCCAAAGCTACTGAGTGTTTGAGGTCAGATTTGAATTCAGGAAGATGAGTCTTCCTGACTCTAGCCCTGGCACTCTATCAACCATCTAGCTGCTCCATGAAATGCCTTTCCATAGACTTCTGAATTATTTGTCATTTGGGAGGGAAAAACAAATAAAGGAATAAAGAACACCAAGGTCAAGTGGTGACTGCTCCAGATTTTCTTTCTTTCTCTACACATTTTAAACTCAGAATTTCTATCAAATGCTCTTTGTTGGAGTGTTCAAAAATAGCCACCCATTACAAAGGCAAGTTAGTTGCGGTGCTCTCATTAAAAGAATTGTTTCGAATGATAAATATAAAGTGAGAAGATCAAATTAAATGATTGTGCTCTAATTCTGGCAGACATCCATAGGATATGGAATCACTGAATGCCTTCCTATTCATTCACATTTATATCATAAAGTCAATGTTTCATAATAAATTGGTTTCATTGAAAAGCCATTTAATTTATTGCTATTTATAATAATAGTTAATCATGATAATAAAAGTTAATCATTTTCATAAGGAAAGGCAGTCTGGCAGTGGCTAGGGCACCAATTTTGGAGTCAGATAGACCTAGGTTCAAATCCTATCTGAGATCTATACTATAGGGTGACTAAGGTATTTAACTTCTCAGTGATCTCAGTCTGACTACAAGTTATAGGTGAGTTGTGGATTGGCATAAGTAGAAAAGTTTCCATCTAGGGGTTTTCCTATATAGTTTTGCACCAACTAAAAATAAAATAAAATACTAAATATTTTAAATCAAAAGGCCGTTATTTTCTTCAAACCAACAAATGTATATCCTCAAATAATTAATTTTTGCTTGAAATATAGGTACCAGTCAGCACAGTGTAAGAGACATAGTTTGGTGTGTGTATTGGGGGAAGAGGAAGAAACATTGGTCATAGGGGTAAAAGACTTGAATTCAAGTCCTAGCTCTGTTGTTTATTGATTTTGTGACTTTGGGTAAGTCATATTGCTTCTCTGGGCCTTGGTTTCTTTATCTCTAAAATGAAGAATTTGGACCATATCTTCTCCAAGGTTCCATCCAACTTTAATAAGTCTGTTTCTTGCCTTCCTAATGGATAGGGGAGGTGCTTGAGGAAGAGTGAATTTGGAGCACAACATTAAAAAAATTAATGCTAAAATGAATAAATAATTTTTAAAAGTAGTCTCAGAGAATACCTCAAATGCTTCCTTTATAGAAGCAGTTAGGAAATATGGTATAATGGAAAGAACATTCATTCTGCAGTCAGATAATGTGAGGTGCTTGAGGGTAGGAGCCTCCTTTTTGCCTTTTGTTTCATTTTGTTTTTTCTTTAGTTTATTTACACTGTAAGAAATAAATTAATTCCCATGAATCTCACCCATCACCAAAGAAGGCATCAACTCACAAAAATATATATATTATATCTTTCATTTTTCTATTTATCAGTTCTTTCCCTGGAGGTGGACACTCACAAGTTATTCTTCAAATAATAGTACTGTAGTTGTGTTTAATGTTCTCTTGGTTTTATACATTTCTCTCTTCATTTTCTCATGAAGGTCTTTCTAAGTTGTTTTTTAATTAAACAGCTCATCATTTCTTATGGCGCAGTAATATTCTATTATATTTATGTGCCACACAACTTGTTCAGCCAGTACACTTTCGATGGACATTACCTCGATTTCCAGGTCTTTGCCACCACAGAATGTTGCTGTAAATATTTAGGAACATGCAGATTCTTTTCTCTTTTTTCTGATCACCTTGGGAAATTGACCAAATGGTGGTGTTGCTGAATCTCAGGGCTTGTGATCCATTTTCAATGCTGAGTACTGTGTCTGGCACATAATAAATACTTGATAAATGATTCTAGACTAATTGAGCTAGATTTTAACTGTCTTTGGCATTTCCTCTGTGATCCTGGCCAAGTGACTTAACTTCCCTAGCTCTGTAAAATGTAAGGTTTGGACTAGATGAAATCTTAGGTCCCTGCTAGCTCTAAATCTAAATCTAAACCCCATGAACATTTTAGCTAATGGTGTAAACTCAAAATTATCTGCAGGTGATGTACTAATTTAAAGCAGCAGGTGACCTTAGGTCATCTTGGTTTTGGAATGCATCATCTAATATTTTTGTTAATCTTCATAATTATATTTTGCTTAGGATAAAATTGAAAATAATTTGCCATACCTGAGCACATGCTAACAGATGGGTGGGAGCAAGCTGCAAAAAGTATATTAAGTGATAAGAGACCAACAGAGTTGAGATGAACATTTATAGAAGGTCATCTCAAAGAAGGTAATTCTGCTGTGGATGGTCACTAGGGGCACTAGTGGATGGGAGGGATATTTAAAAGGCTGAAGTTTTAGAAAATGAAGGAAGCCAACTGGTGTAGTAGATACAGTACTGGGCTTGAACTCAGGAAGACCTAAGATCAAATTGAACCACACTCTGTGGGCAGGTTTAAATCTTCATTGGGATTAAATCTTCATTTTTGCAAACTGATGGGGCTGGATTTAACAACTCTAAATGTCCCTTTAGCTCTAAAGCTATGGTGCTATGAATGGATGCCTCAGGACCAACAACATGTAGACTCCAGTAGATCTGTGATATTATTAAGATAAATGCTCAATGCAGATTGCAATCTATCTGTGCTTCCCTATCTTTATCTGACTCTTCAATCTATGAATAAATGTGCATTTTGTACCTAATACATATCAGTTCCTGTGCTAGGCTCTGGGGTTACAAATACAAAAAGTAAAGCAATATTTACCTTGAAGAGACATATTTCATTGTAGAGGGAGAATATGTATCTGCACATATATGCATATAGAATAAAAATTAACTCCTGTCAATATTCTCCTGTAGGTTTTCCATAAGGGATCACAGAGTATTCTGGGAGCCTTCATCTTGTTCTCTTGAAATTGCAGATATGAATATTTACTATCCATTTCTCTAACAACTTGAGAAGTTCTCTAAAAACAAAACAAAACAAACTGGTGTATTTGATTCTGTGTACTGAAAGGATTCCTAGGGCAAAGAATTTCAATTTCTGGCCATAAAGGCAAAACAGAGAGAAGAAGAAATAATCATAATAAATGACAAAAAGAAGTCTTTTATAAAAAAGAAAATCAATGAAACAGAAAGTTATTCTCAATTGAAAATATTACTGAGGTAGTTTCATTCAATAAATTTCATTTTATAATAGTGTTTTAGAAAAAAATTGATATAATTTCATCTTCAAATTTGTACTCTCCCTCCAACTTCCCCTCTACCCCTTTCTGAGAAAGCAAGAAAACCTATTACAAACATGTATAGTCAAGTAAAACATTTTCTCATATAGGCAATGTCCAAAATAAATATGTCTCAATCTGTACTTTATCTGACTTTATCATCTCCCTATCATGAAGTTAGTAGCATGTTTAATCATTAGTCCTTTGGGATTGTGGTTGGTCATTGTCTTTAACCAAGTTCCTATTTCTTTCAAAGTTAATTGTCTTTATAATATTCTTTTTTATTCTGTATTTACAGAATTCTATAAAAAATGTAAAAAAATTCTGTAAAAAAATTACAGAAATCTGTAAAAAAAACACTTGAATTCTGGTCATTTTACTTTATATCATTTTGCACAAATCTTCCCAGTTTTTTTCTGAAACTATTCCTTTCATTGCTTCTTACAGTATAATAGCATTTTTACAGCATAATAGCATTCATTCACATTCACATAGAATAACTTACTCAGCCATTCATGCACTGATGGGAATTCCTTCAGTTTCCATTTCTTTGCCACTACAAAAGGAGCTGCTATAAATATTTTGGTATGTGTGGGTCTTTCTCTGCTTTCTTTGATCTCTTTGGAGAATAGACCTACTTGCTGTATCACTAGGTCAAATGGTATGCATAGTTTAGTAGTTTTTTAGGCATCCTTCCAAATTGCTTTCCAGAACAGCTAGATCAATTCACAGGTCTACCAATAGTGCATTAATGTGCTATTTTCTCACAGCCCCTCTAGCATAACAATGCTGTCTTTAAGCAAGACATACAGCCTTGTACTATTTTAAACAAGAACAATCACTACAAGTATGAGACTAAACAATGTTCCTGACTCCTGCTGCCAGCACAACAATCCAGAAATAAGGGTTTCATCAGGTAAGAAAGATGTAGGCTAAATGGTATTTACTATATTATCATCAATTAAGACTCTAGATTAATAAGCTTATTAATAAATGACTTGGGAACCAGAAAGGTTAGTATGACAACTGAGCTACACCTTCTCATGATTCAGCCTCAGTTTTTCCTCTTCCAATAAGTGACTACCTCAAAGATATTTATTGTGCTGGGTGTTGAGGGAAGTAAGTGTATTTTAATGATGAACTCAGGGCAATTGTCCATAATTGTGAAAATGATCTGAAATCTATTCTGATGAAGATACATACCTCCAGTTCCCAAGAGATAAAGTGATAAAAATAAACAGTCCACTCTTTCAGTAAAAGCAAGCTTGGACGTTGAGACTAGTTACTTGCTACCAAGATCAGAATACTGGAATCAAATGAAGGCAGCAACCAATTACTTTAGGAACAAAGAGAGGTTTTGGAAAGGAGGTCTGAAAAGAAGGCAATATCTATTTCAAAGTAGCCTTTTTCCCAATGGGAAATGGGACAGGGAGCTAGTGGGTGTCACAGGAAGCAAATAAAAAAGGTGGGTATTTCTCAGGTGGTAGTAATTTTCCATAAAAGGGATAATAATTGTTCATGGTTAGAAGTAGAACAGGACATAGTGTCATTTAGAAAGTGTCTCAGTGAAAGAAAACAAGCCAGCAGAGAGCTACTTTTAGTGCAATCAGCCCTCTGTCTAGGGGCAGGAATGGTAGGGAGGAATGGGTCATTGACTTTCTTCTATCCTCCCCAGAGGATACACATCAACCTGTGGGTGGACCCTAGTGCCATGGAATATTGGACAATTAGTTCAGTTCATTTAAGTACACTGTTTGCTCAGCAGGTTGAATACTCATATGAACCAATTAACTTCCATTCGGCTTGGTAGCTTTCGACTGCAAATCTTGTACCAGTCAGAAGATTCATGGTATTAGTTGAAATGGGGAGGATCAGGCTCAGTCTATCTATATTTATATTCCTTTTTGAAAAAAAAATTATGTGTATAATCCAGTAATGGGTCAATAGCATTATAAGAAAAAGAAGGGTAGCATATCATTATTTGTTCTTTCTTATCTCGCATTTAACTTATATTTTCTTTTAAATGACTCTTTCCCCTCTTTCACTTTTAAAATATTTTAAAATCACACAGCCAATTTTTTCCCCATTAGTGCATCTCAACTATAAATTAGTCTTTTGGGTAAAACAAGAATATTTCCTGACACCATGACGTAATTTATGGTAATAGATAAATATTTCATTTATAATTAATATTTCATTGCATTATTTACTATATGTTTTATTACATGTATTGATCATAAATATTTTCTTATCCTCTCAAATGAAAAAATGGGGAATCCAAAATTCTAGTTTAAGAACAGAATACAAGTTCTTATTTTAGATGCCTTTTATCTATTTTTTTTTCTGGGAGAATATTTAATAGGGACTAGAGAGTTAGGGAGGATTAGAGTAGGTAATTCACTCTGAAGAAATCTCTGTGAAGAGATATTTAGATCTGGGGGGTTTAGGTAGTTGACATTAGTTTAAGATTATCCCAAATCCCCTTTTTACCTTCCCTTATTTAATAAATCCAACAATCTGTCCCAGTTATATAGTGGTCTGTTTGTTACCTCAGGACAGGCTCAGTCTGGACTGGGCCTGTCAGCCACAGCTGGTCTTTCCAAAACAGTTTAATCTTCTGTTACTGGCCCTAATAAACATCTAAACTCATTCCCAAATCCTACCAACATTATGGTCTGAACTAGGATTATTGAGGCTACTCTACCCATCTATGTTTATAGTGCTGTAGAATTTTAACTTTAAATTCTGTATATATGACAGGAAACCAAAAGCCTAAAGGACATGACAAATTTCTCTTCTGTCCCTATATTTTAATCTTATAAAATGAATCTCAGTCCCAAAATTAAAAGAGCCTAGTTATTTAGATCCTTCTGCCTTATAAAAGGGCAGCTCAGTAGCACAAAGGATGGAGCGCTCAGTCTGAAGAAAGGGAAGATTTATCTTCTTGAATTCAAATCTAGCCTCAGACATAATATTCGTGTGACCCTTGGCAAGTCACTTAACTCTCCTCAGTTTCCTAATCTGTAAAATGAGCTATAGAAGAAAATGGCTAACTATTCCAATTTCTTCAAGGAAAGCCCAAATGTGGTCATAAAGAGTCAGACATAATTGCAATGACTGAACGACAACAAATACCTTATAAGTAGGTAGTGTTGATGCTTCTCCAGCAATTCTATTTCTCTCTTTCCCTGGGGTACTTTCTTTTTTTGATGTTTTTTTTTAAAACCAATAGCAGTTTAGTATTCATTGCTTCATATTCTTTCTGACCCATATTTCTAAGGTAAGAGTGCTTGCATGATTTGTTCTTCTGGCTGCTCCCACAGCATCTTATTTAGGGTTCCTCTTCTACTTTCCTCCCAGTAGTTATCTTTACTCCTTTCCCTCTACCCCAAGATTGTATCTTTGTATCTCAGTCATGATCTGAATCTAGAACATTTAATAAATCTAAAACTGAATGGAACCTCAGAAACCATCTAGACCCAAATCCTCAATTTAGACAACTTTCTTATTGTGACTGGATATGATTGTCTTCCTAATGCCATAATCAGAGGATAAAAGCTATACTCCGAAATATCCTAATGAGTACTAGGTTGACCTGTGATTGCATTAGTGTGAATATTCTTTTATAATGGTAGATTCCATCCTTCTCAGCAAATCTAATATATTTTAAGCCAGAGCCATATATATATATATATATATATATATATATATATACCTTCATATCTATATCTATAAAATGTTCTTTAGTATGTACATATATATACATTTAGTATATACATTATATATATATATACTTAGTATATATACAATTTATACACAACAAGGAGCTACACACACACACACACACATACACACACACGCACACTAAGGAACTGTGATTTTATCAGAGTGCACAATCAGACTGGAATTCATCTCTATAGTGAATTTGGCTTTGTTTCTTATCTTGTTAGCTAGATTTTAATATAATTGATTTCCTTTCTATTCTCATGTATTATATTCAATACTTGAACAAAGATTATACTTAGTAGAAATCCATTAAGATTGTCAAAGGGGCTCCTAACACAAAAACTTAAGAACCCTCATCCTATTCTGTTATATGGGTCTTGGAGGAGGGCAATAGTGATTATTCTGGTCTGCTGCCTGAGGGCCAGTCATATTCTCTGTAAGAGAATTTGAGGGATCTAGACTCTGCCGTTAGCTCTCGTGTCCACCTATGTTCAGGTGTCCCTTGAAATAGGTTGGTAGTCTGGATTGATGGTTTTGTAAATGGGGAGATAACAAGGTTTGATGGTTTCTTGATAATCCCCAGTGAAGAAGGCCTGTGTGCCTTCTTACAGGGCCAGCATGCTATTCAGACTTCAAGACTCATTTTGCAAAACAAAACAAGGGTTTATTTTGAACCACTGTAAACTGAAAGGGAGGATTAGGGAATAGGATGCCCTGCTCTAAAAATTCTAGCTACATCTCCCCCTTCTAAGACCCCTGTAAAGAGGTTTCTTCATTCATCTTCCAGTTCCTTAGATCCCTAAATTGACTGTCTAAAAATCCCAGCTATCTCACTTCCTGACCCTATAATCCTTCTAGATAAGTTTTGGCAAGTTATATAGTTCTTCAAAGTAGTTTAAGGTGGAACTCTTTATCTCAGAGTTCAACCCTGCCCAGTTAGGCCTAAGATGGCTGTAGGGCTTTCCACAACAGACAGATAGATTCACTGATCAGACACAGATCTGTAGAGCAGCTGGAAACACTCTCTCAGTAGGCTGGAAACACGAGTTGATCACAGGGTGTTGAAGGATTTCTCCAAACAGGACACTGGAGCTTGTAGCTTCAGTTTCAAAGAGAAAGGAAACCAAACCCCTCCTTGGCTCTTGGGGATCCCAAGCAGGAAGAAGTTATAACTTCAGCTTGTCCACAAAACAGGAAGTCCAAAAAGCCCCCAGTCACTTCTAGTGTCTTTTTTTATCCATTCCCTACATTCCAGAACACAGCCTATGCAATTCCACAGCATGCAGTCTTTGTAAACTCTCCTCTCTGTGACCTTCTTGCAACTCATTTCTCTTTTCCCCCATAACACCCTAGAAGCCCACTTCTATTTATGTATCTAACAATTGGATTAACTTTTACAATGGAATATCTACTTCAAAAGTATGGTAACAAATATATAGACATACCTCCTAACACATGGAATACAAATCTTCCTTTTCCTTTTGGGGACCAGAAAGTAAAAAAGATAGAATGTTCTAGCCTAACACACAAATTATTGTTTGGAACTGATTTATTTCCTCCAAGGAGTTTTTAACTGAAAACTCTGTACTTTATTAGTGCATAAAAAGGCACAAATTACGAAAGTGTTTGGTGTGTGGAATTGAAGTACTAAAAAATAGTCTTAAACAGGAAAAAAAAAACCAACATTGAGTATCCTTGGGGCAAGTAGCAAAGAGGAGTCGTTGTAGTAAGCAGGTGAAAGTGTACCTAAGGAAAAGGCAGTTAGATTCCTCTGTAGCAAGAAACATCAATGTTTGTTTATTAATATAGGAGGGCAACATTATAATAAAGGAAAATTGACTGGCATTTCAGATCAAAGGTAAACAAGGTCAAAAACTAGATGCTGAGAGATGGGATGTACTTTGGACAGTCACTGAATAACTGAGTCATCCTGTTCCTATGTATAACTTCCTCTCTTTTCTTGTCTTCTGGTCTGAACTAGAAAGTTCATGTGGGACAATAGTGATCTGGTGGGAAATTTGCTGGCCTGAAATCTTTTAACATTCTTTTTCCAGTTAATTTTAACTTAGTCTAGTTCCATTATAGCATTTTGAAATCTCGTAAACTGTTATACTCTCACATGATTTTTAGAGGACCAAAGGTTCACAAGGCAAGGCAGAAAGACTCCTAATGACTCACTCTAAAAAAGCTGAGCCATAGATGACATGCTCAATTAACTGCTGTCTAGTGTTATCAAATATAGGATTAATATTTGATTACTAGCACCATCGTTTATCTCATCATTTTCATTTGGGTTCAGAGAAAAATGGTCTTGTCATAACTTTTTTCTGTTTTCTGTTTTACAGAGTATTGTGCAGGCAGATAAAATAACTGCTTCCTTTAGTTGGATAAAAGGACTAGTATGGAAGCTTATCCTCTGTAGACTCAATGGGAGTATCTTTACTACAACTTCTATAACAGAGAGGATGAGGGATGATTTGTACCTTATTCTGTTCCCACATAATTTTGATGTCCTCTGATACGTCTACATATAAATAATACTTTTTATTCCATGATGGTTAGAGATTATGAACATTTGAAATCTATAAAAATGTTTTTAAGTTTTTGTGGATCACAATTAATGAGTGTGTAGTGTGGGCTGCTGTTCAGTAGGTCATAATACTCTCTAGTGTAATATATTGGTTGAATTCTTCAAGATACTTTGAGGTCTGTATTTGCTATTAGAATCTTTGTCATCTGTCAGTTCAAAAAATTACTAGCAAAATATTTTTCAAATTAAATTATGTAATAGATTTGTTTTAATAAGTTAACATTTTAATTTAGATTGCTAAATGTTAATTATTTATTTTTATTATCAATTTTCATCTTTTAAATAAATCATCCTTAATTTTTTTGGTAATCAGCATATTATTTTAAAATAGGTGAGAAAATAAAAGGAAAAGTATATTATTTTTTTAATTGTCCAAAATCCTAAATACCTTTTCTTATCCCCTAGGACATTAAGATTAAAAAAATATAAATTTCTAAAAGAAACAAAAATTTAAAAACAAAACATATCTTTCTCTCCCTTTAAAGGGTCTTAAATTACTCAATTCTTAGCTCAATCTCCCAGAAAAAATGGATTTAGCTTGTTTTTCTTTTTATATATTTGAAACTGCCATGAAAAATTGAAACAATCAATTATTAATCACCAACTTGTCTCATTTGTATCTTATCAAATAAATATAAAGAAATTACTGGAGATTAAATGTTAACATTTGTGAATTACATAGGAGTATCTTGTTCAAAGAATATACATTTTAATTCTCTAAAGTCTGAATGAAAGTAGAGTGGTCTCCAAGAAAAGGACAACTTCTAAAATTTTTTCAATTAATTAATTTTTTAAATTAAAATTCCTAATTAACTCCTTCTCTACTCCCTCCATTAGAGAAAGGATCATTTGACTGAATGATATATGCATGTATATAACACTCTATCTTATTTATTCCTATTTATCAGGTTTTTTAGATATGGAAATACACAAATCATTCTTCACATTTGTGCTTCTATAAATAACATTCTCTTAGTTCTTTTCCTTTCACCCTTTGTAAATTCATATAGGCCATTCCATGTTTTTCAAAAATTAATCTGCTTGTCATTTTTATGGAATAGTTATATTCTATCATAATGATATACCACAACTTGTTTATCCATTTCCCAAGAAATGGATATTCTCTTGATTTCCAGTTTTTTTGTGATTAGGAAAAGCCTCTTAAAATACGGTGTTTAAATTGAGACTCACAGGAAGTAAGGAGAGGAAAGACAACAAGGAAGAACATCCTAGGTATGAAAAACATGCAGTAAAAAGTCTTGAAGGAGAAACTGTGAGGTAGAGACAATGAGGGAAAGCATTAGGGTTTGGGAGAAGGAGGGTAGTATGTGACTAGCAACAAGAAGGTAAAGTTTTAGTTTACAAGATACACCCTTAAATGTCAATAGCATTGGAATGGAATGGAAAATGACCTATTTGTATAAAAATATTTATTGTAGTTCTTTTGTGGTAGCAAAGAATTGGAAATTAATGGCTCATCAATTGGGGAATGGTTGAACAAATTGTTGTATATGATTGTGATGGAATACTATTGTGCTATAAGAAATGATAAGCTGGATGATTTTAGAAAAGTCTAGAAAGATATGAACTGAGACAAAGTGAAGTAAGTAGAATCAGAACTTTGGTCACAGTGACAGCAATATTTCTTGATGAACAACTGTGAATGACCTTATTCTTAGCAATATAGTGATCTAAGATTATCTCAGAAATGATGAAGAGTGCCAGCTCACCTCCAAGAAACAACTAGCAGAATTTGAATGTGTCTGAAGCATACTATAATTTAATTTTCTTTTTCTTTTTCATTTCAAATCTCTTATAAAAAACTACTGGGAGTCAAGATGGCAGCCTAGAAGGAGCATAGACCAGGCAGCCTGGCCAGAGCTTTGGAGATCCTCCATATTTGCTCCAGCCATCTAGGAAGTTTAAAACTCAGAGTAAACCCAGCCCAACCAAGCTGAACTTAATCCTATCAAAAGTCTCCAGAGGACAGGGAAGCTCAAACCCCCAACAACCCTCCCCCAGGGACTACACCAAGAGATCTTCTGTTAAAGCTCCAAGAGGGGAGACTGATAGAAGACCCCCCAAAAAAACAAAAAAAATGAGAGGAACAAGAGCACAGACAAATACGGGGACCAAAGAAGGGGTGAATTTGAGCAAATAACAGAAAAAGAAGAAAGAAACTACAATAGACAGCTAATACTCAGCAAATGGAACAGAGGGGGAGAGATCAGCAAACGATAAATCAGAAATCCCAGCGAATTAGATACAGGCTGTGGAAGAACTCAAAACACAACTAAGAGAGGCTGAAGACAATTGGGAAAGGAACTTAAAAATTAAGATAAGTCATCTGGAAACAGAGGCACTTGAACTAAAACAAGAAAATAGTGTCTTGAAAGCCAAAATCAACCAGCTGGAAAATGAGGCAAAGGAGATGAAAGATGAGGCAAAGGAGATGAAAGACGAAGTAAAGAGGATGAAAGACAATCTTCAAAGAAAATCAGACCAGAAGGAAAAGGATGACCAAAAAGCCAGAGATGAAATCCAATCTTTAAGAACCAGAATAAAACAACTAGAATCAAGTGACCTCACAAGGCAGCAGGACACTATAAAACAAAACAAAAACAATGAAAAAATTGAGGAAAATGTGAAGCATCTCATTCACAAAACAGACAATTTAGAAAATCATTCAAGAAGAGACAATTTAAGAATAATTGGACTACCAGAAGACCATGACAAAAGAAAAAGCCTAGACATAATACTAGAGGAAATTATCCAGGAAAACTGTCCTGAAATCCTAGAACAAGAGGGGAAAGTAGAGATTGAAAGAATCCACAGATCACCCCCTGTATTTAATCCCCAACTGACAACACCAAGAAATGTTATAGCCAAATTCAAAAACAATCAGATGAAAGAAAAGATATTACAAGCTTCCAAGAAGAAGCCATTCAGATACCATGGAAATACGGTGAGGTTAACACAGGATCTGCCTGCATCCACACTGAAGGACTGAAAGGCATGGAATACGATATTCCGGAAAGCAAGGGAACTAGGTCTACAACCAAGAATAAAATACCCATCAAAACTGACTATATTCTTACAGGGGAAAGTATGGTCATTCAACACAACAGAAGAGTTCCAAGCATTCATAAATAAAAGATCAGACCTGAACAGAAAATTTGATGTCCAACCACAGAACTCAAGAGAATCATCAAAAGGTAATTAAAAAGAGAGGGGAAAAACCAAACAAAACAACAACAACAAATTTTCAAGAGACTCAATAAGTTAAAATGATATGTACCCCTATAAGAAAAGAGGTCATTGGTAACTCTTAAAAACTGTTGCTTTCACCTGAGCAGCTAGAAGAACTACACTCAGAGGGAACAGTGACAAACTGTATAGGATGAAAGGACAAGACATAAACAGGTATATAGATATATGCATGCATAAATACATATACATTTGTATGTATATATATATATATATACATGACTAGAGCTAAAAAAACAGGTTATGACTAAAAGAAATGGGAAAAGAAACAATTGGGGGTAAATATATATGTCACAAAGAAGCTCATGGTGGGAGGGGGAAGAACATAGATGCACTGGAAGAGTAAAGAGGTTGGAGATAGGAAATCCTCAACTCTTACATACTTTGAAACTGACCCAAAGAGGGAAGAACAATCCAATCCATTGGGGAAGAGAATAGATTTGTGCCCTATAGGGGAGCAGAAGGGTAAAAATGGACTGGTGGTGAGGGAAGCAGTACAAGGGAGGGAGAGGGTGGAGGGGATTTTAAAAAGACTACAGGGGAAAATAAGGGAGGGAATAACAAGGGATGGGGGGTATAAAGGGAAGTAAAATAAGGAGGGGAACTGGGGGAACTGACTATAAACAAACACTGGTATAGAAGGAAATAGTGAAAGAAGAAAAGGCAGGAACAGGAGTAGAAATCAAAATGCTGGGAAATACACAGCTAGTAATCATAACTCTGAATGTGAATGGAATGAACTCACCCATAAAATGCAAGCGAATAGCAGAGTGGATTAGAATCCAAAACCCTACCATATGCTGTCTGCAAGAAACACACATGAGGAAGTTAGATACACATAGGGTGAAAGTAAGAGGATGGAGCCAAATCTATTGGGCATCAAATGATAAAAAGAAGGCAGGAGTAGCAATCATGATATTGGACAAAGCCAAAGTAAAAATAAATCTAGTTAAAAGAGATGGGGGGGAAGGGGGCATCTGGGTAGCTCAGTGGATTGAGAGCCAGTCCTAGAGAAGGGAGGTCCTAGGTTCAAACCTGGCCTCAGACACTTCCCAGCTGTGTGACTCTGGGCAAGTCATTTGACCCCTATTGCCTAGCCCTTATGACTCTTCTGCCTTGGAGCCAATACACAGTATTGACTCCAAGATGGAAGGTAAGGGTTTAAAAAAAAAGAAATAGGGAAGGTAATTACATCCTGATAAAAGGCAGTATAGACAACGGGGAAATATCTGTACTCAATATGTATGCACCAAATGGCAGAGCATCCAAATTTTTAAAGGAGAACCTAGAGGAGCTCAAGGATGAAATAGATAGAAAAACTTTACTAGTGGGAGATCTGAACCTTCCCCTATCTGAACTAGATAAATCAAATCAAAAAATAAATAAGAAAGAGGTAAGAGAAGTGAATGAAATCTTTGAAAAATTAGAGTTAATAGATATGTGGAGAAAAATAAATAGGGACAAAAAGGAATACACCTTCTTTTCAGCAGTATATGGTACATTCACAAAGATTGACCATACATTAGGTCACAGAAACATGGCATACAAATGCAGAAAAGTAGAAATAATAAATGCAGCCTGTTCAGATCATAAGGCAATAAAAATAATGATCAGTAAGGGTACATGGAGAATCAAATCAAAATTAATTGGAAATTAAATGATATGATTCTCCAAAACCAGCTAGTTAAAGAACAAATCGTAGAAACAGTAACTTCATTGAAGAAAATGACAATGGTGAGACATCCTTTCAAAACCTATGGGATGCAGCCAAAGGAGTACTCAGGGGGAAATTTATATCCTTGAGTTCATATATAAACAAATTAAGAAGGGCAGAGGTCAATGAATTGGTCATGCAAATTAAAAAACTAGAAAGTGAACAAATTAAAAACCCTCAGATGAAGACTAAATTAGAGATCCTAAAAATCAAAGGAGAAATTAATAAAATTGAAAATCAAAGAACTATTGATTTAATAAATAAGACTAGAAGCTGGTACTTTGAAAAAACAAATAAAATTGACAAAATACTAGTCAGTCTAATTAAAAAAAGGAAAGAAAAAACCAAATTGACAGTCTCCAAGATAAAAAGGGAGACCTCACCTCTAATGAAGAGGAAATCAAGGCAATCATTAAAAACTACTATGCCCAATTATATGGCAAAAATATGTCAATCTAAGTGATATGGATGAATACTCACAAAAATATAAATTTCCTAGACTAAAAGAGAAAGAAATAAATTACCTTAACAACCCCATATCAGAAAAAGAAATTGAACAAGCCATCAAAGAACTCCCTAAGAAAAAATCCCCAGGTCCAGACGGATTCACAAATGAATTCTATCAAACATTCAAAGAACAGCTAACCCCAATACTATACAAACTATTTGACAGAATAAACCAAGAAGGGGTTCTATCAAATTCTTTTTACAACACAGACATGGTACTGATCCCAAAGCCAGGCAGGTTAAAAACAGAGAAAGAAAACTATAGGCCAATCTCCCTAATGAATATAGATGCAAAAATCTTAAATAGGATACTAGCAAAAAGACTCCAGCAAGTCATCACAAGGGTTATACACTATGATCAGGTAGGATTTATACCAGGAATGCAAGGATGGTTCAATATTAGGAAAACCATCCACATAATTGACCATATAAACAAGCAAACCAAGATTTTAAAACCAAGCAAGACTTAGAAAGAGTCACACAAAGTGCAAAATAAATAATTTTGACTACATCAAATTAAAAAGTTTTTGTACAAACAAAACCAATGTAACTAAAATTAGAAGGAAAGCAACAAATTGGGAAACAATCTTCATAACAAAAACCTCTGACAAAGGTCTAACTACTCAAATCTATAAAGAGCTAAACCAGTTGTACAAAAAATCAAGCCATTCTCCAATTGATAAATGGGCAAGGGAAATGAATAGGCAATTTTCATTTAAAGAAATCAAGACTATTAATAAGCACATGAAAAAGTGTTCTAGATCTCTTATAATCAGAGAGATTCAAATCAAAACAACTCTGAGGTATCACCTCACACCTAGCAGATTGTTCAACATGACAGCAAAGGAAAGTAATGAATGCTGGAGGGGGTGTGGCAAAGTAGGGACATTAATGCATTGCTGGTGGAGTTGTGAATTGATCCAACCATTCTGGAGGGCAATTTGGAGCTATGCTCAAAGGGCAATAAAAGACTGTCTGTCCTTTGATCCAGCCATAGCACTGCTGGTTTTGTACCCCAAAGAGATAATAAGGAAAGACTTGTACAAGAATATTCAAAGCTGCGCTCTTTGTCATGGCCAAAAATTGGAAAATG
Source organism: Monodelphis domestica (assembly GCF_027887165.1). NCBI lineage: Eukaryota > Metazoa > Chordata > Mammalia > Didelphimorphia > Didelphidae > Monodelphis > Monodelphis domestica. Next base: position 218,535,741 of record NC_077232.1, read on the forward strand.
AGTGGATGGCCTTCAATTGGGGAATGGCTGAACAAATCGTGGTATATGTTGGTGATGGAATACTATTGTGCTAAAAGGAATAATAAAGTGGAGGAATTCCATGGAGACTGGAACAACCTCCAGGAAGTGATTCAGTGTGAGAGGAGCAGAATCAGGAGAACATTGTACACAGAGACTAATACACTGTGGTATAATCGAACGTAATGGACTTCTCCAGTAATGGCTTTACAATGTCCCTGAACAACCTGCACTGATCTACCAAAAAAAAAAAAAACAAAAAAACCACACACACACTATCCTCAAGAAGAGGACAAACTGAGGGAGTAAAAACATGGAGGAAAAGCAACTGCTCAACTACAGAGGTTGAGGGGACATGATCGAGGAGAGACGCTAAATGAGCACCCTAATGCAAATACCAACAACAAGGAAATGGGTTCAGAGCAAGGACATATGTGATACCCAGACGAATCGCGTGTTGGCTAGGGAAGGGGTGGTGGTGGGGAGGAGGAAAAGAAAATGATCTGTTTCCAATGAACAATGTATGAAAATGACCAAATAAAATAATGTTTTAAAAACTAAAAAACAAAAAACTACTAATATGAAAAAATGTTTTACATGATTAAACATGGAAAAGGACCTATTTGTATAAAAATATTTGTTGTAGCTCTTTTTATGGAAATTTTTATTGGAAATTGAGGGGTTACCCATCAGTTAGGGAATAGCTGAACAAGTTGTGGTATATGATAGTTATAGAATACTATTGTGCTATTAGAAATAATAAGCAAGATAATTTCATAAAAATCTGGAAAGATAAGAATTGATACAAAGTAAAGGTCAGGGCATGGAGGAAAGGATGGTCAAAAGATGGAGAGAATTTGGAACTCAAAATTTAAAAAATGTCAAAAAAGTTTTGTTTACAATAGGATAAAATAAAATATCATTTTGAAATTACTATTGCTCTATAAAAAGTGATGAATGTGAGGAATACAAAAAAGCATGGAGGGATTAATTTGAACTGATATAGAAGACAAGTATCAGAGCCAATAAAACAAATTACAGCTACTATAGTGGTCTAAATGGAAAGAACATTCACAAATATATTTTTTGAGTTATCAAATTACAAAAAATTAAACTTTACCTCATAGAAAAGATATCAGAAAATATTTTCTTTAATACTTTTGCAGAGATTAGAATTCCACAGGAGTGAGATAATGTACATGTTTTCAGACTTTTTCTATATCTTGAGCAGATTTACTGATTTTTTCTCTTCTTTAAAAATATTATTTGCTATATAGGCTGATTCTCTGGGAGGGGTAAGAAAAAATAAGGAAATTAACTAAAATTCTGTGATATAGAAGCAGGAGATATCAACAAAATTTTTATTAAGAAAACTAACAAATAGTAAGGAAGTAGGTATTTTTGTACCCTATGGTTTTATTTTAGTCACTTCATTAGCATTCCAAATTGCTTTCCAAAATGATTGTACTACTTCAAACTTCCACCAACATTGCATTCATGTTCTAATGAACTTTCTCCACAATCCTTCCATGAGGAACTATTCAATTAGTTATGAAATAGGTAAAGTAGGATAAAGTAGAAAAAATAGGTAAAGATAGGAGTAAAGTGTAAGAACAATAGAAAGGTAGGAATGTGCCAGTTTCGGTAAGGACTTTAAAAGTCAAATAGAGTATTTTATATCAGCTCTTAGAACCACTGGATTTTAGTGAGTTAGGAAGGTGATATGATCAGAATTGTGCTATAAGATCACTTTGGCATTTAAAAGGAAGAATGGATTGGAGTGGGGAGAGGCTTGAGGCAAGGGTACCAACCAGAAGCTTAATGCAATAATCTAAGTAAGAGGTGATAAAGACCCGAACTAAGGTGGTTGCAAATTAGAAGAGAGAAGGAGATATATGGATATATACAAGATGTTTTAAAGGTAGAATTGGAATGTCAGTTTATGAAGGGTCACTATAAATAAGGAGTTTGAATATGGCTGCAAGGTTGCCAGCAAAGATCACTGGGAAGATGGAAGTGCCCTTGATGGTAACAAGGAAGTTAGGAATAGGAAAGGTTTTGGAGAAAAATATAAATTCAGTTTGGACACATTGAGAACCAGAGTTTTAAAATAAAATTTTAAGACTGCTTTTAGGTTTTGTAAAATTCTTTACAAATGAGGAAACAATGTACTAGTAGGTCATTTTCCCTCTGCTATTCCCTTTGTTATTTTTCTATTTTGTCAGTTTTGCTAATCTGATGGATATGATGTGGGACCTCAGAGTTACCTGGATTAGCCTTTTTTCTACATATTAGTGACTTGCAACAATATTAAAAATATGGATATAAGTATCTTGAATTTCTTCTCTTGAGAACTACCTCTTCATATGGGGAATGGCCCTTATTCTTATGAATTTGAACCAGCATTCTTCCCCTGCTCACTCTCTCTATATCTCCCCCCACACACATAAGTACACATACATTATCTATATGAAATAAAATTTTTATCAGAGAAATTTCCTGTGAAGAATTTCTCCCAGTTCTTCCTTACTGTTCTTACTCTGGCTGCTTCTCAATGCTCCTGACTCATTAGCTGGGTGGTACAGGATCAAAATTCATCATGGCTGACTATTAACTAACAAGGTGGTTTAGTGGTGCCAAGAGCAGGCAAAGCATCAAGAGAGACTCCTACTATAGTCAGCCATGATGAATTTTGGTCCTGTACCACCCAGCTAATGAGCCAGGAGCATTGAGAAGCAGCCAGAGACTCTAGCCAAAAACAGTGTTGAGCAAGGAAAAACATCCAGTGTTTGAATCACTGTTTTGAGTCCCAACTCTCCTCAAATGACTAGATTTTGGCTCTCTAGAAGTCAAAAAATGAAACAGCACTAGAGATGCTTGATAGTTCCTTTTAGGACTATCTGATAGGAATGTCTAAATCTAAGAACTTGAAATATGTTCCTGGATCACTGGATTCTGGAGTATGACTACAGATTGGTTGAGAATTTTCTAGTTATGGAAGAAGCCTAATATGTGAGTTGGTTACGTAATATTTGACTTTCTTCTTCTTTTGCTTCTTTGGTTACAAGTTAAGAACTATATATGGTTGTCTTGCTCTTATGATTAACAAATGATCATGTGATTGGGGTCTACTAAAATGTAAGAGAATAGAGAAGTTATAATATCTAATTTGGACAAGGTTAGCAAAGAGATTAATTGGATACCTCCACAGTGACTACCAAATCTCTAGAATGATAAATTGGACACTGCTCCAAATAATGGAAGAGAAACAGATGATAATCAGTTCTCTGAGAACCATAAGAGCTTAGAATTTTTACAAGTTTTCTCTAATATAAATTTAACCATAGGAGTTAGAAGTTAGTGGGTCTTTTTGTTGAAAACAAAATTTGTCAGAAATACACTCTGGTAATTAAAACCTAATAAGCAGAGTGTTCTAACCAACTGCAACTGCATTAGCTAGCCTTCATTTAATATTACTTTGAATATCTATCCCAGTTTCCCTGGACATTTGGTAATATGTGTCCTCAATCTCCCTTTACCATATGTATAAGTAAAAAAAATATTTTACAAAGACATTTTTCCTAAAAGGATCCTTTAGATTAACTTTGGCACAACTTAAACTTATATTTTGTGTTTTGTTTAAAAGAAGATACAGAATTTATCACAATATTAGGAAGATAAATGTATTTCTTGACAAAGCTAGAACTATCTAGCCATGTGGAGACACATTGGGAAAAATCAATAAAAATATGCTGCTTATAGTTTGTCATAATTAATTTAGAAATATGTCTGGTTTGGGGACCACATCGTTTTATACTATATTCAATGAATACAGGATTTGGAAAAGCATGTTTTAGTGGATAGGATATAAAAGAGATATGCAAGTGAAAAGTGAACCAGTATTCAGGTTGTAGAGAAACACAAAAGAACCTAAACTAGTTCTCCTCCACCAAATCATGGCCAAGAAATCTGAAAAGAAAAAAAAGAGTTAGAGAGAGACTCTTCCTTTTGAGATCTGCATAAATAACATGGCCCAGAGAAAACATAGGCTGGTACAGGACCTGAACTTGGGAAGCCTGAATCAGATCAGGGAAACAGAATAGTAGCAGAGGCTCAAATAAAGTTCTTCCTAAGAAAACCAGTCAACTTCTGATCATCTGACTGTAAGTTATCAGAGGCAAGGAGAATAGGGAAGTCAGGGAAATCCGTAAATGGACCTGAAATCAGCCATTACTATGAACTGTTCCTAGCTAAGTTCTGGGGCCCAATACTCCAAATGGATTACATTAATAGCAGCTTCCAGACTAGAGGAGACAAGACCAAATACAGCCTACCTAATGCTTACAAGAGTACCAGAGGTGACTAGACTGAACATGAAATCCCAATCCAAGAACTAACATTGGAAAGATATCAAATACAACAACAACAAATATAGTTCAAGAGACTCCCAAGAGTTAAATCCAGAAGAAGCAAGTAATTTCCCAACTGCAGATAGAATCGCCAAGGAAAAAATGGCTTGGCTAGGGGGACTAAAATAATGAATAAAAATATGAAGCAAAAGAGAAAAATAAAATAAAACAGAGTCAAGAGAATTGAAAGGAAAATAAATACTTTGAAAAAAATAGAAGACTTTACTAAAGAGGATAATTCGAAAAGGGCAATCAAAACTTGGAAACCATGAGAACAAGAAACATTATAATAAAGTCAAAATACAGGAAAAAAGAAAATATGAAGTTTATGCTATGAAAAAAGATCATGTAAAAATGAATTAAGAATTCTAAGACTCTGGGGGCAGAGTCAAGATGGCAACAAAGATCAGATCTCTGAAAACCCTTCCTTACTATTTACAAACTAAAAGCCCCTAGGGGACTGAAAATCAACCTAAAAACAGGACAGAGACAAGGAACCCTCCTGCTAGTCTCAACTTAAAAAATATGCCCACCCCCCCAAATTTTGAATTTGAGAACTCTTGGGTTAAAGGGGAAGGAATAATGACCCCTTACCCAAATAGAGAACTGAGTGGGCAAGGTGCTGACCTGCAGGGAGTACCTTGTGGGCAAAGCTGTGTCAGGCTCAGAGCATGGAACACAGGTGGTGGGGAAGCAGTTGAAGAAGAAGCTCAGAGCAGGAAGCCTAGTTGCAGCAGCAGAGACACTCCATATCTTCCTATCCCCCATGCCCCTGCTTCCAGAGGTTTTGATGTCAGGGCCCACCCAGCTCTGCAAGTTCAACTCAACTGAGCTTAATCTCGTCAAAGCATTTAGAGGGCAGGGAAGCTCAAGCTCCAATACCCCTTCCCTACAGACTGGACTGAGAGATTTGCTGACTAAGCTCCAAGGGAGAAGACTGACAGAAAAGCCCAAAACCACAGCTACAACACATTCTGAGAGGAGCAACAGTGCAGGCAACTATGGGGGAAAAGAAGGGACAGATATGGGCAAACAACAGAAAAAGAAAAAAGAAATTACAATCGACAGTTTCTATCCAGTCAATGACCAGTGTAACAAAGGATGAAGGAACACCATGAAAAAACAAAGAAACTCCAGAGAATTGGACATAGGAAGAACTCAAAATACAATTAAAAACACAATTAAGAGAGGCTGGAGACAACTGAGAAAAGAACTTAAAAAGGAAGACAAGTCATTTGGAAATAGAGGCACTTGAACTAAAACAAGAAAATAGTGTCTTGAAAGCCAAAATTAATCAGCTTGAAAATGAGGCAAAGGAGAAGAAAGATGAGGCAAATAAAATGAAAGATGAGGCAAAGAAGATGAAAGATGACCTCCAAACAAAATCATCAGACCAAGGAAAAAAATCACAAGCTACTAAGAAGAAGTAATCCAGATACCAAGGAAATACATTGAGGATAACACAGGATCTGGATGCATGTATGCTGAAGAACCGAAAGTCATGGAATATGATATTCTAGAAAGCTAGGCAACTAGGTCTACAACCAAGAATCAACTACCCAGCAAAACTGACTATATTCTTACAGGGGAAAGTATGGTCATTTGATAAAATATAAGAATTCCAAGCATTTGTAAAGAAAACACCAAACATGAACAGAAAATTTGATGCCCAAACACAGAACCCAAGAGAATCATCAAAAGGTAATTAAAAAAGAGGGAAAAAACAAAAACAAACAGACAAAAACTTTTTTTAGGGACCAAATAAGTTAAAATGATATGTATCCCTACAAGAAAAGAGGATACTGATAACTCTTAAAACTTGTTATTATAACTTGGGTAGCTATAAGAATTATACTTAGAGGAAACAGTGACAAACTGTATAGGATGAAATGCCAAGACAAAAATAGGCATACACACACACACACACACACACACACACACACACACACACACACACAGAAGGCTAACAAATGAAGTGGTGGGGAGGGAAGCAGTACAAGGAAGGGAGAGGGTAGGGGTAGTTTAAAAAGACTGTAAAGAAAATAAGAGGGAAATAAGAAGGTAGAGGGGTAGAAAGGGAAGTAAAATAAGGGTGGGAATTAGGGGGACTGATTATAAACAAAACATTGGTGTAGAAGGAAATAGTGAAAGAAAAAAGTCAGTACTAGCAGGTGAAATCAAAATGCTGGGAAATACACAGCTGGTAATCATAACTCTGGATGTGAATGAAATGAACTCATCCATAAAATGCAAGTGAATAGCAGAGCGAATTAGCAACCAAAACCCTACCATATGTTGTCTACAAGAAAAACACATGAGGAAGGTAGACACACATAGGGTTGAAGTAAGAGGATGGAGCCAAATATAATGGGCATTAAATGAGAAAAAGAATGCAGGAGTATCAATCATGATATCAGACAAAGTCAAAGTAAAAATAGATCTAATCAAAAGAAATAGGGAAGGTAATTACATCCTGATAAAAGGCAGTATAGACAATGAGAAAATATCAGTACTCAACATATGCACCAAATGGCATGGCATCCAAATTTCTAAAGGAGAAAGTAGTGGAGCTCAAGGATCCAATAGATAGATAAACTATACTAGTGGCAGATCTGAACCTTCCTCTATCATAACTAGATAAATGAAACAAAAAAATTAAATAAGAAAGAGGTAAGAGAAGTGAATGAAATCTTAGAAAAATTAGAGTTAATAGATATGTGGAGAAAAATAAATAGGGACAAAAAGGAATACACCTTTTTTCAGTAGCACATAGTATATTCACAAAGATTGACCATATATTAGGGCATAAAAACATTGCAAACTAGTGCAAAAGAGCAGAAACAATAAATGCAACCTTCTCAGACTACAATGCAATGAAATAATAATGAGTAAGGGTACATTGAGAGGCAAAGCAAAAATTAATTGGAAATTAAATAATACAATTCTGAAAAATTGGTTGGTTAAAGAACAAATCATAGAAACAATAATTTCATTGGAGAAAATGACAATGATACAACATCCTTTCAAAACCTGTTGGAAGAAGCCAAAGTTGTACTCAGGGGGAAATTTATATCCTTGAGTTCATATATTAAAAATTTAGGGAGGGCAGAGGTCAACGATATGGGCATATAAATTAAAAAACAAGAAAGTGAACAAATTACAAATCCTCAGATGAAGACTAAATTAGCAATGTTGAAAAATCAAAGGAGAAATTAACAAAACTGAAAGTCAAAGAACTATTGATTTCATAAATAAGACTAGAAGCTGGTACTTTGAAAAAACAAATAAAATAGACTAAATACTGGTCAATCTAATTAAAAAAAGGAAAGAAGAAAACCAAATTGACAGTATCCAAGATAAAAAGGGAGACCTCACATCTAATGAAGAGGAAATTAAGGCAATCATTAAAAATTCTTATGCACAATTATATGGCAATAAATATGGAAATGTAGGTGATATGAATGAATATTTACAAAAATATAAATTGCCTAGACTAACAGAGGAAGAAATACACTACCTAAACAACCCCATATCAGAAAAAGAAATTGAACAAGCCATCAAAGAACTTCCTAAGAAAAAATCACCAGGACCACATGGATTCACAAATGAATTCTATCAAACATTCAAAGAACAACTAATCCCAATATTATAAAAACTATGTGACAGAATAAGCAAAGAAGGAATTTTGCCAAATTCCTTTTAAGACACAAATATGGTACTGATTCCAAAGTCAGGAAGGTCAAAAACAGAGAAAGAAAACTATAGACCAATCTCCCTAATGTACATAGATACAAAAATCTTAAATAGAATACTAGCAAAAAGACTTCAGCAAGTGATCATGAGGGTTATTCACTATGACCAGATAGGATTTATACCAGGAATGCAAGGATGGTTCAATATTAGGAAAACCATCCACATAATTAACCATATAAACAAACAACCTGACAAAAATCGCATGATTTTCTCAATAGATACAAAAAAAGCCTTTTACAAAATACAAAACTCATTCTTATTGAAAACACTAGAAATCATAGCAACAGAAGGGTCTTTCCTAAAAATAATAAATAGTATTCATCTACAACCATCATCAAACATCATCTGCAATGGGGATAAACTAGATGCATTCCCAATAGGATCAGGAGTGAAATAAGATTGCCCATTATCACCTCTATTATTTAATATTGCACTAGAAACACTTGCAGTAGCAATTAGATAAGAAAAAGTAATTGAAGGTATTAAAATAGGCAATGGGGAGACCAATCTATCATTCTTTGCAGATGATATGATGGTCTACTTAAAGAATCCTAAAGAATCAACTTAAAAGCTAGTTGAAATAATCAACAACTTTAGCAAATTTGCAGGATACAAAATAAATCCAAATAAGTCATGAGCATTTCTATATATTTCCAACACATCTCAACAGCAAAATTTAGAAAGAGAAATTCCATTCAAAATCACCCTAAACAATATAAAATACTTAGGAATCTATCTGCTGAGACAAACACAGGAACTATATGTACACAACTACAAAACATTCTCCACACAATTAAAACTAGATCTAAACAATTAAAAAACATTGATTGCTCATGGGTAGGGTGAGCTAACATAATAATAATGACAATCCTACCCAAATTAATTTACTTATTTAATGCCATACCCATTGAACTACCAAAAAACATTTTTCCTGAATTAGGAAAAGAACATAACAAAGTTCATTTGGAAGAACAAAAAATCAAGGATATCCAGGGAAATCATGAAAAAAATGCAAAGGAAGGAGGACTTGCAGTCCCAGATCTAAAACTATACTATAAAGCAGTGGTCATCAAAACAGTTTGGTACTGGCTAAGAGACAGAAAGGAGGATCAGTGGAATAGCATTGGAGTAAGTGACCTCAGCAAGACAGTTTATGAATAAGCCCAAAGATCTTAGCTTTTGGGACCAAAACCCATTATTTGATAAAAACTGCAGGGAAAATTCTAAGACAGTATGGGAGAGATTAGGTTTGGATCAACATCTCGCACCCTACACCAAGATAAACTCAGAATGGGTGAATGACTTGAATATAAGGAAGGAAACTATTAGTAAATTAGATCAACACAGAATGGTATACATGTCAGACCTTTGGGAAAGGAAATATTTTAAAAGCAAACAAGAGCTGGAAAAAAATCACAAAATGTAAAGTAAATAATTTTGATTATATCAAGTTAAAATGTTTTTGTACAAACAAAACCAATGCAACCAAAATTAGAAGGGAAGCAATAAACTGAGAAACAATCTTCATAACAAAAACCTCTGACAAATGTCTAATTACTCAAATTTATAAAGAGCTAAATCATTTGTAGAAAAAATCAAGTCATTCTCCAATTGATAAATGGGCAAGGGACATGAATAGGCAATTTTCAGTTAAAGAAATCAAAAGTATTAATAAGTACTTGAAAAAATGTTCTAAATTTCTAATAATCAGAGAAATGCAAATTAAAACAACTCTGTGGTATCACCTCATACCTAGCAGTTTGGCTTACATGATAGCAATGGAAAGTAATGAATGTTGGCCGGGATGTGGCAGTCAGGACATTAATGCATTGCTGGTGGAGTTGTGAATTGATTGAACCATTCTGGATGCAATTTGGAACTATGCCCAAAGGGTGTTAAAAGACTGTCTGCCCTTTGATTTAGCCATAGCATTGCTTGGTTTTTACCCCAAGGAATTAATGGGGAAAAAGACATGTACAAGAATATTCATAGTTGAGCTCTTTATAGTGGCAAAAAAATAGGAAAACAAGGGGATACCCTTTGATTGGGGAATGGCTGAATATATTTTGGCATATGCTGGTGATGGAATACTATTGTTCTTAAAGGAATAATGAACTGCAGGAATTCCATGTGAACTGTAATGGCCTCCAGGAATTGATGCCAAGCGAAAGGAACAGAACCAGGAAAACATTATACACAGAGACTGATACACTGTGATACAATTGAATGTAATGGACTTCTCCACTAGTGGAAATGCAGTGATACTGAACAACTTGGAGGGATCTGTGAGAAAGAACACTGTCCACATTCGGAGGGAAAATGTGGGAGTAGAAACAGAGAAGAAAATCAACTGCTTGATTACATGGGTCGAAGGGGATATGATTGGGCATATAGACTAAATGAACATCCTAGTGCAAACATCAACAACGTGGAAATAGGTTTTGATCAAGGACACATGTAATACCTAGTGGAGTTGTGTGTCAGCTATGGGAAGGGTGGGTGAAGGGAAGGGAGGGAAAGAGTATGATTCTTGTAACCAAGGAATAAGGTTTAAATTGACTAAACAAATAAATAAATTTCAAAATAAACAAATAAATAAAATAGAAAAAAGAAATCTAAGACTCTGAATGTTATGGCTAACAAAGAAATTTAGACACCATGTTTAAAGAAATCATAAATATATACACATTTGTTAGGAATAAAGGGCAAAATGAAAATATAAGAGTCACATCCAAACCTTCTTAATCAAAATAAGATAAAAAGAAAGAGAATTTAATCACAGTCAGCATCACAAAATACTTTGCAGCAACTATCATAAAGCAGAGATATTATAATATAGTTTTCTGAAAGGAATATATAAGGGAATATAAGTAAGTATATGCTTGACCTTTAAAAATAAAATATGATACTGGAGGGTGAAAATGGATTTTGAGTAGAATAGAGAAATTTTAAGTGTTCCTGATATAAAGACCCAATCGCAGTGGTAACATTCAAATGCAAACATAAGCCAAGAGAAACTTAGAAAAGCAAATAAATTATTTCAACTGGAAAAAATTAAATAGACTAAGTGCTTATATTCTAATATGTGAGGAAGTGACAAATATTCTTTTAGAATTTTTATATCTTCAAAGGGAACTAAGGGAGGTAAATAAGACAAACATAAGCACTGGACAGATTTGGGTTTGGACTAATTTGCTTTTATGTTTTTACTTTTTTTGACCTTAATAAAGGAAAGAAGATAAATTCACTAGGGGAGAAATGAGGAATGAAAGGAAGAATCTTACTATTTTAAATAAATGGGATGTGTAAAAAGGAGAGTAGAGGAAGCAATGGGAAGAATTAGATAAAGGAAGACTGAATGAATATTTGTTCATTCATTTGTGTCTGATTCTTCATTATCACATGGAACATAGGACACCAATGTAGTTCATGGAGTTTTCTTGGCAAAGGTACTAGAGTGGTTTGTCATTTCCTCCTTCATCTGAACACACATACATGTATTATATAAACAAACACAAGCGTGTGTATATAAACCATAAAGAGTGATAGAGAAATATATTAAACTCAAGAGGGAAACAGAAGAGGATGGAAAAAGCTGAATGAGAGAATTAAAAGGAAGAAGAAAATCAAAGAGGAAAGAGTCACAAGCAAAATTAATTTCAACTTTTTGGTTATAATGGGAGGATTCAAAAAAGAGGTGTAAGAAACCGAGAGAGCTGTTTGATAGGAGACAGGACAATGACTCACCTGTTTCCCACAGAGGCATTATGCATTTATGTGTGTATGACACCTTCATTTTGATTTGGTTTCTTCTTTCTTTTTAAAAAATTATTTTTATTATCATACAAACACTTTTCCATATTGGTCCTTGTTGTAAGAGCAAACTCATGCAAAACCAAACTCCCAAATAAAACTTTAAATACATTGATGTGAAAGACAGTATGCTTTGAACTGCATCCATCTGACTCCAACAATTATTTTTCTGGAGGTGGAAAGTATTCCCTATCATAGGTCCTTCAAAATTGTCCAAGATCATTACATTGCTAAAAGTAGCCAAATTTTCACAATTGATCATTGTAAATTGCTATCATCAGGTACATTATTCTCCCAGTTCTGCTTATTTAGCTCTGCATCAGTTTTTACACATTGTTCCAGCTTTTTCTTAAATCATTATTTATCATTTCATTTAACCCAATAGTATTCCATCACCAACATGAATCATCAATTGTTCAGGCATTCCCAAATTGATGACCATCCCCTCAATTTTCAATTCTTTGCCACTACAGAAAGAGCTGCTATAAATATTTCTATACAAGTAGGTCCTTAACCCTTTTTTATTTCCTCCTTGGGATATACATCCAGTATTGGTATTACAGCATCAAAAGGTATGCAGTTTTATAGCCCTTGGGCCATAGTTCCAAACTGCTCTCCAGAATGGTTGGATCAGTTTGCAAGTCTACTAACGATTCATTAGTGTCCCAATTTTGCCACATCCCCTGTAACATTTCTTGCTTTCCGTTATTGTCATATTGGCCAATCTGATAGGTATGAGGTGATCAGCAGTGATTTAGAACCTTTTTCATATAATTATTGATTGATAGTTTTGATTTTTTCATCTGAAAATTGCTTGTTCTACTCTTTGACCATCTGTCAATTGGTGAATGGCTTATATTCTTGTAAATTTGACTTAGTTCTCTATACATTTGAGAAATTGGGCCTTTATCAGAGAAATTTGTCAAATTTTTTTCAGTTTGTTGTTTCCCTTATAATCTTGGCTACATTAGTTTTATTTATACAACAGCTTTTTAATTTTATATAATCAAAATTATTAATTTTACATTTCATAATGGTATCTATCTCTTTTTTGTTCACATATTCTTCCCTTCTACAAAGATCTGCCAGGTAAACTACTCTGTGTTCCCTAATTTAGTTATGTATCACTATATCTAAGTCAAATATCCATTTTAAACATATCTTGTTATAGGGTATAAGATATTCCTCTATACCTAGTTTCTGCCATACTGTTTCCCAATTTTCCTATTATTTTTTGTTAAATACTAAGTTCTTATATCAAAAGTTGGGATCTTTGGATTTATCAAACACTACATTTCTAAGTTCATTAACTCCTATATATTATGTATCTAATTGATTCCATTAATATTCCATTAATGGGGTGTATGGGGTGTTGAGTGAGGGGTAGTATCTCTGGTATGGAGGGCTTGTCGTGCCCTTCTAGGGCAGCTCTCCAGCCTCTGACCCCAACCTGACACCCAGCTCTCACTTGTGGCTCCCAGTAGCTGCTAGCATGCAGCAGCGGCCACACCCTGGGCAAAGGCTTCGACAGGCCGGCTAAACCTTGTGAGGGTAGCCATCTGGTCGTAGACCCCTGGTGAACCAGGGCTTTGCTCACCCAGCATGTGAAGACTACTTCAGCTGAACAGACAGAAGAAACCAATAAGAAGGTTCAACGGCTGAGATGGCGACGCAGCAAAGCACTGTGGAGTGCTTAGGATGTGTTGGAGCACAAAAGACAACACGGCTTTCCAATGCAGCTGAGGAAGTCTCCAGGTGTAACGACTTTTCATGCCATTGGACCCAGGCTTCCAACGCCGAGAGAGTGGGACTGTCTCTGTGCATCAACTTTTCCCCTTAAATCTCCTTCACGCACAAGTGTCTTTGTGCACACTCATTTATCATAGATGAAAATGCACAAAGACAATCATCATCCTCAGTTACTGAGAGACTACTACTATCCCATTAATCTACCATTCTATTTCTTAGCCAGTACTAGACTGTTTTGATGATGACTGCTTTATAGTACAGGTTGAGATCTGATACTGATAGACCACTTTCCTTCACATTTTTTATTAGTTGTCTTGATATTCTTGAACTTTTATTCTTCCAGATGAGTTTTGTTTTTATTTTTTCTAGTTCTATAAAATAATTATTTGGTAGTTTGATAGGTATGTCACTGAATAAGCCAGTAAATTTAGGTAAAATTGTCATTTTTATTATCTTAGCTTGACCTATCCATAAGCAATTAATATTTGTCCAATTGTTTAGATCTGACTCCCATGCTGGAATTTTGGACCTTATTGTAGGCTTGGGCCAGGACTTGGAATTCTATGGGGTGTGTATGGGGTTGCGCTGCTGTTGGCTTAAGCAGGATCTCAGGGTCTGAATACTGGATTGGGCCCCAATTCAGAACCGGGAATAGTAAATGGGGAAGGGGGCTTGCTGTTGGCTTGTGCTGCTACTCAGTGATATACCCTCCTGCCAGCTATGCTCTCTCACCCCAGTGAACCGGGCCACTTGCCTACCTTTCAAGTTTTTCTCGACATGCAAGTTGTTTTAATTCATCTCCTTGTTGCTTCTTTCACCCCAGGATTTCTTTTGAGACATTATTTTAAGATTGGTTGGAGAGGATTCTAATGGTGTTTTAAGCTATCTCTGCTTCTACTCTGCCATCTTGACTCTGCCTCCCCTTTCTTATTTCATGTTCCAATTGAATGAGTATTAGAAGAGGAAGTGTCCAGGTCACTGAGAAAACAGGGATATTCATTAGAGACCTAAGAGGAGTGCTATCAGCAACCAGAGATGGTAGAAGCTGAGAATACAGAGAAGCAACTAAGAAACCTGCTTGACCCAGCCTAGCTTTAGATTATACTTTAGATTATACTCTCACCTGGATGAGAAAATTAGAAGTGAATTTCATGATGACTCCTTGAAGGGAGAAAAGCACTCTTAGGGCCATAAGTTAAGACTTATGCCTTGGGTACACATTTTTCCTAATTTTAGAAGCACATTTTAGCTTATTTTCCTTTTTTTTAACTTAAAGTCCTTAAAGACCTTTGGTCATAAAGTATGAGAATTTCATGTTAAATGTATTGGGGAATTGATTTTTAATCATGTTCTTGCTATATTTTCTCAGTAAATAGTCTAATAAAACCAACTGATTGATTATCAGTTGTCGGTTGATTGATTCCAACTGATTGATTTGAAGAAAATACCAGAATACCAGATAGAGGCTTGTGAGTGATAGTGTCAGAAAACCAAATCCCTTAGGTTTACTTCTCAGATCTTAAGGGGATAAGCAGCACTCTCTTCTGGGAATCTAATCTGGTAGTTCAGTGTGACTTCTGAGAGTGAGCCTGGAGAAGTTTCTACACATACATGAGAGATTATAAATACACATAGTGTAGAAGATGGAGAGCAAACAATGGAGTTAAAAAATCCTGACACATTTTCTAATTAATCCTGAACACAGGCACCTCTCAGTGCCTCTAGGCAATTCTTTAAGAGTATAGATTGGAGAGTAATTGTCAGTCTTCATTAATAGACTGAGTTTCCACTTGGGGGAGTTCAGTCTTCCTATATATTTGCACCCACATTTATTATTAAAACCTTCTGTATACTTAAAATGAAAACTGTTATAACAGAGAAAAGATATCTTAGTTAAATATGCCTCAACCCCCTAAAAGAGCATCTTTAACACTAAACCAGCTACTGTCTCTGACTGATAAATGGATGGTGCTCTTCTTTTCCTGACTTAAGGAAGTAGGTGCCTTCTCATGTTAGTTTCATTTCTCTATAACCAAAATCCTTCCTATTTCTTACTTATACCTAACCAGAGACTATGTTTCCTGGTGGGGAGAGTACTGAATGGCTGAATTGCTTGGCAGCTTTAGATAAAAGCATAATAATAGTAGTAGACTGAACACTAGAAGCTATATTGAGCAGGTGATCAAAATATAGGGCTTAAGGCATAGTAGGGAAGATATTGAAATAAATTCTAATTTACATAAAAGCAATCTAATGTTAAGGGAAATCCAAAGCTTCCTTACCTTCTTCCTTAGTTTTCTTTCTTTTAATCCTCTCCTCTTTATTCTCTTTTCTTCTCTTTTTCTATTCCCCTCTTTCAGCTCCTTCTACTCCTCTTCCTTCTTCTGTTTCTTTTCCTCTTTCTTCTCCCCCTTCTTTTTTCTTCTTCAAATGAACCTGTGATTATATTGGTATAAAGAACTCCCAGATAAAGAAAGTCCATTTTCCAAGGGAGTTGGTAGCTGAGCTCCTTCTGTGCAATTTATTATTTTAGAGAATTGTCTGTGGCATCTTATTTACCCAGTGTTACAAAGCTAGTGTATGTCAGGGGTCAACACTGAACTAAGGTTTTTCTGTTTCTAAGGCCAGCTCTTTCTGTACTATGTCACACTGCTTTTTTTTTTAACTCTTTGGATGTTTTCATGATGTCTCCTAACATAGATGACAAGGAAAAATAATCCCTAATCTGATAAATCTGGTGAAATTACTGGTAGCCATCTTACTGTCTTAATGATCAATAAAAATTTTGAAGATACCCATAAGAAATATCTTTTGTACAATGGAATCTGAGCTTAGTATGGTTGGGAATTGTGGGATTCCCAAAAGACTGGTGTGTCCTTGGATTTCTCTCTTTGTATCATACCAATTTATTGTAATTTCATCTACTCAAATGGGTTTTGTTATCATTTCCATGTCAGTGATTCTACCTTTTTTTCTAGCCTTAACCTCTCTCTCTTACTGGCAGTTGGACATCTCAAACTTGATATTCTGAAGCCATCTGAAATTTATTATGTCAAAAATAGAACTTCCTACTCTACCATAATACTCCTCTTCCAAATTCTTGCATACTGATGAGTGCATCAATGCCTCTAGTCATCCAGGATCACAACTTAGGTATCAGTTTAGACTTCTCATTTTCAGTCATGCTACTTATCTACTCTATTGTCAAGTCTTGTTGCTTCTAATTTCACAATATCTTTGGTATGGTTTCCCTTTTCTCAATTCACATGCCAACTCACACCTCAACACCTTAGGCTTAGAGTATTGTGATAACATTCTTTTTTGGTCTCAAGTCTCTCCTTTCTCCAGTCTACCAATCCTCCACTCTGCCATTAAACTCATCCTCCTAAGTCAAAGTCATACCCAAGTCATATGCCACCTACTTCATAAATTCTTAATAACTTCTTGTTATCTCCAAATCAAATATAAAATACCATTTGGCTTTGAATGCCCTTCACAATGTGATACTTTTCTACCTTTTTATTCTTTATACCCATCTTCTCTCCCCACATGCACTCTTCAATCCATTGACATTGAACTTGGTCCACTACCTCCATCTTCATACTTGAGGTCTTACTTTGGCTGTCCCTCATGCCAAGAATACTCTTTCTCTTCTCCTTTATCTCCTGCGTTCCCTAGTCTCCTTCAAGAATTAGCTAAAATCATACTTGTCAAGAGAGGCCTTTACAGGTCTCTATCTTCTGAAATGATTTCCCATGCATATCATATACACACACACACACATATATATATACATATATATAGTATGTATTTTTGCATGTTGTCTCTCCAAAAGAATATAAGTCCCTTGAGGGCAAGAACTATGCCATTTAGGAGATGTTAAAATTTTTTCTTTGGGGGCAGGTGGGTGGCTCAGTGGATTGAGAAACAGGCCAAGAGACAGGAGGTCTTAGGTTCAAATCTGGCCTCAGACACTTCCTATTTATGTGACTCTGGGCAAGTCACTTGATCTCCATTGCCTATCCGTTATCCCTATTCTGCCTTGCAACCAATACACAGTATTGATTCGGAGATGGAAGGTAAGGGTATAAATTTTTTTTCTTTGTATTCCCAGAATTTAGCATAATATCTATCATATAGTAAATACTTAATAAATGCTTGTTGTAAATGCTTGTTGACTGACATCTAGATACCTTTTAGTGAGTAGGGCCAAAACTATCTACTTCCATTATTGTATCATTAGATCAAATGGAATTCAAGTTCCAAAGTATATTATTTTATACATTTAACTTGCCAGGGCCAATTCTATATAAAACTTAAACATGTGTATTGTTTTAACTTTATTTTCATTCATGACATATAAAGAAAGATCTTGAATGGATAACAGAAATAAGTAAAATATATTTGTTCTGTTTTTAAGAAGACTTTGTATTTGTAGAAGTACTTGCCAAAAAGTGTTTCCATGGATTTTTGGAAATAAGTTAAAATGTGCCCATGAAAACAGGATATCGTTAAGACTTTTTTAAGACTGTTTTTTCTCCTTTAAAAAAGTTAAAATGGAAACTTTGTTTGATCTCTTGTACCATGAATTTTGCTATGTATTCCAAGATAAATTATATTATTATTGCAAATGGAACCTTTGGGAAGGTCTTAGCCATGCAAAACTGATTTGGAATGGGGCATTCCAAAACCAAATTTTATCATAAGTGGCATCTTAAGGTAGTTGTTCTGTTCCCACGGGATATACAAAACATAATTAAGGCCTTTTATATTTATTTATATTGTGTGGTTATTAATATCTTTGGTAGCATGCCACTTAACTTCCAAATTCCCTTTCTATAACTAAATTATTTTGCATCTTTTTGTTTTTTTTCCTCTTTCAGCCTTAACATTCTTAAGATTTCTATAAATATTAAAAAGACCTCCTAACCTGTGTAAGAAGAGTTTTTTTATTCCATTCACAAAGAAAAAAAACTGTTGATATAATATAAAATCCAGGATACTGATATGTTTTATGACATTAACCTCTTCTTCACCCAGGATAAACAAACTTGTAAATTCTTACAAAAACATACTGGGCATGACCTAAATCTTGAGGACTATCTGGGGCAGAATATTGAATAATTTTAATATAGGGATTTTACTGCATGACTATAGTGAGATAGAGTTAATTATTTTCAAAAATCCTAGACTACCAGAATAAGAAGTTGACATAGAAATCATCTGGAATCTTCCAACCTCCTTATTTTATAGAGAAGGGCACTGAGACCCTCAGAGGTTAAGGTGACACAGAGATAAGGGCAGAGCTAGATTTGAGTCCAGATATCCTGACCTTATGCCCACTATTCATATAATGCATTTGTCTTATGGAGACCAAGTAGTTGGAACCTGGTATTAGATATTTGGACCCCTATTAATGGGACAGATCTCTAAAAGTGGTTATACATAAGGAGATTTCTCCACTTCATGTATGGAAAAGTTATTGCAAAACCAGAATAATTATATCACTATTTCTCCTTAAATTTATATAATTAAAAAGGACATTGTTATAACTCTTCTAAATGGTTTTAATGTAACTTCAAAGTGTTGTAGTTACATCTGGACTTTTTATCTGAAAGTTTAGGGAAGTCTGAACCCTTGAAAAATCCCCCTTTGCCACAAATAAGGACCATTAAAGGACGTTTCTTTTACTATTTTTCAATGAAGAATAAGGGTTCTTAACTTTTTGTGTGCTAAAGATCACTTGGGCTGTCTGGTAAAAATACATAGAAGCCTTCTCCTAGTGCCATGTTTAAGAGAATAAAATAAAACACAGAAGATAACAAAGAGAATCAATTTTATGGAGCATAGTTATCAAAATATTTTTAAAAACATGTTCACATACCCCAGGTAAGGAGCTTCTGGTTTAGAGATGAAAGTAATGGACTATTTATAAGGACTAATTGAGTAGGTACCTTAAAATAGAAAAAGAGCTATTTCCCATAATGACCAAAAGCAGAGTTGTTCTTCTCAAGATTTTATGGCTAGCTGATGTTTAGAAAATCAGCACTTTATATTTTCTTCTTTTTATACCAAGAAATTCTGTTTTTTTTTCCAACACACATTTTCTTTCTATTTAATGTTCTTATTTTCACATAAGAGAAAACATACAAAACTGTAAATATTTAATGATCACATTTACTTTTTATTTTCTTTTAAAACATTTTATTGATGCTTTTTTTCTATCACTATTACTGTCAGCTTCTAATGACTCCTTTACTCCATAATAGTATGCCTCTTCATAAGTCATATAGAGTAAGGCAGAATGAATCAACACATTGACCAAGTCTGCAATCGATCATTCCACACTTATTATCTGCTCTGCTGAAGGTGGTACCCAGACCTGACTTCGGTGAATCTTATCCTAGGAAGAAGACTTCACTATTCATTAGGATCATCTGCATTTTGCAGATTCTCAGACTGTAAACATAATAATTTAGTGGTCTCAGACTATGAGAAGAAGAAAAAAGAGTGTTCCTAGGCCTTTACGGAAATTGATACCTGGGATACAGGTTTCTGGTAAGTGTTTGAATTTTTGTGGTGCCTAGAGAACTAGGGCTGGATGCTGGTCTTGGACAAAGTGTGAAGGAATTGGACTGCACTCAGATGGTAAAACAGGATTTGCCATCTGACTAGTGAAGTTGCTTTGGGCAAATCATTGCAAGGTACATACTCATGGCAAGGACAGGATATCCCTTGGAAATAAAAGAGCAGCTATAATAGCAAAGTACGCAGCCAGATTTGGTCCTTACCATGTGCTGAATCCTTCCCTGGTGGAAAAGCACGATCTTACTGAAGCTTACCATGGGGATGAGGTTCAGTCATGGAAAAAAACAGCTAGGGGCTAGATTAGTTAAAGGTATCTGGATAGCTCAAGGTGGAAAACCAATTCTCCCCAGAAAATTATATCAACATCTGTGCAATGTGATTCATTCCAAAGGGCATTATGGAGCGCAATCCATCCTAGATGCAATACAAAGGTTCTGGATGGCTCCAGGGATTTCAACAAATGCCCTCAGAATTTGTCAAGCATGTGACATATGTAGGAAATTTAATCAAGGACATTTTAAGAACATAGCACTGGGAGGCAGATTTCTAAGTTATATGCCTTTCTG
Source organism: Monodelphis domestica (assembly GCF_027887165.1). Lineage (NCBI taxonomy): Eukaryota > Metazoa > Chordata > Mammalia > Didelphimorphia > Didelphidae > Monodelphis > Monodelphis domestica. Next base: position 218,556,637 of record NC_077232.1, read on the forward strand.
ACATCTACAAATAGACTACATAAACATGCCTAAAGACAAAGGATTCAAATATGTATTGGTTATTGTGGATAGACTGACAAGATGGGTTGAGGCATATCCAGCTAAGAAAAATGACACAGCCACAGTAGTGAGATCTTTACTGAAAGACATATTTCCTAGGTATGGCATTCCTGATACCCACAGATTCAGATAGAGAGACTCATTTAACTTCTAAAATTTTGCAAGAAGTATATAAGAACCTGGGTATTAAAAGCAGTTTCCATGGTGTATATAGGCCACAGAGTTCAGGCCAAGTTGAAAGAATGAAGAATTGAAAACATTAATAGGAAAACTGTTCAGAAACCTATTTGAAATGGACAGATGTTATTCCATTAGCATTGTTTCAACTAAAAACAAGACCCAGAGGTGACTTGCATGTATCCCTATTCGAGATGTTATATGGTCAACCTTTATGGCATGGTAGGACTGCAAAACTATCATATTTATCTATGCTAAAAGGAGAATGTTTACTTCATCAATACCTAGTTGAAATACAAAATAGGTTAGAAGAACTAAGGAAGCTGGGATTGTTAGTACAAAGGGTACCATTGGATTTCTCATTACATAAAATAAAACCGAGAGATAAAGTTTATGTGAAAAGTTTTAATAGATAAACATCTACAGAACCAAGATGGATAGGTCCACTAGACATGATTATGGTTACTCCCACATCTGTAAAAGTATCGGGGAAAGATAAATGGTATCATGCCTCACATGTAAAACAACATTATTCCCATAATATTACCAGCAATATAGAACAAGAAGTTACATATAAAGAAAATGCATAAGAAAAATTTGAAGTATTGCCAATATCCCCAACAACAATATGTTAACAATTTTCCATACAAAAGGAAATGATTACATGAGAGTAGAAGAATAACAAAATTGAAAGCTTTGCACAGAACAACACAAGAACAACAACAACACAAATGAGAGACATGAGAATTCAAGTTAAAACAGAATATAGGCAATGGAAAAAGCAATGATGAAATAGCCTCATATATGAAGATTATAGCTCCAATATGAAAAGATCTCTGCTTACAACAACAATAACACTAAAACATAAGAAGGTTACTTAACTAAGAAGACACATCTCTGCAAAACACATTACATCATATATAATTCTATCCATGCCAACAAGAAAATAAGAACCATAGAGTAAAGGAAATTTTTATCTCCAAGAAAATTCAAAAGTCAAAATAATCTCCTAATATAAACATATCAAAGAAGCCAAATCTATATGAAATGAAAACCCTTGTAAAATTAAACATCAAATGATATCAGACAACATCACATTTCAAAATCATAAGATACACCTTAAAAATCTACTTAGCACAACATACTACATACACCCACACATGAAGATTATCACATGGAAAAGCATAAATCCATGCATGAAGATTCAAACCATTATAGACTGAAGGCACACATGAAGAATTCAAATTTACTTCCATGCACATGCAAACAAGAAAAAAATCAGTCTTACACACAGGCATACAAAGAGCTTACACACACACATGTTCCTATGTGTTAAAGAACACAGGACTTCAAACAAAGTGAGATGACAGACAACATGTGTAAGCTGAACAGATGAAAAACCCAAGACATGACAAGACTTTGAAATCTACAATGGATGGTGATGAGATTACACAAGAATTTTTCATATATTTTAATTTCATACATAGGTACATGCACATATACAATCATACATAAGCACAACATGGAAAGGAAGCTCATGGATTGGGTAAGTGTGTAACATTTCATAATTAGAACACACATGAAATTTATACTGATATGATTTTGAGTTTCTGTGGAAAATTCAGACAAAATAAATTTTCTGATCTGCATGACTTTAAACAGAACTCACATACAAAATGTACCATAATTGTACATATATAATATTTGCACAGACAAAACTATGTACATTTGTAAAATACTAATGGAACTAACATTCTAACAATATAATGTTGTTACTGACATTCTAACAACTAACACACAAAGCAAGATTAGGTAAATTATTTAAAATTCTGGATAGATTAAGAACAGATGGATAGCATATTTAATATAAATTAAACTACATAGTAATGTTAGGAACAGATATTGTTTGTAAAAAATTTTTACTTGGAACAAGCTGTAGTCATTAGGAAATGAGGAAGTTCTATTGTTGTTAACAAACTGTTTAAATTGTTGCATTGGTTACTATTGTTTTCAAAACCATATTTCTGTAATGCACTTCTATGACCTATCCCACTCTCCTTAATCCCAAATCTTCGAATAGGGTTAGAGAGATTAGAATAGTAAAGACCGACTAGGATTTTTATTTTGGGGGGTTGTGGAATACTTTAAAATAGCACAGTATCATAGCTTAGACAGTTAAGAAATATTAATACAGTAAAAGATAAGTATGGAAAAGACAATTGCAGAATTACTGGTTGTAATTTCTGCTAAAAACCAGAAAATGGGACTTTTTAAATGAAAATATGGCAATACAAAATGGATCTGCAGAAAAAGCAAGAAGCTCAGGACTCTTGGAACACCAGTCATTGGAGGAAGGGTGAGGAGGAGAGACTGTGTTCCAATGGAATATTGAAGGGAGCCTTTAGGAAAGTCCAGCTGCTTGAAATTCATCTTCCTTCTCTGGCTGTTGAATGAGAAGGTGGAAGACAAAATCTCTCTTTAGTCATTGCTTATCCATAAGACTGTGTGCTGAGAAGATGTTTGGGGTTAGCCCAGAAGAAACCTGTCAGCATTTGCTGTCAACATCTCCCCTTAGGGAAAGATAACTTTTGTTTCCTGAATTTGAATACATCTTGAAATCTTCAATGAAGAGGGATAACTTAGAAAATTTAGGGAGACCTATTTTCCACTCACCCCTCACCTCTCCTTATCACCTCTACCCAAAAGAATAAAAGCCTTCTTAGTTAAAAGATTTAATCGTGCAATTTAATTATTAGGGGAAATCTTCAAGTTTACCATTTCTGAGAAGAATATTTCCAAGACAGTTCAAGTAGTGTAGGGGGAGGGGGTCCAAGATCCAGTCTTTGCCCTAGCTTGCTTCCTGGTGTTACAGCTCTAACTTTTCCCTATTACCATAATTCCCCTAGTAGCAATATTTACTACACCATCCAGGACAGTGAAGACCAAACTGGATCAAAAGTAATATAACAATGCCAATAGTCTAGAGATATTGACACTTGTGGGGAAGGCTGGAAACTACTAAAACCACATTCTGAAGTAAAAGTATAAAAAGAGTAAACTGTATATAAAGAATCTTGGAACTTAGTATAATTTCTTCTTCAAATGGGGGCCTTAGGCCTGGAAATATGAGACATAGAAGTAGGTCCTAAAAGAGCCTAAGAATGTCATTGCCCTTGTCTATTCAAATATCCCTCAGACTAGTTGTCAGAGACAGAGAACTCTGTCTGGCAGTAAACTTAACAAATAAGTGTCTTCCTTAAGAAACATGTGTCAGTTGAGAGGCTGGTACTGAGGTATTTGCTTATACCTCAGTTATTCTCCTGACTGGGACAGAATACACAATTAGTTTAGAGAGCAAAGATTTCTATAAAAATATATTTTTTTGTATAAAAATAACTATAGGAATTATAAAAACAAGGAGGCCCAAGACTAAAAAGGAAACTGAGCTGTAACCACCTTCTATGCAGCCTCACAGCTAACTCTTTGGGTTCTTCCAAAACTACACTCTCTCCTTACCAACTAATTCCCAGGAAGCTATCTGACTAAACTATCACTAAGGGAAACTGTTAACTTATATCTATACCTTGCCTCCAAACAGATTGGCTCTGAATATCTGGGTCTACCAATTACTTGGCAGTGAGGGAAATCTCAAACTGCCATCAAAGCAAAGGTTTGTCTTTCCACACTGTCTTCTTCGTGATGTGTTTGAAGACAGAAGCCAGGAAAACTTTAAGATGGTTCAAATCTCTCTCAGACTAACGATGGCCTTGGAAAGGAGTTCAAGCTTAATCTTAAAACCACCTTAATATTTTGCTGCCAAAAGGATCATCCTGGAATCAGTTTTCCTTCTCTCTTCTTGAAATCTTCTCAGTGGAGATAGAGCAGATTTGCAGTTTTTTCAGCTCAGGGAAACACACAGACAGAGCAACCAGAAAACACTTCAGTCACAGCTAGTGCCACAGCCAAAACATTTTTCCAGACAGCTAGTATTCCTAACTGCCTCCAAACAGAATATTTTTTGAAAATTTTATTTAATTAGTCAATTTAGAATATTTTTCCTTGATTACAAGAGTCATATTCTTTCCATCTCCTCCCCCAACCACTTCCCACAGCCAATACGCAATTCCACTGGGTTTTACATGTGTCCTTGATCAAGACCTTTTTCCATATTATTGAGGTTTGCACTAGGGTGATAATTCAGAGTCTATATCCCCAATCATAACTCCACTGATGCATGTGATCAAGCAGTTGTTTTTCTTTTGTGTTTCTACTCCCAGAGTTTTTTTTTTTCCTTCTATGAGTGTGGATAGTGTTCTCTATCATAAATCCCTCCTAATTGTTCTGGATCATTTCATTGCTACTAGTAGAGAAGTCCATTATATTTGATGGTGCCCCAGTGTATCAGTCTTTGGGTATAATCTGGTTCTGCTCCTTTTACTCTGCATCACTTCCTGGAGGTCATTCCAATTCACATGGAATTCCTCCAGTTCATTATTCCTTTGGGCACAATAATATTCCATCACCAAAATATACCACAATTTGTTCAGCCATTCTGCAATCAAAGGGCTTCCTCTCATTTTCCAATTTTTTGCTACCACAAAGAGCACAGCTATAAATATTCTTGTACAAGTCTTTTTTCCTTATTATCTCTTTGGGGTAGAAATCCATCAGTGCTATGACTAGATAAAAGGGCAGTCAGTCTTTTAGCACCCTTTGGGCATAGTTCCAAATTGCCTTCCAGAAAGGTTGGATCAATTCATAACTCCACCAGCAATGTATTAAGGTCCCAATTTTGCCACATCCCCTCCAACATTCACTACTTTACTTTGCTGTCATGTTAGACAATCTGCTGGGTGTGAGGTGGTATCCAAAACTTGTTTTGATTTGCATTTTTCTGATTCTAAGAGATTTAGAACACTTTTTCATGTTCTTATTAATAGTTTTGATTTCTTTATCTGAAAATTGCCTATTCATATCTTTTGCCCATTAATCAATTGGAGAATGACTTGATATTTGTACAATAGATTTAGTTCTATAAATCTAAGTAATTAGACCTTTGTCAGAAGTTTTTGTTATGAAGATTTGTTCTCAATCTCTTACTCCCCTTCTAATTTTGGTTGCATTGGTTTTGTTTGTATAAAAATATTTTAATTTGATGTAATCAAAATTATTTATTTTGCATTTTGCAATTTTTTCTAACTCTTTCTTGGCCTTAAAATCTTTCCTTTCCCAAAGATCTGACAAGTGTACTATTCTGTGTTCACCTAGTTTAGTTATAGTTTCCTTCTTTATATTCAAGTCATTCATACATTCTGAATTTATCTTGGTGTAGGGTGTGAGATGATTATCCAAATCAAAACTCTCCCACACTGTCTCCCAATTTTCCTAGCAGTTTTTGTCAAATAGAGGATTTTTGTCCCAAAAGCTGGGATCTTTGGGTTTATCATAGACTGTCTTGCTGAGGTCACTTATCCCAAGTCTATTCCACTGACCCTCCTTTCTGTCTCTGAGTCAGTACCATATTGTTTTGATGATCACTGCTTTATAGTATAGTTTGAGATCTGGTACTGCTAGGGCACTTTCTTTCACATTTTTTTTATTATTTCCCTGGATATCCATGATCTTTTGTTCTTCCAAATGAATTTTGTTATAATTTTTTTAATTAATTAAACAAGTTTTTTATTTTGGTAGTTTGATTGGCATGGCACTAAATAAGTAAATAAGTTTGGTAGGATGGTCATTTTTATTATGTCAGCTTATCCTACCCATGAGCAGTTAATGTTTTCCCAATTGTTTAGATCTAGTTTTAATTGTGTGGAAAGTGTTTTGTAGTTGTGTTCATATAGTTCCTATGTTTGTCTAGGCAGATAGATTCCCAAGTATTTAATACTGTCTATGGTGATTTTTAATGGGATTTCTCTTTCTAAATTTTGCTGCTGAGATGTATCAGAGATATATAGAAATGCTGATGACTTATGTGGTTTTATTTTGTATCCTGCAAATTTTCTAAAGTTGTTGATTATTTCCACTAGCTTTTTAGTTGATTCTCTAGGATTCTTTAAGTAGACCATCATATCATCCACAAAGAGTGATAGATTAGTCTCTTCATTGCCAATTTTAATACCATCAATTTCTTTTTCTTCTCTTATTGCTACTGCTAGAATTTCTAGTACAATGTTAAATAATAGAGGTGATAATGGGCATCCTTGTTTTACTTCTGATCTTATTGGGAATTCATCCAGTTTATCCCCATTGCAGATGATGTTGGCTGATGGTTTTAAATAAATACTATTTATTATTTTTAGGAAAGACCCTTCTATTCCTATACTTTCTAGTGTTTTCAATAGGAATGAGTGTTGTATTTTGTCAAACGCTTTTTTTGCATCTATTGAAATAATCATGTAATTTTTGTTGGTTTGCTTGTTGATATGGTCAATTATGTGGATGGTTTTCCTAATATTGAACCATCCTTGAATTCCTGGTATAAATCCCACCTGATCATAGTGAATAACCCTCCTGATGATTTGCTAGAGTCTTTTTGCTAGTATCCTATTTAAGATTTTTGCATCTATGTTCATTAAAGAGATTGGTCTATAGGTTTCTTTCCTTATTTTTGACCTGCCTGGGTTTGGAATCAGTACCATATTTGTGTCATGAAAGGAATTTGGTAGAACTCCCTCTTTGCTTATTATGTCAAATAGTTTGTAGAGTATTGGGATTAGCTGTTCTTTGAATGTTTGATAGAATTCACTTGTGAATCCATCATGCCCTAGGGGTTTTTTCTTAGGGAGTTCTTTGATGGCTTGTTCAATTTCTTTTTCTGATATAGGATTATTTAAGAATTCTATTTCTTCTTCTGTTAATCTAGGCAATTTATATTTTTTGTAAATATTCATACATATCACCTAGATTGGCATATTTATTGCCATATAATTGGGCAAAATGGTTTTTAATGATTGCCTTAATTTCCTCTTCATTGGAGATGAGGTCTCCCTTTTCATTTATGATACCATTAATTTGGTTTTCTTCTTTCCTTTTTTATGAGCTTTACCAGTACTTTGTCTATTTTGTTTGTTTTTTCAAAATATCAGCTTATAGTCTTATTTATTAGTTCAATAGTTTTTTCACTTTCAATTTATTAATTTCTCCCTTAATTTTTAGGATCTCTAATTTAGTTTTCTTCTGGGGATTTTTGAATTTGTTTGCTTTCAAGTTTTTTGATTTGCATATCCAATTCATTGACCTCTGCCCTCCCTAATTTGTTAATATATGGACTCAAAGATATAAATGTTCCCCTGAGTACTGCTTTGGCTGCATCCCATAAATTTTGAAAGGATGTCATATTATTGTCATTTTCTTCAATGAAATTATTAATTGTTTCTATGATTTGTTCACTAACTAACCGATTTTGGAGAATCATATTATTTAATTTCTAATTAATTTTATTTGGCTCTCTATATACCCTTACTGATCATTATTTTTATTGCCTTGTAATCTGAAAAGGTTGCATTTATTATTTCTGCTTTTCTGCATTTGTTTGCCATGGTTTTATGACCTAGTACATGGTCAATCTTTGTGAATGTACCATGTGCTGATAAAAAGAAGGTGCATTCCTTTTTGTTCCTGTTTATTTTTCTACATATATCTATTAACTCAAATTTTTCTAAGATTTCATTCACACATTTTACCTCTTTCTTATTTATTTATTTATTTGATTTATCTAAATTTGATACTGGTATGTTCAGGTCTCCCACTAGTATAATTTTACTATCTATTTCCTCCTTCAATTCCACTAGTTTCTCCTTTAGAAATCTGGATGCTATACCATTTGGTGCATGCATGTTGATTACTGATATTTCCTCATTGTCTATACTCCCTTTTATCAGGATGTATTCACCTTCCCTATCCCTTTTAATCAGATCTGATTTTGCTTTGGCTTTGTCAGATATCATGATTGCAACTCCTGCATTCTTTCTATCAGTTGAAGTCTAATAGATTTTGCTCCAACCTTTAATTTTAACCTTGTGAGTATTTAACTGCCTCAGATGTGTTTCTTCTTGAGAACATATGATAGGATTTTGGATTCTAATCCACTCTTCCATTTGTTTTCATTTTATGGGTGAGTTCATCCCATTAAGGTCAAAGTTATGATTGTCCCTTGTGTATTCCCCAGCATTTTGTTATCCTCTCCTAGTTCTGTCCTTTCTTCTTTTGCTATATCCTTTTAAACCAGTGGTTTACTTTTAATCAATTCCCCTAATCCCCTCCCTTAATGTGCTTCCCTTTTTGTTCCCTTCTTATTTTTTTAGGGTCTGTCAAGTTCCCAGTCCCCCTCTCCCTCACCCCATTTTTATACTCCCTCCCTCCTACCCCCCTTAGTTTTCCGTTCTCACTTTCCCTGGAGCATAAGATAGAATTCGACTCCAATGTATCTAGATGCTCTTCCCTTTCAGAATTGATTTCACTGAGAGTAAGGTTTAAATATTACCTATTAGCACTCTCTTCCTGTCCTTCTTATAAGAGTATTCTTCCCCTCCCCTTCCCATGCATATCTTTGTGTGATGAAGATTATCCTATTTATTTTATTTCTTCAAGTATCTCTTCGTGCCATCTTTGATCCCCCCCTCTATTTTTTACTTATCATTTTATAGCACTTATTACCCCAATCTTTTCCTGTGAATGATTTTTCTAATTACTATAATAATGAATATATTTTTTGAGTTACAAATAACATTTCCCCCCTATATTAATATATGTATATATAATTTGACCTAATTTTAACCCTTAAAGAAGAAAGTTTAAATCAAAAACATTTTTCTTCTTTTCCCTCTCTTTCTTATTTACCTTTTCGTGTTTCTCTTGATCTTTGTGTTTGGATATCAAACTTTCTACTTAGTTCTGGTCTTTTCTTTACAAACACTTGGAAATCTTCTATTTTGTTGAATGCCCATACTTTCCCCTAGAAGTATGGATAGGTGATCCTTGGTTGAAGACCTTATTCTCTTGATCTTCTGAATATCATATTCCAAGCCTTGTGGTTCTTTAGTATGGAAGCTGACAGATCTTGTGTAATCCTGATTGGTGCTCCTTGGTATCTGAATTTTCTCCTTTTGGCATCTTATAAAATTTTCTCCTAAGCTTAGAAGCTCTTGAATTTGGCAATTACATTCCTGGGAGTTGTCTTTTGGGGATTTAGTTTAGAGGGTGTTTTATGAACTATTGTAATGTGTATTTTCCCCCCTTGTTCAAGAACATCAGGGTAGTTTTCTTAGATAATTTCTTGTAGTATGATGTCAAGGTTTCTGTTTATTTCTTGCTTTTCAGGTAGAAAAATTATTCTCATATTGTCTCTTCAAGACCAGTTTTCATGGTCTGTCATCTTGTCAGTAAGATATTTTATGTTTTCTTCTAATTTGTCAGTCTTTTGACTTTGCTTTATTAATTCTTGTTCTTTTGTGAGATCATTGGCTTCTAATTGCCTAATTCTGGTCTTTAAAGATTGTTTTTCCTTTTTGGTTTGGTCTATTCTGCTTTTCATGGATTCCAGCTGTTTCTTCGATTGGGAGTTCCCATCCTTTAAACTGTTATTTTCTTTTTTGAACTATTTCCCACTTTTTTTGCAAAATTGTTCCATCTTTTGCATAAACTCCAATTTAAATTCTTCAAGAACTTGTAGCCAATTTCCTTTTTTCAGGGGGTACTTTTTGGTGCATTTATTTGTATGTCCTCTCCTGGTATTTCCTCTGTAGTCTGGATTTTTACTACATAAAAATTATCTGGGATCAAAGCCTTCTTCTTGTTCTTCTTGGTGTCGGGAATTTGTTTTTCCTGGGCATTTTTTTGCCATCACTATGCTGGCTTTTCCTTCCCTTTCCAGTCAGAAGTCTGAGTGTGGAGGGCAGGCTCTCTGTGTATGGAGCTAAGGAGTGTGGTTGTTACCTGAGGGCACTTCTCGAGTCTCCACAGCTTCTACAGTTTGCTTCCCTTCTCTGAGCTATCTCTGCTTAGAAGACCAAGGTCTGTGCTCTTCAGCCTGCTTGGGTCTCAAGTCTAGCTTCTCTCAGGGTAGGTCTTTGGTGGTCTTAGTAAACTTCCAAGGGCCTAGTGGTGCCCATTGCTCATTGTAGAGGTGCCCCTTGCTTAATCATTGATTCTAGTACACTGCTCTGACTCTGACTCCACAGGTGGGGTGGGGGACAGTTGATCAGTTCACATTTTGGTAGAAGCTATTTCTCCCCCTTATAGTGTGGAAATGCCCAAATCCCACGTACCTTCAGTGTTGATCCCTACTGTGGAGTCCCTTAACTCATATTAATTTGATTTTTTTTTGGCCTTTTATGGTAGTCTATATCAGTAGATGGTGAGGAGAGGAAGATTCCTGGGTCTACACTGACACCATGTTTACCAGGAAATCTTCCACCAAATAGAATTATGCCTGCATGCCTTCTGTTCCAGACCTTGCTTGAACCCTCCAATCTGTTTGAGGACCTCCAGAGCTTGCAAAATCCTTTTGCAACCTCTTAACTTTTTTATCTTAATTACCTTACTTCCAAAAAGTAGTAATACAAAACCAGTACAGGCTGATATGAGTGTGATTTAGAGGAGAAAAATGGCAATTTTAAAAACTGAAGACCTAAGGAAGGTATAGAAGTCTATCTGTTTTTCCCTAGTCATTGAGGACTGTGATTATCAACACCTATAAATGGTCCAATCATTTTTGAGTACTATTTTAAAATTCCTGTATGTTTCTCTATAGTTTAACAATATGAACCTTTTGAGGAACTTAAAGAAGGGTGGTATCCTTTTTTTTCAGGACTAGCTGAATTATTAAGAAGTTGGAACCCCTGTAGGAAAGAAGCCCAGGGTAAAGGGAGTGTGGTGGGTCGTAATGTTAAAAGGTAGGTTTAATATACTAGTAGGAACATTTCTCTTCCCTGCAACTCATTATATTGTGATTTACGACAGAGGCCAAATAAAGAGGTTAGAAAATTAGTAACTGGCAGGAAAGGAAACTGTAGAGCATGATAAAAGGGAAAATAATAAACCCCTCCCATACACAGAAAGGAATCAGTTAACAGTTAAGATATTCTGTGTCAATATGATCTCAACAAAAAGGATGGGCAGCAAGTTGCTGGGTTTAGCAAAGCAGGTAGAGGTTTTTCAAAGAAGAAACCATGAGAAGGTAAAGCTGTCAGAATTAGGAGCAGAGGGGAATGGTGAAAGGGACTATTCAAAGGGACTATTCTCCATTACAATGGAGAGTGGAAAGATCATTGGGTCAGAAAGCCTGGATTCAAATTTGAATTGTCCTACCACTTGCTACCTGTGTGACCTTAGGAATTTTATTTATTTATTCCCTCTAGGCCCTAATCTCCCCATCTTTAAATAAGGAGATTAGATCAGATGACCTCAGAAATTATTTTTAGCTCTAAACTAAGGGCAATGAGTTGCAGAGAAGATTATTAATGCAGAGAAGATGCATTAGGAGAGGGAGTTTCTTCCTAGAGGCATTTTCTATACTAGGGAAATGAAAGATTTGGTCTATATCACTACCTGCTAGGCACTAGGGATATAAATATAAAAATGAGATGTCCCTTGCCCTCAAGGAACTTGCATTCTATGAAGGGAGAAGGCACATATACATATAAATACATATAAACTACCTACAAAATAATTGTAACAGGGAGATACTAGATTATTCAAACATGTAACAATAGCCATAGTAGTAAGCAATTAGCATTTTAAAATTTTCAAAGTATTTTACTTTCTTTACATATATTATCTCATTTGAATCTCTCAAAAATGCTATGAGGTAGAGTTACAATATTATGCTTATTTTACAGATGAGATAAAGGAGACATAGGTTGAATGACTTCCCCAGGGTCAAGACTATGGTCAACAAGGGAACATGCCAAGCTCAAGTATGGCATAGTAGAAAAACCGCAAGGATTTTTAGATGGAGCACCAGGCTTCAAATCCAAGTTCCTGCATTTACACTATGAATCACTTAAACTTACTGTTCTTGCACTTCCTCATCTGCAAAAGAAAGATAATAATACTTGTCCTATCTAGCTCAGCTGGTGTTATGAGGAAGGCATTTTGTAAATAGAAAAATGTTATACACATCCAAACTATTATTCATAAGGAGACCAGTTGATAGACTAGAGGAAAGTAGGAAGAGAGCTTAGATAAACCATATGCACAGAACAAACTGTTCCTTTTAAGCACTGTTTAGGGTAAGCCCTACCTCCATGATCTGTGGCATTTTCTTCCCCAACTAATCCGTGTACTCTCATTCTGTAGTTCATTTTTTCTTGTTTTTTTTTCCTATGATTCTGGGACTCAGAAAGTTTCCAGCAGGACTTAGATAAGCCTCTGACAATCCCCCACACTGGGCAGCAACCCACCAGTTGGTCTGCAGTTCTGAATTTATGATTAATAGAAGTTGTGTCCTGATTAAAAAGCAAAGACCTCAGACTGAGTAGACTGGAGGGGGTTTCAAATGACCTCTATTTGTAATAGCAAAAAAAGTTTGAATTGAACATGACTTAAAAGAAATCATGGGGAGATGAGAGAGGAAAATGCCCAGCTGGTTGATTTGGGGGGATGAACTTTTTCAAGAGTGCAGTAGTGGGGGATTTGGATTGATTGCTCAGATCTCTCAACTGTGAATACTGTTTCTACTATGGTGTTCTTGGATCACACAAGACCTTTAACAGTTTCTACATGTGAAATGGGAAGATTGGGAAGGAGAATATTTTCCTAGTGTCTTTGGGATATGGAATCTGTTAAAATGCTATCATATTATTCTATTTGAATAATATAGTCTCTCTCTATTTCTCTTCACTTCCTCACTCTCTGTGGTCCTTCTTCACCTCCTCCCCTTCTTTCCCCACTTTCTCAGATCCAAGAAACTAAAATTATTTCCTTACTAGTCTAAACAATATACCTACCTATGTAATAGTGGAGGTTCTAATGATTGTAGAACTAGAATTACAGTCTCATAAAGGGGAAACTTGACACTAAACCCATTTGGTCATAATTTAATTTGAAGGAGGAAAATGGGATAAGAGAAAGGGAAGAAGGAAGAAAGGGGTATGATTGGGAAAGGAAAGGATAAAAACAGAAAATAAAATCTGTCCAAGCTAGAACTAAGCACATTAAAGAAAAAACTTGTCATTGAACTGACAGATAATATAAGTATTTTGAACTCTGGGTCAGTTAGTCAATATGCATTTTAAAAATTGATTATACAGAACTAGGCACTATGATAAACATTGTGGATACAATAAAAGGCAAAAATCCCCATGACATTTGTCTTTAGAGACTAACATTCTAATGGAGGTCACACTATCTTCATATAAGATATAGCATGCTTGGAAAAAAGCAATATTAGAGGGAAGGTACTAGCAGTGGTTGAGGGGCAGATGGAGAAATTTGGAAAGGACTCCTACAGAAGATAGGATTTGTAATGTCTTGAAGGAAGCCAGAGAAACTAAAGCTGGAGGTAAATCAGGAGAATATACTAGGCATGGGCTCTAGCCAGTGAAAAATAAATTTGAGAGATGATTTATTGTATATCTGGAAAAGCAAGAAGACCAGTGTCACTGTATTTTAGAATACGTGGAGGGGAACAAAAGAATAGAAGACTGGAAAGGCAGGAAAGGGTCAGGTTGTGAAGAGTTTGAAAAGCTCTTAAAACCTGAATTTTATAGTTTCTTTTGGAAGTAATAGGGACCTATCGGAGTTTATTGTTTAGGAGGGGTTGACATTCTCAGATTTATACTTTAGGAAGATAATTTTAATAGCTGAATGGAGGACCCATGGAATGGAATGGGAGAGATTAATGGAAGGCAACAAGAAGGCAAGCTACAGATAGTTTGGGTCATTTCAGCAATTGCCACAGAGACAAATGAAAACCACTTCAACATGTGGAAGCTAGTCTTTGAGTAAAGATCCTCTTTGTACTTAGCTGGGTTGGTCCTATGACAGGAGAAAAGAAACATTTGTGCAGGTACTTCATTTCCTGATTGAATATAATCTCCCTGAAGGATCAGATACAGTTTAAGTTGTATCTTTTTAACTCCAGATCCTAACTTAACACGTTGCTTATAGTGTCTGTTTGTAAAACTTTGTTGAATTTTAGGATTTGGGCCAAACAAAAAGGCCGCAGATGTGGCAGCTGGCAAAGTAGATAGGAAACCAGGCAGAGGTTGATAATGGCAAAGTGATAAACAATTCAGCCCAAGAACAGAAAATAGTTAACACTGAGTTCCCTCTGGTTCAATATAGCTCAGAGCACAAAGGCTGGATAGAAAGTGGCAGAAGGAAATAGAACTTTCTTGTAGTTTTATATTCTGATCCATAGAAGCTAAGTACTTTGAATAGAGTTTTAAAAGGCTCTCACCCCATTGGCAGAACTTTCAACATTAAGGGTCAGCTCCATGCCAATTTTAGACATCATATACAAATATAATACAGGACAGAAAATGATAGGTGAAAGAGATGAACAAATGATGCTCTGTGGATTCAATTTTATGTGGATGAGAGAAGGGAATGAGGTGGTATTTAAACTGAGCTTTGTCTTATGTAGAATATAACGGCATGGAGGACCAGAAATTCTAGGCAATAAGGACAGCAGGAACAATGGAACAAATAACACCTAGCCCTAGGAATGAGGTTCTGTATACTTTCTCATTCAGTTGCCTTGTGTCATATCAAATCTGGTCATAAATTGTAATAAATTGAAATATGCAAGGAGAACAGAATGTTTATCGAGCAAGAACTTCAGGCCATAATGTTAGAACACTGGACAAGAGTAAGAAAGGCTGAGCTCAAACCTACCTCAGAGTCTTACTAGTTGTATGACCCCAGACCACCATTTAACTTTTTTCAGCTTGTAATGTGTCATGTACAAAGTGAGAGTGTTGGATTTGATGACTTTGAAGGCTCCCCCCCCCCCAGTTTTATAGCTATAATATAACTCTTCCCCTCATAATCATTATGTCTGTGCAGGTCTTGTTGGCCATACTTATAGGGATTAGCATATTAGCAGATCATCTTATTTGGCCAAATATTCACAAAAACAGCCTTGGGAGCCATTGCTCTTATGATCTGTTTTGCCTCATAGCTGAGACTATGTTGTATATACTTCCATCACATATCCAGAAAACACTCTTAAGGTCCTGGGTGCACACTCTCCAACCACCCAAGACCCCAAAGAAGTAAAGAGCTCTAAGAACTCCATAAACTGATTCCACATTCAGGCTTTTTACTCATTTGGATTGAAAAGTGGGTATACCAAAACCTGCTGAGAAGTGCTTACTGTTTCATAAGACATAGCTGGTTTGAGCCAAGAATATGTTTGACATTCATAGCCAATTTTTCACCCACCATTGGGAATTAGCAAATTTTGAGCCCTAAGCAAGGCAAATAATCTGGCTGGCAACACAGTACAGAAATAGTCAAGATTCTTTTTGTCATATGGATAAATCTTTCTCCAGTAGAGTCATTCTCTGATGTTTTATTGTATTATGGAGGTGGCTAGGTTCTTGGAGGTTGTGCTATCAGAGGGGCAAATCTAACATATAATAACAAAATGAAAAGACTCGAGATATAAACCCGGGTCAGTTTCTCTGAAATGGGAATAAAAATATAGCTAGTATGGAGAAATGAATCACTAAAAGAGTGAATATCAGGCCATGGTACCCTGGATACTGAAGAAGATCATATACTAAGACATGAAGAGGGTACTATATATGTCAGTGGAAGCTAATGCCCAAGCATTTATACCTAAACCAGCACAACCACAGATCCTTGAAGGTTTTGAAGGGGTATAAATAAATCTGAGTGCTTTCTTTGGCCGTCCATTTATAACCCACAGTATTATTATGTTTTGTACAGACAGTATAGATTATGGTGCTGCTCTTGACCCCTTTTCCATTTAATGTTTTTGTAGTAGTTATAAACATGCACTTTGCATAATCATCGAATTATTTTACTCTTGATCATGACCTTTTAAAATAATATAATGAGCAAAAAGTTTGCTTTTAAAATGATGAATGAGTATTGTTGTAAAAAAAACAAAAGGATCTCTATTGGGTTACTAAATCCTTTATAAAACCCAGGCATATTTAGTGGCTATTTACTTAAAACTTTGGAAAGGAGACAGGATTTCTTTTTAAAAGGGTTTACTCAGCAATCCTTATACTTTTAAGTTTTGTCCAAAGTATATATAGGGTAATTCTTATCTCTGCCCTTCACTGAATAAAATTCATTACTACACAGGGGGAGTTGCAGTTGCAGTGTCTTTACTCTGTTTAGATACGTCTTCTGACCTTTCCTAAATTTTCCTCTGGTGACTTTATTTGCTCATGCTTTGGTGACATATTTGCTCTATACGGGCACTCTCAGGAGTCTTTGACTCAAAAAACCAATACCTTGTTGTATACAGCCCCAACAGAAAATCACAGTCTGAGGTCCTAACAAAAAGTATTACCTATAATCTCTGCAAAAGCAAGGGAAGTGTTTTATTTTCTTTAAAATTCCCTTTATGCATCCGCGCACACACACACACATACATCCCTAGAACATTGCTTCACATGTAGGTACTAATATATGTTTATAGAATAAATCAAGGGATATTTGAATAATGTATAATTTAATATAATTCATATTTTTCCCTAGGGCTCCTACAAAGACCTCTATGTTGCTTAACAACCTATTGACTAAAGGCGAAGGATAGAGTTGTGAAAGAATACAGTTTGGGTGTTCTTTTTTCTGTTGTCCACCTATCAGTTATTCCATGTTTATATGTATTGTTATGGGTAAAGTTAAATGTGTGTGAGTTTGCAGACTGACAGCAAAGTGCAGAGTTCTGGAGTTCTGGAGAGAGGAGCTGCTGTTGGAGAGAGACAGTTAATCCTAGTGCTGTGGCTTTTTCCACTGGGTGGACCTGAGGAGAATTAGCTTTTTCCCTGTGACATTTGACTACTTGTTCTTAATATCCTACATGCTGTTTGGATTATTCTGTACCTGTTGGCCTTTTGATACCTGCTAAGTTCCTGTACTGCTCTTGTGACTTCTAACAGCTGATCATGAGACCATCACTTGGCCTTGACAGACTTGCACACAGACCCTTTCCCTTAGATTGTCAAAGAGGTGTTTAGTGTTAGCTTAGTTAAGTATAGTAATTTTGGGGTTATATAGATAGTATAGGAATAGAGTAGGGAAACCACTCAGAAGCAATCTCTTTGGAGAAACTTGTAGATCTGGGGAGGTGTAGATATTTATTATTAAAGTATTTCCAAATTCCTTTAAACCTGTCTTTATTATATTAAACACCTGTTATTTATAACACAGAGTTCTGTGTGTATGTCTCACATCAGGGTCTGACTCTGCCTGCCCTGGGGTTGGGTAGCCTTCCAAAATCAGGTTACTCTTCTGATATTGGCCGAAATTAACATCCAATCCCATCTCCAAATACCTACAATTATTTCAGTATCAATGCTTTCTCCCTTCCTTTTTTTTATTAAATAGAGGAGGCCTTACATGAGCTTTTTTTTATTAAATGGCCCCATCACATTATTTTATATTTATTTCATGTAAATTTTATATTACCTCTGTGTATATATTATATTTCCTCAAATAGAATTTAAACTATTTCAGTGTCGGGGCAATTTCACTTTTGTCTTTGTATCTTCAATATCTATTATTGTTCTTGATTCATAGGAAACACTGATGTTTATTAAGGAAATATATGTTAGGTACATTTATATCCTTTTTAAAAATTTTTTTGGAGATTCCATCTCTTTAAGGTCAAAAGAAGAACCATTTCACCAACAAGTGGAAAATATTATATATCATAGAATATTAGAGTTGTAAAGGACCTCAGTGGCCATCTAATATCACCCATACATGAAAATAATCTCTACTATAATATCCTTGATAAGTGATTATATAGTCTCTGCTTGAAAACCAATCTGGAGTTGTGAATTTATCCAATCATTCTGGAAGGCAATTTGGAATTATGCCAAGGACTGTGAAAGAATGCATGCCCTTTGATATAGCAATACCACTATTAGGTTTGTAACCCAAAGAGATAATAAAAAGTGTGGTACAAAAATATTCATAACTACTCTTTGTGGTGGTAAAAAATTGGAAGATGAGGGGATTTCCCTCAATTATGGAATGGCTGAACAAATTGTGGTATATGGTAGTGATGGAACACTATAGTGATGTAAGTAATGAGGACTTGAAGGATTTCTATATGAACTGGAAGAACTTCCATGAACTGATGCAGAGTAAAATGAGCAAAACCAAGAGAACATTGTACACAGAAACTGAAACATTGTGTAACTATCTAATGTAATGGACTTTGCTATTAGTAGCATTGCAATGATCCAGGACAATCCTGAAAGATTTATGAGAAAGAATGCTATCCACATCAAAAGAAAGATCTCTAGGAGCAGAAACACAGAAGAAAAACATATGACTCATCACTAGTTTATATGGGTACATGATTTGAGGTTTTGGTTTCAAAAGATTGGTCTATTGCAAAAATGAACAATGTGGAAATAGGTATCAAGTCATAACATTTGTATAACCCAGTGGAATTTCTTGTTGGCTCTGAGAAGGGTGAGGGAAGAGGGGAGAGAAAGAAAATGTATCATGTAAACATGGAAAAATATTTAAAAAAAGAAAAAAAGAAAACTAATCTTGAAGACTTCTTCAGAAAGCCATTTTACTTTTGGACAGCTCAAGTTGTTAGAAAGTTTTCCTGGCATTATCTAAATTTGCCTCTTTTTAACTTCTACCCACTTTTTCTTGTTATGCCTTCTTGATCCAGACAACAAAACAAATCCATCCTCCACATGGAAGCCCTTTTTAATACTTGATGACAGTGATCCTGGTCCCCCAAGGGGTCTTTTCTCCATATTAAATACATCTGATTCCTTGTCCCCATTTTGCAGATAAGGAAACTAAGGCACCTACTGGTTGTGACCTGCAAAGAGTCATACATCTAGTAAATTTCTGATGCTGGATTTTAACTCATTTTTTTGACTCCAAGTTCAATACTCTATCTGCTTTGTTATTTAGCTCAGAACACTTTATAATCACAGATGGATTAAAAGGTGAAAGTTAAAGCAAGGAATATTGATGGTGATGATACAATTCATATATGGCTCTAATTGATTTATGTAAGTTTTCACTTCTTTCACCAAAGTGTAAACTCCATGAAGGCAAGGATCTATGTAAACTCTATGATATCCCTAGGTCAAGTAGACATATAGCTAGGGTGTTAAATAAATACTTATTGAATTGATTATTTGCTTCCCATTTCTGCTTCTGGCCTTGTTTGTCAGTGATTTGGGGGTATGTCATGTCACATCCCTGAAAGGAAATGGAATGAATACATTTGTAAATAATCAAAAGCATTTTTAGATTATTCCCTGTGACTTTAATATTGAACTGATTTGGATAGCACCAAGACTGAGATATGATCCTAAGCATCACCTGAAATTATGACTTAAAATTTCCTAAATTCTCTGGTTAAAAATAGCACACCATTTTATAGTTTCTAGGGAATCAATATTGAAGTAGAATATAGTGTATGGACTAGTGTACTGGATATTCCTGTCAATGCTTGATCTGCAACTTCTTCAGGGACCTTTCATTTTTGGCTGTACAGCATGTGTCCAAGGGAATTAGCAAAGGCCCAGACCAAGTGTCCATTATCTTCTCCAAAGTGACCTCCCTCTGAGCAGTAGTCTAAGTAGTCTACTATTTCCTTCTATCATTACTCAATTACTTAATTCCTTTCCCCCTCAACCCTTTCACTCAAAGTTCCAACTAAACATGACCCATCCCTTCTACTTTGCCTTCTGGAATGCTTGTTTCATAGGCAACAAACTTCCCTTCTTCCTAAATATTTCCTTTCCCAATTTCTTCTTATTACTCAAATCGAGTTCTCATCTGATGGCACAGCTTCCCTGTCTACCCTTTCTAGTATTGACTGTATCTTCATGCATTCCTCTTTATTTAGTGGCTGAAGGAGGGGAATTGGAATATTCCTTGCTCCCCAGTGCCACTTCCATGTTCATTCTGTACCTCCTTCACTCAGTAACCTCTCCTTCTCTGAGAATCATGATATTCATATATACCACCCAATGAAAATTCTGAGGTTTGTTGTTTACAAATCTCTAGGTTACCTCCCTTCCTTCTTCAATAAGTTTGGTACATGACTTATAATTGTTCTGTTCTCTCTAACACTAGCCATTAAAAACCTTAACACTCAATTCTTTACTCTCTTCTCATGAACTACTCCTCTATCCCACCTCAGGGATAGTCAAATCCTTAATCTTTGCCATAACTCACAAATATAATGCCCCCCCCCATGCTCAAGAATTCCCCCTACTGACCACAATCTATTGGTTTTTTCACTTTTCACTTTGCCTTTCTTTAAAAAAAACATGTATCTTACTCCATATCCTCCTATCCCTTAACCCCTTCATGTTAATCCAGGCTGTATCCCCTGAGTTAACTGCCACTCTCTCCTCTTTTTCCCATCTTGACCATTTAGTGAATCAATTCAAGTTCATACTGTCCTCTATTAAATTCCTATTCTCTTCATCATTTTGCTGATTGTGCTCTGCCACTCCTCAACTTTGGATCATCCTTACCATTTTCCTTTACTCCTACAGAGTTACTACTGAATGTAAGTAGAGAAAAACAAGTTACCAGTCTGACTGGATCTAATTTATGTTTTACAACCTTAACTGATCTCTCATTGCTGCTAGGCAATCCTAATATACCTACTTTATCAACTCACTATCCCATACTCCACAGTGGTTCTCTTAAATCTTTTTCATCTTTCTTCAAGACTCTCATGGTTGCCTCTCCACCTTCCTCTAAACTGGAAGCCTTACTTCATATTTCACCAAAAACTGAGGCCACTCACCTTGAATTCCCTATTCTCCATTCTTCCTCATCTTGTGTCTTCTTCTGCCCTTATCTCTTCTTTCATCCCTGTTTCACATAATTAGATGGTCTTTTTCCTTATTAAACTTACTTACTTGTGCAAGCAATCCAATTCTATCCTATCTCCTTCAAAAAACTGCCCCCTATATATCACTCCCCACTGTAACATTTATTTTCAATCTCTCCCTGTCTACTGGTGCATTTCCTCCTACCTAAGACATGTCCATGCCACTCTCATCCTGAATAAATCCTCTTATGAGCCCTCCATTGCCTCTTGGATCACTGTCTTCTCATGACAGAAGGGCTAGCTCAGTGAAATTGTGAGCTTTGTCATGTAATTACCCAAGACATATTGGTCATAGTGGAAAATTCTGACAAAAATGATGATCCACTGGAGAAGGATATGACAATCCACTGCAATATCTTTGCCATGAAACCCACATGAATAACATTAAAATGATAATAAATGTGATACTAGAAGATGAGTCTTTCTTGTCAGAAAGTGTTCTGCATGCTACTGGGGAAAAGGAGAAAACAACCACAAATAGCTCCAGTAGTAATGAAATGGGTGAGCCAGAGCCTAAAGCATAGTCAGCTGTAGGGATGAAAAGAAAATCCAATACTATGAAAATCAATATTGCATAGGATCATGGAATATAAGATTTATAAATCTAATTAAGCTGGATGTGGTCAAACAGGAGGCGGCTCAGAGCACTGAGAACCAGGTCCAGAGATAGGAAGTCCTAGGCTCAAATCTAACATCAGATAGTCTCTTGATGTACAACTCTGGTCAAATCACTTGACCCCAATTACCTAGTCTTTATAACTCTTTTGCCTTGGAACAAATACAAACATTGATTCTAAGAGGAAAGGCAAGGTTTTCTTTAAGGGCAAGAAAAACCTTACTGAGAGATAATCACAATAATGAAATAGCATCTGTTTGCATCCAAAGGAAACGATTCAACATCACAGCAATACACATCTATAGTCCAACTTCTAATGCAAACATGGCCAAAGTTAATCAGTCCTATGAAGACCTACAACATCTTTTAGGAAAAAATATCCTCTCCTTCACCCAAAAAAGTCACATTCATCATGGGGAATTGGAATGCTAAAGCAGGAATTCAAAAGAAGTTAGTAACTTAGTTTGGCCTTAGAGTACAAGGAGAGGCAGGAAGCGATGAAGAGTTTTGTCAAGATAACTCACTTGTCATATCAAACATTCTTTTTCAACAACCCATCATCAAGTGTTGAATGTTGAAATCATGTTGTTTATTTGCTTTGTAATGTAAAAAATAGACTTGAACTCTGGACTTCAATCCCCACAAGCCCTTGCTCCACTTCCCCGAAATGCTTTGTAATCTCACGGAATTCTGAGGTGGGCCGAGATCGAGAAGGGATTTAAGCTGATTGCAAAGGTTTTTGTGTCTCTCTTTTGGACTTCCATTTTGGGGCAGATGTGGCTCTTTCCATAATGTAGGTGAGGTCTTGTCTAGGCCTCTCTGGCCTAGGCACGTTTTCCTTATTTTGTATTTTCTTTAATCCTTAATCTTCAATAAACCTCTAAAAATATAATACTCCTAGCAGAGAGAAACTAATTTCTACCTGCCTCAGTCTCCCCTAAATTTTAATCTTTACAGTTTGGTGATCTAATGGGAGAAAAAACTTTCAATCTACTGATTCTTTTCTGATCTTTAGTTCAGCTTTGATAGCTAGTGCCTAAAAAAAATTTTTTTTTTAAGCCACATTTCTCTGGTCAAGGTTTTTTTTTTTTTACCCTCCCAAAGCTGCTGCTCGTTCCAGCCATTAGATAGCTCCCCCACCCGGCTCAGCCACTTCTGCCTGCGGGCATTCAGCCCCAGATCCAGACCTGTTCGCAGATTGCAGCTCACCTGCCCACCTCAGCTGTCCACTCTGGCTCCCGGCCACTTCCTGCCTGCAGCCCCTGATCCTAACCTCTCTCCATCCTCACCTGGTCCCGGCTCTGGCTCCTGCTCCTGGCCTCTCACCTGGTGCCTGTTCGCCCAGCCCTGCCTGCCTGTTTCTGTGCCCCAGACCCACAAGCGTGACCCCAGCCAGCTCATCCACGTGGGCGGATGGTAGCATGGGAAAGAGAAAAAAAGGGAGAGGAGAAGAAACAGATTTTTCAAGCAGGAACTTAAAAAGCAATGGGCTATTTAAAAGGATAGCTTTTGACTGTTCTGGTAATAGCATTGATTTCACCTGTGTGCAACTTTAACTTTAAAGGGGCAAATGGGTGGCTCAGCAAACTGAGAGCCAGGCCTAAAGACATGGGGTCCTGGGTTAAAATCTGGCCTCAGATACTTCCCAGCTGTGGGGCCCTGAGCAGACCCCTTAAACCCCATTGCCTAGCCCTTAACACTCTGCCTTCTGACAATAGGCATCTAAATGGATAATTAAAAACAACAACAACAAAAAAAACCCCAAGGAGCTTTAAAGACTGGAGGTTATATATTCTAAGGCATTTCAGACTCCAATGGTTTATACAAATCTTTGCATTTCTAAGGTTTAACTTTGTGATTTTAAGTTCATATATTACTGGATTCAATATTATTCTGTTACACTGAAGGTTAATTGAATTTATTTTGAATGTACTGAGTTTTGAAATTCTGTTGTTTTTCCCCTATAACTGTGCTGAACAAATATTATTGTAATTAAGCCCATATTAAAAAAAAACAGCCTTTCTATTTTGACTTTGTAAATTATCACATAGAGGATAGATGGACTCCTTCAGAACTGGTTACAATTGTAGAACAACCTTTGGAAAATTAATGTGCTAAATATCTCAACTGATTTTAAGGGTTTTTTAAATATGATTTTTGTAATTTTTTTAACAATCTCTGGTCATTTTTGCCTGTCCCTACCATGAGGTAAGGCCCGTAGCTGAAGTAAAATACATTTTATAACCCCCAACCTTCCTGCATTTTTAAATATATGAATGGAAGTTGGGGCAGTTAATCTCAGGGTATTTGTATCCCTAAAAAGCCTCCAAAAAAGGAGCACCCCTTTATTGATACTCTTCAGCTCACTACTTTACTTGCACCAGAATGATATATAGATTTCTTGATTATGTTCTTAACCCAAGATGAGTTTTAGCTTGTTTAAAAAATATATGTTTATTATTAAGGTTGAAAGATTTGCTATGTTTGTAAAAACTGTGACAAATATCCATCAATTCATAGGTTTTAAAAATGCCATACAGCAACTTATTGGGCTATTGAGAATTTTGGAGATATTGATACTACATATTTGTACTACTGTATTTTTAATAATGAAAAATGGTTACCTTGTTCAATTCATTCGCCTTCTACTCACAGTGATCATGGCCAGATATGAAGAGGAAATGGATCTCATTTTTGGTGAGAAAGCCTTGCATTTTATATTTTCTTAGCTGACACAGTGTGTCAATAATTATAAGCTACATTCTTGAATTTTAAAGCTCTTTTATTATTATATTTTTCTTGCATGTGCAATATACTATGTTTTTTCTCTCTCTTTTTTATATTTCAATCACATCACCAGCATTAAGATTTTCTTTAACTTTTTGACTTTTCAGTACTACAAGTTTAAGATACATTTGCCAATGCATGCCCTAAAAAGCTAGAGACTATAAAAATGATGCCACTAATTATTTAAAAAATTATGGGACTTTGCTTAATGATTCTGTCTGATTCCAGGACAAGATATACACACAAGAGCCATTTCACAGAGCCAAAGAAAAGCCAATTCAGGATGGATTGATACACTTCTAGGCCAATACAAAGGTCTTGAACCTAGTGTGAAGACTTGAGGTTACTGTGTTTAACATGTTGTTACGACATAGGCTTTCCTTGTGTCCACACTCACTCTGAAAATACAGACGAGTATCCCCAAACTTGGCTCCTAAAATGGTGTGGTTACTAATCTGAATCTATACATCTTAAGAGAATGAAGTTAAGTGGGAGTTTAGGAGGCATTGAGAAAAGTAAGGCTAATGTTGGTGACAAAATTCTAGCTCAGTTATCCAAATTTGCTAGCATACTGAGTGCATATTTTTAACAGGCTCTTTAAAAAAAGAGACTTTAAATAGCTCATGTGGAATTCCCTTGATATCTCTAACATATTTTCCAGCTATCCCTCCTGCCTGGAATGTTCTTTATGCCCATCTCCACCTTTGAATTGTGGCATTTTATAAGTCCCAAATAAAATCTCGTCTTTTAGAGGAAGGGTTTTCTAGTCTTTCTTGATTCTAGTGTTTTTCCTTATTTTAGTGACTTTCTATTTATCCTGTACATAACTCATTTGTATATATTTGTTTATTGGTTATCACATATATTAGATTGTGAGCTCCCTGAAGTCAGGGACTGCCTTTCCCCCCCTCTTTTTATATACTCATTGCTTAGTATAATTCCTGGCACAAATAGTAGGCACTTAACAAATTTTCATTGACTGATTGAAATGGATTCAGAAAGACCAGTGCTTCTGGCATTTGGTATATATGTGAACCTGTTTAAGTTACTTAACCTCTCTGTTCTCACTCTCCTTTTCTGTAAAATGAGGATAATAATTAATGTAGTAACTACCTCATAGAATTGAAGTGAGACTGAAATTATCCTTAGCTCATAGAGTAAATTGCAGAGGTAAGACTAGTACATATTTACTCTTGGTCTTTTGTCCTTTTCCATAGTCTGTACATAGATCCCTATGTACTTATGATAACACAGAGGCTAGAGTCAGGAAGATTTGAGTTCAAAAATTGACCTCAGACACCTTCCGTCTTACACTGAGCAAGTCATTCACTGTCTCTTTGTATCAGTTTCTTTAATTGTAAAATTGATATAGTAATAGTACCTACTTCCTGGGGTTGAGATAAAAATCAGATAAGATAAATTAATAAAAATACTTAGCTTAGTGTCATGCCCATCCCAGTAGGCACTTAACACATATTTGTTTCCTTTGTTTACTTCCTTTAAAAGTAGTAAAGAAAAAGAATATAGAAAAAAAGAAAATTAGTCCACCATCTGGAATCCATTTATTTCCAATGCATTTTCTTGGGTTGTAATAAATTATCTTTTCATTAATAAAATATTTTTTTGGCATGGAAACTACAAGACACTTTGTAATGGTAATAATACTACTATTAAATTTTTTGTTATTACCACTTTAACTGAATTGTTCCTACTTTAAGGGGAAGGAAAAAGGAAGGTCCTAGAGCCCCTCCTCCCTACAGTACTGAGCCTCAAGCAGTGGCTGGAAAATCTCTGGGCAGGCAAGGGTGCTAGTCTGGAGGGAGTACCTTGTGGGAAATGTTGTGCCAGGCTCAGGGCTTTGAACATAGGCAGTGGGGAAGCAGTTGGAGAAGAAGCTCAGAGCAGGCAGCCTAGTCACAGCAGCAGAGAAACTCCATATTGCCTGTCTACTTCCCAAGGTTTTGGCCTCAGGGCACATCCAGCTCTGCAAGTTCAACTTCTATGGGCTTAATCTTATCAAGCTTTCAGAGGGCAGGGAAGCACAAGCTCCAACACCCCTCCCCACAGACTGCTCTGAGAGCCTTGCTAAGCTCCAAGGGTGAAGGTTGACATAAAAGCCTAAACCCACAGATCCAACACATTATGAGAGGAACAAGAGTGAAGGCAACTACAAGGGGAAAAAAAGGAGATAAATATGAGCAAGCAAGAGAAAAAGAAAAAATAAATTATAATTGACAGCTTCTATCCAGGCAATGAACAAAAAGCAAATGTAATAGAGGAGGATCTAGGAACACCAAGCAAAAACACAGAACCTCCAGTGAATTGGACACAGGCTTTGGAAGAACTCAAAATACAATAAAGAGAGGCTGAAGACAACTGGGAAAAGAACTCCAAAAGCAAAATAAGTCATCTGGAAACAGAAAACAGTGTCTTGAAAGCCAAAATTAATCATCTTGAAAATGAGATGAAGGAGATGAAAGATGAGGCAAAGACAATGAAAGATGACCTCCAAAAAATCAGACCAGAAGGAGAAGGTTGACCAAAAATCCAGGGATGAAATTCAGTCCTTAAAATACCAGGATACAAGAATTAGAAGCAAGTGACCTCACAAGGCAGCAGAAAACTATAAAACAAAATCAAAAGAATGAAAAAATAGAAGAAAATATGAAGCACCTCATTCACAAAACTGAAGATTTAGAAAATTGTTACAGGAGAGGCAAAGTAAGAATCATTGGTCTACCAGAAGACCATGACAAAAGAAAAAGCCTGGACATCATCCTACAGGAAATTGTCCAAGAAAACTGTCTTGACATTATAGAACAAGAGGGAAAAGTGGAGATTGAAAGAATCCACAGATCACCTCCTGTGCTTAATCCCAAACTGAAAACACCCAGGAATGCTATAGCCAAATTCAAGAACTCCCAGAACAAGGAAAAATTATTACAAGCTACTAAGAAGAAGTAATCCAGATACCAAGGAACTACAGTGAGGATAACACAGGATCTGGCTGCATCTACATGGAAGGACCAAAAGGCATGGAATATGATATTCTGGAAAACAAGGGAACAAGGTCTACAACTAAGAATCAACTACCCAGTAAAAATGACCATATTCTTACAGGGGAAAGTATGGTCATTTAATAAAATAGAAGAGTTCCAAGCATTTTCAAAGAAAAGACTAAACATGAAAAGAAAATTTGATGCTTAAACACAGAATCCAAGAGAATCATCAAAAGGTAATTAAGAAAGAGGGAAAAAATAAAAACAAAACAAAACAAAAAAACTTTTTTTAAGGGACCCAATAAGTTAAAGTGATATGTATCCCTATATGAAAAGAGGATATTGATAACTCTTAAAAATTGTTATGGGTAACTAGAAGAATTATACCTAGAGGCAACAGTGTCAAACTGTGTAGGATGAAGTGCCAAGGCAAAAATATGTATATAGATAGATGTATGCTTAAATATATATATAACTTGAGTTTAAAAAAGAGGTTAATACTAAGAGAAATGGGAAAAGAAACAAAATGGGGTAAATGTATATGTCACAAAGAAGTGCACAGCAGGAGAGGGGGAGAACATCAATACACTTGAAGGGTAAAGAGATTGGAGATAGGAAATACTCAAATCTTATGTGCATTGAAATTGACTCAAAGAGGGAAGAATAATCAAATACATTGGGGCAGAGAATTGATTTGTGCCCTATAGGGAAGTAGAAAGGTAACAAACAGACTAGTGGTGAGGGAAGCAATACAAAAGAGGGAGAGGCAGGGAGGTAGTTTAAAAAGACTTAAGAAAATAAGAGGGGAATAAGAAGATAGGGGAGTAGAAAGAGAAGTAAAATAAGAGTGGGAATTAGGGGGACTGATTTAAAACAAAACACTGGTTTAGAAGGAAATAGTAAAAGAAGAAAGAGCAGGACTAGGAGTGGAAATCAAAATGCTCGGAAATAAACAGCTGGTAATCATAACTCTAAATATGAATGGAATGAACTCCCCCATAAAATGCAAGTGAATAGCAGAGTGGATGAAAACCCAAAACCCTATGATGTGCTGTCTATAAGAAACAGATGTGAGTAAGGTAGACACACATAGGGTCAAAGTAAGAGGATGGAGCCAAATCTATTGGACATCAACTGATAAAAAGAAGGCAGGGAAAGGAAAGATTTTAAAAACAAGCAAGAGCTAGAAAAAAATCACAAAATATAAAGTAAATAATTTGATTACATTCAATTAAAAAGGTTTTATACAAACAAAAGCAATGTAACCAAAATTAGAATGGATGCAACAAATTGCAAACAATCTTCATAACAAAAACCTCTGACAAAAGTATAATTACTCAAATTTACAAAGAGTTTAATCAATTGTACAAAAAAATCAAGCCATTCTCCAAATGATAAATGGGCAAGGGATATGAACAGGCAATTTTTAGTTAAAGAAATCAAAACTATTAACAAGCACATTAAAAAAGTGTTCTAAATCTCTTATAATCAGAGAGATTCAAAACAAAACAACTCTGAGGTATCACCTCACACCTAGCAAATTGGCTAACGTAACATAAATGGAAAGTAATGAATGCTGAAGGGGATGTGGCAAAGTCAGGACATTAATTCATTGCTTATGGAGTTGTGAATTTATCCAACCATTCTGGAGGGCAATTTGGAACTATGCCCAAAGGGCAATAAAAGAATGTCTGCCCTTTGAACCAATCATAGCACTGCTGGGCTTGTACCCCAAAAAGATAATAAGGAAAAAGACATGTACAAAAATATTCATAGTTGGGCTCTTTGTGGTGGCCAAAAATTGGAAAATGAGGGGATGCCCTTCAATTGGGGAATGGCTGAACAAATTGTGGAATATGTTGGTGATGGAATAATATTGTGCTCAAATGAATAATACACTGGAGAAATCCCATGTGAACTGCGATGACTTCCAGGAAATGATGCAGAGTGAGAGGAACAGAACCAGGAGAACATTGTACACAGAGACTGATACACTGCGGTACAATCAAATGTAATGGACTTCTCAATTGGTAGCAGTGCAGTTATCCTGAACAACTTGGAGGAATCTATGAGAAAGAATACTATCCACATTCAGAGGAAAAACTGTGAGAGTAGAAACAAAGAAGAAAAACAACTGCTTGATTACATGGATCAAGGGGGTTATGATTGGGGATATAGGCTCTAAATGAACATCCTAGTACAAACATCAACAACATGGAAATAGGTTCTGATGAAGGACACATGTAATACCCAGTGGAATTGCTTGTCAGTTACAGGAAGGGTGGGGAGAGGAGAAGGAGGGAAAGAATATGATTCTTATAACCAAGAAATAATGTTCTAAATTTACTAAATAAAATAAAAAAAAAATATATATATATATATATATACTTCCATAGAAAGAACTGTTAAGAGTAAAAATGCAGGTAGAAACATATGATTTGTCACTTAATTTGGTATGTGTTTTGGGTTTTTGGTTCTATAAGATTATTTCCTTACAAAAAGGAATAATGTGAAAAATCTGTTTTGCATGATAATCCATGTATAACCCAGACTGAGTGTTTGTCAGCTCTGGTAGTGGGGCAGAGAAGAAGGGAGGGAGATAATATGGATCTCATGAGTCTGGGAAACTTATGTGCAAACTTGTTATTAAAGTAAAAAAAAAAACAGAGACTCACCTACACAAAATTATGAAGTGAAATGAGCAGAACCAAGAGAACATTATATAAAGTATCAGACATATTTTGGAAGAATGACTTTTATATTTCCACCTCCAGAGAGAGACCTGATGAATAAAAATATGTAAGACATAGTTTTATATTTATGTTTATCTTTTTGTCAAACAATGCCTTATCTAGTGGGAGGAGGGGAAGGGAAGAAGGAGTTCCCTGAACATTTTAACTTAACAAATAAATAAAAATATTAAAAAAAAACCTTTATTAACAAAATAATTGGATTCTTTGAAATCATATGCATTTTATTTAGTGCATTTAAAAACTAAATTACAGAATGAGAGAAGACAGAAGCAAGATATCAGAGGAGGTACAGGGACCCAAAACTCATTCAAGAAAATGATGCCTTAAAAATTAGAATTGGACAAGTGGAAACTAATGACTTCATAATACACCAAGAAACAGGCAGTCAAAAGAATTTAAAAAAATAGAAGCAAATGTGAAATATCTCATAGGAAAAACAACTGACCAGGAAAATAAAACCAGGAGAGCAAACCTTAGAATTATTGGGCTACCTGAAAGCCATAATCAGAAAAAAGAGGTTAGACATCATCTTTTAAGAAATCATCGATGAAAACTCCTCTGATATTCTAGAAACACAGGACAAAATAGAAATAGAAAAAATCCATCAAACACTTCCAGAAAGAGATTCCATAAGAATACCTCCTAGTATTATTATAGCCAAATTCCCAAACTCCTAGGTCAAGCAGAAAGTATTACAAACAGCTAGAAAGAAACAATTCAAATATCATGGATCCACAGTCAGGATTACACAAAATTTAGTGTTATTTCAGAGGTCAAAGAAACGAGAACTTCAATCAAGAATCACCTAGAAAAACTGAGTATAATTTTTCAGGGGAAAATATGGGTATTCAATGACATAGACTTTCAAATATTCCTGATGAAAAGACTAGAGCTTAATAGAAAATTTGACTCTCAAATGAAAGACTCAAGATGATTGTAAAAAGGCAAAAAGCAAAGAGAATCTCTACATGGAGAGATGATTCTTATAACAGCAAAGAATTTGTCATTATTAGGGCAGTTAGAAGGCAAAGAGGGAAATAGTGTTAATTATATATGATGGGATGATATAAACAATTAAATTAAATTTGGAAATGAGAAAGAGGACTTCATTGGGAAGAGGGAGAAGGGAAAAAAGAATAGGATAAATTATTGCACATAAAAAAGCATGAAAGAACATTTACAATGGAGGGGAAGATGGGGAAGGTGGGAAAGAAAACATATGAATTTACTCTTATCAGAATTGGCTCAATGAGGAAGAATATACACAATCAATTGGATATAGGAAGCTATCTTACCCTACAGAAAACTAGGAGGGGAAGTAATTAAGAGAAGGGGGAGTGGCTGATAAAAAAGAAGGCAAATTGAAGGACCTGGATGTCAGAAACTAAATAGGGGTAAATAGGATGGAAAGTAATACACAATAATCATAATGGTGCAATTTTTTTACAAGTCTAATAAATGCCTCATTTTTCAAATACATAGTTGAAAATGAATTGAAAATATAAGAATACAAGTCACTCTCCAATTGACAAATGGTAAAAAGAATATGAACAGGTAGTTTTCAAACAAAGAAATTTAAGTTCTCTATAGTCACGCAAAAATAATCTAAATCTATTATTTAGATAAATGCAAATTAAAACAACTCTGAGGTACCACCTCATATTTATCAGCTTTGCTATTATGACAGAAAAAGAAAAGGACAAAACTTGGATGGAATATGGGAAAGCTGGGACAGGAATGCATTTTGAAAGGAAATGGTGAACTGATCCAGTTTTTTAAGCGGGTAATTTGAACCTATGCCCAAAGGGCTATAAAATAATATATCCCCTATGATCCAGCAATACCATTACTATGTTTATATCCAGAAGAGATAAAAAAAGGGGGAAGCAACTATATGTACAAAACTCTTTAAAGCAGCTCCTTTTGGGGGTGGGTGGGAAAGATTTGGAAAGTGAGGTGATACCTATTAATGACTCAGAAAAACCTGGACTTACACAGACCAAAACAGAGAGAAATAAGTAGAATTAGAAGAACATCATAGGGTCAAAGGAGTACTTTACAATGAGCAACTGTGAATAAAAGTTATTCTCAGCATTAAAAATGTTACAAAAAAGAATGTCTGCCTTTTGATTCAACCATATCACTGCTGGGTTATACTCTAAAGAAATCATAGGGGAAAAGACTTGTACAAAAATATTTATATCTGCGCTCTTTGTGGTGGCAAAAAATGGTGGGTGGAAAATGAGGGGATGCCCTTTGATTGGGGAATGGCTGAACAAATTGTGGTATCTGTTGGTGATGGAATACTAAGGAATAATGAACTAGAAAAATTCCATGTGAACTGGAAAGACCTCCACGAATTGATACAGAGTGAAAGGAGCAGAACCAGGAAAATATACAGAGACAGATACATTGTGGTACAATTGAATGTAATGGACTTCTCTACTAGCAGTAATGCAATGATCCAGGACAATTCTGAGGGACTTATGAGAAAGAACACAATCCACATTCAGAGGAAAAACTGTGGGAGTAGAAACACAAAAGACAAGATTGATCACATGGTTTGATGGGGATATGATTGGGGATGTAGACTCTAAATGATCACCCTAGTGCAATATAGAAATATGTGTTGATCAATGACACAAGCAAAACACAGTGGAATTGTGCATTGGCTACAGTGAGTGGGGGGAGAAGAGAGGAGGGAAAGAACATGAATCATGTAACCATGAAAAAATATTCTAAATTAGTTAATGAAATAAAAAATTTCAATTAAAAATAGCTAAAACCTAAAAAAAGGATACAAAACTAATCCAAATTAATTTGGATTAAAAATGCTATCTACTTCCAGAGAAAAAGAACTGAGTATGAATTCACACCAAAACTATTTTTACATATAGAGAAAAATAAAATAAAACAAAATAACTACATTGTGAGATGTACATTGGTACTTAATACTGTTTGCAAGATGGAAGATAATATTTTATTTTTTCAGACTGTTACCTTCCAGTTTAGGATTAATACTCTGTTCCAAGGCAGAAGAGAGGTAAGGGGTATGCAATGGGGTTTAAGTGACTTTCTCAGGGTCACACAGATAGGAAGTGTCTAATATCAGATTTGAACCCAAGACCTCCTGTCTCTGGGCTTAGCTCTCAATCTATTGATCTACCCAGCTAACCCTTTTTTATTTCAAAGAAGCTCACTTCTTATGTGCAATACCCTTTGATAAGCAGTAGGCAACAAAGAGTCCCTGCTCACATTCTAATGGGTGAGATATGGAAGGTTTGGGCTTCAAATCACATGGAAAAGTCTCATGGTTCTTAGAGTATAGTGGCAAAGCAGATATTAATGAATCATCTCTAATGTTATTATCCCTGAAAAAATCTTATCAGTCTCTAAGGTTGAACTATTTAACTGCGCCAAATTAAGAAACTTCTATTTTTTGTCCAAATCAGGTCATATCTAGTCAGTGTTAGGTATTATATTTTAGGGAGGAGTTTATTTGGAAACTGAGCAGAGGAGGGTAACCAAATAGTGAAGGACTTTAAGTTGTATAACTTTCAAATTCAGTCTGAGTCACTTGCTAGCTGTATGATGCTGGAGACATATCAGTAAACTTTTGTCTGCCTCAGTTTTCCCATCTGTAAAATGAGAATAATATTAACATTTATTTTCCATGGTTATTGTAAGAGGCCAATGAAATGGAGATACTTTAGAACAGGGTCTTTTAATTATTTTCATATCATCATAGATTCCTTTCAGAATCCACTGAAGCCTATGAGCCCCTTCTTAGAATGATGTTTTTAAACACATAAAATAAATGAGATTATTAGGGGAACCAATTATATGGAAATAAAAGATGTGTTTTTCCCATCCAAGTCTACTGATGCCCAGAAATCTATCCACACATCTATTAGATTTCCAACTGAGGGTCTATGAACCCCATGTAAGAACCTTTAAAGTTTAAAGGGGTTGCAGCCTACACCTATACTCACCCTGAGGAAATAATGGATCTTTGAAGAACTGATGAGGTATTCAGACAAAATAGACTTAATAATCCTAAGGGATAAGTATACCTATCAAAGGTAGAATTTGATCCTAGATCTTCCTGACTCTATACAGAATGCCAGTGAGGGTGAGTTAAAGGAATATTTGGAGTGATTGCAGCTAGGTTGGAAAGGTTTATGCAGTATATAATTCTTGCCATCTTGTGGAAGTGAAGGGGGGTGAACATGTCAGAAAGGAAGAATGACAATGGAGTACAGTAGAAGTGAAAAGTCAAAGACAATAGTAAAGTCATTGTATAAAGAAAGTTGAATAAGTTTTCTTAACACTAATTGAAGTTTTTAGAGCAGAAGGTGAAGACCATTAGATGGAGTGACTGCCTAGAATAAGTCTTTAAAAATCTACCACCCTGAGTATTCTTTTCATTTGAGTAATTGGTAGAAGTCATTTTAAAGATTTGAGGGAAGAAGTGATAGAATTTTAAAAAATACATTTAGGAAAGTTATTCCTTTATTTAATTTAAAAATATTGTTACATTAAAATTCCCTGTTATCTCCCTCTGACCCTCCCCTCTCTGCACTAGAAAAGGCATTCTTTGACAAAAGTTATATGTTTATATAAAATGATGTCTTGCTTATTTCTATTTATTATTTTTTTCCTCTGGAGGTAGACATATACAAAATATACTTCCAACAAAATTTTCTTGCCATATATAATTTTCTCTTGGTTCTGCTGCTTTTACTCTTCATAATTTCATGTAGGTCTTTACATATTTTAAAAAATTAGTCTGCTCTCCATTTCTTATGGCATACGACTTTTCGTGCCAATGGACCCAGGCTTCCAACGCCGAGAGAGTGGGACTGTCTCTGTGCATCGACTTTTCCACTTAAATCTTCACACACAAGTGTCTTTGTGCACAAAAATGCACAAAGACAATCGTCATCCTCGGTTACCGAGAGACAACCAACAATATCATATGCCACAACTTATGTGACCATTCTCCAATTAAAGGGTATCCCCTCAATTTCCAGTTCTTTGTGACCACAAAATGTAAATATTTTAAAACATATAGGTTCTTTTCCTAAAAGAAAATATTTCCAAAAAGATAATTATTTAGGTTAGTTTAGTTGTATGTTGGCCAAGGGAAATGTTGAAATTTATGGAAATTATAAGAATTTGAAGACTGTTAAAAGACATAGAAGCAACAAATGGTTTGGGCATAGACCTGTGATTATTTACTAAAAGGAATGGCTTTGAAAAATAAGCTACAAGAAGGATAAAAGGAATTTAATGACAGCTAAAATTGGAAGTGGAAGTATAGAGTTAAAGAGAAAAGAATCTAAATAAATCCAAGATGGTGATACTGGAAAACTGAAGATGAAGGGATTCCAATGATGTCATTTAGGCTCTTATTCTCTAATAATAATACCTACTTTTTGTCTCACAGGGTTGTGAGGATCCAATGAGATAAAATATATAAACAATGCATTTGGCAGATAATAGCTTTGATACAAGTGCTTTTTCTTTCACTTCTTCTAGTAATGCTCCTATGTTATGCTATTCTCAAGAGAAAAAAGAAGTGGAGAATAGAAAACAATCAGTAACAATAACAATTTCTTGTACTAGTGGAGGGAATTACATACTGGATTTGCATCAGTTGACACATTTGAGTTCCAGATTTTCTTAATACTCTTGCTTCTGTGAGCATGTTACAAGCATTTCAGTATTCACTCTTTTCATTTATAAAATAGGCTTTTTACCAATCCTTTTCAAATGCTTTTGGGTCCTCAAAGTTTTCCAAAGAAGAGGCAAACTGGTCAATGATGCTAAAAGCAATAAACATTCATTACTTGTTGTTCATTTGTGTCCAACTCTTTGTGACTCCAGTTGGGGTTTTCTTGGTAAAGATACTGAAGTGGTTTGCCATTTCTTTCTCCAGCTTATTTTACATATGAGAAACTGAAGCAAGCAAGGTTAAGTGATTTGCTCAGGGATACCTATCTATTAAGTGGCTAAGACCAGATTTGAATGCAGGAAGATGAATCTTGACTCCAGGTCCAGTGGACTTTCCATAGTGCCACTTAACTGTATTTTAACTCACACAAAGGAAGTTATAGGAACTAATCTGAGACTTTCTTGGTGATAAGAATGCCATCCTTTCCTTCATTCTTCCAACTGTACACTCAAATGTATATATCTTGTACTCCTCCAGTAGACTCTCTGTTCTTTCTTGTTTTATGTTTGCCTTTGTTTCCTTGGATCCTAAAATAGAGCTCTGCATATAGCTGACACAATTCTCCCCCACTTTAAGTGAATGGAATAGTTAATTTAATGAAATGGAATCCTACTTAAGTATTCAAAATTAGAAATAACCTATAGCCTTTGATCCCATGGAACTTTTAAAAAAAGACAAATTTGTAATTTTAATCTTAGTTACAGTATTGGAGATAGAGGTCATACACATTTTTAAGTACCTACCACATTCTAGGACCTGTGCTAAGTGTTATACAAATATTATCTCATTTTATCTATTATGAATTATTGTTCATCAAAAGGAGTAATTATACTTGGTATTCATAATGATTCTAGAGATGTCTAACAAAAATATTTTATTAATAGTAATTTATTATAGTTTGTCTCAATAACAGTTGTGAATTAGAAAAATCATTAACCTATTTATACCTATTAAGAACACAGAATTATTCAGAGATTAAAAGATTTTGATATTAATAGCTTGCTATTCTTCTGATAAATGTTTTCACATCATTTGCCTATTTCTTTTGTGAGGAAAAGCTATAACTTTTGATCTTATATACATGTCTATCTGTTAATAGACTATATATTTTGGATAGCATATCTTTTTTAGAACTGTTTGATAATTTTTTTTCTCTTTTCAACCACTTCCTCTTCTAGATAGATTACATTTGCTTATGCAAAAATTTTCAATTTCATGCAATCAAAATTATTTCATATTTTGTAATTATATCTAAACCTCATTCCAGAATTATTCTTCTCTTTGTTACTCAGAGAGATATGTGATCTACTTCTGTTCTCTCTCTCTCTCTCTTTTGCTCTCTCTTTGTGATATAATCTTTAATATTTGGGTTGCATATTGTAAATCTTGAAATCTCTCAGACATATGAATGTTAAAAATTTCCCCATCAGGAAATTCTTAATTGGAACAAATTCCCTACTGAGAAACATTCCCCATTTTGATGTGAGAACCGCCAGGATCAGAAATGGGAGGACCTCTACTCCAATCGTACTTAAGACTGATTTAAGGGAAAAAAAAAAACTCCTTGCTAAACAATGAAAGTACTTGGACCCATGCTTATGGTGGGGCAAGGAGTTCTTTGAACCAGGCATGTTTTTAGAATTGATACAATGAGATGCTAGGTACCTAAAAGGGTCGGGCAAGTTTTGTCTTAATGAGATTAGTTGATTCAGCTGTGTTTTCACTGCTTCAGACTTACTGAGGGTATTTGTCGACTTAGCAGGAATTCAGATGGGCAGTCCTTTGGAAAGAGTCTACAGTGATTGGTAGATGTAGGGACTTAGGGGAGGTGACATGGGAGAAAAACCCCTATATAACAAAAAGCAGAATCTCTTAAGGATATCCTTTTGGAGAAGGCCTTTTGGAGGATCTCTGATGAGGACTGCTTGGGAAGAACCTCTTGAGAGAGGCCTTTGGAACAGTCTCTGGCTGGAAGGCTCTCTGGTGAAGTCAGCTGAGATGGAGCTGGCCTGGTGTCACTAGAATCCTTGTTTAGGCAGACCTTGTGGTGAGTGTTAAAAAAACTGATTTCTCTCTTAAGACTCAGGTCTAGGCCATATTGGCTTGAGGCCCTTCATACTTATTCCTTTCTTACTCTCTCTCTCTTTCTTTGATTACTCATTGTATTGTTAATTAAAATCTCTATAAAACCCAGTTGACTTGGGTATTTGAATAATTGGGAATATCTCCCTGGCGACCACCTTATATTTGATTTAAAAACCAAGACACTGTAGTGAAACATATTTCTGCGGTCAAATTTACTCACCCACTCTTATATCTATCACAATTTATATCTTCCACTATTTTAATCACTACAGTTTAAGACCTCAACCATTTTAAATCTCACAATATCCATTTCAAATATATTGGGCTATATGATGTTAGATTCTCATTCCACCTAAATTCTGCTAGTCTGTTTTTAAGTAAAAACCAGTTTGTTTTTAACAAAATCCAAAAATATTTTCATTAGGTGGGGTTCCCTTACATTTTATGTTCAAATTTAAACAGAAGTGGTACATCTCAGACAGTGATTCAAATTACTATGACATTTGTTAAGTTTCTTATAAATCTCTTTCCTGCAACTCATTTCCCTCCTAAGGAGACTTATAGAATCACAGTATGTTAGAGAGCTATAATGGAACTCTGAGAATATCCATTTCAACCCCTTCATTTTCCAGATAAAGGAACTGAAACTAAAAAGAAACTAAAAGTTTAAGTGTCTTACTCAAACATGAGAAAGTAGGGTTTCAGCTTACTCTGACTTTAAAACTTGTGTGATTTCCATTGTTCTATGAAAGTTTTTACTGCTTCTCTCCACCCCCAATCCTGTAAATTGAGTGATATTTCCAGTCTTAGATATCCTCCCTAAACTTCCTGGCAGATCTTTGAAACAAATATCCCTCCTTCATTGATGTCATACAATAGCTGCTTGTGGTAATTTTATAATATGGGAATTTCTGCCTAAGATGAGATAAAAAACAGAGACGACTTAGTTTCTTTTCTTTTCTTTCTTTTTATTCTTTACTAACAGGAAGGCAATGAACAAAAGAATATAGGGAGAATGCCTCCTAACAACAGATTGCTACTATTGATATCATAGGTGTGCTATTTTGAAAGACCATGTGTTCTTAGATCATGATTGCATGATAGTCCTCTTAGAGTTAGAGTAGTGGCTCTCAAACCTTTCCCAGAGTGTTGGGAGGGTAATATAATTATGACTTCCCTAAAAGTCTTGGAGCTTGTTATTTGGCACTAAAAGTGCTGTGGAAGTTTTACACTATCCATCATGTCTATCAGAAAAATGTTTCAAACCTTCTTTATTTAGTGAATATTAACCAAAGAGGAAGTTGTCAGGGTCTTTCCCAGATGCTGAAAATGGAATCCTGAGCATTGATATTTTTTCTCTCTCTGGGGGTAATATACACCCCACTAAAGTGATGGGGCCACTTTTGCTCTATGGCATCTGAAAGCTATTCATGTTCTTTTGCTGCTATAACTTGTTAATATGGCATGAGGGCAGACTGTGGTAGATAGAGCTGCTTGCCTCGTGCTGGAATTCTTCAGGTGATGCAACACATTTGGTGATCTCTGCCAAAACTTCTATGTGCTTCTTGCAACCAGCTTTGGGAAAATGAATATGATAGAACACATGTTAGTACATGAGTTTCTTTCTTAACAGAGATGCCAGGATCTGAGCCAAGTAAGTAATTCAATTATCCTCAGCTTATGGGATATTAAAGTCAGTATGAAATTTGGACTGCCTTGCTTTGGCAATTTACATCTGCTTATTTTTGAGGGGAGATAGGAGAAGAGGAGATTTTACCTTTTCATATCATAAAATATTAGGGCTAGACAAATTGAAAAACAAAAAATAAAAAAAAAACTAAAACTAAACTGGCCTATTCTCTTGACAGTGTGGTACAGGGTAAAGATTGATGTATTTGAAGTCTGAATCCTGAGTTTCAATTAAGTCTCTGTTTTGTCATATTGGGGCCAGTCATTTTCTCTTTACACATCTGTGTATACATACACACACACACACACACACACACATATATATATATATATATATATATATACACATATACCCATTTGGAAAGCATTATAGATGCATCTTTTAATCCCTCAGAGACATTTAAGTTAATAACAATATCTCAGAATAAACATTTACCAAATATGAAGAGCTGCCTTCCCTTTTGGAAATTATTTTATATAAAATTTCCCCAACTAGGAATTTAGCTTATGTCCATTCTGGGGCTCCATGATATGTAAATATGATAAAAATCACTCTATCATGAACCCTAGCCAGCTTCCTTTGGGCCAAGACCTACGCAAAAAAATAAACCTAAAGAAATCACTATGTGTAATGATTGGATAATCATTTAACTGCTAACACTTGTGTGTCCATATAAGCATTTCTTGGAGATCAACATGATCTCTTTCATATGCAAAAGATTAACTTCCACTTACTA
This sequence comes from Monodelphis domestica, assembly GCF_027887165.1. Taxonomy (NCBI): domain Eukaryota; kingdom Metazoa; phylum Chordata; class Mammalia; order Didelphimorphia; family Didelphidae; genus Monodelphis; species Monodelphis domestica. The sequence continues at coordinate 218,597,323 of NC_077232.1, forward strand.
GTATTATAACTATTACAAATTCCTATTACATAGATCAATAGTCTTTCTTCCCTTCCTGTTATATTTTCCCACTCTCCAATATCATAATCTAGGTTATGATTTTTTCTACCTCTTTAAATAAATTGTTTATTTCAGTTCTCTTGAAACTCATTTCTCCCTCTTTTCTAGAAATTTGAGAACTAAAGTTGAGGGTCAAGAATAGCTAAGAGAATTTGAGATTGGAGAATTCATTTTTTTTCTTTGAAAGAGAAGAAAGGGTAATCTTCTTAGGAAGGAGAGATGGAAATGTATTTGGCATTTTGAAGAGGTCACAGATTCTTTCAGGTTTGCTGGGTAGTTGATTCTTGGTTGTAAAGCTAGTTCCCTTGCTTTTTGGAATATCATATTCCATGCCTTTTGGTCCTTCAGCGTGGATGCAGCCAGATCCTGTGTTATCCTCACTGTGATTCCGTGGTATCTGAATGACTTCTTCTTGACAGCTTGTAATATCTTTTCTTTGTTCTGATAGTTCTTGAATTTGGCTATAACCCTGGGCGTTGTCAGTTGGGGATTAAGTATAGGAGGTGATCTGTGGATTCTTTCAAACTCCACTTTTCCTTCTTGTTCTAGAATATTGGTGTAGTTTTGTTGGATAATTTCCTGTAGGATGATGTCCAGGCTTTTTCTTTTGTCATGGTGTTCTGGTAGACCAATAATACTTAAGTTGTTTCTCCTGGAATGATTTTCTAAATCTTCTGTTTTGTGAATGAGATGCTTCATATTTACCTCAATTTTTTCATTCTCTTGGTTTTGTTTTATAGTGTCCTGCTGACTTGTGAAATCACTTTTTTCTAGTTGTTGTATTCTGGTTTTTAAAGACTGGATTTCATTCCTGCTTTTTTTTTTTGGTCATCTTTCTTCTTCTGGTCTGATTTTCTTTGGAGGTCATCTTTCATCTTCTTTGCCTCATCTTTCATTTTCTCTGTCTCATCTTTCATCTCCTTTGCCTCATCTTTCATCTCCTTTGCCTCATTTTCAAGCTGGTTGATTTTAGCTTTCAAGATACTTTTTTTCTTGTTTTAGTTCAAGTGCCTCTGTTTCCAGATGACTTATCTTAGTTTTTAAGTTCTTTTCCCACTTGCTTCAACCTTTCTTAATTGTGTTTTGAATTTTATTTTGAATTCTTCCAAAGCCCATATCCAATTCACTGGGTTTTCTATTTTAATGCTTGGTGTTCCCTCCTCCTTCTCTGTTCTGTTTGCTCTTTGTTCGTTGCCTGTATAGAAGCTTATGATTGTAATTTCTTTTTTTTCTTTTTCTGTTGTTTTCTCATATTTTCCCCTTCTTTACTCCCTGTAGTTTTCTGTGCTCTTGCTCCTCTCCTCCTTTTTTTTTTTTTGAACTTTTCTGTCAATCTTCCCTCTTGGAGTTTTGTCAGCAAATCTCTCAGTGTAGTCTGTGAGGGAGGAGTATTGAAGCTTTGTCTTCCCTGCCCTCTGGAGGCTTTTATTGGATTAAATTCCAGCAGCCTGTGGGGGAGGGGTGTTGGAGCTTGAGCTTCCCTGCCTTCTGAAGACTTTTTATGGGATTAAGTCCAGCTGGGTTGGGCTGGATGTGCCCTGAGGACAAAACCTCCTGGAAAGGGAGAGCAATATGGAGGATCTCCACTGCAACTAGGCTGCCTGCTCTGCGGTCCTCCTCTAACTCATTTCCCACTGTCTGTGTTTGATACTCTGAGCCTGGCACAGCTTTGCCCACAAGGTACTCTTTCCAGAACAGAGCCTTTGCTTGCCCAGAAGTTCCAGCTGCTGCTGGAGGCTTAACACTCTAGGTGGGGGAGGGGTCCTGGTACCTTCCTTCTTCCTTCCCCTTAAACCTGAGTGTTCTCGAATTTTATCTTTTGGGGGCTGTACCTTTTAAATTGAGTCCAGCAGGGGGTTCCTTGATTCTGTCTTGTTAGTTTTGATTTTCAGTCTCCTAGGATCATGTAGTTTGTAATTGGTATGGAAGGGTTTTCAGTGGTCTGAACTTTCACTGCCTCTACACCACCAACTTGACTCCACCCTAAAACTTATTTCCAGAACTGTACTTTAAAATGATCATGAACAACTGAATTAAGAAAACTGGATTGAAGAGAGACTTCTGGCAGGGAAACCAAATAGAATGCTATTCTAATAGTCTAGGCATGAAGTGATAAGGGTTTGTGGTGGCACTGTCAGAGGATAAGAGAGCATACATGAGAGATTTAACAAAAGATAGACCTTTATAATGACTGATATAGAGAGAGGGAGAGAATAAGAGGATCTAAGGATGACACCTAGTATGCAAGCCTGGGTAACTGGAAGAATGATAGTACTTTTTAGGGAACCTAGTAAAAAGAAAGAGTTTGGGGAAAGATAATAAGTTAAGATTTGGACATGCTGAGTTTAAGATGTCTATGGACATTCAGTATGAGATGTGAGTCTGGAAGACGATGTAGAACTCAAAATCTAGATAAATGTATTTGATCGTCAGCAGAGATAAGGATTGAATCCATGACAGCTGATGAGATCAACAAGTAAAATATATTTGAAGAAAAGCATACTGAGAAGAATTTTGTGGGACACTCACAAGTAACTTGTATGACTTAAATAAAAATTTAATAAAGAACCTTGAGAAAGTGAGTTTAGATAGGTAAGAAAAGAACCAGTAGAGACTGGTGTCTTGAAAGAAAACAAGAGAAAAGACAATATCAAGGAGAAGAGGTCAATTGATAGTGTTGAAGGCAGAGAGGTAAAGAAAGATGAGGATTGAGAAAATGCTATTAGACAGTAATTAAGAGATCATTAGTAACTTTGCAGAGAGCACTTCTGATTGAATGATGAAGTTGTATGCCAGATAGTAGAGTTAAGAAAAGAGTGACATGAAAGAGTGGAGGCACTAATTATAGATGGCCTTCTAAAGACATTTCACCACAAAAGAGAAGAAATATATGTAGCCATAGTAATTTGGAATATATAGATGAAGTTAAAGTTTTTGAGTATGTGGGATACATGATCATATCTGAAAGGTAGGGGAGCAGGTAAGGACAATTTGAAGATAAGGTAGCCTGGGAATGATAGAAAACAATCTTGAGGAGTTTGCACAGGTAAAGGAATTTAATGTGGCCAGGAGAAGAGCATATTCCAGTGATGTAGAAAATATTGGAGTTTTCATAGAGCTCTTGATATTTTCATCATGAGGCTACTTCTCAACAATTACCACATATCTTAAATATCCAGTTGTGATGGATTGAATTACCTTCTGTGTAAGCATCTTAAACTCAAAATTCATCATTTTCCAATAAAAATTATTTCTATTCCAAATTTCCTTATTATTTTAGAAGGTCCTACCATCTTTAGAGCAGCTAGGTGACATCATGGATAGAGCACTAGGCCTGGAGTCATGAAGAACTGTCTTGCTGGATTCAAATCTAGCTTTGGATATTTACTATCTGTGTGATCCTGGACAAGTCACATAACGCTGTTCACCTAAATTTTTTCATCTTTAAAGTGAGTTGGAGAAGGAAGTTTCCAACCACTTTCCCAAGAAAAGCTCAAATGCGATCATGAAAAGTTGAATTTGACTGAGATGATGAACAACAACTACCATTTTTTAAGCACTCATATTTGCACATTTGGTACTCTCCTTGATTCCTCACACTTAATCAGCTCAATGATATGATTTCTAAAACATCTGGGTGAGTATATATACGAGTGTATATTTGTGCATATACACATATACCTGTACATATGTGTGTATATTTGTATATATAGATATATATATATATGCACACACATAGGTATTTGTCATATATTGTCAAGCTTTTCTCTTCAATCACAACAGAAATGATCTTAATGGGCAGTTAGGTAGATAGAGAGCTGGGCCTGGAGTTGGGTGAACTTGTGTTTAAATCTAACCTCTAACATCTTCCTAGCTGTGTGACCCTGAGCAAGTCATTTAACTCCAATTGCCCAGCCCTTATAGCACTTTTGCTGTAGGATTCATACTTAGTATCAATTCTAAGACAGAAGGTAAGGATTAAAAAAAAAAGAAACTAACTTAGTCTAAGTCCTTATCACCTTTTGCTTGTTCTGTTATGCCTCTCAATTAGTCTTTTGTTTAAAGTTTCTCCTGAAATAGCTACTAAAATGATTTTCTTAAAGCAGGTTTGGCCATGTTGCACCAAATTCCATTCAGGAATTGTCATTTATTGATACTATTATCACTAAGTTTCAACAGAAACTCTTGTCTTTCTCATTTAAAGCTCTTACATCCCGGTCTCTTATGCATCATTCCAATCCCATATTTTATGTATCAATTGTGCACTAGGTGAACTTACTGTTCCTCATTTATGCTATTTTCTTCCCTATCTCTGCATCTTTGTACTGGATGCCCTTCTTCACAGGGATGCTTCCCATTCTCATCTTCATGTTTTAGACTCTATCAACTCTCAACATTCAATTCAAGCATGTTACCTTTCCCAGTTCTCCCAGCTATAGGCCCCTTGCAACTATCTGTATATATCCCTTCAAGGGTATTTAGTTTTCTTTCAGTGATTCTTTAGGCATTCTGATCTAGTCTATGGGCCCCTTAGAACAATGCTTATTTAGATACATAAAAGGATACAAGATTCCAAAGGAAAACAATTACATGAAAATAGTTATCAAAACAATTTTTAAAAAAGTATGGTTCTCATAGGTTAAGAAACTACTATTATTTCTCTATATTACCTCTTCTATTCAAGAACAAGTCCCTTAAGGATAGGAACTATTTTACTTTTGTTTTGTCAACTCAATGTTTAGCCTATTATCTAGCATGTAGTGGAGCACTTAATGTGTGTTGATTGATTATGGTTATTTATTAAAATTTCATTAGTATTCTAAGAGTCCAATTTCTCATAGATATTATAGCATTATTCTCCATTCTTTAGTATCCATAATTTTCTTGTCTTCTCACCTTCTTTACTTTGATTTTTGCATGAGAATTGTCAGGCTTCCTCTTCTATTCTCATAAACTACTTATGTATCACAAGTATCTGTTGTGAGAGGAGAACAAAAGATTTCCAAACTGAAACAATTTCAAAAGAAATTTATTAAGTTGTTCAGCAAAGCGGAGAGCTGGAAAAGGATGGACCATCCTCTTAAGTGTCTGTAAATTACACATTAAATAGGATTCAAACAAAGGAACAAGGAAACAGTAAGTGATGGGCCAGCCCAGAGATAGCTTCTAGATAAGACATGAGAGTCACTTGAGATGTATATTAGGAGAAAACTCTCCCTCCCTTATCAATATTCAAAACTAATTTGGACTTCTTGTCAGCATATCCCAGGTCCTGAGTTAAGCATTAAACAAATCTGGTCTCTAAGCAACAAGTCTAGTTTCCCAAGCTAAAAAAGACTAGGTTTAAATAATACAATAATATTTTTCTTCCATTATCCTCTTTTGGGGTTTTAAACCCAATATTCTCATACTAGTGGAAGCACAATGACAGAAGTAGATATCTAGGTTAAGGTTTAAAAATAATCCAAGTGAGTAAAGTCATCTTTATTGCTCATTTTATCAAAAGCTTGATAGAATTCCTTTAAGAATGATAGGGGCACAATGGGTGGTCACTCATGAGTTAGTGCTATCAAATTGAGTAAGTAAACATCAGCATCTAGGGGTTTAGACTTGTACTGGGAAACAATTGTACTACACAGTACAGACCACTTTCTCAAATATTGATAGAAAACACAAAGTCACACTATGACAAGGAGTTTTTTTTTTTAGTTCACAATTCTATGCTTTCTTCAATGTCATTAAAGTTGAAAAAAATTAATTTAGCAGAGTCATAATCTCATACATCCCTTAAGGACACAAACCTAATTAAGCAGATTCTGTAGATAAACCAAGTCAGGTTATGGGATAAACTACCTTTAATCAACTTGTTTCCACTTGAGTTTCAGCTGTCACTTGTAGCTAGCTAATACTTCAAAACATTTTCCCTCAAAAATTCTGGAATGAGCCTCATTCCCAAGGTAATTATGGAAGAGGAGGAAATGTTTCCAAGTATTGATCAGCTACATAGGACAACAGAACTGTGCTAGTCCCATAAGCACATGTTGGTGGAAGTGCATTCCTCTTAAATTTTATTGTCTAATAACTAGATCATATGATGAAAACCAGTTTAAACTTTATTGAGATATCCTTATACTTTTCATTTATCATAATTCTTAATAAAAACATTTGAATGCCATATATATGTATGTTTATATACATATATTAACCTACTTCTAAAAGAAAACAATCTAATCATATTGCTTTTCTTAGATTGAGCTTATTACTACATGAAAATTTAGAACTTTTAGGTCTTTATCACATTATATTTTTATCCTAATTGGCCCATTTCCCCTTTGAGGTTATATCATCCTCAAATTAATCAGAAAGAATAATATACTTTAAGGACCTAATTTTATACACGAACATATAACTATTAGTAACCATCAATTCAGAGTAACAAAATTTAAAACTAATATATTTTACAGTACATTTCATTATAATCACATAGAGATTTTGAGTATTGTAATAATAGGATACTATGTATGTATGTGTGTGTGTGTGTCCATGAATTTGCCACTACCAGTATATAGTCACACACAAGTTATCTGGCTTATTTTCCAAGACTCCTAGGAGGGTAAGACTGGCTAAATGAATAGATAGTTGTCCCCTCATCCCAAGTCTTGATTGATCAGTTCAAGAGAATTATTCAGTTGCCTGTAAGGAGGGCTAGGCTAGTTCTAACTGTCCCTGATTAATTCCCCAGATTTAATTGGTAAGTAGCCCTTTAACTTTATGGATACCAAGCATCCTCAGTCCTAGAACCTATTCTGGGAACAATGGTGACTTGATTATGTCCCACCTGAACCATATGAATACTCACTTGGTTCTTGCCATGCAGAGTGATCTATTTAAGTCAAATCTCTCCTCTCAGATTGAACATCAAAGATAACCCTTTGTCATCAATTTGTGAGCTGAGAATAAAATATTTCTTAACTGAAATAAATTAGAAATTGTTTTATTAAGTCATCCAGAACAGGGAGGAGTGCCTAAGAAGGGATGGCCCACTTCCACACGTATTTGAAAGTTACACATTTTATAGAACTGAAATAAAAGAACAAGAAAATAATTGCTGATTGGCCAGCATAGAAATCATTTTCAGAAATGTGGATTGTTTGAAATGTATAACAAGAGAAAACTCCTCCATTCTTTGCATCAGTAGTCAGGTCTGTTAGGTTTCTGATCACCATAATGTAGGTCTTGAGTTAAGCATGAAACAAGTCTGGTCTCCAAGTAATAGGTCTAGTTTCCCAAACACACAGCTTTAGGTTCAAACAATGCAATAAAACTTTCCCACACAGTAAAATAAGCTACATAGGGTAGTGGAAAGAACAATGGATTTGGCAGCAAATGATCTTGTTTCATTCCAGCTCTATTTCTTACTCCTTATATGATTCTGGAAAAGACACTTCTCAGTCAGCTTAAGTTTCCTTATTTGTAAAATTAAGGTTTTGGATAAGATGTTCTCTAATGTCTCTTCTAGTCAAGAAAAATCATTTTATCATCTTGAGTATTACCTCCAGAGATGTAACTGCCAGTTGACAGCCAGTCTTTTTTAGTTGATATGTCTGACAACACATATGACTTGGCGTCCAAATTGGTGATGAGACCATGTGAACTTAGTTGAGTCAATCTTCCAATAACTGACTCTTCAGTTCACATTCATAGTCTCCATTTATTTTGGTAGAATCTCTGAACTATTTTTCTGGTATTGCTTTTGATAACTCAGGATGACTTCCATACCATAATGTAATTAGTTGGGGATCAGAGGACTTATAGCTGATTTTAATGAGTTTTAAAATACTTTATTTTCCGGGAATGGTAAAACCTTGTGAGGTGCATATGTTTCCCATTTCACTTATGCATATATTCATATTGAAAAGAGGCATGAATAAATATTTCAGGAATCTCATCCTCTCTTCTCCAAGTGAGAATGATTCTTGTCCAGGAGGAGATCAGGAGACTGGAGCTATGAGGCTGACTATTTTGCTTTCCTCAGAAGAGAATATCATTCTGGAATTTTGTTTATATATCTAATAAATGGGGCAGCTAGGTGATACTTTGTATAGAATGCCAACATTGAAGTTAAGAAGGCCTGGGTTCAAATCCAGATTCAGATACTATCTATGCAATTTTAACTCCAGCAAATGCTAAAATGCTAATCACACTGTGATAGAGGCTGGCACTAGAGAAAAAGTGCCAGACTGAAGAGTGTATGAAATTGATCACCTCGATGGGGGAGGGGCCCCAGGAGTGAATTTCCGGAGAAGAGAAGACTGGCTGGAGAGCAGTGAGGGTCTCTCCATGGTCGAAGAGAGAAGATGGATAAAGACTTTCTCCTGAGAGTTCCCCACTCTTCCTTCTGGTGACTGGAAATCTCTTCCCCCAACACTTCCCAATTGAAGGGACTTTCTGCAGGGAAACCTGAGCCGACTTTACCTCAACTCCTGTTGCCCAGGGGTGAGTCAACCTGACTTTCTCTCAGGGGGCTCAGGCTGCCAAGGCTTAAGTTCCCCTCAAACTTGAGGAGGGAGGAAAAGCGTTTAGATAGAGACAGGGACCCCTTCTCCCCAGTTTCCTGTTCCCATTCTTCTCTGCCTGTTATTCCTTTTATATTATCTGATTGAGTTAACATTAAAGTTATCTGTTCCCTGAGCTGAGTGTGAGTGAATGGATCAAGGGGAGACCTCTTGGTCTCGAATAGTGGAGGGGGACAAGAGGGACAAGAGTGAATTGGGGAGAAGAGCTTTAGCTAAGGAGGGTAGGCAGAAGGGGGAGCCAACCCATTACATCTGTTGTATCCCCTGAACCCTGCTGTGGAAAGGGGCTTCCATCTCTCTCTTTCCCTTCCTCTCCATTACCAAAGCCCAGACTTCCCTCATCAGGGTATATCCTTTCCCTCTCTCTCTCTCTCTCTTTTTTTTAAACACACACACACACACACAGACACACACACACCAATCCCATATGACCCTAGGCAAGTCACTTAGCCCTATTTGCCTTAGTTTCCTCATATGGACTGGAAGAAAATGGCAAACCACTCCATTATTTTTGCCAAGAAAACTCCAAATGGGGTCACAACTAAAACAACCAAACAACAACCCTTCCAGATATTGTTAATCTAGGGAAAATAATTTTTATTTTCAAGTCACTTTTTCGAGTAACTATTTTTAATTAGGCAGGGATGCTGCAAGATATAGTCAAAATCACACCGAAAAATCAGAAATACTGAATATAGAATTTGTCCATGCTTATAGCAAGAAGACATTACAGAAATTGTATGGACTAGAATATATTAGAAAATATGGAGAGTAAATGAGCTTTCCCACTGGGTACTAGATGTCGCCATTCAACTAAAAGGAAAAGGCCTCAATCTCATGTAAGGGGAAATACCTTAAAGTAGCTACCTTCATGGCTATTTAAACAAATGATTTTCATCTGCCCATTTGCATACCATGGGAAATCTTTACATTCTTGGAGTAGACACCCCTAACTCATGGTCAGGTTTAAGGCTGGTCAGTTAGCTTTAACCTGGTTTAGCATGTTTATGGAATTCATTTTACTGGAGCATGTCGGCTTCTCAGTTTTTCTTTCCTTTCAGGTACCTCTCCCTGAAGAGAGGGAGGAAGCACTTTGTGCTGTCTTTTGAAATTGGAACCCAGAAAAAGGAATTCTCTTTTCTTAAGATTTTTCTCACTCTGTGCCTCAAGCATTGATTAATCACTTTCTTTCACTCACACTCTCTAGAGTCTTATGTAAATATCCAAAGGTGATTATTTTTAAACACACTATTATTGTTCCTATTTTTGAATTGAAGATTCTCCTCTGTAACCTTCCTATTCCTTTTAAAATTCTCCTCAATCTTTAAGGGTTAGAGATTCAATTCTGCTCATCTATAAAGTCTTCTTGACAATCTGATCCCTGAATCCAAAAGTGGTCATTTTTTTCATTAAAGTTCCATGCAACACTTTCATAGCATTGTTCAAAACTGACTGGTATTGTGATTATTTTAGTCCATGTCTTATGCCTCCTAACTAGAATGAAAACTTTTGGAAGGCAGGGACTTTGGAAAAGTATTGTAGTGTAGCTAAGTAAGAGTATAACTAGATTAAATTCTGTCTTTGACACATTACCTGTATTATGGAGTTTTAATGAGAATCAGATATTATACATACACACACATATATATGTACATACATATATATGTATATACATATACATATATATACACACACACATATATATATAGAAATAAAGTTCTTTCAGACCTCTGATAAATATTCAGTTAGGCATTTAAAGAACTCATGATTAAGACTACCAATAAACTCAACTGCTTTCTGGAGAGAGGTGGTAGGCTGAAGTTGTGAAAACAGTACATTTCTATTGTTCAGAACTATCTGACTCTTCATGACCATAGTTGAGGTTTCCTTGGTAGATACTGAAGTAGTTTGCCAATTCCTTCTCCAGCTCATTTTATAAATTGGTAAACTGAGGCAAAAAGGGTTAAATGATTTACTTAGGGTCACAAGTGAGGAAATATCTGAAGCCATATTGAACTTATAAAGATGAGTCTTCCTGACTTTAGGCCCTTCACTCTATGACCTGTGCAAATATAGAATATATTTTCATATTTAATGTGATCTGTTTTACTTAGTGGTACTCATTTGCTTCAAGGAACTATTTGGGATGGGGAGGGGCAATGTGAATCATTGGGGAGCAACAGTGATATTAAGAAAAAGAAAGCATTAATAAAATGTATAAAAGAAAAAAAGAAAAAAAAACGTTTAAGGACTTTGCCTAATAAAATATCAACTGTTATTGTTATTCAACCATGTTTTATTGCCTTTAACTATTTGCTCTTGAGAATATGGTGGACTCAAATCATAAATCAATCCTTTTTTATTAGTGGACTACTTTATTATTCAAAATGTTTTCATGTATCAGAGTTTGGGTAACATATAAAGACTTTTCCAGCCATGAAAGTGGATGGTGAACCATCTCCTTGCCCAAAACCTAAATTTTATTTGGCAGCATAAATATATACCACAATTAAAAAATTTTTAAAAACTCAAATGGATAGACAAAGATATGTATAATTGTCTGAAAGTCTTCAGTGAATTGGAGTATCTCAGATCTATAAGTAACTTCAAGTGCCATTGAGACCAGCCCTCATCTGGAAAGGAATTCCCTTTGTCTCATACCCAACAAGTCACTGCTAGGTTTGGGGTTGATAATGACAATATCTTATAAGACATTTATGTACTACATAAGATTCATAAAGTACTTGACACTCATTACTATATTAGATTCTCAAAGCAATCTTTTGAGTTTATTCCTAAAATGTAGACAAGGAAATTGAGGTTTAGAGAATTTTTGATTTCCTGATGGTCACAGAGTTAAGAAATATCAGAGGAAGGATTTAAAGATTCATATCTTTCCTTATTGCAAATTGAGCATTCTTCCCCAAATCCCAAAGTGCCTCTGAAGGGTAGAATAATATAATGTATGAAAAAGCTAGACTTAATATCAGGAATCTTCTCATTTTTGATGCTTATTTACTATGACACATGGGTCAGTTACTTGCCTTCTGGAAATTGAATTCCTTCAAATGTAAAATTGAGATAATACTGGTATTACTTCATGGATTATTATGAGGAAATCATATTAAAAATGTAAAAGTGCTTTATAAATATTTATTTCTAAATAACTATATATGATCACATTTATATATATATAAATTTATTCATAAATATTAATTATGATTATTAAGATATCTATTAAAATTATATTCCTCATTGTGAGCACATGCTTGTCTTGTGAATTTTAAAAATTATTCCACCCTATTCAAACAGTACTTTAGGGGAAGATAAAGTTGTAAACTCCTGATTGAACAATGAAGGTACTTAACTCATACTTTATAGTGAAGCTAGAACTTTAAGCTGTCTGTTTTTAGATCTAATGCAAAAAGGTGTTAAGTAACTATAAATGTTAAATAAATCACAAAAAGATAAAGTAACTAACAAAAGATGAACTTAACAAAGAAATGTGAAGTAATCAAAAGATATAATCTAACCAGAGAAGGTGAGAACTAAAGAATGGACAGTCCTGGAGAAAATCTAATCAAAGGAGGTGAGAACTTAAGAATGGGCAGTCTTGGAGAAAAGCATCTGCTGTGATTGGTAAATGTGAAAATTTAGGGGAGGTGACACAAGAGAAAAGATATTTAAAAAGAGGATGTAAAGGCCAGAAAAAAAGATTCAGAGAGAGGTCAGTTCAGAGGAGAAACTGAACCTGGAGGAACTCCATCAGACAGCTTCCTTGAGATGGTCTCCTGGTGAGTGATAAGACTGACTCCCTTTCCCTTGGGCTCAGGGAGGCGACTTTGGCCAAGGCCTTTAACTACTGCCTGGCTCAGCCTGAGCCATAGTAGTTTAAATTAACTCCTTCCTCTCCCTCTCTCTTTTCCTTAATTCCTTCTCTATTAATTAAAATCACCATAATTTCCAGCTGACTTGGGTATTTTATTATTTGGGATTTTCCCTGGTGCCCAAATTAATTTAGATTTTTGAGTCAAAATGCTAAAATTATCTTAATGTTTAAAACCATTTTATTAATTAAATCACATTAACTCTAAGTTTTCTGGGCAGCTAGGTGGCACAACAGATAGAGGGTTAGGCTTGGAGTCAGAAAGATTCATCTTCCTAAATTCAAATCTGGCCTCTGGCCAAGTCACTTAAACTTTTTTTGCCTCAGTTTCTTTATCTAGAATATGAGTTAAGGAAGGAAATGTCTCCTGGATCTTTGCCAAGAAAACCCTAAATGGAGTAAGAAAGAGTTGGACATGACTAAAACAACTGAACAAGAACAAAAATTCTAAGTATTTTCTGTTAAAATTCTTTTCAAAAGAAAGTAGAATTTCCTCATGCCTTTGAAAATCTCTTTAACCCAAGCCATTTTGTAGTTACAATTTTTTATATTCTTGGACAATAAGCATCATTCTAATCAAGATTAAGCTCAATTTTCCTTATAGTTAATTTCCTTGGAAACAATAAGAATTTCAAATGTCTGTATAATTTACATAATAATTTATAATAAAATCCATCTTTCATTCTTCCCTCCAAGTATTCTCTTTTACATTTGGGGAAAGAATATAAGAGCTGTTTCTATGAATTGAGATAATTATTGACTTTTTTCTTCTCTTAGTTTGATTACTCTGCTTACTTTAGAGAGGAACCTTTCCTGGACTAAGAAGAAATTTAGGGCCCAAGAGGAAATCTTTAATAAAAATGCTGAAAAAAGACTTAGGATGTTGTTTTCCTAGAAGTTATTTAAGTACTGGTGAGTATTTATGACTGAGGGAGGACCAAAGGCTTTAGATTAAGTACTATCCTAATATTCTTTTGTTTTATATATATATATATATATATATATATATATATATATTATATATATATATAGGACAGTAGGCTGGGGAGAGTGGTATTTTTCCACCCTTAGGGGAATCTATGTCCCCTAAGGCAGCCTATTTCACTTTTGGATACTTTTAACTGGTATATACATATGATGGTGATGGAGAAATCTAACATAAAAGGTAAGAAGGAAATAGGAGGTGTTGGCTATATAAGATTATCTTTGATCAGTTATTCACACAGAATCATGTCATCATATTATAGATTTTGAGTTTAGAAGGAAGCTCTGAGGCCATCAAGTTATTGTTCACCCTTCATTTTCAGAGGACCAATGACATCTTGTGAGGTCATCTTGACTTGTTTGTGAATTTAATTTAAGTGAGGCAGAGTTACATAAAGTCATCAATCTCACTTCTTCCAGAATCATCATATTCCAGTGGCAAAAAAGTCAGGATAACTGTCAATGACCTGGGAGGCAGTGAAAGACATTGGTATTGTTGATGAGTGACCAAGTTCTAAGTGCTCCAGAGCACTTACTTTAGCTGCCTTCATGGCTATTTGAACAAATGATTCTCATCTGTCCATTCCACCAGGGCAATGTATTCACGTGATTGGAGTAGACATCTGCTAACTCACTGACAGGTTCAAAAACAGTCAGTCACCTTTGATCTGATTTAGCATATTTAGGGAATTGATTTTACTGAATCATGGCCATTGCCCATTGTCAACATGGAATCTAGAGGTCCCTGGACTTGTAGCTTAGAGGGATTTGGTGATCCCCAGTTATTTTGGTTTGGAGGTAGAAACTCCAGGTTTTGACCTCATCACATGAGAGTTCCTCCCTGAGGGAGAGTCCTACTTCACTGGTCTCAGACTAACAATAGACTTTAAGATTTGGTGCAGTAGGTAATGTATCAGTCTCTCAAACTGAAGTTTCCTGATCCTAGGAAGGAGGGTGTGATATACTGGGAGAGGCTTCTGGAGACAAGAAGAGTCATTTGACTCTTAAAGTCTATTGTTTGTCTACAAGCCTCAGGACCTCCAGATTCCACATTCACACCATGCTACCATGCTATAGCTTCTTGGAACTGGCATGGGCATTGGACCCACAGAAACTCAGGCAAGCTATTGTCAGGAAAATTGTTCTGCTCCCTTAGGCTCTCCTGACTCCCAACCCAAAACACCTGACCTTGAAGATCACCCTCCTTTGATTGCCCCATTGAATTGAGATGAGATGGACCAAGAGATACACCTCATCCATCTGCCCTCCAAATCAGAAGAACCACCCCCATGCCCTGCCAACCTTCCCCTAACCCCTTGCTCCAGAGTCTGGGGTTAATCAGGGGTTCACCTCTGCACCCCACAACAGAACCACAGATGAGATTTGGGTGAAAGGTGGGCACCAAAGATTGATAAGCAGCCCTGAAAAGGAATCGGCAAGCCATCACACTAGAGGTTTGAGGAACATTATTGTTGAATTGTAATATTTCTATATGAAACCTTTCTTAAACCTTGGGTTTTTTATTTTTTAAACCCTTAGCTTCTATCTTGGAGTCAATATTGGCTCCAAGGCAGAAGAGTGGTAAGGGCTAGGCAATGGGGGTTAAGTGACTTGCCCAGGGTCACACAGCTGGGAAGTGTCTGGGCAAGATTTGAACCTAAGACCTCCCATCTCTAGGCCTGGCTCTCAATCCACTGAGTCACCCAGCTGCCCCCAAACCTTGGGTTTTGAAGG
The DNA here is from genome assembly GCF_027887165.1 of Monodelphis domestica. NCBI lineage: Eukaryota > Metazoa > Chordata > Mammalia > Didelphimorphia > Didelphidae > Monodelphis > Monodelphis domestica. The sequence continues at coordinate 218,612,563 of NC_077232.1, forward strand.
TCAGCCAGCTTCCAAACTAAAGTACTCTCAGGCCTTAAGGATCTGACTAGGCTGGTTCCTTTTGTTTTGTTTTATTTTGTTTTGTTTTGTTTTGGTAGAGGCAGGGTGGAGACTTGTTCCTTATTTATCTATAAACAAGACATAAAGTTCTAGCTATTGAACTTTGACTCATTTAAAAGTAAGATGGTTCAATCCTACACAGAGACCTATACACTGTGGTACAGTGGAATGCAATGTACTTCTCCATTAGTGGCAATTCAGTGATCATGAACAAACTGGAGGGATCTATGAGAAAAAACACTGTCCACATCCAGAGGAAAAACTGTGGAAGTAGAAACACAGAAGAAAAACAACTGCTTGAATACATGGGTTGAGGGGATATGGTTGGGGATGTAGACTCTAAATGAACATCCTAATGCAAACACCAACATGGAAATGGGTTTTGATCAAGGACACATGTAATACTCAATGAGATTGTGTGTCAGCTACGGGTAGGGTTGCGATAGGGGAGGGAGGGATAGAATATGATTCTTGTAACCAAGGAATAATGTTATAAATTGACTAAATAAATTAATTTAAATTAAAAAAAAAAGCAAGATGGTTCAGCTGGGGAAATCCATCTCCTTTGTGATGAATTAATGAGGGAAGAGTTGAAGTTTCTAAGTCCATCTCCTTTTTTGAAATATCCACTAGTGGAAAGTAACAGGGGAAGTACTGAAGTTGAGTTATCAGGCCAGTCAGAAGGAGGACACAAATTCCCTTTATAAATCAGGATTCACTTGCTCTCTTTTTTGTTGATGGGAAATTGCATGTACTCCATTAATAAACAATGCTATTCTTGGAGAAATGACCTCAAATCTTTATATTTCAAAATCTGAATTCTACAGGCTCTAATCCTCCCTGAAAACACTATGTCTCATCAGGTACTGTGCCTAGAAGAGAAAAATGAGACGCAAAGCAATTAATTGACTTGATCTAAGGTTGACACAGGCAGGAAGTGGCAGAACTAAGATTTGAATCCAGTTGACTTCTATAGTCAGTATTCTTTCTGTTGTATGCAAGCTCAGGGCTTGTTTGTTAATTAGTAAAATTTTAAAATTAAGACCTTGATCCTCCTTTAAGAAATAAAGAAATGACAAGTAATGTGATGATTCTATCAAATTTGTCCAAAAGGCATTTTATAAACATCTTCTCAGTTCTTAGATTACTTCATATCTCATAACATCCTATCTTTAACTTCCATGGGTCTATGGAGGGATGTAAAAACCAAAATTTTTCACACTTATTATACATGTACTCATTACTTTGCTCTCTAGACATAACTGAAGTCCTGTAGGATACTTTCATCTGGGCAGGGAGCTGACCTTGGATTTTCAAAAATTGTTTTAGAGCATAAACTCTGGCATGCCCCACCATCCTAGAAAACATTTGAATACTGCCCCAGTGGTGGACTACTGCTTAAAGACCATCAGAGAACTTGTCATTTGGTCATAATTTTTTTTCCCCTCAGAAACCTATGAAATAAGTACTTTTTATATTGATTTTGATTGTTACAAAAATGTTTCTTGGGATATGAAGGGAAACCACACAAATCATATAAATCTTTAAAAAATACTTTTATTAATGGTTTATTTTCATATTGCCTAAATTCCTCTCAGTAAAGCTTTATTTTCATTTCCAAAGGAGTTAACCTATTATATATATGTATATATATTTTAAAATAAAATTTTATTTTATTTTAAAATCCATGTTTTCTTCCTTCTGTCTCCACCACTTCAGAATGCAATGAGAACAAAATCTTTTATGAACTCGTATGATCAACAAAACAGCTTCCTACATTGTCCCCCTGCCTTCTCCAAAACAAAATGCCTCATTTTGTACTGTATATCATTTCTCTATCTGAAGATGGGCAGTGTGTTTCTTCTTGATTCTTTTGGAAATGAGATTGTCCATGATATCCATTAGAGCTTGTAAGTCATAAATGATATTTCTTATATAAAAAAAGATTTACCAAATGAAGGACTAGTCCAGGAACCTATTTTCTCCCTGACCCCTTGCCCCTAGAGCCCCTGCAGTCTAATTACCATACCCTGTGTGAATTTTATGGCTAGGAACCATAAAGACCCTTAACCCCAGGAGTTCCTGTCACTCCCCCTCCTGACATATGCCAGGAACCATAATGACCCCTGATCCCAGGAGTTCCTGTTCACTCCCTCCACCCCAGATATTCCTATGCCCTCCCCCCTACCACAAAAGGGTATAAAAAGCCTGTAAACCCCAGACTCAGGGCCAGCCATTTTTAGAGTGCTGAGCCCAAACTGCAGTTTGCTTAATAAAACTCCCTCTTGTGTGTTGGTTATTGTTTCATCTTTGGGATCAAGTCACCAGGCACTTCACAAACTCATAAAGACTTAGCAATACATTAAAAAAAATCTGGAAATATGTGCAGTATTTCACACCTGTAGGAAATGGACCCACTCCTGCAAAGGATTGAGACAAGAGATTTCTTCTTATATTTATCCTTTGGGCCATGCTTTTTCTCCTTATTTTTACAAAATTCATTTTTAATTGTTTTTAATGTTTGACCTTCTCCAAAGAATCTTTTTCTAGGTAATCTAGAATGCCACCAGACAAGAACAATGGGTCTGTGTCCAGATTCTATGAGAAAAGTATCAAAATGCAGAAAAATAAAGATGTTTAGCTATAACTGAGAAAATCATGACTGTTTTCAATTATTTAAAATCTGTGAGAGGTGATGTTTGCTTTATTTGGCAGAAATTAGAGCAATTGGTAGAATCTGCAATGAGGTATATTAGAGCTTTATGAAAGGAAAAGCTTCTTAAATATTAGTTTTCCAAAAATGGAATGACTCCTTTGGAAAGTGGGTTTCCCTTTTACTAAAGTCTTCAATCAAAAGCTGGATGACTACTCATCAGGGATATTGCAGCAGTTGTTTTTGTTAACAAAAGAATTGAACTTGATGGTCTCTGATGGACCTGCCAGTTTTGAGATTCTGTGAAGTATGTTAGACTAAGTGTGTGATGGCAGGCACAGCAGAGCACCCTCTTTTCCCTTTCAAGTTGAGAAACTATTCTAAAATGTCTTTTAACATTTAACATTTCAGTGTTAAATGATCTCATTTATGTCTACCTTTGCCTTTTGCCTTTTTTCTGCCTCGTCTTATACAAGATTGACTAAGTAAAAGAGAAAGAGGGTCCAAAGTGACTCACATCCTTGAGAACAATGACAAAGTTTAAGATTAAAGGGCTTCTTTTCCTTCTGTTGCAATAAGGCTAGTGTGACTATGTGTTCTCTGTATACGGTAAATATATGGGATATAGCTCATATTCAGAAGCCCACTTGCCCCATACAGACATACTTCTCTATGTGCCAATTGATGCATGTCCTGCCTAGGCTTGTAGTGAATGTTCCAAATAAAGGCTTTTACTGACTTGTGTTTTAAATTATAATAAAGTAGATTTTCTTGCCACAACAGGTGTGGAAATAATTGGCATTCAAAATGTTGTCTTCTACAATTCATAATCTCTCCTGTTCTCAATAATACTGTTCCTTTTCCTTCAACTCTCAGCTCCTAATGCCAGCATTTCCATGGGTGGTATTTTCCTTCTGTCTATAGTTAAATGGGATTAAAATATTTTGAAATTTTTAAGGATTCCTGACTGTGTGCAAAGCTTTAAGTCATAAAGGAAGTGTTTCCCATCTAAAAGTTCTTGAATAATATAGATTGTTATGTACCCATTATATTTGTCTGGGTACCTGGATTATGTTCTTTTGAAGGGGATAAATTCCTAAAACAATTAAAAATGAATGTTGTAAAATTAGGAAGAACAAACATAGCCCAAAGAATGTGAATTAGATTTCATGTCTATAGATGCTTCTCAGTTACATGTAGGTCTCAAATATGCAGAAACAAGTAATTTTGGGAAATACCTAACAAGATTCTTTCTGACCTTATGATTTATCTTTATTCTTATGAGGACTCATTTTTTCAGATTTCTACTCCCAAGATGATTTCTTTCTTCCTTCCATTCCCATATTCCCACTTTTATTTTTTAACTTTTCATCACTTCTCTGTAAAGTAGCCTTGGGCTCATTTGTTTTGTTCAGAAGAAATGTGCCTCAAATTATGCCTTTTTTCTTCCTACTTTTTTCCCAGATAATTATTTGAAGACTAATGAGTAATCTCAGAAAGGGTAAAAGATTATCTGGTTTTGGAACAAAAATCCAGTAGATTGTATGATTTCCAATAAGAGTTGCATTTGTTTCCATTTTTTTAGACAACTATGAGTCCATAAAATCCAAATCAGTTGGTGTATATATATATCTTGTTTCACATAACAGAGAAGTACTTAATAAATTCTTCTTGACTATTAAAACAACATCCTGCCTTTAAGAATTTAAAATGCAAAAGGAATTAAAGAATCCAGTGATAACATGTCAACATTTGATAATAGTCAACAGCTAGATGGCACAGTGGATGGAGTGTTGGGCTTGGAATCAAGAAGACTCAGCTTCATGAGTTCAAATCTGACCTCAAAGATTTACTAGATGTGTGATCGTGAACAAGTCACTTCACCCTGTTGGTCTCAGTTGTTTATCTGAAAAATGAACTGGAGAAGGAAATGGTAAAACACTTCAGTATTTTTGCCAAGGAAACCCAAAATGGGGTCATGAAGAGTTGAACATGACACATGAACATGACTGAACACAACTTCCATTATTTTGCACATTTTATTTTAGTAGGGGAAAATATACAAATTGACTAACTCTTTGAATATTTCTTTTAAAGTATAAGCATGGTTCACTCTACTTTTGTGACTTCTTGAACTAATGATTTCATTGGTATGGGGAACTCCTTGAAAGTACACAGGTTATCACTTCACTCATAGCTTAGAGTCTTAGATAGTTGCCTGAAGGTCTGAGTGAAAAGTTAAGTGAATAGATCACGAACTAGTATGTTACAGAGGCAAGACTTGAACCTTTGGCTCCCTGGCTCCCTGGTTAGCTCTCTACAACCTATACCATGCTGCCTTTCAAATAAACTTTTTTTTAAAATAATTCTACCCTCCACACTTTTGTAGTATTGTGAAATCTTATAGTAAATGTGCTGAGGAAAAACATTATATTCACCTTAAATACCAGTGATGTGCCTACATTTTTAAAAAACTTAACTAAAACATACTCTTTGCATAGCATGAGGATATTTATTTTCAGATATCCATTTCCTACCCTAAGTTGTGATATCATTTGTGTCCATATATAAGAACAGAAATGAAATATTAATAATACATTTGTGTTCTCTTTGCTAAATACACATTTACACCTGGTTTTAGAAATACATTTATTTAAAAATCATTTATCAATAGAGTAGAGGTTAAGGCATGTGAATTACCAATTCTTAAAAGATTTGTAGATTGTTAATAACATGTGAAAAATGTGCCAAATCACCAATAAGATAATTATCAATCAAAACTGCTCTTTTTTGTCAAAGATGATACCAGCATTCTAGAATTATACAAATAAAATGAAATGACTAAAATGTCCATAGTTCTTGACCCAGTAATTCCATTGCTAGCTAGGCATATGCCCCAAATAGACCATTGAAAAAATGGAAGGTTCCTTAATCACTAAAGTCTTTATGTAGGACATTTTATATTAGGCTTTTTAAAAATTTTCATTTTATATTAGTTAACAAAAAAACTAGAAACAAAAGTATTGTATCTCCAATAATTGGAGAATGGATGAACAAATCATATATCTCTATATAATATAGTACTATATAGACACTTATAGTATCTCTGGCATTGATATACATCAATGTGTATATAAATATATATTTATATGTAGTATTGTATATACTTATTTTATATATAATGCATGTATATATGTATAGCAGAGTATTTATTATATATGCATTTTAAATACTTGTGTATATATCTGTAAAAACATAAACAGAAAGAAGAGCAGTCAGAAAGCAAATGAAAGAATGTGAAGAAAATGTTAAGTATTAAAAATATTAAAACTAATGTAGGCAAGGTTAGAAGGAAGGTAATAAGTTGGGAGAAATTTTTATGGAGAACTTCTTGGATAGAGGTCTCATATATAAAATACATAGAGCACTATGACAAACAGAGAAGACCATGAGCCTTTTCCCAATTAATAAAGGGTCAAAAGTTATGAACAAAATTTTTGGATGAAAAATCAAAGCTATATATAACTAGAAAAAGCTCTAAATCATTACTGATTAGGGAAATATGAATCAAAACAACTCTGAGATCATCTCACACCAATCAGATTGGCTAAAATGATAAAAAGGCAAAATGACAAATGTTGGAGGGGATGTGGAAAAATGGGAACACTAATACATTGTTTATGGAACTGTGAATTGATCCAAACGTTTTGGAGAGCAATCTTGAATTATCTCCAAATTGGTTTAAGACTATGTATATCTTTTGACTCATCACTACCACAATTAGGCTTGTTTTCTAAGGTAATCAAGTAAAAAGGGGAAAAACCTTCTATGTTCTAAACTATTTTTTGCAACCCTCTTCAGGGTAGCAAAGAACTGGAAATTTAAGAGATGTCCATCAAATGAAGAATGACTGAAAAAGTTATGATATATGATTGTAATGAAATACTGTGAAGCTATTAGAAATGACAAATAAGATAATCACCAAAAAAACTGATAAGACATATAAAGTGATGTAAAGTGAAGTGAGCAGCACCAGAAGAACATTATACATAGTAACAGCAGTAATATATGATGATCAATTGTGAATAATTTCACAATTATCAACAAGGTAAGGATCTCGGAGTCTCATGATGAAAAAGGACATTCTCTACTGTAGAAGGAACAGAATCCAAAAGGCAGATCAAAACCCACCATTCTTCACTTCATTTCTTCCATGAGTTTTTTCCCTACTGTAAACAATATGTCTTGTTTTAAATGACAGGGAAATTTGTATTATATAATAATATATATACAGATTATATCATATTATCTGCCATCTTGGAGAGGGGACAAAAGTGAGGAGTGTGGGGGGGAAATGAGATTTTCAGATAAAACTAATGTGAGAATTTCTCTTGGATAAGCATATATTTATAATTTATTATATATTTATAATAAATGATATATATTATATAATATAGTTTTGTTACATATAATGTTATATATATATTATAACTAAATAAAGTATTAAGAATAAACTGAAGCTCAAGAAAAGGATATGAAAGGTTATATCCTACCCCCTTGTTAGAAGAACTGTGTACGGATGGTGGCAGGACATTACATAAAGCCTAATTTTTTAATGAATTGATCAACTTTGCTGATTGTTTCTTTTTTAAAACTAATATGAGAAATAGCTCTCTGGGAAGGAGGTTGGGAAAGATGAATACAGGAGTAGTCTAAGCAATTTAAAAACAAGAGGTAGCAATAGGAATTTGTTATTACAAAATGAAAAAAAATATTTCTGCAGGTAAATACCATTTAATACAAATTCTTGAGTTTCCTATTTTTTCAATTAAAATAGGGATTTAAAATATTACTATTTTAGGAAGTCTCTTTCTCCCTTGTGATGATAAATGTTTAAAAATGTTATTAGTAAAGAATAGGGGTAGTACTGAAATCTAAGTTATGAAATCCAGTTGTGCTCTTAAATAACTTTCCCATATAAAAATGTAATCTTAAAATAATGCATTGATGGGTTATGTTTCTCAGGCATGAAAATAAACCCTGGCACTAAGGGTTTTGGGTTACAGAGAAATCAGCCTGGGGAAGGAAGAAGGCAGCAGACCTAATGAGAATAAGGCAAAGAGCCAAATGAGCAACTTAATACACTCTTCACCTTGTTTTTATTCACCTTGGGGGTGACTTCTGTGGAATTTGTGTTACTCAGGGAATTCCAAATGCATTTGTTTTAAATAGATGCCTTAGCTTATTGATAGAACACACAAGGAAACTAGGGAGGCAACAAAAAGCACTGGTAAAAACAAAAATGTCCAAGTCAACTTTGAGAGCCAAATGGCTTTGATTGACTCCTGGTTTTTTTCTTTTTAATATATATTAGGAGGATTTATATCTATGTCTTAATTTTTTTGGAAACTTACACAACCTTCTTTCTCAACCTTTTAGGAATGTGATAATTGGATTTCACCACATGTAATGCTCTACCTCTTTGCTGCACAATACCTAGTCTTTATATTACCCATTACACTGTATTTGTATTTCATTCATTCTAACATGTTTGACTTTGTAAGTTTTGGTTATTTAGATATATCAAGTATGATGATTTATAAGAGAATGAAGCTAAGTTATATTAAGATGCTGTGGATAAAAGGACGTGGATGTCCTATATGAGGGCATACAAGGTCCTTTGCAAGCCGATTCCAACCAACCTTGAATGAAAAAGGTACTATAGGGACATTTTGTTGTTGTAGTTCAGTTGTGTTGTACTCTTTGTGACCCCATTTGTGTTTTGTTTTGTTTTGTTTCTGTTTTTGGCAAAGATCCTTGAATGGTTTGTCATTTCCTTCTCCAGCACATTTTATAGATGGGGAAACTGAGGCTAACAGGGGTAAGTGACTTGCCCAGTGTGACACAACTAGTGTCAGTGGCAAGATTTGAACTTAGGAAGAGGATTCTTTCTGATGCCAGGCCCCTCACTCTGTCCTCTGCTTGACCTAGCTTCCCTACTCTAGGTGTATAGGTGAATATCAAAGGGAAATTGCCCTGAGAGAACTTAAATTCTAACACAGAAAGAAAAATATACTTGATGCTTTTCACTTTCCCAGCTTCAACTCACCCTGTTGTTGGGTTCCCAGAGGTAGATTCTTTATATCTCTGCTTCAGGATTTTAGGGTACCTTTGAGAGTTTAGACGTGATTCTCTCTAATGCTAATGACTCAACTCCCCATTCTGATATGTTCTTCACTTTGTAAGCCACTAGAATTAGTACCCATTTTCAACCACAAATCAATTAGCTTTTTTTTTTTAAAGGCAAAAAGCATTAAGTGACTTGTGCAGGGTCACATTGCCAATAAATATCTGAGGCTATATTTGAACTCAGAAAGAACAGTCTTCCTGACTTCAGTGCTTTGACTCTGGCCACTGTGCAACCTAGCTATTCTGAATCAATTAGCTTTTTTACAAAAACATATTTGTGAGAAGATATACAAACAACATAAATTCTAATCATTTTGCCAAGAGCTAGGGACACATTCTACCCTTTACAACCTTGTATCCTGGGAAGAATGGACTAAAAAAAGCAGTTTTTATATAGCACTTGCCCTACTGAAGTCACTTTACAATTTAGCAATTCTAATGGAAGAGTTCCTCTTGGCTGTGTTTCTTTTGGTGGCTAAGGAAGGAATTTGGATTTAGGTGGTCACAGAGATTAAGATTGTAGCCACTGGAAGAGTTGATTATCATACCTTTTCTATTAGCAAAAGTACTATTGATTTGATTACTCTTTTCAGGGCAGTATGGGAAGAGAAGTATGGGAAGAGGGTAGGTAGAAGGCCGGCAATCCTTGCTTTCCTGGCAGATGGCTGAATGAATTAGAAAGTCTTTTCTGGAATCAGGCAGATAGAATGCTTTCCAATGTTATTGCTCAGTATTCCTCTTGAATCCTCTGCCTTAGTCAAACTGATCTACTCATTGTAATTCAAACATTGTTCACATTCTCAACTCTTTGCCACATTTCATGCTATTTGCATTACTTGGAATGAATGAACTTCACTTTTGCCTCGATCATCAGAATTCTAATCTATTTTTTTTTTGTTCAGATTCCTCAGTAATCACAAGACAAGAGAGATCTAAAATGGGATGATACTTTGGAAGTCATGTAATCTAACTCCTTCATTTTACCAATGAGGAAATTAAGGACAGAGAAGCTAAGGGGCTTAATCAAGGTCACACAGATAGTAAGTTAATGTCTCTGAGCCTCAGCTTCTTTCTCTATAAAAGGAGAGGGGAGAATTAGATGACCTCCGATGTTGATTGACTGATCAAGACTTAAAACTTTTCCTACTTCCTGCCACATGTTACTGGTATATGGTAACCATGCAATCTCATAATCAATTTCCATTGGCTTTTATTTTTAAGAGAGAGGAATAGGAATAGGTTTAATAGGTCTTTATTACTTTATTCCTAAAAAGAATTCTTGAAGAACAGTACTTCTTACCAAGGGAATCAGAACCTCTACAATTTATTGCCATAGAATAGTAGTTCTTAATCTGGGATCTATGCAGTCTATGAATATTTCACAATAATCAATACTATATTTGAATATAATTATTTTCTTTTCTAAATCTATATATTTTACATGCTAAAAAATATTATGAGAAGGGGTCCATAGTTCAATCAGACTGCCAAAAGGGTTCATGAAAATAAAGACTTTAAGAACTCTTCTCTTAGAGGTTGAATGAAGGGCGACACAACCAGTATGTCTGAGAGGTGGGACCCATTTTCAGGTGTTTCTGACTTTGAGGCCCCATCTCTATTTACTATGACATTATTAATAGAATATAATTTTATTCTATGATAACTTTTATTTTAACAATAAATAATCTTTTACATAGAATCAGGTCTGATAGTTTTTGGAAACCTTACTTCCCCTGAAAAACCTTAATACTATCTTCTTGGTCTATTAAAATAGTTTTGGGGGCCAACTTATATTGGTTTATGGACAAAGAGAGGACAAAAGTATTAGAAAGGAAAACTGAGCTTTAAAAGATTTCTTTGTACTTTGTGGTTTCCTTTGTGGGACAAATTGCTCTTGGTAGGAAATGGTTTCTTGCAATGTATGCTATGAAATGACTCTGAATAGAGGCAGCTATATTTATTCCAAAGAGCCTAAAAAAGAAGTGTGTTGTTGTTTTGACTATTTTTCCTTTGTTTTTCTTTTTATTCCTCATTATGCAGATTCATAATCTCTTTGGTATTTCCAAAATATTTAGTAACATTCAGTTTTCAAATTCATCAGACATAATCTTGTTAAGGATTCTATGAAACAGATCATAAAGATTATCTTAGCATACTGAAGTATTTATTCAGTCCTCTAATATGCATAGATTCCTTTATTTTGCTACTTTTAAAAGTTGTTATTCCATCACTGTAGACCTCTCCAATGTATATCATATTCGGCCATCATAAAAACACACATGACTTAGTAGGCTATCTTTACATGGTATCAAAATGTTTATTACATGGTAGTCAAATTTCTTGTGATGAACCAGTGTGAACTTTGATTGGTAAGGATTGTGGTCAGACAGCAATCATTCTAGGCCCACTTTTGAATCCATAATTGGAGTTTTCTCATCTTAAAGAATCTAATCTTTACTTTTACATCCCTGAAAAACTCTTTAGTTTTTGAGGATACATGATTTCTTCTTCATAAGTTGTATAGTAACCCTTTTCATTTTTGGAGCTACTGATTTCATTTTCTGCTATTTTGTCATATTAAGCAATGTTTTATTTTTTGTGGGTTTTCCCCCTATAAAAACAACTCCTCATCTTCTCCATTAATTCAATGATTTTCATTCATTTAATTTTAGTCACCTCACTTTTAATTTTTAGGGTTTCCAATTTGGCATTTAATTAGGAATTTTTAATTTATTCTTTTTCTTTTTTAAATCGTATCCCCAAAATTCCTTGATCTATTCTTTATTTTAGTGACATAAGCATTTAAAGATATAAATTTCCCTCTAATTACTGCTTTTGCAATATCCCATAGGTGTGTGTCAATGATGCTTTCTTTAGTGTAGAGGAGGGGAGGAGTGAGGGAGATCCCTGGAAACTTTAACATAACTAACAAGTGATTACATTTTTTAAAAAGAATTCATGGTTTTCTTGTATGCCACCATTAGGCAACAGAACAAAGTTTCAGAGAAGGATATATAAGTTATATTCATTCATTCATTCATTTATTTTCCAGTAAATATTTATTAAGTTTAGTTGAACTAATTAATATCTATTTATGTGGAAAGCCTTGTGCTAGATTCTGGGGATATAAAATATGAAATCCAGACCAGTTCTTCATTATTATTGCTTACATAGAATGGGGAAGGGAAGGAGATGCAGCATATATTTAAGTATATAGAAATACAAGACATATTCAAGGGCAAAAGAAAACTTAAAAAAATGAGGTAATTTTATAGCATTTTCCACCACTGGTAGGAATTAGAGGAGTCTTAATAAGGAATGGTGATGGGAGAGGTAAATCCGCAGTTGGGACTTGAAGAAAGAATATTTTCAATGTTTTGATGAAAAAGGAAATGGGCATTTTTATTCCCTTACTATGTCCCAGACACTATGTTAAGTGCTTTTTACAATGATTATCTTATTTGTTTCTCACCAGAATTTGGGAAGGTGTATAGTTGAGGGAACCAAGGAAGACAGTCCATTGGGTATTTCAGGCATGGAGAATAAGTTATGAAGATTATATAAGTTAAGTAGAAAAGGAGCAGATGTGAGGAGTAAGCTATGTGTCTGGCTTTAGCTGGACTATGGCTACATTTGCTGCTGGGGGGACATCTTTAGGCTTTCCAGAGCTTTGCTCTATGGAGGCCCTGGCTCTCTTCATGCTGCCCTCACAGTGGAGGCTAAAGTGGAAGATAAAGCAGGGCAGGATGTAGGAATTAATAATAGTTCAGTTTGGCTTATGTAGAGAGTATATGAAGGAGAAGAGTATGAAAGAGGGTGTTTGGCAATTTACTGTATTACACTGTGGTGGTTAAAAAGAAATTTAAGATAGGGTTCCTGAGGATGTAATTCAGCAATTACAAGTCAAAGTTTAGACAGGATCAAGGAACTAGATCCAGAAGAGACTGCAGTGACTATTTGGTCTGTCAGGTGAGTGGTTAAGTCCACCGCGATTTGGTGGTTCAGTCCATCATGATTCAGGGTTTTCTGTGGGGCATTGTGATGTGCCTGGGGTAAGGCTTGTATCCAAGTTGTGACTCTTCTACCCAACACCTCCCCTCATAATGTTGAAAAGTTACATTTTCTCCCACCGCATAGTGAACAGTGATAACTAGAACATCAAATTTTGTCTAGCATATTATGTCCAAATAATGGGCTCACCTCTGAGGCTTCTGTTTAAGATAATAGGTGGAACTGTGAAATTTCACATATAGAATTTCTTAAAAGAAAACTTTATGGATATATTTAGTTTTTATATCATATTAATTTCCTAACAAATCTTTCCCTTTACTGCTGCTATCCAGAGCCATCTGTTACAAGAGAAAAAGAAAGGTAAAAAACAGTTAAAATCTATATCTGACATATCAACAAAACCCCATCCCAGCTGTTATTCAATATTTGATGTCAGTAGTTTCCCACCTTTGAATTCTCTTCTTTTTTTCCTAGGCGTCAGACTTTATCATCATCATTTCATATCAGTTAGTTAATTTGTTCAACTTTTGGTATTTTCCTTTGCATTGTTTTAATAATTCTTTATATTGTTTTCCTGGTTCTGCTTATTTTACTTCACATCTCTTCATCTGCTTTCCTTTGCTTCTTTGTATACTTTATATTGTATCTTATAGCATAGTAATATTCTTTTATCTTTTTTTTTTTTTGACTTCTGATTTGTATCAATTCTAAAACAGAAGAGTAGCAAGTGTTTGAGGCCAGATTTTAGCCTCTAGGTCAGAGGTCCCCAAACTAATGCCCCCAGTGAGAGTAGCACAGGATGCATCCTCATCCTGTGCTCCTGGAGTACTATATGTGGAGGTGCCACAAAGCGTGGTGTCTCTAACATTCAGTACTACTTCTGGTGACATAATCCTTTGCATGATGCCTTGTTCTGAGAGTAACTGAAGGAGAACGAGGCACCATGCAAAGGATTATGTGGCTGCACAATGGAAGATGTCAGCATGGTGAGCGGCGATCGGGGGGAGAGGATTCCGCACTGTGCATACTGCTGCCCGGTATAGAGGTGGCAGTGATGGGCCTGTGCAAGGTGTGATAGGCCCATCACAGCCAGTGCTGCAGGCTCTGCTATCCCAGACAGCGGTATACATTGTCACAGGCCCAGCACCGCCTCTAGTACTGTATACAGGCATCGGATAGTGGTGATCTGGCCTGTGACATCAGTGGTGGGCCTCTATTGTGAGAAGCCCACCAGTGTTACTGGGTGTTTTATAAGACACCCCCTGTTTTTTTTGGTCAAATTAATATGAGACAGTTTCTTATTTTGGGGGAAACATGGTAGTACAATGGCCCTCATACTCCCCTAGATGCACCTCTATTGGTCCCTATTATAGGGACCATTATATTGTCAATTTGTTGATTTAACTTTACTTGTTCTTTATTTTAAATATTGTATTTGTTCTAGTTTTGTTTATTTTTTACATTAAAACAAGATATGTGCAGTGTGCATAGGAATTTGTTCAGAGTTCTTTTATAGTCTAGTCCTCCAACAGTCTGAGGGTCAGTGAACAGGCCCCTGTGTAAACAGTTTGGAGACCCCTGCTTCTAGGTACTATTGACTTCAGGCCTTGGTGCTCTATGCACTCTTACCTAGCTTCCTTGACATGACTCTTCTTTCTCAATGAGCTCCAGTTTATTCCCCTTTTCTTCAGGATCAAATGTAAAACCCAGCAGCATTTGAAGCTCTTCATAACCTGGTACCTTCGTACCTTTTCAGTCTTCTGAGACTTTATTTCTTTCCATACTCTACAGTCTATCTCTACTGATGTGCTTATAGTTCCTCAAAAATAATCATCTCCCATTTCCATGCCTTTTCCACTGTGTACCTATATATTTTAAGTTGTCTCGACTAGTTTAATGTCAGATTCTTAAGGACAAGGCCTATTTGCATTTGTTTGGATCTCCCACTCTTAATAGAATGTATGATACATAGGAAGCACTTAATTTTTATTTATTCATTTATATACATATGTATATGCACATATATATTTGAATTTAAATTTTATTTCATTTCTAGTTCTGAATTTTCTACCTACCTCATCCTTCTCCATATTCATCAGTAAAGCAAGTAAAAACTGATAAATGTGTTTTAGCAAAACAAACTTCTACATTAGTCATGTCAAGAGAAAAAAAAACAACAACAACCTATCTATGCTCTTGAATCCATCACATCTCTATCTGGAAGTAGACATGTTTCATTATAAGTCCTCTGGATCTGTGGGTTTGTCTTATTTTACTTATCAGTTTCTAAGACTTTTCAAATTTTCTTTATAATATTGTTGCTGGTGTATAAGATATTTTCTTGCTTCTGCTCATTTTGTATTTGTTCATATAAATCTTCATTTTGTATTATTTTATATAAATCTTCCCAAGTTTTTAAAAAACTACCCTTTCACTATTTATAGCACAACAGCATTCTATCGCATACATATACCATAGTTGTTCAACTATTTTTGATTATTTAGCACCCCTTCAGTTTCAAACACTTTGCCCAGACAAGAAGAGCTACCATCATTAAAAAAATGAATTTCCTGTCCCTATTTCTTTGATCTTCTTTGAGCATATACCTAGTAGCAATATTTTGGGGTCAAAGGGTATACATGGTTTAATAGCTTTTCAGGCAGAGTTCCAAAATGCTTTCCAGAAAGGTTGGATGAGTTCATGGCTCTGTCCACAGTATATTGGGAGAACTTTCATGGAAATCACTTAGTAAAACAGTTTGTTTGGCCATTTCCCAATCATTGGCTATATATTCATTTTGTGTCTAGTTCTTAGCTGCTCCCCAAAAGTAATATTATAAATATTTTGATGAATGGGAGGTAGGAGCTATGATTTTATTGGAATAGGAAGCTTTCTGATAAGAGAACATCTGTAGCCAATGAAGATCGGTGTCTCTCTACAACATGTAATCTGAGTCCATTTCACTATCCATTATTCAATATATCCTCTCAGAGAATACTCATCTTTAAGAAATCACTTGGCCTCCTTGGGGTGTATTTCTAGCATTATTTCCCTTGGTCAAAAGAAATAGATTTAAATCTGGAAGAGGGATTGGAGTTCATTAAACCCAACTTTCCTGTTTTATATAGGAGGAAAAGATGTCCCAGAAAACATATGTAATTTGCCCAGTCAACCAATTAGTTGCTGATAGAGGTAAGTTACAATCTCAGTTCTTTTGGAATTGAAGTCCAAATCTCTATACAGTATGACAGTGCTTTCTAAAGTCTGGGTTGGCACCTGAGCAGAGGATGTATAACCATACCTGAAGGGGTACCAATTGGAGTATGAGAAGAAGAGTTATATCTTACTATCACTGAGCTCACCAATCAGTCATTGTCTCCAAAACCTGTTCTTGACCACCAACACTGGCTTACTTTGCTATTTCCCTTATCTGCGCAAATTAATCTCCTTTCTTGAGAACATTTATAAGCTGGACTATATGCATCATTTCTTCAGGTGCCATTTGGGCATTTTTAAATTTACTCCTTACCATCCCAGAGGCGTAAAAAATGGAGACTTGAATCCAGGACTTCAATCCCCAAGGGTCCTTGCTCACTTCCCAGAATGCCTTGTAACCTTGCCTGGGCTGGCTATTAGTGCTCTTCTCTTCCTGTCTCCACTGGCAAACAGACATGTCTCATGATGTGAGTGAAATTTGGGTGGGCCTCATGGCCCACCTAGCACATGCTTCTCTTCCTTGTATTTTCTTTATATTTTAATCTTCAATAAACCTCTAAAAACATAATACTCCTTGCAGAGAGAAACAAATTTCTACCTGCCTCAGTTTCCCTAAGTTTTAACTCTTACAGAGGGCAGCAAGTGCCCTTCAAGGTTGGGTTTTGGAATTGAGGGCAATGATTAATGAATAAGAGCTCTACCTCTTTACTTTTCATTTTGTGATCAGATATAAATGAATTGTGATCTGGATAGAAAAGAACTTGGTATAGTGCTTAGCACATAGTAGACACTTAATAAATGTTTATTATTAACTTGGTGAAGACAATGAATTCCTTAGCATAATATATATTTTTTAAAAGTGAAGGAAATGGGGGGCAGCTGGGTAGCTCAGTGGATTAAGAGCCAGACCTAGAGACTGGAGGTCCTAGGTTCAAATCTGGCCTCAGCCACTTCCTAGCTGTGTGACCTTGGGCAAGTCACTTAACCTCCATTGCCTAGCCCTTACCACTCTTTTGCCTTGGAGCCAATACACAGTATTGACTCCAAGATGGAAGGTAAGGGTTAAAAAAAAAAGTGAAGGAAATGCTAAATTTTATAGATTATTGAAAATGAAGACTTTTTCCCCCTTTCCATCCAAGTTCACACTTGTATTGACATCTATCCATGGACTCCAATTTAAAAACCTCTGTTTTTGCGGCATCTTATTTGGGGTTGGGTCCAGAACTAAGGTCCTTGATAATTCTTGGCATTCTGAAAGTGCAAAATGATCTCTGAGAATCTTTTCAGTGCAAATATTTTAAGATCTCTTTCTGAATATGAAGCTTGCTCTCATATTTCCAGGGTTGCTCTGAAGTTTCTTCATTTTCTTCTAGCATTGATGTTTCTCCTCAGCCAAGTATTTTTTTTTTTATTACCTGTTCCCAGTAGCTGAACTTGGACAAGTTATCTCCAAACAAGGACCTTAGGAAATCTCTGGACCCAGGGCAGTTATCCATGTTGAAACTGAAACTATTTTGTTGTCATGTATTTAATGTCTATAACATGTACACAGTAGGCCCTTGGTGTATTTTTGTTGAATTACACTAAATAAATCAGAATTTTGAAGGAAGGAGAATAGACAGATGGAACTTTAATGAAATGGATTATAGGTAGATTCATAAGCTGCACTACTGGGAGATGTTCTGGAAAGACAAGGAACAGCCTTAGCTTCCTTGATGTACATGATGGGGGTGCCTGACATATGGACAGACGTGCTAGAAATAAATAAGTAAAACTGCACCTCTTTTGGTCTGTTTTTCTTTGTAGGTCATCTTTCATTTTCTTTGCTCATTTTCGAACTAGTGAATTCTGGCTTTTAGTACACAATTTTCTTGTTTTAGTTCATGTGCCTCTCTTTCCAGATGACTTATTTTTGTTTATTTTCCCAATTGTCTTCAGCCTCTCTTAATTGTTTTTTGAATTGTGTTTTGAGTTCTTCCAAAGCCTGTGTCCAATTCAATGGAGTTCCTGAGATTTTGCTTGGTATTCCTTGGTCCTCCTCTGTTCCATTAGTTCTTTCTTCATTATCTGGATAGAAGCTATTGATTGGAATTTCTTTTTTCTTTTTCTATTGTTTACTCACATTTTTTTCCTCCCCCTCCTCCCATTGGCTGTAATCTTGCATAATCTGTTTGTTTGCTGGATCTGTGGGTTTGGGCTATTCACATTTTTTTCCTTCCCCTCCTCCCATTGGCTGTAATCTTGCATAATCTGTTTGTTTGCTGGATCTGTGGGTTTGGGCTATTCTCTGTTCTGCTGATTAACTAGATTAGAGTGATAGACTATTATGAGTCCTTAGACCAGGTCTTCCCCAGTGGCCAGCAGAAACTGAAGGTGTAGGTGTATGTTATGGAGGCTGAAGGTAGTTACCCCTGTCCTCCTTTCTGCCAGCTCCCCTAGTCATAGCCCTGACCTTCCAGGGGTGATTCCAACAGATCCTGTCATGGTTGCATCCTTTGCCTTGGGATCCTAGTCAGCCTAATTTTTAGGGGGGAGGGGTTTCTCAGCACAGTAGATGGGGGAGGGGTGTTGAAGATTGAGGTTTTCTGCCTTCTGGAGGCAGCATTATTGATAAATGGGATTAAACCAGGCAGACCTGATCTGCAGAGCTGAATGTGCTCTGAGGCTAAGATATCCAGAGACAGAGGCCCTAGATGGAAAGTGGTGTTTGAAGGCTACAACCTGCCCTTCTCTCTGCCCCTCTCCTCCAGTTGCCCCTCTCCTCCAGTTGCTGTGGCCAGAGCATGAACCTCCTGTAGCTATGGTAGCAAGGTACTTCCTCCTGGCTGGAGCCCTTGCCAGAGACTCCAGCAACCACCAGAGTCTCAGCACAGTAGGTAGGGGAGGGGTTCTGGGACTTTCTTTCTTTCTTTTCCTTAAACCTGGAAAACTCAGCCTTCTGGATGTACCATTTAAGTTGAATTGGCAGGAATGTCCCTTGGCTCTGTCCTGCTGCTGTATTTGGTTTTCTGTCCCCCTCAAAGTACTTTGTTTTTGATTGGTGTAGAAGGGTTTTCACAGAAGACAGAATTTTAACTGTTTCTAAGCAGCCATATTGAGGCTGTCCCTCCTGAACTATCCAAAACTTCACCTCTTTTATAATTTGATTATAAAATGACTTAATTATGGCTAATTATAAATTGACCATGATATTGTAAGGTCACTATATTAGATATACTTTTATTTGCAGACACCTTATTTTTAGCATCCATTAATTAATAAATAATTAAGAAAACCAATGTAGCATTTTAAAGTTTGAAAAGCACTGTACATATATTATCTTATTTTGATACCCACTTAATTATACCAATGAACATAAATAACATTTATGTAACATTTTAAATTTTACAAAGCAGTGGACTTATCTTCTTTGATACCCACAATTACCTTGTAATATGTGATATTTCATTTTATAGTTGAAGAAATTGAGTCTGAAAGAAGTTAAGTGATTTGCCCAGTTACATAGCTAGTAAAGGTTGGAGGCAGGATTCAGCTATTTTTTTATTCCAAATTCAGTGCTCCTTCCCATTGTGCCACCTAATTGGCATTTAAACTTTAGTTTGTCTTTGTTCTACTTACATGAAATCTTCCAGAGCACATTTAATCAACAAGGCAGGAATATTTAACATATTTGTACACTAAATCTTAAAAGAAGGACATTTAGTATGTCATATCCTTCAGCTCCAAACAACAAAAAAAAGAACATAGTGTCCTGGATCACTTCCTCATTTCATGGGAAGCTTGAAAACAAGTGGATTTCTTGAGTCCAATTAAAGGGGAACTCCATGAATGCATCAGACTTTCTTGACTATACAAAATGTTCTTAAGGTTCAACTTTCCAACAAGATAAAAATGCAGCTTTCACCAACAATATATCAATAACATCCACATTTCTTTTTAAACAAAGTGTGAATGGATCAGTATCTAGAAACAGATGTTATGGGTTTAGAAGATAAAATTAAGGAATGCTGAAGGAAACAAGCCTGGAAAAAATGAAGACAAGGATATCCCCTAAATTTTATGGATGAAATGCCCTTCATTAACAAAGCTGTTTGGAAGTGTCTTAATGTAAGTGATGCATATGTGTGGGATAAAAATTGATTACAAGTACCCCACACCAATCAGTGTGAGATACCAGTGCCCCACTCACACAAATATGCAAAATCAGAGTCAGGAGGTAGGAGTAAAAAGAGGGAGTTGTTTATTTACCTTCATAAAAGAGAGCACTCCAATGATGGGCTAAGAAGTGACCACTGACTAGGCAGCAAGCAGTCACTATATACATAGAGCCCCTCTCTACTCCCCTGTCAGGCTCCCTGCACCAGGCTTTGACCTACAAATCAAAATGTCTGTGTGAAAATACAGCCCAACTCAGGAGAGGCAAGGGAAGAAACTGAGCTGTTCATAGCCCCTTCTGTCCTTCATCATTCTCCCAAAAAGCCTGTCCCAGAGCCCTCAACCAACAAAAAAGGTAACAAATTGGCTTTTATAATCTTAATGCTCATTTTGAGAAAAGCATACTCAATCCTGTCCCATGCACATATAAATGAATAATTATTTAAGCAAAGACCCTTCCTTTTATAAGGGAGGGAGAATCTGAGTTATTAATGTAGACAGGCAATCAGGAATTTTACATAAAATGATCTGACAGGATAACTCCCTCAGAGACAGAGAGCAAAAAATGACTATTCTCTGTTTTAGGACAGAGCACTTTGGTGGGAAGATAACACAGCAACCTGTGACAGGGACAGAGAAACAACCCAGGAGATGATTATAGACAGTTGACTAGGACTTTTGCTTAACAGAGTCTCTCTCTTTGATGCCCTTTGATGTTCTGCCTTGGGAGAGAGAGAACAAAATGGGGGACTGGGACTTTGCCTTCACCTAGTCTGGCTAGCTCTCCCTCCAGGATAAAATCCAACCCAAACAAATCTTCTTCCTTCTTCCTTCTGTAATAGATTGGATTGTTCCTTATATTAAATGGTTGTTTATTTAAAAGGAGTATAACAAGAAAGAGGGCAGGAAAGAGAGTTATTAGGTTTCCCTGACTAGAGACCCCGATCAATGGCAAGCCTCTTCAGCCCTTGGCTAAACACCACTGCTGGCCTGAAAGCTTCCTCTGTCTGATGGTTTCTCTAAACTGGATTAATCCTAGGCTAATTCAAGAAATATCAGTCTAGGTATAAATGGCACAGTTGAGAGGTCTGGCTTCAGTTCCTCAGGCTGACTCTTTGGGTAAAACTGAAAGTCTGATCAGTTCATACAGGTCTTGCTTCAGCAGAAAGAGAGAATCAATAGAGTCCAGAAGACTTCAGTATGTGACAGGAATCACTCAGGACTGGGGTTTGTTTCAGCACTGGAGTGGGATCTAGGAGGCTGCTTCCTCACCAGAAACCCTGGCTTCCAAGATTCCAAGGACTCCTGCCTATAATCTCAGTTTCCTCTACATTCCATTCCATGTCTTACAAAATTACCTTCTTTCTTTCCTGATTATAATTTGAGTGTGATGAAGTTTCTAATTACTGTGACTTTCAATCAGCCTGTTGAAATTTATTCTTTGAAATTTCAAAGTCTAGATAATGGTCCTTGTATATAAAAATCTTTATGGATTGACTCTGATCTATTTATTTTGACGTAAGAAGGGTACTAACGCAATCCCTGGAACTCAAACACAAATTCTGAACAAAGATGGCATTGTCCAACTTCAATGTATTAAATTCCAAAATGTTAACAGTGTAACTTTATTTGTTCAGTCCAATCAAAATGAAGAAGAAAAAAGTTTCCTCTTTTACTGTTCAAGAAACAAGCATGAATGACTTTAAATAAATAATTGATGAGAAAGGAGAAAGTCATTAACATACAGAATTTATTATTCTTGAACAATTGCTTATCCCTAGCCAAAGGCTGTCAATATTTCCTTTAATTCTATTAAAGTACACCATTGTTTTTGTTTTAAAAAATGATATAAAATCATTCTGATCACTCAAATTCCTCCCTTTGATTGATGAGAGATAGGTATGTCTCTAATCAATCGCTTATCTATAAGCTAATTCTATAATAACTTTTTGAAATTACATATCACTAAATTCAACAAGAAAACTCAGCAAACAGATCATGTGAAAGAAAAAATCAAAGTACAATAATGATCACCAATATTAACTAATGCCAAGTTTCTTTATATCTTAGTAACCCAAAACCAATATCCATTTAATAAATGCATTTCATCTTGGGTTCCATATGCCCAAAGTAGTCAATTGGTCACTGGAAACATCTTTTCAATTTTTTGGAATAGGTCTCATTCTTCTGACAGGGTCTCTAATTTGTAAAATGAGCACTTTGGTTAAAGATTTAACATTGACTAAAGTAAACAGTTATGCTTAGTTCTTTTTAGCACATTTTCTTTATTCCAAGTATTCATTCTTTCCTGTTCAGTTGTTTCAGATAGGCCTGACTTTTCATAACCACATTTGGGGTTTTCTTGGGAAATATGCTGGAGTGGTTTGCTATTTCCTTCTCCTATTTATTATACATATGAGGAAACAGAGAAAAATAGCTTTAAATGACTTGCCTAGTATCATACAATTATGAAGTGTCAGAGGCCAGACTATAGGCTTGATGTTCATTTTCTAGATTATTTCATTTAAAATCTTATTTTTTTCAACAGCTACTTGAGGTGTGTGTGTGTGTGTGTGTGTGTGTGTGTGTGTGTGTGTGTGTGTGTGTGTGTAGTAAAACAGAGAAAAGAAAGCAGGAGAAGAAAAAAGAGAAACCATCTCAAATCATGGGAAAAGAAAAAAAAATCTTTCTGTTAGCCAATCACAACTCAAATTATTGGTATCCTCCACTATTTAGATTTGCCCCCATACTTGATTCTGCAAGAAAGGAAAGAATCACTCTGAAATTAAGCTCATTAAGAGGATTTATTCAAAATGTCAATTTCTAATTACTTGTAGTCAGTTCACATTATGCCCAATCATTATGCCCATTTTGTTTACATTTGTAGTATTTATACTGAGAAGTTTTATTCAAGATGATACCCCTGAAGCACTGCAAGAGCCTTAATTTCATTTTAAAATGATTTAGTGATTCCTTTTTAAAAATACAAACCATATAACAATATACTTATATACCTCATGAGAATCTACTTTACCACAAAGAATAACTATTAAGACCTAATCATATCCTCTTGATCTATGTAATCAAGCAGTTGTTTTTCTTCTGTTTTTCTACTCCCACAGTGTTTCCTCTGGATGTGGATAGTGGTTTTTCTCTTAGGTTCCTCCAAGTTGTTCAGGGTCACTGCATTGCCACTAATGGAGAAGTCCCTTACATTTGATTGTACCACAGTGTATCAGTCTTTATGTATAGTGTTCTCCTGGTTCTGCTCCTTTCCCTCTGCATTAATTCCTGGAGGTCATTCCAGTTCCCTGGAATTCCTCCAGTTTATTATTCCTTTGAGCACAATAGTATTCCATCACCAACATATACCACAATTTATTCAGCCATTCCCCAATTAAAGGGCATCCCTCATTTTCCATTTTTTTTGCCACCACAAAGACTGCAGCTATGAATATTTTTGTACAAGTTGTTTTCCTTATTATGACTTTGGGGTACAAACCCAGCAGTGCTATGGATGGATCAAAGGGCAGACAGTCTTTTAGAGTCCTTTGTGCATAGTTCCAAATTGCCCTCAAGAATAGTTGGATCAATTCACAACGCCACCAGCAATGCATTAATGCTCCAACTTTGCCACATCCCTTCCAGAATTCATTTCTTTCCATTGCTGTCATGTTAGCCAATCTGCTAGGTGTGAGGTGATACCTCAGAATTGTTTTGATTTGCATCTCTCTGATTATAAGAGATTTAGGACACCTTTTCATGTGCTTATTAATAGTTTTGATTTCTTTATCTGAAAATTGTCTATTTATGTCCCTTGCTTATTTATCAATTGGAGAATGGCTTGATATTTTGTTCAACTGATTTAGCTCAAATTTATGAAATTGAGTAATTAGACCTTTGTCAGATGTTTTTGTTATGAAGATTGTTTTCCAATTTGTAGCTTCCATTCTAATTTTGGTTACATTGGTTTTGTTTGTACAAAAACTTTTTAATTTGATGTAATCAAAATTATTTATTTTACATTTTGTGATTTTTTTCTAACTCTTGCTTTGTTTTAAAATCTTTCATTTCCCAAAGATCTGGCATGTATACTATTATGTGTTTACCTAATTTACTTATAATTTCCTTCTTTATATTCAAGTAATTCACCCATTCTGAGTCTATCTTGGTGTAGGGTGTGAGATGTTGATTCAAATCTAATCTCTCCCATACTGTCTTCCAATTTTGGCAGCAGTTTTTATCAAATAGTGAATTTTTGTCCCAAAAGCTGGGATCTTTGGGCTTATCATAGGCTGTCTTGCTGAGGTCACTTACCCCAAATCTATTCCACTGATCCTCCTTTCTGTCTCTTAGCCAGTATATTTTATAGTATAGTTTGAGATCTGGGACAGACCTCCTTCCTTCACATTCTTTTTTCCATGATTTCCCTGGATATCCTTGATCTTTTTTCTTCCAAGTGAATTTTGTTATGATTTTTTTCTAATTCATTACAAAAGGTTTTTGATTGTTCAATGGGTATGGCACTAAATAAGTAAATTAATTTGGGTAGGATTGTCGTTTTTATTATATTAGTTCATCCTACCCATGAGCAATCAATGTTTTCCCAATTGTTGAGACCTTGTTTTAATTGTGTGGAGAGGGTTTTGTACTTGTGTTCATATAGTTCCTATGTTTTTCTTGGCAGATAGATTCCTAAGCATTTTATTTTGTCTAGGGTTATTTTGAATGAAACTTCTCTTTCTAATTCTTGCTGCTGAGATGTGTTGGAAATAAATAGAAATGCTGATGATTTATGTGGGTATATTTTGTATCCTGCAACTTTGCAAAAGTTGTTGATTAGTTTGGCTAGATTTTTAGTTGATTCTCTAGGATTCTTTAAGTAGACCATCATATCATCTGCAAAGAGTGACAGCTTGGTCTCCTGATTGCCTATTTTAATACTTTCAATTTCTTTTTCTTCTCTAATTGCTACTGCTAGTGTTTCTAGTATAATGTTGAATAATAGAGGTGATGATGGGCATCCTTGTTTCACTCCTGATCTTATTGGGGATCCTTCTAGTTTATTCCCATTGCAGATGATGTTTGCTGATGTTACCCTTGTTGACATAGAATGGACAGTAGTGTGACATCAATGTCTTCTTGTTAGATTTCTAAGTCTGTGGCTGAGCTTTGGGACTCTGACGTCTGCTGATAGAAGGATAGCCAGTGTTACTGTTAAACAGGCCACCATCGAACTGTTTGGAAAACAGTTCCTGTCCCTTGGTGGTGAAGTGATAGGGGACTTTCCCAATGCCTTCTTTCAGGGAGAAGGAGGGATTACCTTGGACAACAGGCAAATCATTGGAACTCTGAATGGAGATTAAATATTCTCATATTCTGGAAGTGTAGTTACCTATTGTACCATAGAAATTGTCAAAGTTCTTTTGGTTGGTCTCCTTTGTGAGATGGCCTGGAGAAGAAGGTTAGATGTCCTGGCCCCAGCCTTGGGTGTGAGGTACATGGAATGTCTCATCAGAGTGTCTGCTGGCCCCAGTCAGATATGTAGTTGTTCATGAAGCGATGGTCCCCAGTCTGGTAGCTACCATTCTCCATATGGTTTCTCTCAATGAAATTCCAACTCAGATCTCCTTTACACATCTTTTCCACATGCCTCATGCACACATTGAGTAAATCATCCTTAAAGTTGCCCAGTGACTGAGAGAGACCATCTCCTTTCAACAAGACATGGTATGTAGGAAGAGGTGGGGGAAGTGATTAGTTGCTCATCAGTGCCCCAAATTTCTGAATAAATAGCACTGAGTCACTGATACTGTGCAACTGCTCTCTGGTCTGCTTATCCTCTTGTAGCACTTTGGTCCTCTCATCCAATGTATCCACGATCACCTTCACCTGGTTCACAGCATCTTGTTCCTGTTGCTCTAGTGCTGCAATAACTTCATTTTTCTCTTTTTAAAGATCCTGAACTAAGTCATGGAAGTTCTGCTCCAGGATGGCTTTTTCATTGGTGGTGAAGCTCAAGACTCCCATTATGAGCAGAGAATGCCAATCTCATTTGCAATCAACTTTTGTTTATCCACAGGCAGATCATTCTATTTGGTTGATTGTTCTTGTTCAGCAATCTAGTCTGGTTCACCAATTACCTCTCAGAACCCCACCAGTAGTCTGTGTTATTAGTCTTGGAATATTTGACAGAATTCATTTGTGAATACATCTGTACCTGGGGATTTTTTCTTAGGGAGTTCTTTGATGGCTTGTTCAATTTCTTTTTCTGATATGGGGTTGTTTAAGTAGTTTATTTCTTCCTCTGTTAGTCTAGGCAATTTATATTTTTTGTAAATATTCATCCATATCACCTAGATTGCCATATTTATTGCCATATAATTGGGCATGATAATTTTTAATGATTCCCTTAATTTCCTCTTCATTAGAGGTGAGGTCTCCCATTTCATCTTGGATACTGTCAATTTGGTTTTCTTCTTTCCTTTTTTAAATTAGATTGACCAGTACTTTGTCTCTTTTATTTGTTTTTTTTTTCAAAGTACCAGCTTCTAGTCTTATTTATTAATTCAATAGTTCTTTCATTTTCAATTTTATTAATTTCTCCTTTGATTTTTAGGATCTCTAATTTAGTCTTTATCCAAAGAAATTTGTTCACTTTCTAGTTTTTTAATTTGTATGCCCAATTTATTGACCTCTATCCTCCCTAATTTCTTAATATATGAACTCAAAAACATAAATTTCCCCCTGAGTACTGCTTTGGCTGCATCCCATAGATTTTGAAAGGATGTCTTATCATTGTCATTTATTTCGATGAAATTATTGTTTCTATGATTTGTTCTTTAACCAATTTTGGAGAATCTTTGTCTAATTTCCAATTAATTTTTGATTTGCCTCCCCAAATACCCTTGCTAATTATTATTTTCATTGCATTGTGGTCTGATAAGGTTGCATTTATTATTTCTTCTATTTTTGCATTTGTTTGCAATGTTTTTATGCCCCAGTACATGGTCAATCTTTGTGAATGTACCATGTGCTGCTAAAAAGAAGGTGTATTTCTTTCTGTTCCTATTTATTTTTCTCCACATATCTACTAACTCTAATTTTGTAAGATTTCATTCACTTCTCTTACCTCTTTCTTATTTATTTTTTGGTTTGATTTATCTAATTCTGATAGAGGAAGGATCAGGTCTCCTACTATTCTAGCTTTTCTATCTATTTCATTCTTGAGCTCCACTAGTTTCTCCTCTAGAAATTTGCATGCTATGCCATTTGATGTGTACATATTGAGTACTGACATTTCCTCATTGTCTATGCTGCCTTTTATCAGGGTATAATTGCCTTCCCTATCTCTTTTGACTAGATCTATTTTTACTTTGGCTTTGTTAGATATCATGATTGTGACTCCTGCCTTCTTTTATCAGTTGATGCCCAATAGATTTGGCTCCATCCTCTTACTTTCACCCTATGGTTGTCTACCTTCCTCATGTGTGTTTCTTGTAGACAGCATATGGTAGGGTTTTGATTTCTAATCTGCTCTGCTATTTGCTTGCATTTTATGGGTGAGTTAATTCCATTCACATTCAGAGTTATGATTACCAGTTGTGTATTTCCCCAGCATTTTGATTTCTACTCCTAGTTCTGCCATTTCTTCTTTCATTATTTCCTTCTACACCAATGTTTTGTTTTTAATCAGTCCCCCCCCAATTTCCCTTTCTACAACTCTTCTTATTCCCCCCTTATTTTATTTACAGTCTTTTTAAACTACTCCCACCCTCTTCCTCCCTTTTATTGCTTCCCTCCTTACCAGTCTGTTTGTTAATGTTCTACTTCCCTATAGGGTGCAAATCAATTCTCTGCCCCAACATTTTTGATTGTTCTTTCCTCTTTGAGTCAACTTCAATGCATGTAAGAATTGGGTATTTCCTATCGCCAACCTCTTTACTCTTCCAGTGTATTGATGCTCTTCCCCCTCCCACCATGAGCTTCTTTGTGACATTTACATTTACCCCATTTTGTTTCTTTTCCCATTTCTCTTAGTATTAACTTTTTTTAAGGCATTGTTGTGTATGTGTGTATATAAATATATGTATATATATACATATATATATATATATATATGTATATATATACATACACATATTTATGTCTTGTCGTTTCATCCTATACAGTTTGTCACTGTTTTCTCTAGGTATAATTCTTCTAGCTACCTAGGTGATAATAACAATTTTTAAGAGTTACCAGTGTCCTCTTTTCTTATAGGAATACATATTATTTTAACTAATTGGGTTTCTTACTTTTTTGTTTTGTTTTTCTTTTTTCTCCCTTTCTTTTTTTTTTAACAATATTTTATTTGGTCATTTCAAAACATTATTCGTTGAAGACAAAGATCATTTTCTTTTCCTCCCCCCCCCCCCACCTCTCCCATAGCCGACACACGATTCCACTGGGTTTCACATGTGTTCTTGATTTGAACCCATTTCAATGTTGTTGGTATTTGCATTAGAGTGTTCATTTAGAGTCTCTCCTCAGACAAAGTCCCCTTAACCCCTGTAGTCAAGCAGTTGCTTTTCCTTGGTGTTTTTACTCCCACAGTTTGTCCTCTGCTTGTGGATATTGTTTTTTCTCCTAGATCCCTGAAGATTGTTCAGGGACATTGCAATGACACTAATGGAGAATTCCATTACTTTCGATTATACCACAGTGTGTCAGTCTCTGTGTACAATGTTTTCCTGGTTCTGCTCCTTTCACTCTGCATCAACTCCTGGAGGTTGTTCCAGTCTCTATGGAATTCCTCCACTTTATTATTCCTTTTAGCACAATAGTATTCCATCACCAACATATACCACAATTTGTTCAGCCATTCTCCAATTGAAGGGCATCCCCTCATTTTTCAAATTTTGGCCACCACAAAGAGTGCAGCTATGAATATTCTTGTACAAGTCTTTTTCCTTATTATCTCTTTTAGGTACAAACCCAGCAGTGCTATGGATGGATCAAAGGGCAGACAGTCTTTTATCACCCTTTGGGCATAGTTCCAAATTGCCCTCCAGAATGGTTGGATCAATTCACAACCCCACCAGCAATGAATTAATGTCCCTACTTTGCCACATCCCCTCCAGCATTCATTACTTTCCTTTGCTGTCATGTAAGCCAATCTGCTAGGTGTGAGGTAATACCTCAGAGTGGTTTGATTTACATCTCTCTGATTATGAGCTATTTAGAACACTTTTTCATGTGCTTATTAATAGTTTTGATTTCTTCATCTGAAATTTCTCCCTTTCTTAATTACCTTTTCATGATTCTCTTGAGTTTCATATTTGGGCATCAAATTTTCTGTTCAGGTCTGGTCTTTTCTTTACAAATTCTTGGAATTCTTCTATTTTGTTAAATTTCCATACTTTCCCCTGTAAGAATATAGTCAGTTTTTCTGGGTAGTTGATTCTTGGTTGTAGACTTTGTTCCCTTACTTTCCGGAATATTATATTCCATGCCTTTTGGTCCTTCAGTTTATATGTAGCCAGATCCTGTATTATCCTCAATGTAGTTTCTTGGTATCTGAATGACTTCTTCTTAACAGCTTCTAATATTTTTTCCTGGGTCTGGGAGTTCTTGAATTTGGCTATAATACTCCAGGGTGTTGTCTGTTGGGGATTAAGTACAGGAAGTAATCTGTGGATTCTTTCACTAATGACTTTTACCTCTTGTTCTAGAATATTGGCACAGTTTTGTTGGATAATTTCCTATAAGATGATGGCCAGGCTTTTTGTTTTGTCATGGGGTTCTGGTAGGCCAATGATTCTTAAGTTGTCTCTCCTAGAACAATTTTCTAAATCTTCTGTTTTGTGAATGAGATGCTTAATATTTTCCTCAAGTTTTTCATTCTTTTGATTTTGTTTTATAGTTTCCTGCTGCCTTGTGAAGTCACTTGTTTCTTATTGTTTTATTCTGGTTTTTAAAGACTGGATTTCATCTTTGGCATTTTAGTCATACTTCTCCTTCTGGTCTGATTTTCTTTGGAGGCCATCTTTCATCTTATTTGCCTCATCTTTCATCTCCTTTGTCTCATTTTCAAGCTGAATAATTTTGCCTTTCAAGACACTATTTTCTTGTTTTAGTTCAAGTGCCTCTGTTTCCAGATGACCTATCTTTCTTTTTAAGTTCTTTTCCCAGTTGTCTTCAGCCTCTCTTAACTATGTTTTTAATTGTATTTTGAGTTCTTCCAAAGCCTGTGTCTAATTTGCTGAAGTTCCTGTGTTTTTGCTTGGTGTTCCTTCATCTTTCTCTGTTACATTTGCTCTTTGTTCATTGCCTGGGTAGAAGCTGTCAATTGTAATTTCTTTTTACTTTTTCTATTGCTTGTTCATATTTTCCCCTTCTTTCCCCCCTGTATTTGCCTGCACTCTTTCTCCTCTCATTGTTTTTTGGATCTGTGGTTTTGGGATTTTCTGTCAGACTCCCCGCTTGGAGCTTAGTCAGCAAATCTCTCAGTGCAGTCTGTTGGGGGGGGGGTAGAAGTTTTAGGTTCCCTGCCCTCTGAAGGCTTTGATGAGATTAAGCCCAACTGAGTTGATCTTGTAGAACTGGATGTGCCCTGAGGCCAAAACCTCAGGAAGGGGGGAGGCAATAGGGGGTGTCTCTCCTGCTGCAAATAGACTCCCTGCTCTGTGCTTCTACTCCTACTGTTTCTCCTCCACCTGTGTTTGATGCTCTGAGCCTGGCACAGCTTTGCCCACAAAGTACTCCTTCCAAACCAGCACCATTGCCTGCCCAGAAGTTCCAGCTACAGGAACTTCCTTATTCCTTCCCCTTAAACCTGAGTGTTCTCAAATTCAGACTTTTGGGGAGTGGACCTTTTAAGTTGATGCCAGCAGGAGAGTTCCTTGGCTCTGTCCTGTTGTTAGGTTTGATTTTCAGTCCCCTAGGAGCATTTAGTTTGTAATCAGTAAGGAAGGATGTTCAGAGGTCTGACCTTTCACTTCCTTTATGCCACCATCTTGACTCTGCCTCCTATAATTATTCTTAAAAGTAAATTCTTTCAAAATTAGATGATTCAAAGATTGAATTTTTAAAATATTACTTGAGGTCAGTAATAAGAATTATATGTATATTGCTTGAAAGCTTATAGGTTAGTTTCCAAATAATTCCATGAGAAAGGCAGACCTTAATGTATTATCATAGGGTTATAGACTTAGACATGGAAGGATTGTCAGGGCCCAGGTGTTTACTGGTTCTTTAACTAAGATAATCCATGAATATTTGAGATAATATTTTGATTACTATTTCAAAATAAATAGTTTTATTCTGATAGAATGTATTTTATTTTACCCATTTAAGAACACTTTTTGAGAAGAGGTATATAGGCTTCACTAGATTGACAATGGCTTCTATGACAACACAAATGTTAAATATTCTTAATATATTGCTTAAGCCCCTCATCTAACAACTGAGGAAGCTAAAGCTCAGAGAAGTCAAGTAATTTCCCTCAAGGGGTAAAGGAATGGAATTCAAATTTAGGTCCTCCATCTAATTCTTTGCTCTCTCTATAACCCTACTCAGTACTGAATGTATTATCAGAGATTTATAGACATAGAGATGAAAAAATGGTCTTTTGGGTGCAATGTTCTTACTTCACAAATGGAAAAATGAAATCTCATGAAAGAAAGGGACTTCAATGTCACAAAGAGAATCAAGATCTGAATCAGAATTTAAATCTAGATTCTTTGTAGTCATATTTTCTCTTTTATAGTTGAGGAATCTGAGAAACAAAGGGATTTATTGAATTATTTTGTTGGCAGAACTACATAAGAACTTGAATCTCTTGAGTTCTAGTCCAGTGTCCTTTCTAGGATATGATGATGTTTACTTGAATGAAAGAATCAGTCTAAGAAGTATTTATGAATGGAATTTGAGGAGTTCCATATTTCAATTTTCAATGTAAAATACAAGTTGAGTATATAAATGGATATGAATGTACAAAAGCATCATCCATAGGTATTCCTTCTTCCTGGTACTTAGAGCAATGTGATGTTTTCCATAAGCTTCTTTGGTGTTGGAAATCCTATGGTGGGAATATGTTTGCAGAGTAGTGATCCACATTACTTTTTGGAGATGAATGGCAGAAATATATTTTTTTACATGGAGGTGTAATCTTGGGCTTAATGAGAATAGTCTTGTAAGGCTGGGGTACAATCAAATTGGCTATGGAGGCCTAGGAAAGGCCAGAGGTGTAGCTTGGCAGTTAGGAGAGACAGTAACCTTACTCCTTGGGTTAATGTTGTCTCTAACTTTCCCTACTCATATATTTACTTGCCAACACAGGAAGGTTTGAATAAAATTGTAAGACTTGTTCTGAGGGCATTAGCTAGCTGGGAGAATCCTATTGGGTCCCATTAAGCTTGAAACCTTTGGCAAAGAATATTCGGCTGGAGATGGAAAGATCTTCTGGCCAAATTTTTACAAATGGTCTGACAGGTTAGTCTATAATGTAAGTAAGCTGAGAAGGTTTCCTCCTCTCCTCCTTCTACTTCAAGGAAGGCTATTTTTGGTCTTATAGCTGAAACAAAAGCAGATTCTTTCTAAAAGTTATTAAAAATAACAGCTGTGAGCTGAACTAAAAGAGCATGGCAGAGTCTATGTTTTTCTTCTGAGAAAGATATAAAACTACAGTCAAGGATCTCCCTTGAAGCCAGAAATTGGAAGCAGCCACAAACTCTATAATCATGTGCCAAGTGAGACTGGTACTGGTGGCATCCATCAGCAACCATGTGTTCAGCTATGTTCTTGATCAGATTATGCATTTGGAAAATACTCGAGTTACCAGGCTTGATGGAAAACAGCATAGTGATCTGACTAGTAGTTACAAAAAGAAACAAGAAAAACTGAGTTACTTCTTGATTTATATGCCCTGGCTCTGTAGTGTGTATTTCCTTCATGTGAGATGTGAGCCATTCAAAGTCCATTCCCTATGTTTGCCCATTTTTCCTGCTTATAGACTATATACACTGTATTAGAGAATGTTTCCCTGACTTTCAAGGGAAATGTTTGCTGCTGTTTTTCCCAACTATGCTGTGGCATTACATTCCTTTGCTTTGAATTGTGTCATCTGCTTGAGTGTTAAGGTAAAATATATCAGTGGAGACATGTGAACTTAATGAATACAGGCTCACAGAGTACTTGGGGCAATTTTCTCTGGAGGAACTCTTGACTGTGACTTTGAGTTAATTTATCCCCACCTTTGAAATAAAGAATTATTTGCTAAGTGAGAAATCATTGACCTGTTATAGAATAAGCAAGAAATGGGGATGGAAGATGAGACTTTTTTGTGACCATTATTCTTTGTAATTCTTTGTGATGAAGCTTTGAAAGTTACAAGCAATTATAAAACTTATTTCTATGGGTTTTGTGGTGAATGGTAAGAAGGGGATTCCTTAATTCCAATGTTTTACCAAGGTGGCTCAGGATTTGAAGGACTAAATTACTGAAATAACTAAGGAGAAAACTAGGATTACTAAGAGTGAGGAAGGATACATAGAGACTATTTTGGTGGTAGATTTTTCAGGAAAGTAACTGGATCAATGGGTCATCTATAGAAAATGGTTCACTCCAATATTGAAACCATGTTCCTAAATCCCTATCTTGCCTGGAGGAAAACCTGAGTTCAAATGTTCCCTCAGATACTCATTAGCTGTGTAACCTTGTTATCTGTTACAACTATTATATGATTCAATTTCCTTATTTGTAAGACAGGAATAATATCACCAACCTCTCCATCATTATGAGGATAAAATGAGATAAGATTTGTAATGTTGTTTGTTGAGTCAATTAATTATGTCTGACTTCATGATTTAATTATGTCTGACTTCATGATTTCATTTAGGGCAAAGATATTAGAGTGGTTTGCCATTTCTCTTTCTGGCTCATCTTTACAATGAGAGAAACTGAGGCAAACATGGTTAATTGATTTGCCCAGAGTCATATAATCAGGAATTAAGCTGGGATTTGAACTCAGATCCTTCTGACTCCAGGGCTGGCACTCTATCTCCTGTGCCACCCAGTTGCTCTTAATATTTTTAAAGTACTTTATAACTATTAAAGCACTAAATGAATGTTAGCTATTACTCTTGATCCTTCTCTTCTTACTCTTGCTTTTCTTCCTCATCTTTCACCTTCTAATTCCATTAAACTACTGTAGATCACTCTCAGTAGACCTATATGTAAACACATAATCTTCCCAAAGAGAAACTACATGGTATCAAGATTTCCATTTTGCTCTTTTTCATAGATTATTAACAAGCCTCCAGGGCAAAAGATGACCTTGTTTTTGGACTAGCCATTTCTATATATGAGATTTATTAATTAGGTCTCTATTTATTGAGAAAATCTTTTATTTATAAGGGTTCACTTCTCAGTAGATTCAACATCTAATATTATACATGCTATTAAGTTTGTAGAGTGTCTAAATGCACAACATCTCTTTTGATTGGATGCAACAAGTACTACAGTTACTTATTATCCCTTCACTCTTTTTTTAGAATAGAAGATCAGCACCATTAAGAAATTTATCTAAGGTAAGGTAGCTAATTAGTAACAGAGGTGGAGTTTAAATCCACATCCTTCTTGAAGCCAGGTTCAGGACTTTCTACTATATGTCTCTTTATTTTACTCATCTTTCTGGTTATCATATATATCTATCTATCTTATATCTCATCATTATAAATGCTTTGAGAACAGGGATCACATGAGTTCCCTCTAAAAGCTATCTTAATATGAGTAAGTATTTCATAACTATTAACACATTCTGAATTTTACCAGTTGTCTAGGTTACCATTAATATTAACAACATAGGATAATAGTTCTGGGAAGGCTTAAAGGAAAATAAATATGAATATCAGAAATACTGGTATATATTTCTTCTGAGGAACATTAACATATTAAGTAATATCAAGGTGAATCATGGTGACTTTCAGAGTGCTGTCTATATCGTGCATCCTTTTTTACAAGTTGAGGTCTGAGTCACAGGGAGCTCTTGGATGAACAGCAAACATAGCCTCCAGGTGATTCCATGTATTTTCAGCAAGATGACTTGCTCCTTCTTATCCTCTCACTGTTGCTGAGTTTTAATGAGATCTTCCAACTTTATTTGCCTTGAGCAAATATATCTATGGGAATGTTGAAAGATATTGTATACCTGGTTTTTATAGAGATATTTGACAAAGTGCTTCATGAAATCCTCATGGACAAAATGAAGAGCTGTAGGCTACATCTGGAGTTGATTTGGTGTTGGTTGAAAAAGGGATGTGGAAGGTTACATATAATGTCATCCTTAAGTGAGGTTTAATGGTAGTTTTCAGGGCTTTCAGGACTTTCTTGGTTAATAACTCCCTTTTCTTCTACATTTGTACATGACTTGAATAAACATATCTTTTTGTGTAAATTAATATTTCAATTGGAACGAAATTACATGTAACAGAAAATTTATTGAATGGCATAATTGTTATGGGAGAGGTGGGACTAGATAGCAGTTTACATGTAGAAAAAAGACCTGGGAAATTTATAATTGTACATTTAGGTAGGTTTTTCTCTTCTGTAAGATGCTTGAGGATAAGATTTTATTATATATTGTTTTAGCATTATTGATGCCTTGAATCTAGTAATGAACATAATATTAAGGTCTGCTGAAATAAAAAAGAAAAAGATTCTCAAATTTTAGTGGACTTTAGCTGGTCTTCTCACCAGTATAATGGAAGGAGTATTTTGAGCTGACCAGGCAATATTTGGAGAAATTTTCATTTAATTCACTAAATGCTTTTCAAATGTGTATAATAATGTATAATATGCTAGCCCTGGGGGGGGTCCTATTTTCAAGTATCTCATACTGGGAAGGACCATGACATTTAGTGAATAAATTAAGTTTTTGGAAGGGAGAGAGCTAAACTAGCATGATCAGAGTGAGCTTCAAGAAAGAAGTAGTATCTAAGTTGAGTTTTAAGAGATGATTCAGTCCTTGCTGTGTGATACTGGGCAAGTCACTTAACCCCAGTTGCTTAGCCCTTACTGTTCTGCTTTAGAATTGATACTTAGTAACCCTGAGAGGGGATAAATAATTCCCATATGGAACAGCTGGTCAATCTATTTGATTCTTTACCATAATTAAAGATATGATTATGTGTAGGCTAAATGATGGATGACACAGAACAGTAGTCATAATTTGATTATGTCTTAATTTAGCAAACTAAGTGTAATCTGACAAGGTCTCAGTATCCAGCCTAGGTCTCTCACTAGTACCTATCTGTTGGTTAGAAGAGCAGAATGGTTTTGAATTTTGACCTCTTAAATTGGAACATATGAAATTAATGATGGTGTGAAATTATCCTGGGCTGTTTTTAGATTTATGCTCTAAAGTGAATAGCAGTTGCCAAGGAAACACATTTTCTAATAGTATTATATCCTTCATTGCTTGCTTTTTCTATGTTCCCATATTTCATCTGAGTATTTAGCCCATCTTACAGAGCAATATTAGCAGTTTCCATCTCAGTAATGTTCTTATAAATGCATTATAGTTTTTAAAAAAAGGTTTTATTGGGAGAAAAATCTTTCTTTTTTAAAAAAACGATAAATTGCCAAATTAGATTGCCAAGTGAGTGACTGGAATATTTTCACAGAGGCTAGAGATATGGAAAAGAACACATCCCTTTCCTTATGACTCCAGATGACAAAACAAGCTTACCAGATATGAGAATAACTAATGTGTATTGGTCCAAGCACTATTAATCAGAACCTAGAGAACTGGAACTACTGAAAAAAAGAACATACTAGTTCTATTAGTCCCAGTTACAGATTTTTCCACACCAGTATCATCTTCTGGATTCCTTTCTTAAATTGCTCTTGTGATTGTAAGAAATAATCATTCAAAAATTTACTGTTTTGAGAGAAAGAAACCCCATTTCTTCATTTAACTTAGTAAGTAAGGTAAGTCAGGCACTTAAGGTGGTGTTATAGGAAGAATACTAATGAGGATGAGTTTTTGCTTTAATTTCTCAATGTATGGTATTAGGAGCATAAGACAGTGAAAACACCAAATTTGGAACTTGAGGATCAGGTTTTGAATTTTGCTACTTATTACTTATGGGATTTTGGACAAACCATTCAACCTGTAGAGACCTCAGTTTCTTCATTTGTAAAATTGGGGTTGGATTAGATGACTTACAATGTCCTTTCTAGCTCTAGATAGATAATTTAGGACTTGTCTCTTTGAGACTCAATTTCCTTGTTTGTAAAAGAAGATAAATCATGTGAAGAAATTAATTAATAGAAATCAATTAATATCTTCCTAATGCCAGTTAGTCTGTTAAGTGTTGAGAATTCAAGGAAGAAAAATCAGTTCTAGTCTTTCAGGAATTTGCATTCTAATGAGGGAGGTAACATACATATATATATATATATATATATATATATATATATATAAAGAGGAGATGGAGGCCACCCAGCCTCCTTTGAGGTAAATGGAACTGGAAAGGCATCCTATAGAAGTTCCAATTTTTGTTGACTCTTAAAGGAAACCAGAGAAACCAGGAGGTACAAATGAGGAGGGAGAACATTCCACCTAAGGGGAACAAACAGAGAAAATGCCTAGATCTTAGAGATGGAGTGACTTGTTTCTGGAACTGCAAAGAAGTCACTGTCATTTTCCTAAGGATCTGGCAAAGTTGGTTAACTCATTAAAGTGTCTGTACTTTTATTTTTTTCAGTATTTGGAATCCTGTTGGCCTTTGAAGTACTGAATTTTTATCCAGCTAGTATATATTTTGGTGATTTTCTTCCATTCCTTCTCCTTTACCTCATTCATCTGATGACACACTCCTTGTACATATGATCCGAGCTTTTGGGAATGAATAATGAAGTTGGCAGATAAGGACTTGTCATTTTATTTTTTTCTAGTTTATTTTTTTCTAATATTAACCCAGCTTCAACCAGAATGCTTGGAAACACATCTCATTGATCCTCATTTGAAGGATGAAGTCAGGGAATAGATATATAGGAGAAAAACCACCCCTACTAGAGGAAAAATATCTTCCACATATAATAGAGATGATTACTCAGACATATTATCTTCATCTATGGAAAACATTTTCCATATGATTAAGGTAATTTTTTATTGGATGAAATTAATCCAAATGTCTGTTAAAAAGTCACATTCTTGACTTATGATTTTACCAAGAGGATTGAGTTACAAGCAAAACTTTTTGTGTGGCTCAGGCTCCTTGCAAGTGGCCAGAAGTGTCCCAAGAGCTTTTTTTTTTCATATACTAAAATATTAAGGGTGCCAGTAAGTACATTTTCAGCAGATGGAGAATTGAGCTGAGCACCTAGTCCTAGAAGTTAGTCAAAATAGGAAACTCCATGATAGTAAACGATTCCTTTTCCCTACCCTTGTGACTGACTATATCCTAGGTGAGCTGCTTTTTTTTCCCTGTCATAGCTTCCCTATTAGGGGCCACAGGACTGATGCCTTAGGTTTTTCTCCCCTGGGTTCCCATGGAACTCTGTATTCCAAGGTCTGAAGTCTTTCCATGTGTTTCTTTCTTCCCTAGCTCTTAAATTTCTCTTAACTTAATTTTGGGGCATCTTTTACATTGCCTGATCAAAGATTGTTTTTTGGGGGGATTGGCACATTTATAAATAAATTGTGTACCACTAGAAATATGGGCTGTTTTCAGTGGGGAGATTTATGTGATTTTGTTTCAGATCTCTATTTTGCTTCTCTGGGTCTACTCAAAGCAAAGGGGACAGTGGTCCAATTAATGTCTTTTGGGTATTCTATAACTGAGCCAGTTAGATGGTAAGGCTATTGTGTATCTAGAAGAAGAAGGAGAAATAAGCATTTAAAAATTCTAAATAGATGATTTGTGTTATAGTTTCTGACATAGGACTATTCATTCTTTTCCATGAAAATACTCCATGGCTTTTTCAGATGTAACTATAGTGCTTTATTTGTTTAATTTTCAGGTTTTACTTGTCTTGTTTGGTGTTTTTGTAATAGAGCTTTCTCAGAGAGACTATTTTAAGAGGTCAAAATCTAGGGATTGAACAGCATAAAAAAGCAAAATCTATTAGTTCCAATGAATCCTATTTTATGCTTAAAGCTAGAATAAATGAAAACAAAACACAAAATGACTTCTACAAAGTCAAAGGAACAAAAAGAACATATATCTTTGTACTTAACCCAGTGGGAGAGCTGAAGTGATTAATACTTGGCAGGGGGAATTTACATACTTAACTTTCCCCACCTACAAATAGTATTGATTTGTTCATTATCCCTATTACCATTCAATTTCAAGCACATTTTGATCACTTTGTTTTTTTTTTCTATTTTAAATAGCTTCCTTTTCTGTTTTTATATTTCAACCTGAAATCATAGCAAATTTAGCATATCATCCAAGGCTGCTGCTTTGTTGAAAGTCTTTTGCTAAAATATATTCCCTGGGGTTCCAAGAGTGAAGGAATTTTTTTTCTTCTATAAATACCACTATGCTACCAAAGTATATTACTTTCAACTTTTTTCATTCATTTCTGAATGATAAGAAGACAACATTGTCAGTTAATTTTATTGAAAGAAGAATATTAAAATATTAATGAAAATATTTCAGATTTTGAGAACAAATCCAATTGATCCTATTCAGAATCATAAATTCAAGAGGGTAATACATCAAAGAGCTGGGGGAAAATAGGACAAGCAATCTTCCAAGACAAATTACTCTTCATGTTAATATGTAATTCGTATTGCTTAAAGCAAAAAGGATTTTAAAAGGCTAACTTTGCCTCCATGGGTATGACTTTAAATCTTAGATATAACTGTTTGTCCCTCTCTTGGCTTTGTCAAACTAAAACTGAGACTCACCTGATCTTGTTAATCTTCTTAAATATTTGACAGTATCTGACAGGCTACTGGCAGTCAGGTAGATTTTAAAAACAGCTACTAAAACAATCAAGAAAAAAATATATCAAAGAACAACAAATACATTGAAAGTTTGGAGAATAGTGACCTCTCACTCCTTGGTTCCTTTCCCCCCCCAAAAACTGTCCCAGTTTTTGGAATATAGCCCAAATGGGGAAGTCAGTGAGAGAGTTGGCATAAAATTCTATACTAATATACTATTGATATACTTTTGTGAAAAATATACAGATATATGATCTCAATCTATTCTGCATCAGACCTTAAGAAGAGATTCTCTCCCCTACAACCAACCCACCAACACCACCATACCACCGAACTATAGTTTAAAGCTTCTCACACTAGTAATTACACTAACTACTTCACTTCCATGAATTCAGTCATGTACTTGGGTCTCTGACTCAGAATTGAAAGAATGGGGATAATTCAATTAATAAACAACTTTGTGTATTTGTCAGGCCAATGAGAGGGAGCCATCTTGTGGTTTAGGAAAAGATTTATTTTGGCTACAATTCTAAGGATGATTTGCCAAAGATTTTGCAACTTTTGACTATTTAGTAAGCATCCTGTAAATTTTTATTTGTTTTCATTCTTAGAACAAGTAAATAATCCAACATTCTCTGTTAAATAATAAAAAGATATAATAAGATGTAACAGATGTTAAGCAATTCCAGTGTTCAGAGAGCTGTTTTAGAGGACAGGTAGAGTGTAGATAAAACACTATCTTAAAGGAAAGAGTATAGTCTGATGAGGAATAGATTTAATATGTAATGCATGATAGTTGTATTAGAGTGTTGTAAATCAGCTTTGTGCGAGGTCCAGGAGGGAAGATCCTCACCAACATTTCTCCAGTAAGAAAGACTTTTTGGAGGAGGTAGTATTTGAGTTGGGCATTAAAGGATATAGAGAAACTAAACAAAATAGGAGAGAATATTACAAATACAACTTGAGGAAAGACTTCGAGGCATGAGTCTAATACATATTTAGGGGAAAGTAGTTCATTCCTTCTAGATATAAAAAAGGGATAATATGAGATGATGATTATAATGCCAGACTGTGCAGAAAGATGTAGCTTTGATTCTTTCCTTCAACATGTA
Organism: Monodelphis domestica; assembly: GCF_027887165.1. Taxonomy (NCBI): domain Eukaryota; kingdom Metazoa; phylum Chordata; class Mammalia; order Didelphimorphia; family Didelphidae; genus Monodelphis; species Monodelphis domestica. The sequence continues at coordinate 218,653,898 of NC_077232.1, forward strand.
CTGTCTATGGGACTTGGTGCTTAATCTCTCATTGCCTCAGGAAGCTCCATGTGACTATAAATTAAAGAATAATAATTAACCTGTGTAAGTAGACATTTCTTACCAAAATCTTCCACACTATTTTCTCATTTCCAAAACTAGGGAGCAAAAAAGTTATGATAATACAAGTCTAGAAAAATAGAAAATACCAGGTTTTAGAGAGCCTCATTGTTATTTGACCCCCAAAACAATAGAGGATCTCTGAAGACTTCTAAACAGGTATGTGACATAATCAAATCTATGTGCAAACATTTTATTTTGTAGTGGTATGAAATATAGTTAGGATAGGAGAGAAAATGTAGGTAGGAAGGACTAGTAAGAGGTTATAAAAATTTTCTAGGTGGTTTTTATTTTATATTTTTAATATTTTTATTTTTTTAAATTTTATTTAATTAGTCAATTTAGAATATTTTCCTTGGTTACAAGAGTCATGTTCTTTCCCTTTCCTCCCCACTCACCTCCTCCCATAGGCGACATGAAATTCCCACTGGGTTTTACATGTGTCCTTGATCAAAACCTATTTCCATATTATTGATGTTTGCACTAGGGTGATCATTTAGAGCAGGGGTTCCCAAACAACAGCCCATGAGTCACATGCGGCCCCCTAAGGTCATGTATCCGGCCCCCACTGCACTTCTAGAAGGGGCACCTCTTTCATTGGTGGTCAGTGAGAGGAGCACTGTATGTGGTGGTGCTGCAAAGTAAGTTGTCACTCACGTACAGTATTACTTATGGTGACAATCCTTTGAGTGGCACCTTAGAAGGAGGCACTGCGCAAAGCATTATGTGGCTGCACAATGGAAGATGTCAGTGTGATGAGCAACAATCTGGAGGAGGGGATATTGCACTGTGTATACTGCTCCTCGGTTAGGGTTAGGGTTAGGTTTGTATAGTATGGCCCTCCAATGGTTTGAGGGACAGTGAACTGACCCCCAGTGTAAAAAGTTTGGGGACCTTTGATCTAGAGTCTATATCCTCAATCATATCCCCATGTGAATAAGCTATTGTTTTTCTTCTGTGTTTCAACTCCCACAGTTTTTCCTCAGAATGTAGATGGAGTTTTGTCTCATAAGTCCCTCCGAATTGTCCTGGATCATTGCATTGCTGCTAGTAGAGAAGTCCATTATATTCAATTGTGCCACAGTGTATCAGTCTCTGTGTACAATGTTCCCCTGGTTCTGCTTTTTTCACTTTGCATCACTTCCTGGAGGTCATACCAGTTCCCATGGAGTTCATTATTACTTTGGGCACAATATTATTCTATCACCAACATATACCACAATTTGTTCAACCATTCCCCAATCAGAGGGCATCCCTCATTTTCCAATTTTTGCTACCACAAAGAGAGAGCTATGAATATTCTTGTACAAGTTTTTTCCTTATCTCTTTAAGGTACAAACCCAGCAGTGTTATGTCTAGATCAAAGGGAAAGGGCAGATAGTCTTTTAGTGCCCTTTAGGCATGTGATGAAGAATGAACTGTTTGCAAAAAACTGAGAGGTGCAAACATCAGAGTGAATGATTGACAGGAGCATGTGACTAAGGGTCACATGGGAGCCTGAGGCTGGAGACCTGGGAAAGATTCTTTGCCCAAGGGACAGACTTCTCTCCTGAAGGACCTTGTTTGAAGTCTTGGAGAAAAACAAGTTTCTGCTTTCTCCTGATACCAACTAAAGAAGAAAGAAAGCTTTTGAATCTGGCTGCTAGCAGCATCAATAAAGAAGACCACTAGACCCGTTTGGATACAAATCAATTAAAGATCCTGACCAATTTGACTGAACTTCTTGTATGAGATTTGGCTATTGGGGAAAATTACTGTAAAGCTTAGAAAGATAGTTTTAGATAGTTTATAGACATTAGATTTTAAGATAGCTAGTATAATTTTCTCCTAAAACCCCTGTTCCCTCCTACCCTTCCCAAACAATAAATCTGAATTATTTATATGTTCCCTTTTTGTTCTTTCCTCACAAAATCCCTATCATAACAGGCATAGTTCCAAATTGCCCTCCAGAAAGGTTGGATCAACTAACAACTCCACCAGCAATGCATTAGTGTCCCAATTTTGCCATCTTCCTTCCAACACTTATTACTTTTCTTTGCTGTCATGTTAGCCAATGTGCTAGGTGTGAGGTGGTACCTCAGAGTCATTTTGATTTGCATTTCTATGATTATAAGAGATTTAAAACACTTTTTAATGTGCTTAATAATAGTTTTGATTTCTTTATCTGAAAATTGTCTATTCATGTCCCTTGTTCATTTATCAATTGGGGAATGGCTTGATTTTTTTGTACAATTGATTTAGCTCCTTATAAATTTGAGTAATTAGACATTTGTCAGAGGTTTTTGTTATGAAAAAATTTTTCCCAATTATTTGATTCCATTCTTATTTTGGTTGCATTGGTTTTGTTTGTACAAAACCTTCTTAATTTAATGTAATCAAAATTATTTTGTAATTTTTTGTAATTTTGTAATTTGTTTCTAGCTCTTGCTTAGTCTTAAAGTCTTTCCTTTCCCAAAGATCTGACATGTATACTATTCTGTGTTCACCTAATTTATGTATAGTTTTCTCTTTATATTCAAGTCATTCACCTATTCTGAATTTATCTTGGCATATAGTGTGAGATGTTGATCCAGACCCAATCTCTTCCATACTGTCTTCCAATTTTCCCAGCACTTTTAAACAAATAGTGAATTTTGGGCCTCAAAACTGAGATCTTTGAGTTTATCATAGACAGTCTTGCTGAGGTCACTTACCCTAAGTCTACTCCACTGATCCTCCTTGCTGTCTCTTAGCAAGTACCATATTGATTTGATGACCATCACTTTATAGTATAGTTTGAGATTTGGTACTGTTAGGCCACCTTCACATTTTTTTCTTCATGATTCCCCTGGATATCCTTGACCTTTTGTTCTTTCAAATGAACTTTATTATTTTTTTTTCCTAATTCAGTAAAAAAAGTTTTTTGCTAGTTCAATGAGTATGGCACTACATAAGTAAATTAGTTTGGGTAGGATTGCCATTTTTATTATGTTAGCTTGTCCTACCTATGAGCAATCAATGTTTTTCCAATTGTTTAAATCTAGTTTTAATTGTGTCGAGAGTGTTTTGTAGTTGTATTTATATAATTCCTGTGCTTGTCTTGGCAGAGAGATTCCCAAGTATTTTATGTTGTCTAGGGTAATTTTAAATGGAATTTCTCTTTCTAGTTCTTGCTGCTGAGATGTGTTGGAAATAAATAGAAATGCTGATGATGTGGGTATATTTTGTATCCTGCAACTTTGCTAACATTGTTGATTATTTTGACTAGATTTTTAGTTGATTCTCTAGAATTCTTTAAGTAGACCATCATATCATCTGTAAAGAGTGATGGATTGGTCTCCTCACTGCTATTTTAATACCTTCAATTTCTTTTTCTTCTCTAATTGCTACTGCTAGTATTTCTAGTACAATGTTGAATAATAGAGGTGATAATGGGCATCCTTGTTTCACTCCTGATCTTATTGGGGATCCTTCTAGTTTATCCCCATTGCAGATGGTGTGTGCTAATGGTTGTAGGTATATACTGTTTATTATTTTTAGGAAAGGCCCTTCTATTACTCTACTTTCTAGTGTTTTCAATAGGAATGACTTGTATTTTTCAAAGACTTTTTCTGCATCTAGTAAGATAATCATGTAATTTTTGTCAGTTTGATTATTGATGTAGTCAATTATGTGGATCATTTTCCTAATATTGAACCATCCTTGTATAAATCCCACTTGATCATAATGAATGACCCTTCTGATCACTTGCTGGAGTCTTTTTGCTAGTATTCTATTTAAGATTTTTGCATCTATGTTCATTAGGGAGATTGGTCTATAGTTTTCTTTCTCCCTTTTTGACCTGCTTGGCTTTGGGATCAGTACCATATTTGTGTTATAAAGGGAATTTTGAAGAACTCCTTCTTTGATTATTCTATAAAAACATTTGTATAGAATGGAGATTAGTTGTTTGTCGAATGTTTGATAGAATTCACTTGTGAATCCACAAGGCCCTGGGGATTTTTTCTTGGGGAATTCTTTGAGTGCTTATTCAATTTCTTCTTCTGATATGGGATTATTTCAGTATTCTATCTCTTCTTCTGTTGGTCTAGGCAATTTATATTTTTGTAAATATTCTTCCATATCATATATATTGCCATATTTGTTGCCCAATATAATTGGGCAGAAGTTTTTAATGTTTGCCTTAATCTCCTCTTCATTAGAGGTCAGGTCTCCCTTTTCATCTTGGATACTGTCAATTTGGTTTACTTTTTTCCTTTTTTTAATTATATTGAACAGTACTTTGTCTATTTTATTTGTTTTTTTTAAAGTACCAGCTTCTAGTCTTATTTATTAAATCAATAGTTCCTCGATTTTCAATTTTATTAATTTCTACTTTGATTTTTAGGATCTCTAATTTAATATTCATCCAAAGATTTTAAATTTGTTCACTTTTTCATTTTTAAATTGCATGCCCAAATCATTGACCTCTGTCCTCCCTAATTTGCTAATATATGAACTCAAGGATATAAATTTCCCCTGAGTATTTCTTTGCTGCATCTCATAGATTTTGAAAGGATGTCTTATCATTGTCATTTTCTTCAATGAAATTATTGTTTCTATGAATTTTTCTTTAACTAACTGATTTTGGAGAATCTTTGTCTAATTTCTAATTAATTTTTGATTTGCTATTCCAGGTACCCTTGCTAATTGTTATTTTCATTGCATTGTGGTCTGAGAAGGTTGTATTTATTATTTCTTCTCTTTTGCACTTGTTTGAAATGTTTTTATGCCCTAGTATGTGGTCAATCTTTGTGAATGTACCATGTGCTGCTGAGGTGTATTCCTTTTTGTCCCTATTTTTCTCCATATATCTACTAACTCATTGTTTTCTAAGATTTCATTTATGCTTCTTACCTCTTTATGATTTATAATTTGGTATGACTTTTCTATATCTGATAGAGGAAGGTTTAGGTGTCCCGCTAGTATAGTTTTACTATCTATTTCATCTTTGAGCTCCACTAGTTTCTCCTTTAGAAATATAGATGCATTTGGTGCATACATGTTGAGCACTGATATTTCCTCATTGTCTATACTGCCTTTTATTAGGATGTAATTACCTTCTCTTTCTCTCTTGACTAGATTTATATTTACTTTGGCTTTGTCAGATATTATGATTGCAACTCCTGTCTTCTTTTTCTCAGCTGTTTCCCAATAGATTTTCCTCCATCCACGTACTTTTACCCCATCTGTGTTTACCTTCCTTATGTGTGTTTCTGGTTGACAACATATGGTAGGATTTTGGTTTCTAATCTAATCTAATTTGCTTTCTTTTTATGGGTAAGTTCATCCCATTCACTTTCAAAGTTATGATTGCCACTTTTGTATTCCCCAACATTTTGGTAGCCCCTCCAAGTTCTGCACTTTCTTCTTTTGATATATCCTTTTAAACCAGTGGGGTGCTTTTAATCAGTCCACTTATTATACTTCCCTTTCTGTCCCCTCCCTTTATGTTTTTTTCTTCTTTTTAAATGTCTATTAAGTTCTCTCCTCTCTCCTTTTCCCCTCCGTTTTTGTACTCCCTGCCCCACTCCCCACCTTGGATTTTCCCTTCTCACTTTCCCTATAGGGTAGCATAGAATTTAATGCCCCAATAGATTTAGATTCTTTTCCCTCTCAGAACTGATTTCACTGTGAGTAAGTTTTAAGTACTACCTATTAGCACTCTCTTCCTCTCCTTCCTATAATAGTATTCTTGACCCTCCCCTTGCCATGTGACTCTTTGTGTGACATAGATTATCCTATTTATCTTATTCCTTTAAGTTTCTCTTGGTGTTATCTTCTATCCCCTCCTCCCTTTTTCTTTTTTTGAATATCATCTTACACAACTTATTACCCCAATCTCTATCTGTGAATGATTTTTCTAATTGCTATAATAATGAATATAATTGTTGAGAGTTACAAATAACATTTTTCCATATATTATACAATTTGATCTTATTGAAGCCCTTAAACAAGAAAATTTAAGTAAAATATTTTTCCCCTTTCCTTTCTCTTTCTTATTTAGCTTTTCATGTTTCTCTTGATTTTTGTGTTTGGATATTAAACTTTCCACTTAGTTCTGGTCTTTTCTTTACAAATACTTGGAAATCCTCCATTTTGTTGAATGCCCATACTTTCCCCTGGAAGTATATAGTCCATTTTGATGGGTAGGTGATCCTTGGTTGAAGACCCTGTTCTCTTGCCTTTCTGAAAATCATATCACAAGCCTTGTGGTCCTTTAGTGTGGAAGCTTGGCCATATCTTGTGTAATCTTGATTGGTGCTCCTTGGTATTGTCTCTTTTTGGTATCTTGTAAGATTTTCTCCTAAGCTTGGTAGCTCTTGAATTTGGCAAATACATTCCTGGGGGTTTTATTTTGAGGATTTAGTGTAGAAGGTATTTCATGAACTCTTTCAATGTCTATTTTGCCCCCTTGTTCATGAATATCAGGGCAGTTTTATTGGATAATTTCTTGTAGTATGATGTTAAGGTTTTTGTTTATTTCTGGATTTTCATGTAGACCAGTGATTCTTAAATTGTCTCTTTGAGACTGGTTTTAATGGTCTATCATCTTATCAGTGAGATATTTTATGTTTTCTTCTATTTTTGTCAGTCTTTTGACTTTGCTTTATTAATTCTTGCTGTTTTTGAGATCATTGGCTTCCAATTACCTAATTCTGGTCTTTAAAGACTTGCTTCTCCTTTTCAGTTTGGTCTATCCTACTTTTCATAGCTTCCATATGTTCCTCCAATTGGGAGTTTCTGTCCTTTAAAATGTTATTTTCTGTTTTGAACTATTTCCCACTTTTCTTGCAAAATTCTTCCATCTTTTTGAAAAGCTCCAATTTAAATTCTTCAAGAACTTATAATCAATTTCCATTTTTGGGGGAAGGTTTTGGTGCATTTATTTGCATGTCCTCTTCTGCTACTTCCTCTGTAGTCTGAATTTTTTACTCCATAAAAATTATCCAGGGTCAATGTCTTTTTGTTTTTCTTGGTGTTGGGAAGTTGTTTTTCCTGGGCATTGTTTGTCATCACTATGGTGGTTTTTCTTTTCCTTTCCAGTCAGAAGTCTGAGTGAGAAGGGCAGGCTCTCTGTGTACAGAACAAAGAGTGTATTTTTTGCCTGAGGCCACCTCTTGAGTCTCCACAGCTTCTAAAGTTTGCTGCCCTTCTCTGAGCTATCTCCACTTGGACATTCAAGGTCTGCATTCTTCAGTCTGCTGGTGTCTCATGTTTAGCTTCTCTCAGGGCTAGGTCTTTGGTGGTCTTAGTCAGCTGCCAAGGACCTGGAGTTGCCCCTCACTTGCTCTAGAGGTGCCCCTCACTCACTCACTGATTCAAGGGTGCTGGCTTTGACTGGTTCCATAGGTGAGGTGGATTGATTAGCTCATGTTTTGGTGGAAGTTATTTTACCCCCTTATAGTGTGTAAATGCCCAAACCCCACTTGCCTTCAATGCTGCCCCCTACTGTGGAATCCCTTTGTTCATATGAATTTTTTTTTTGTCTTTTGAGGTATTCTATATCAGTAGGTGGTGAGGAAAGGAGGTGTCCTGGGTATACACTGACACCAGTCTCTAGATGATTTTTAAAGCCAAGTCAGTGACAGTGGAAATAGAGGGAAGGGAATGGACCTAAGAAATGTGGAAATGGTAGTTAGAATATGATTAGTGCCATTAAAGCTTAAAGAAAAAAGCTACTAACACAGGACACTGGGCAAAAGTTCTAATGCAACTGGAAGGAAAAGAAAAAGCTTTGAGGGAAAGCTATTAAGATTGGTTATTAGAAGGCAGCTAGGTGGCTCAATGGATTGAAAGCCAGGCCCAGAGGTAGGAGGTCTTAGATTCAAATTTGCACTCAGACATTTCCTAGCTATGTGACCTTGGGCAAGTCACTTTAACCCGATCACCTAGTCCTTCCTGCTATTCTTCCTTGGAAATAATACACAGTATTGATTGTAAGATGGAATATAAGGAATTTTTAAAAGAAATTTGTTTTTAAACTTCTTGAATTGAGGGTGCTTGTGGGCATACAGGTAACGTTCCTTAATCAGAGCTAGAGGTGTATGTTCTGGGGGAAAATGCCAGTATTAAAACCCAAGCCTTCTTGACATAGTATGTTTAGCAACGGCAAACAAGCCATTTGTAAGGTAGGAGAGCTAGGCTTGGGCACGATGAGGGATGATAAGAAAGAAAGGTTATCTTGATGGATCTATACTTCATAGAAGTCCTCAAAGAATTATTTTAGTCATGGCAAACTTTAACAACTTTTGGACTAGAATTCTTTAAAGGATGTTGAGAGAATATTATTAATTATTCTGATTTATCTTATTTAAATCCATATGCTCTATGATTTTTCTTAGTCCTTGAAGAAGTCATCTGGAATTTTCTTCTGCTCTGTGCTCCCTAAATCCAAATCCCCTGCCAGGTGGATTTTGAATACCTAAGTAAATTCCCAGAACAAGTATTTGTAAGAGAAAGGAATTCAGTTTCAAGATCTGAAAAAAGAAAATATCTTGATAAATAAAAAAAATCACTTAGTGAGTGACTGAGAGCAACTTATTTGCTAACTTTTGTGACTTTATAAGTTTTATCAACCTACGTTGTCCACACATATGTCCAGGGTATCCTTGATGAAAATGGAATTAGGAATGATACACCTTTTCATAAATGAATCTATATAGCAGACCAGTGAGCTTCATTCTAAATCTAGTCCCTCTTTCATAAAGTTTTTTAAACACTAATGTTTTATTATCATGCATTTCTTCTCTTTTGCTGACTAAATATGTTCAGTTCCTTTAACCAGTTTTCATATGTCATGATCTAGAGGAGGGTTTCTTTATCATTTTCCCCATTTTTAAAGGCTACTTTGTGATACAGTTGATAGAGTACTGAGCCTAGAGTCAGGAAGATCTGAGTTTTCCAGTCTCAGGCACTTACTAGTTCTCTGTCTTTGGACAAGTCACGTAACCACTGTCTGACTCAATTTCCTCAAGTGTAAAATGTGGATAATTAGAGAACCTTCCTTGAAGAATTGTTGGGAGGATAGCACAGTGCCTGGAACAAAGTGGGTTGCTATATCAAAGTTTATTCTCTTCCCCTTCCCTTTCCCTTCAAGAATCTTTTTGGCAGTGATGTCCTTTTCCTAGAATAAAATTATTAAATAAATAAAATAAACTTTATATAGGATTAAAAAGGAAACCAATTATAATGATATGAAGATGGCATACCCATCCCATCCCGCCAATCCAAGTTGACACACCTCCTGAAATCTATTCACTGACTTCTAGAGAGGAGGGCATTGACCTCAGGTTAGAGTCCATTTTTAATCTTGGTTCCAATTCTGAGCATTTTAGGTTATCAATAATCTTTGCTAAATTATTATGAAGAAAAGGAGTTAACTCAATAGTCCATATGAAGTTTGAGCAGGGCAGATTACAGTAGACCTAAATCTCCCTAGTTTTATATGTTATCATTTTTCTTAATGTAGCCAAAGTTTTCATTAACTTCTAATGCTGTCATATTACAGTGTTTACTCATCCAGGTGGTAGTTCAGGAATCCAGATTGCCTCTCTGCATGGAATTAACTTATTGGAACTGTTAAACTTTCCATTTTGTTCCAATAAAGCCTATTCTGTCAGAAAACGTAAATTTTTATTTGGATATCTCTCTTGTTGCAACTTCATTTTTTCATATTGAGAAGAGAATCACTCATAACAACCTTCTTCCTAATAATGGTTTATAATTAAAGGAACCTATTGTGATCTATTGGTTTTATAGTCAGGAATTCCACGTTTCACCATTTCTCAAAAATATATGTCTACTAAATTGCTTCTGAGTAAGTTTCATTTTAGGATTTGCAACTCTTCCGTTGCTCCTGACATAGGATGTATGGGTGTATAGAGAGCTGGAAGAGACCTTTAAGATGAGGAAGTCTAACTACTTCATTTTACAGATTCATCTACCTCACAAGGAATCTTAAATTAGGTATTATTTTGCCAACCTCATAGTGTTTTGTAAAAGCCAACTATTATGATTATTTTAAATGCTATCAATCTGAAAGTCATACTCCAAGCAAGTAGCAAACTCAGGATGTTTTTAAAAAATCATAGATTATTAAAAATATCTATGGAATTTCTGGTCATTTTTTATTTCAGTAGAAGCAATGTCCTATCCCAAGCTTCCCATTCAACATAGGTTAATTTTCTCTTTTATTTATTTATGCATTTATTTATTTGTTTGTTTGTAATAGGTAAAATTTCCCTTAAAACTATTGAAAACATCTTTGAATATTGGTTAGCTCAGAATACGAAAGACTCACCACTTCTTGCTCACCAGAAAGCACTCAGGAGGTATTCCACATGCTATCTCTTGATGCTCCTGAGTAGATAATATTTGAAAATTCAATCAAAGTAACTTCATTGTACCAAATTATTTTGAGTCTTTAATTTCTGTCCTTGTTGAATATCTTTCTGCAATGGTCAAGTAAGTCTCCTTTTGGTGACTGTTGAGTAATAAGTATATAAGTATGTTATCATGTTGCAGGTTTTAGCATAAACTACTAAAGGACTGATTTGGTCAGAGTCAGATCCAGCCCAGAACAGGAAACATACAAGAGACAATAATCTTTGTTCTGGAAAAAAAAGATGTCTTTATTCCATTTGATCAATGTGGCTACAGTTACGTGAATAACATAAACTGCACATGGGTTAACAACACTGACTAGAGGTTGTTAGTTACTGTGCTGAACAGAAGATAATACAACCAAAAGCAATTTGATTAAATCCATGCATGACATTTCAATATAATTTTAAGAAAAGGAAATCTTCCTGATGAAATATGCCACTTGGCATAAGGGCACAAATCTCAGGAAGTCACTTTTAAAAACTACAGATAGATAATTTATACATTTTCATAATAATACTGCATTTGGTAATCTTTTAAATTTTTTCCTCACTATCACAAAAGTCACTGTATGAAGTTAAAACTTTTTTTTTTAAAGCTCATGGCACATTTCTTTTTGTTTGTTTTTGTTTGACAGAACACACTATTAAACATCCATGGAATGTAGAATGTCAATCCTTTAGCCCATTTGTTTCCTCTTCAGGATCACCATTCTACTGTAAATTACATAAAAACTCAAAGATGGCAACTTGCATATTTTACAGAGATGAAAGTGAAAGAGTGCAATCATATTCAAGCATGTCAAAAATACAATACATCCAAATCTTTATATATACATATTTTTTCCCTGGCATTTAACCCACAGCTTCTAACATTCTCATCTTCAATCACAAGCCTTTAGTGCTGATATGTTTATGACATTAAAGATGTGGGCTGCCTGAAGGCACCGTTGCTAAAATCACCCCTAAAGACAGACCAGCTGTTACTAAAAACCAACTTCATATATCAATTATATTTCATCATGATTTCACTAAAAAGGAAAGATATGAATTCTTTTGGGCTAGTGTGGTCTCTTGCTCATCTAATTAGCTCCAAGGGATCTTTTAATATTGCTACTTCTCATATAGTCCTCAGTTGAATCTTGTAAATGTAATAAAAAATTATTGCTGAGATTGGTTTATGGTTAAGGAAGATGTTTTTCTTTTTAAATTTTACTGCAAATAGCATAGTAAGATTTTTCATCATATTTGTTTTGTTTGTGTAATAGAATAATTGTGTATTTCATCTTAATATTAATTGGAAGTCTCTCTTAATCCTTCAAGAGTAAAGTATATCTATGAATGATTTAAGTAGAAATAAAACTCATGGTACAAGATGGAGGGAGGATACTTATGGTGCTTAAGGGCTACTATGTGAAAATGGAATAGATTTATTCTATGTAGCTCTAGAGGGCAGAATGTGACCAACTGGCGGAAATAATAGGTACTTAAATTTGGATTCAAGGAAACCTTTTTTAAACAATTAGAACTACTCAACAATGAATTCCCTACATTAGAAATATTCTAGGAAGATATTGCTATGTTTTGTGATAGCTTGGGAGCAATTCTTGCACTATATTAAATATGATAGATGATCCTTTTCAGTGTTCTCATTCTAATATGAAAATGATTATGAGAAATTGATAGAGCAAAAAAATGGCAAAAGCAAAAATAAATTAGAGGTTCATGAAATCACTTAGCTGATGAATACTTTGACTGTTCTTTGAGACTAGGTTCAAATGTATTGAATTAAATGAGATGTATATTTCCATTCTGATTTTAACCACATGAGAACCATAAGAAATAATGAAAAGGCTTGTTAAAATATGAGAAAACTTTTCAATAAAAATGGTTAAGATCTGACAAACATCTAGTCATTTGGGAAAGTTATCTAGTATAATATTTTTGTGTTCTGCAGCAAAGAGATTTTGATTAATGATTTAGTTCCAATAGCTGTATTACTACATTTTGGGCACCAAGCATTATGCTTTCATAATAAAGAGCTTGTCAAATTCACTGAAATGTGCCAACATCATTATAATACTCAAAAGAACTAAGGACACTTATATTAGAACTATGACTTTATATTTCCATTTTGAAATTAGCCTTTTGACTTCCTGGGTGACATTGACATAGGGCAATTCATCACTCTAAAATCCAATCACAGCAAATGCAGACCTTTTTAACGAGCAGGTACCGGATTGTCACTAGGGAGGATTCTATCTTCTTTGTCCAGGCTTGGAATATACAAAATCCTCCCCTCATGTCTGGGGGAGGAGGGGTCCTTCCTCAACTTTAGGGAATCATCCCATTCATACTAGACTTTAGTCTCCTTTGGAACTGATACCTCTTTAATATACAAAATAAAGAACAGAACAGTACCTATTCAAAATAGTTACCTACTTTTTCAAGCCATCTCAAATTTAAAGAAGATAAGGTCAGAAAGATTTGGATAATTTAATAGATGTAGTCCCTTCCAGTTTTAAGATTCTAAAGTCTAGGGATTTTCTAAATGCAAAAGTCAGTGATTAAAAGGGTCAGACAACCTTGAGAATAACAATGAGTCATCTCCTTTCTTTCCTTATGCTTTGCAATACCTAGAAAAATAAAACATAACACACAAAAAACCTAAATTTGATTGAGAAGTCCCTCTCTCCAAAAGGTATGAAAGGGATTTAGCATTAATGTCAATTTTCCCTTAGCTTTTACAGACTTAATTTATACATTCAGATGTATTATTAGTATTACATCTTTAAAAGTTATTATTCCATTTACAGCTATTGTGATTCTCTTTGTACTAATGGTCATTTTCTCTGAAAGACAGGTCAGTAGAACTGATCATATGTTTCAATATGCAGAAGACAATTGTGACCTATCTCAGAAATTTCTTCTATGTGAAAAAGTTATTGTTTGTACTTAATATTATACTATGCAGTAAATGTTATTTATTTGATTAAAACTGTTTCAACAAGTCAGCATTACTTTGCTATTATATATTGTATCTTGTTTCCAAAGAACTGCATTGAATATTTGGGGGTGATTTTTGCCATTGAGAAGAATGGTCATTGACTTAGGTTGGGAGCTTCAAAGCATAATGTGTAGTTGTTATTCTTAGCATTTCTAATTCTGCTCTTCATGGCTATTTTAATCTAGCACTAATGCCACAGGAAAGAAATGGATAAAAGTGATAGCTCATAACTCTAACCTCTGTATGAATCCATGACTATTGCATTTTCCCAAATTCTTGGGGTTGTGTTGACTTGTGTAGAACATGGTGTGTGTGGGTGCATTTTTCCATGTTGAGTCCATTTTAAAATTAAAATTTGATAATTTGTGGCTGCTATGACTTTTTACCTGCACTGAATTCCCTTGAGAAATATTTAGTTACATCTCTATTTATTTATTTTATTTAAAAAACCCTTACCTTCAGTCTTGGAGTCAATACTGTGTTTCGGCTCCAAGGCAGAAGAGTGGTAAGGGCCAGGCAATGGGGGTCAAGTGACTTGCCCAGGGTCACACAGCTGGGAAGTGTCTGAGGCCAGATTTGAACCTAGGACCTCCCATCTCTAGGCTTGGCTCTCAATCCACTGAACTACCCAGCTGCGCACTTACATCTCTATTTACTAAGAGCATTACTATAGTCTCCAAGACACCACAGTTTAGGCAGTAGCATAATCTGGTGAAATGTCTATATATCCAAATGAAGAAACAAATTATGATTCTTGTCATCAAAATGAGTCAGTATGACCAATAGGACAAACTAGAGAATGTAAACATATTTGTTTAGTAAAATTAGAAATGCTTTGATTTGCCAGCAAAATCTCTGACTCTCCCCCTCAGTTCATTGTCACAATTATTTTATTTATATGTATATATTTCTGTTGTATATGGGTTGGATTTGGCTGCCTTGGCTCCATGATGGTGGGTACAACACTTTTAAATTTATTCCCCAAGCACTTTGTATTCTGCATTTATAGATTGATATTTTAAAAATAGGTGCCAGGTCTGTGGACTTAATTATTATTATTTTTCTCTTGCTAAAGCAGATAAGTTTCGAAAATGTATGCTACTATCTGTATTGTGAAGAATAGGAAATATATTTTAGAAGTTAGAGTTAGTAAATCCTAAGACCATGGCTGCAACATGATTGCTTTTAAGGCTAACTTTTTTTTTTTTTTGCACAGAAAAGGGATACTTACTGGGAATCCCACCTATTTAGGGCTTAATATCTTCTTATCCCTTTAACTTAAGTATTTCATAATCCATTTCTATTCTATTAAGTCAGAGGTTCTTAAATTCTTGGGGCTATAGATCCCTTTGCCAGTCTGGTAAACCCAATGGACTTCTTCTAAGAACAGTATTTTTTAAAAATAATTGAAGAAAATGCTAAATTTTAGTTAAAAGTTAAAATAACACAGGCTGTATTTTTTCATCCATCTTTACAAACTTTTTGGGTTTGTAGATAATGCCTTTAAAATTCAATGTGAGCATCTGTATTATATAGAATAGATAGTTGTGTGGGCACAGGTGACGTTCAAGGTGTTGGGTATTCTATTGGAAGAGGTAAATGGGTAGTAATTTTCAATAGATTTGGTTGGGGAAAAAGTAGTTGGTGGAAGGGGAAATGATTGGAGGAATTGAACACCATTAAAGATGGTGGTCCCTTGTCCTTAAAAAAGTATTAGTAAGAAGACACCTCAATTCTGGGAAAGGAAAGCTGAAAAGGGGAAAATAAATTGAGTGGGGAATTATAGAGAAAAGATGAAAGGGGTACATTTTCTTTTTCAGGAAACAAAGAAGAGGCAACTAGGCAGAGATGCCTTCTCCTTAGGTCAAAAACTACTTCTTTTTTCTTTCCTGCTTTCTTCTATAAGAATATCAATAGCTGATGGAAACTGGGATTGATATTATCATTTCACTAGTCCTTGGTAAGGAAAAGTTCTCTACCAATACAAGTCAGCACTACTTAGAGTCAGAGAGCTGCCTACACCAAATAACTTGACCAGGGTCACACAGCTAATCTGTGTAAGAGGAGGAAATTAGAAGTAGGCTGTCCTGACTTTGAGTACATTGCTACATATTTTAGAATGATGAGGATTCTCTAACCCAATTGTATAGCCATGTTGTAGAAATATGCCCATACTCAAACATTGAATCCTGGGAATTTTATACTTGAGCTTAGTCAAGAAGTAATGAAGTGAATAGATAAAACTGAATGAGAAATTATGGATTTGGAACAATTGGGAGAATTGGGAACTCAGCACTGTGATCACCTGGATTTGACAGTTGGTTGGACAAATGATTATATTAGAAAATGATAAATTGATAAATTGGTGGCATATTTACATACAAACATTTCATAGCCTCATCTAAGATTTTTTAGGATTACTATGCAAATACTTTTTGAGGGTGAGGAGACTGAGTTACTCCTATATCGTAGCTGATACAATGCTAAAGAGTCTAGGGATGATGAACTATTATATTTTCATATTTTTACCGATGTCCTGGATCACATATATTTATATGTGCTTTACATAATTTATATGTCTATATTGTATATATATATATATAGAGAGAGAGAGACATATGCTGCATATATATGCTGTATTATGTATAAGCACACAAATAAACACAAATATAGGTTGTGTGTGCAGGATTAAAGCCATATGGCTATTTGAGTGTCTGGTTAGCTTCTTACTTCTTTGCGATGTCATCTGGAAGAGAGTTTATTTCTATCAATATTTTGATTCACAACAGCCATAGACTTCAGGTAGATAGATTTATTTTGATCTGAAATACTAATTGATTTTTGAAAGCCTCATTTAGTCAGATCATCCCTTTTAGGCTAAAATGCAATTACTTCTGGTTATTTAAAAAAGATCTGATGAAAGTTAATGAGAGATTAACAAATTCAAATTATATACAGGTGTGATTTTGTTATTTGACATGTATAGTCAGTAATATGAATATTGGAGTAATTTCTCATTACTTTTTGAGGAAAATGTTTATAAGATAATATAAAATAGGTAGGAACAAGATTCATAATCCTGCATGAATTTGTTTAAGGACAATTGTTTAACTGGATGGAGCCTTTAATGCTTCATCCTCCAATATAGAAACAGCTGATATCTGGAGCAGATTTTAGTAGCTGAAATGAAACATGATTTATGAATATCCACATTCTATACACTTAACACATGCTTGCTTGCTTGGGGATAAGACGCCATATATTATCTTAATAATTAGAGAGAAATATTGAAGTATAATAGGCTGAAGGATAGAAGAATTGCATACAAAGTGCTTTTCAGGAACTTTTCCGAATTTTAGTCATCCTTTTAACTCCCTTACATCTAAACCTTAAACACACACACACACACACACACACACACATGTTTTCAAAGCTCTTGCTTTCAGTAAAATGCATTTTACAAGGTTTGATTCACATGAACTGGGCTGTTAGCAACATAGCATATGTTTGTCTCAAACATTTTTGCTTTTGGATACACACTTCTCAAAAATAAGGAAAGTTTATAGTAACAAGCTGTTTTAGCTGCAGTGTTTGTCTACAATGTCAAGATAACAAGCAACTTGTGTTCCATCTACATCTCAAGAGAAATTTGAGCAGTGAAAGTGGCCACGCTTTAAAAAAGGGATTATTAAAAGTGATACAGAATTAGAACATAGTGCAATTAATTGCTCAAAGGGCCCATCGGTGATAACTATTGTGACCCCTTAAATTAAGAAACAGTTTTAGCTTTAAATGGCAGTTCTAGCTTTCAGTTTGGCAGTGTACAAAGATCAGAATAGCAGACTGCCAGATTTTAAGTTCATGAGAGGGCTTTTGCTAGATTTTCTACCTTGGACTCAACTCTCCCAATGCAGAAAGGATTCTTTGGAAGTAATTTGGCCTCTGGTATCCCTTTGGATACATGTGTACAGCAATTTTGATGAAATTGTATTTCTTTTATAAACAAAATAATAATTCAAGGTTAATTTAATAGAGAAGGCAAGCAAATCAAACTAGAATCCCAAATTCATTTATTATATCAATATGGGATTTGGGTGGTCATATTTCGGAGTTCCATGTGTCACAAATAGTGTTGATTGATAATTTCTCTTATTCTGTTGTGGTAAAACTTTTGGTTTAGGTTCAAACCATCTGAAGGGGTGGTCAAATATTGGGGTCCATTTCAATTTTCTGACATTTTGAAGACTCCCAAGGATCATTTTGTGCATTGGAAGAATTGTGCTTAATATTTAAGACATTCCTCAAATTTATAAAAGAAAAACTCAATAGTTATTTGGTTTTGGGAAAAATAGACTCATTCTTGCATTATAGGACAAATTGTGTTTGTCCTTTTAAGTATGATTTGGTTTTTTAATTTACACAGATCTCATAGGAAAATTTGTTCCAACATTAATCTCTAATTCCACTGTAATTTCCTCAAATCAGTTTCTAGCCCCAATTTTTAAATACTTTCTTCTATCTTTTTAGCCCCCATGCTATATTAAAATGTGAATATTTCACTGAACAATTCATCTTCAGTCACAATAAAAATTATTAACTATAATTATATGAGTAAAATCAAATAACTATCAAAATCTAAAAAAACTCCCGTAGATTTATCAAATATTGTTTGTGAATAATTAAAAATACACAGGCATAACAATTCTTTAAAAACAATGTGTTTCTGTTGAACCAACTCTAATTCAAAGAGAATAATAAAGGCTAAGAAGGGGATTTTGTTGACAACTGGCCTCCTGGGCCATTTATGCTAGTTAGCTAGAGAGATGACCTGCTTATGAAAAATGTCACAACACTAAATTATTTTCTAAAAAATTTGAATATTTCCTGGATTAGAAAAATTTATTCATTTCCATCAAAGCTATTAGCTGTGTTGACACAATGCCAAAACCCCAGTATGTCTGATATAGTCTATTGAATTAAGCAGTGATTTAAGTGGCAGGTAGACACAATGTAAGAAAACAGCTTTCAGGGACAAACTATTGATTTTTCACTACATTCTATGTTTTTTCTTTACAAAAGGAATTCTAAGTAATTGTTGTTTATATTGGACTCATCAGTGATGCTTCAAACAAATTTTAATAGGAAATAACATTAAATTAAAAAAAAATCATAGGAACTCCAAAAAGTGGTATACATTACTACCACTATGTAATAAGATGTACCATAAAACATATTGGCAGTAAAGCTGTAGTAGATTATGATATGATATACTATGAAAAATTGGTCATCTTTATTTAGTATGAAATAGAAAGTTTCAGAGTATATACTCATCTTCATTTGTCTGATTATGACTCTGCATAGCAAATCAAAATAAAATTTCTTTATCAT
This sequence comes from Monodelphis domestica, assembly GCF_027887165.1. Classification (NCBI taxonomy): domain Eukaryota; kingdom Metazoa; phylum Chordata; class Mammalia; order Didelphimorphia; family Didelphidae; genus Monodelphis; species Monodelphis domestica. The sequence goes on from NC_077232.1 coordinate 218,672,795, forward strand.
ATGTATCTTGAAAACACCTGTCATCAGCTGTACACACACACACCTGTGCAGGTACGTATGCATGTACACACAAATGCATGACATATATAACAGAGAGATTTCCTGCTAAATGGAACAACTAAGCTTGTATGCCCCTGTGCTTAATCTTGCTGCTGATGAATATCCTCATGCCTAAGAATTTTGTAGATAACCCAATAAAAAATGTTGAAAATCAAAAAGGCTAATGGGAAGCAGGCTCGGGAAATGGTATCAATCTTTTTGGCTCTGTCGATAAATACTTTCCTCATTTCATCGGAGTTTTTTGGTGTGATCTGGACAGGATTATTTGGCCCCTTTGGGGTCACTCCATCTTTTGCTTGCAGACATGGTCCCATTCCATAGGCTGTAAAACTGAACCGACTTTCCCTTACCTCATCGTCCTGTCACAAGAAAAACAAAAAGAATCTCTATGTAATAGAATAATTTTCAGAAGGAAATGATCTGTGGTATTAAGGTATTTTTGAGTTGTGATTTGGACATATCTATCTATCTACATATATACATAGATATGTTTTGGACATATCAATACATATCTATAGATATGTCCATCTGTATATATATATATATATATATATATATATATATATATATATATATATATATATATATGTATACGTGTTTATATACAGATAGAGGAAGAGAAATTGGACCTATAATTTCATTGGTAGATGGAACTCCTACCAATACAGGTCATCACTTTCACTGAAATTTATAATCATAGAGAATTTTCTACTAAATTATGATCAATGTCAGGGGAGGTTATTGCTATACCACTAATTCACAAACAGAAAAAAATCATAGGTCCTTTACTCATTAATATATATATATATATATATTTCATGAAAAATTAGAATAATTAAGTTTCACTGTTAAAAGCCAGTTTTTATTTCCTGCTATTTATTAGGATCTTATACTATTATTTTAAAATAATCTGTCAATGTCAAATATTATGACAATATATTAAGTTGTTTTAAAAATATTTTAGAAGGCCCTAAATTAAAGCCTTTGGTGGTTCCTCACTAGATATAAGATCACTTATTCATTACCTCCATGACTCTATACACTTGTATATTGATAGGTACATTATTAAATAATAAAAGAATGAAGTTTCATGACACCTAATCTGTGTGTTTGATGGGAAATTTCACTTTTTGTTTAAATGAATCTAATTTTTGTTTTCTTTTTTTGTTGTTGTTGTTTTGCTTTTTGCTTAAAGTTTTAATGGTTTTGTTGGCCAAAATAATGTTATTGGATATTTTTGGGAAACTTTATTTTAGCCTTCATGTGTTCCACTTCTTAAATTTAGTTGGAACTCTGACTCTATGTGTTCCTAACTCCTGTTTTTTTGAAAAAAATGAAGACTATGATATATATTTTACCATAGACAAACATAGATATTTAATTAATATCTTTGAAAAATACTTTGAAATCTAAAATCATGGTTGGGTCAAGCTAATCTTTCCCAAATACTTTTCAAACATGCTGGGTCTTTTTTTACTTTTTTAATTTTAGGAGATATTTATCCCTATATTTAATTGAGCTTTGCTATTTCTTAATTTTTTAAACAATTCTAATAATTTATTATCCCTTCCTACTCACTTGAAAAAAGCAAATATTTTATGAGATTCTCATTTCTCTGTAAATCATTATTTGGGAGCAAAGAATATCAGTTTTTATTAATAGTATAGTTAGCCTAAAATATGAAGCTAAATTAATGGTGGTGTTTTATTGGAGCTGTTTAGGATATGTAACACTTCATCAAGAGTGTTTTCTTGTTGCTTACAGTTAAAATCATAGAAGATGTCATGAGTGTCTTGGAATGTTTTTATTCCTCTTCATTTAAAAATCAGAAAATAAAAGACATCAGGTTTTTGGAATAGGTGAAACAAGCACAAAATAAAAGACAAATGAGTAAAAAAAATAACCTTTTCATGAAATGATATTTGAAATTCCATTGAGGATGAGATTGAGGCTGAAATAGATGGTTTGATCAAATTACATTTATTTTTGTAACCTTGTAATGTATGATAATTTGACTAGAGAAAGCATAGTATGTCTATTTTGGGAAAGAGCTAGCCTATGAAATTTATAAGTAATTACATATATTGAATAATATCTGATATGATACTGATGAGTCAATTAACAAGCCAGTATTATTTGACATCAGACATGTCTTATACTTGATAATAAACATGGTGTGCATATTCACCCACACAGCCATATTTTCCATTCCCTCAGAAATACTATACTTTTTCTGCTTTGAAATCTTAATAAGTGTATCTTCTTGAGTAAATAAATCCCTGAGAGTGTACTGCTAACATCTAAGTGCCATCATCTAAAATAAAGCACATATAATTTTGTAAATAATGCTTCTTTTTTCTCTAAACTCCAGAGAAGATTGTAATAGCCACTGCCAAATTTGAACTACACTCTATGCAGATCAGTTGTCATCTACAGTGTGATCTAACGGAGTCTTTCATTATCTCTTTTCATGTTGAACTAAAGACAAATGGAAGAACTGTTACGTCATCTGTTCAGTTATATAAGATCATTCTTCACCTTTCCTTCTTCATATGTAATCAATCATTATCTTCTTGATGCTTCCTTCTAAATATTTTCAGATTTTTCTTTCAGATATACTCGTTTTCATTCTCACTTCCATAACCACATTTCAGACTTTTAATTTCTCATTCTCAGACTACTTGCAACAGTCTTCTCATCTATTTGTCTCCATTCTTCCAGTTCCTTTTGCAAACTCCTGGCAGACTAATTTTATGAAACATAAAGATCTTACAAAACAATCTCAGAATTCCTTCTGTGTATTCTTTTGTATAAACTTTATATCTATCTAGTATTTAAACAATTGTTTTCATATTGTCTCATTAAAATGTAAAATCTTTGAATATAGGGATATTCCTATGGCTTTTCACATAATAAAAACTTACTAAATACATGCTGACATTGCCAACACCATTGTTCTTATGTAACTTCCCTCAAAAACCTTTCAATGACTCTAATATCCCTTATGAGATAAATTCCAAACTCTTTAGGCAAGCAGCCAAAAGCCTCCACAATCTTGACTCATCTTCATTTTCAACCTTGTTTTCTATGACCACTCTATTCAAACTGTTCTCATCTCACCATATCACCATATTGTTTGCATTTACTAATGCCTCACCTACAATGCTCTTTACCTTTTCTCTTGGCTTATTTGAATCCTAATCTTCCTTGTCTTTCAAGACCTGTTCTCTAGGACACTTTTCCAGAGATGTATAGCTATCATCATTTTTCCCTACTCTGAACTCATAGGATTTCATCTATGCTATTAATTTGAAAGATAGCTAGATGATGACTCATATTATTGTAATAAATTATTATTTTTAAAATATGTTGTTTAACTTCTTCCATGTTCATTCCTTCATCAAGTAGATTAAAATACTGTTTAAAGACAGAGATGAAGCTTTGACAATACTTCCTAGCTTATATAGTTTCTTAAAGAGAAAATTTCTCCTAATGACTGTTAAAATTTAAATGTACAGATATATATTCTATATTATCCTTTTCAGGAATATACGTTGGGTGAATCAAAGAAATAGTTAGAAAGATCTAAATAAAATTTTGTAATTAATGGAAACCTAGCATCTTTTGTCCTCTAAATAGGAATATTTTTCTAAAGATTTATCTTTGTCTTGTCTTCAGTTTCATGTTTAACGTTAAAGGGAATAAATATATATAAATGGGATAAATATATGTATATATATATGAAGCAAGTTAAATAGTCAGTTACTGATGCTTAAAATATTTCCTATGCATCATTTTACTCAAATAATTTCATATAAAATCAAGCAAATTAAAATAATCTTCAGTGTGTTATAATTATGGTAAAAATTCAAAAGATGCTAATCAATTGATTTTTTGTGTTAAACAAGTAAAATATTTTTATTATCAAGATTTTAAATATTGATTTTTTTCACTTTATATGATAAACATATTATGATAAGTGCTAGTGTAATTCTACACTTAGATTCTTCCCTCCTGCCCCTGCAAAAATAGCTTACTACATGTTTCTACATGTCTTTGCCAAATAGGTAACTAGTGCTGCAATGTTGGAGAAATTATTTGATAAAAGGTTCATAGATCTAGATCTAGTTCAAAGACCATCTTAATCCAATCTCCTCATTTGCCAGAGGAGAAGAAAGTGAGGTCTTGGGAGTTAAATTTTTGTCATATGTAAAATGTGAGGGTTGGGATTGGATGATCAATCCAGTATCTTTGAGCTCCAAATTCTGCGAAGAGAATAAGGAAATAACTTGTGGGATGGGGTAAAAGGAGCCTAGTGTTAAATTTCTCAGGGTCAAGATGATAAGAACTGATTCTATCCCTCCCTTTTTATATTAGAATAAAAACATCCCGGAAGAAATGAGATGATGGTGGCTGCCAACTTAAACCCTCCAATAAAGTTTATTATGACACTCTAAAAGTATAATATTCAGAATGTCCCAAAAGCCTTAGTGCTTTTTGAAGCTTATTTAATCTTTATTTGTTTATTATACAGTTAATAAGCAGAAAACTGCACTAAGGCTTTGGAGTCATCCTGTATAGTACACTAAGTATTTTCTTATCTGTAGCAAATTGTTATCAAAACTTCAAAAGTTAGAAAAAATTAATCATTGGATAACATTTAAAAAGGAAATTTCAAGAACCCTAAAAGATTAAAAAAATTTGACTATACCCACAAGTTGATGTTTATAATTCAAAATATGAGCTTTCCAGCTCTTACTGAGCCCCAAATATTTAAAAAGTAGCAATCAATGCTAGAAAATTAGAAATGTAAAATTGCTATGACCTATCTAGCATGGCATGGTAGTTATAGGGCAAACAAGATCAGAAGGACTTAGGTTCAAATCCTACCCCTTGACTTATTCTGTTAGTCCTTTAGTATCCTTCCTAAGCAACTATTCAAATATAAATTAGGGAGAAGTTGCAAAATATGCACTAGTGAAAGGATTTTCCATGAGAAGCAGTTTATCATAGTTATTAAATTATAGTTCCCGATCCTCTCCAATCTTTTCCCACCCCATCCCCAAATGATATATTTAGCTCTATATTTTCTTTATATTTTATCATCACAATTATATTTCAGTTAATGTTTACTCCAAATCCTTAAGATCAAAGAAGTAGCAAAAATAATGGTAATGGCTGGCACACAGCACTTTCAGACTTGCTAAGCCTCAAAATAATCCTATGAAATACAACAAATTTAGAGATAAGAAAACAATTTCCAATGTATACTGTGAACCTTAAAAATTCTCAGACCCTACTTCATAAGGTTTGGTAAAGACCATTCCCCATTTAAACAATGAAGGAACTTAGATCAGGAATGTGAGACCTCTACTCCACCCCTACTTAAGCCTGCTTTAGGGGAAGAAACTCCTTGCTGAACAATGAAAAATACTTAAACCCATAATCAGTATTATAATTTCTAAAATTTCTAAAATTCTGGTTTCTATGACCATTATCATCATTTCTCTAGTTGTTATTTCTAAAGCTGTTATTAAACTGAGTATTCCTTCCAATCATCTTAAGAAAGGTTCTACATTCCATCATTTTGTAGCCCTTCTTCTCACAGAAGTGGCAGGTTACTGATTTATTTGTGAATTCCCGCAAACGGGCTATGGTCTCTCCCTTATTTTTCAATTGTCTCTTTAACATTTCAATTTCTTTCTTTAAATCTTCCACTGATGTATTGTCTTCCTCAGGTCTTTTTACACGACCCTTATAAACATAGGTTGCTACTCTCCTCAATTCTTCGAGGTCCATAGAGTCCGAATCAGGACAGCTAGTTTTAAAGTAGTCTTTTACCACTGAACAACAATTCTCAATGAGTTGCCTACATATTTGCCCAATGTCTCTTTCTCTGGATAAATCAAGGTCCATATATGTATTCCCTACGTCAATAAGTCTGTCCATAAACTGGGAGGGTGTTTCATCAATATGTTATCGGGTTTTTTCAAATTTTGACCATTTTTCAGGTCTATCCGAGCAAGCTCTCATGGCTGTCAATAATGCTTCTCTGGCCTGGTTTAGTTTTGTGTGATCTAGTTCAACATTGGGGTCTTAACAAGTTGCCTGACATTTATAGGTATTTAGGACACTTTTGTATTAGATCTAAAAATAGGCACAGCTTAAGAACTTTTGCCATAAGTATGGGTTTAAGTATTTTTCATTGTTCAGCAAGGAGTTTCTTCCCCTAAAGCAGGCTTAAGTAGGGGTGGAGTAGAGGTCTCACATTCCTGATCTAAGTTCCTTCATTGTTTAAATGGGGAATGGTCTTTACCAAACCTTATGAAGTAGGGTCTGAGAATTTTTAAGGTTCACAATACCCAGTTCACAACAGTTTAAGGTAGATTTTTGAACCTAGATCTTTATGTATAAAAGTCAAAGGCTTCTTGTATTATCACAGATTATATTTCTGAAAATGAAAATTCTATGGTAAAAATTTTTCTTATCTGTAAAGGACAGAAGAGGCATGGATAATGATGACACATGAGGCTGTTAATTATATCCCTCAGATATTACAGAAAGTCATTATGCTCCAAAAACCACCTTAGAAATGGAATTAGTAGTCCATAGTTAGCTATTTAAATCACCATCTAAAGTATCATCCTTGGAAGTGTTTCTTCCATGTGTATCTTCTCCATCTCAGTTTACTCATTTCTAAAATGATCTCTCCGGTCCATTATAGTTCTAATAGTCTACAATTCAGAGTAACCAAGGAGAAGAAAATGAAGGATCAGGACAAGAAATTCATATTTAGTCGAGAATTAACATTCTAAATGTACCATCTTGAAATTAGAAAAGAGGATTCCCAGGAAATTTTCTGAGAAATAACCACAATCCTAAATTTTTTTTTTAGTAATTCAGTATTTTAAAGAATATGTAACTACAGAGATGGAAAATCAATTGTAGTGATTTTCTGAAGTTGTGATGATTCAACTATTCAATCATAGTCACTCTAATAGGAGTTTGAGAAAGAATACATAGCTTAAAATCAGGAGACCTATAACATTTTGTGAAAATACCACAAGAATTTCTGAGAAAATACAATCCCTTCATGCAATTTGTTTTGTTTCATAATAACAAATAATGTACCATTCTGCATGTTATATGTTTGTATGTTTAGTGTTTTTCAATTATGAAATCTTTTGAGAATTTCTTGTACCTTTGTGGAATATCAATCAACAACGCATGTGTGAGAACCGAAGGACATAATGCTGGTTAATGTGAAGGTAAGTGTACACAGATGAACATTTCTTTTTTAATATTTGTTATTTTCTATACACATACCTCAAGGATAATTAGTATGTTATAGCTATTTATCTCAAAAACATAGAGGAAATTTCTCCTGATATTTTAAATGAATTAATAGTGACTCAAAAAATTGAACAATTTGTTGTTATCTCTATAGGTCTACCTGCTAGCCCATAGCTAGGTTTATAACTCTAAAAAGTAGCTTATTGTAATAATGTAGTATAATAGATGTTCTAGGAGATCATGAGTTCCATTACTAAATCATTGCATTGTCAGGTAGCAATCCTACAGGAAATATATTACAATAAAGATAAATTAAAGCATGGGCATTTTATCCCTATTTTTCACATGGTTTATCTCATGTTATTCAGAAATATTTTGGCATTTTTTGATAACCACATAGGAAAAATAATCAAATCATCCATAAACACAACAGTTTTCATCCAACACAATTTATAAATGCACACACATTCATACTGGCTCACAGACAATTCAGGGATGAACATCTACCATTAGGCATGTAATGAGCACACAGTACTCCCCAGTAGTGCAGGGTGGGGAAATCTGGACCAAGGGCAAAATTTTATTGTTATATAAAAAATGGAAGATCTTATTTAGTGAGGGAGAAAGGTAGTAAATAAAACATTAGGAAAAAAAGAACTGGACCAATAATTTTTTTGGAGTAATGTTCTTATGTATCTTTTGTAAATTGCATTATAGTGTTCCCTCATGCTCAAAGATAATTATAGCTCTGTACTATTTTATTCATTCTAACTATCCAACAGAAAAAGAAGAATAATTAGGAGAATCTTAGAATTCAACTCTAATTGGAATAATGGTGTATAACTTTTAGATCAATATTATTTTTAGATGAACATTTGATTACAAAAATATACTTTGATACACAATTTGGAAAGGAAAAGATTGAATTTAGTCACTCAAATGGTTATAGTTTGTGAACAACTTAGTAGCAGTAATTATTTTCTCTCATTCTCTCTCTCAGGTATTTAGTGAGGCTAGTGAACTTGGGATTTAATTTGGGGGAAGGAGATCACTTTAAAATAAGTTACCCCCCTTTGGGGGGTTCTTTGACTTTTTTGAGGTTGTCTATGACTTTTTCCTCTACCTTCCATTTTAATGTCAATTCTAAGACAGAAGAGTAGCAAGGGTTAGGCAATCGGAGTTAAGTGTCTTGCCCAGGGTCACACAGATAGGAAGTATCTAAGGTCAGATTTGAACCCAGGTCCCCTTGACTCCAGGATTGGAGCTCTATCCACTGTTCTACCTATCTACCCCCTTTTTATAACTTTCTTAGGGTCACAGAGTATGAATCAGAGATAGGACTTAAAACCAGAATGTCTTGTCTTATCAGCCAGCTGTATATTCATTGTTCCGTTTTTTTTCCTCTCAGTTGTGTTATTTAGTTATTAAGTGTTTAATATTTAATGTCAGAAGATCAAATCATAAGTAATCTCTTTTATTGAATGAAACCATTTTTTGTTCTTTCCAAGCTACTTTTCATGTTTACCACATACATGGTAATTATCAGTAAATTATCATAATCAATAGTTTATTAAAAATTAGAATATTAAAGAATGATTTCATGTGTGTTCCACTGCCCTGTAGTAAATATAATCAAACTGTTCTTTACATGAATTGACCTCATTGGTAAGAAATTAATTTTCACTAGATATATATTGAATGCTCATGAAGTATAAGAATCATAAACAATTTGCTTATTTTTTTAAACCTTTACCTTCTGTCTTGGAATTGATACTAGGTATTTGGTTCCAAGGCAAGAGAGTGGAAAGGACTCAGTAATGGGGGTTAAGTGACTTGCCCAGGGTCACACAGTTAGGAAGGCTAGATTTTAATCCAGGACCTCCCATCTCTGGGACTGGGTCTCAATCCACTGAGCCACATAGCTGCCCCCTTTGCCCATTTTTTTTTCTGCTGGAATATTGCTTGTGTCTTTTGATAAAGCAACATTTATTTGAATTTTTATATAATAAAAACATTAATGATATGACCTAGATGAGAAAAAATAAGAGATATTTCCCAAAGGCAAGTTCTTGCCATGCTATAGACATAATTTCCATGCAAATACCATGCAATTAAATGACAAAATATTAATCTAATAACTCTTGCATAGCAAATTTGTATTGTATATTTGGTGCTAACTAGAAACCAATTCAAACATCAAACATAAACAAGGCTGGGGAAAGCCACCCATATGGGAAACAGCATGCAGCTTTAATGGCACAGGGAAAATAGTATGGAATTACATGCTACAAAATAACTTAAATGGTCTATGAATCATTTCAAATTTCTTCCATCAAACAGCATTGGAAGCAAAGTTAGCTCAGATGAAATAAGCATGTTTAGTATACTTGAATGTTGACATATCATTTTCCATTAGCACAGATAGCACATAGAACATGTCCACCTTTCCTCCATTTTCATTAAATCACTTTTATATGGCATAGAACTCTCCCCAAGCTAAACACCATATGTAGGACAGTCTGCCAAGACATACTTATTGACTTATGCTTTTTCCTCCCTAAGCATTTGTCCTCATTTCATATTTGGAATGTAGCAGTATTGCAAACAGAAACTTTCATTTGTCATATGTATTTCAATCAAAATTCAACATGAGGAATTGGCTACACACACATATGGAATCTGAAAAGATATTTTTTTCTTCCATATAGCATTTGGGATGAAAAATCGTTGTGCCTCAGATCAACTTCCTTTTTTTGTAAAAAGAAAAAATAGGAAAGAGAAAGAAAATGGATTAATTTTTATTCATTTTGATATTAGTTTGTGTAAAATGTGTCAATGTTTTCATTTTGAGGATCATGATGAAAAAAGGAGCTATTTTTCTTTGAATATATATTTACAAGAAAACTTGAGCTAACAAAGAGCTCAGAAAAAATAGGGGGATGGTTAAAATGTCTCCCCTCTAATGAAAGACAACTGAAATGGGACACATTTTTTCACCTTGTAAGGAAAAGAAAATAAAGGAAGGAAAGGTCTAAGAAATAGCTAAGATGGTTTGTTATTATGTAAAGAAAAATGGGCTTTGTTTCTCCACCAGACACTGCCTGCATGCAGAAATATGCTGTTTGCCTTTAACTGATGACCACAATCTTCTAGCTGAAGTTAAGAAAGTGAATTTACCGTGTCTGAGAAACGGTAAAACTTCTCCAATGCAAAAGCTTCTGTCTGTGGGAAGGCAAAGTGGACCAAGAGGGATTGAGAAATCAGAGTCAAGTAATGTATAATTCAGTAAAGTTGCACATTTGGTTTGAATTACATTTAGCATCTTAACATAGGATATCAACTAATAGATTCTTCATAAAACAGTACTTTACCCCTCAGTACTGAACTTATAAAATTCTTGATTTTGCCCCGTAAAGTAAATTTTTAGTGTGTGCTGCTTTCAAGTCATCAAGTTTTATTTTTTACTTATTACATAAAAATAATATATATATATGTATGCTAATTATGTATTTCCCCCCATACATTTGAAATAAGTTTGCTCTTTCATCTTCCTAACATTTCCAGAAAGTGAAGATGGGTCAGTTACTTCAATCCTTATATTTGTATGTGAAGGAGAAAAAAAATCACTCATAATAAGATAAATATCAGTTTATTAATTCCATTTAAATTACTAGTCACTAACAGAACCAAAATTGATATCTTTTGACTTTTAGTCCACTATTTTATCCATTCAGTCATGCAGCTTTTATGATATATGACAGATATGGAATGTTTGTCCTTTTATACCTCCCTTTGCTGCATGTATTAACTTCAGAATGTTACTCCTCTTGAAACATCTAGTATATAATTCTACTTCCCTCTAATGCCTAGCAATAAAAGAGACGTGAATACTATTTAAAAAGAAAGGAAAGAAGACAAGTAAACCTAGAACAAAAAAGAGAGTAAGTAAGAACTTACTCTCCTATCCTCCTATCACCCTCCTTCTAATAAAACAAAGGTGGGATGGAGAAAAGGGACATTTTTGTAACTAAAATGAACAATAAATAATCGCTATAAAAGTTTGTCAACTGAGGAATCTGAAAGAGAACCTGAACTCTTGGAATAAAACTTTCCGTTATTGTCATAATCACTATCTAAAAAAGGAGGACTAGAAAATAATGTTAAGTGAAAGAGAATAGAGAGGAGGAGGTGGATGAGAAGATAATGGTGAAGGAGAAAGAAAGGGAATATATAGAAAAGTATTAAGGATGAGAATAATGATGAAGAAGAATGAAGATTTTTCTTATTTTAAGATCTATCCATCTAATATATTTTTCAGCATACCATTTAATATGGTCATATTTTGAAAAAAATATTATATAAATACTTCACACTTAAACTATAGCCAGATGCTTAGAGTACTCTTCTACAGTAGGATAATGAATTAGGTATTTCTAGAAGTGGAACTGGCTCGTTTGAGAACATAAGACATAGCTGGCTAAATAACCATTTTGGTATACATGAAACAGTAAGAAAGAACTTGACTAATTTTGTGAAAAGCCAAGAAAAACTAACCCCATCTATCATACTATAGTGGGATGAGCTTAAGAAAGTCTCTGATTCTTTTATGTCTTAAGGGATGAACATTATTCAAATGAAACTGTTATTTCTGAAATTTTAATGAACTTGACTTAAACATATTTGATCCTACGACTTCTAATCATTCTTTTCTGCCAGAATCCAACATAGTCTATAAAATTATATGCTTAAATAGGTGACTGCCATTTTTTTTAAAAAGGTAATCTGATCTGGAAAATCTGATAAAGTTAAGTCTTTTATTTATTATTTGTAATTATATTTTTAAATGATCAGAAAGAAAAAATACATGACAAAAAGGAACATAAAATATATTGATATGCTACTCTTTTCATTTAGTTAATTCCAGTGACCATTCCATATCCATATATATATATATATATATATCATATGAAGAAAAGACTAATAGGCACACGGATCTTTTCTTTTTGTCTCATCATTTTAATAAATAAAAGATATCTGGTTGTTGAGGGAAAAAGCTCAAAATAAAATTGTACTTTATCAGAGCCGACTGATTTAGGTCAATTTTAACTCTAAGCTCTTCTCTTATAATGCCTTTATGAATTAAAATATATAAAGCAATGCATTTTCTTAATTTGAATAATAGATTTTATTTGTATCAGTAAATGCCTTGGAGAATAATCTGGAAAAGTTCAAATATAGGTTATTCAAATATAGTACTCTGTGAATATTTAGATTTCCTTATAGTTATTTAGAGCACTCTGCTAATTTAGAAATTAAACAACACCAAATTGTTAGTATATTAGTCTCCCAGCCTGGTTATTTCCTTCCCTGGGGTTGCAAAATCATAATCTTTCCAGATAATGTTCACATCCTACCTTGTTCTTCTTTCTTTTCCGACGGAATCTCAATAGTTCCTTGTGTTGTCTGGATACAAAGTTGACAGCTGCATACTCTAGGAGTGCTGAGAACACAAAGAGGAGACATACTGCCATCCAGATATCAATAGCCTTGACATAGGAGACCTGGGAACAGAGAAAAGACCAACTGAGCAGGAGATTGTGAATGTTACTTTGTCACCTCCAAGAAAAATTAAAAAAAAATTGTTAGAGGCATGTTTAACAGCTGGGTTCTATCACCTGGGTTCCTATAAAATAAGAGTAAACTTAAAAAAAAAAACTTGGTGCCTTTCAGAACAAGTGCTTTTTCTGGAATTTTATCATATAAAGCTTTTCAAATACAAGATGATCATACTGCTCTCTTGTTTTTATTGCACTCTGAATTTGATTCCAAATTAGCCACCTACATGAAGGAGAAAAAATGCAATGAAATATAATTTTACTTTCAGAAAATTTAGTACATGAGAAATATGACTAAAGTTGAAATCTGTGTATGACATGGGTGCTACAAGTCTCCCATTTTCTCTAGTCACATTTTTCTAGTGCTTAATCTCTTTTGGGAGAATAATTAAAATTCTTTGATACAATATTAACACTTATAGGTCAAAAAGCACAATGAAATTGAAATGGTAACTTAATAGTTGCTATATGACAGTAAATCCCAGAATCCAAACAAATTCATCAAATAATTATAATAAGATCTAATTTTATGTAAGGCACTATCCAAGGTGGCAAGGAGATTGAAAAACAGATGATAGTCTCTGCATTCAGGCAGCTGCTGGCACTGGGGCTAGAGTCTGGAAGACATGAGTTCAACTTTAGCTTCAGATAATTATTGGCTCTGTGACCCTGGGAAATTCCCTTAATTTCTGTACCTCAATTAACTCAGATGTAAATTGGGTACAATAATTATGTTTACCATAGTTCTTGGCACTAGGAGGAACTTAATGAATTCTTTTTTCCTCCTTCCCTCCTTTCTTTCATGGAACTCACAGCTTAGTAAGTAAGATAAGACTACTGGTAATACACAATAATGACCAAGTCACTTTACTGCTCTAGTTTTCTCATACATAAAATACAGGAGTTAAATTAGATCAGAACTTCTTAACCTTTTCTGTATCATGGACTACTCAGAAGAGCCTTTTTAGAGAAATGAATCATGCACAAAGGAAACCAATTATGTGGAAATAAAGATGTAATTTTTAGCCATCCAAGTTCATGGAGTTCCTGCAATCCTTCCATAAGGCCCCAAGTTAAGAATTCTTGTTATAGATGATCCCTAAGGCCTCATCCAATTGCTACATTTTATATTTTTATACACAATAAGTACTTGAGAGATTAAATAAATAAATAAATTTTAGTCCTAGCTCTTACTGAATGAGAAGTAGAAAGACTTTTTCTCCTTCTCAAATATCCTTACTATTATTTGTGTTTTGGTTCCTTAAGTATTCAATTAGATATAGATGAGGTAACAGTCTTCTCTGCATATGATCTCAGCTCTACTCTATTGACTCTACCTCCCTCCCCATACCAAATCTTCCTTCCTTCCTTTGGCAATAGATACTACTGGAAAAAAGCACAGGGATGACCCTATATATTGGGATATACTAATTTCATTTCAGGGAACCCTTTAAGGGACTTATTAGGTTGAATGCATTAGAGATATAAAGACAGAAATAATATTGTCCCTATGTGCATAGGGAGATTGAAAGGATTCAAAACCTATATTTATAAATAAATAAAATGTAATCCAAGGAGGGAAATATCAATAGTAACTAGAGCACCAGGAAAGGTTGCAAGGACCCACTGCCAACAAATTACCTTATATTTTTTCAGTTAATGATCATTTTTTTTCTAGTCACCATTGGCTAAAGGAAAAAGTAGAAACAAAACCCTTAAAAATATGGAGAAAATCAAAATAGATTCTCATATTGGCTATGCTAGAAATGTGTGTCTCATTCTATATATTTAGTCTATCACTGATCTGTAAGGAGATCAGCAGCACTGTTCATCATATATCCTCTGGAATGACATATAACGTCAATGTTATATTAAAAATAATTTTCCTAGTACTGTTCCTTTTTATCTGAATTAATCTCTATTCATTTTTTCAAGTTTATCAGAAAGAATCTCTTCCATTATTGATTATAGCACAATAGTATTCCATTATATCCTTATACTATAATTTATTTAGCCATTCCCCAAATGCTTGTATTGATTTTGTATTATACTTAAATATGCCATATTGTCTCTCATGGAAAAAAATAAACTCATGGAGGCTAGTCACTATACTATTTTAATATTTTTATTATTCAACCCCAGGAGAATTTCTGGTACATAGTATATATCTAATAAATGTTTTTTTTTTGTATGATTGGTATGTGATTTGAACCTTGAAAGAAACCAAGGATGCTAAGAAGCAGAGATGAGAAAAGGATATATTATAAGTATGAGTAGCTGGATATACAAAGGTATGGAAGTAAGGGATAGAATTTCAGACTGAGGGAACAAGTAAGCTCAATTCTTTGCAATGATGTGTGTTATTATATAGAAAGAGAAATGATATGAAATGCCTGGAAAAGTGAGAGACGGTGAGAGATGTTGCAGTTTTTTTTGGTCTGGAAAGGTGAGAGTGAGAGATTTTGCAGTGTTATAAATGCCATATATGATATTTGTGTGTTATCCTAAAGATATTAGGCTTTTGAGGAGGATAGTGACATAGATCTGTTAACTTCAGTTGTTCATTTTTGGTATTTTAATGGAGGACAGATAGAAAAAGATCAGAAGCTTAGAAGCCAAATTAGTTTCCTTTCTTAGTTGTCCAAAGGAGAGTTGGTAAAGGCCTGAGCTAGGATAGTGTCTATATAAGTGGAGAGAAGGAAAGGAGTACAAATGATGGTGTAGAAGTAGTCTGAAGCAAGTATGACAAGGAAGCTTTGGGACTGGAGGGATGTTCAAGAGAAACAAAAATTTTCAAATGAGGCAGGCATGAAAAGAAATCATGAGTTTGGTATTAGATGTTCTATTTTCAGATGGTGATAGAACATTTAGGAAGAGATTTTCAGAAGGCAGTTAATGATAGAGACCTTGAATTTTGGAGATATTAAGGTATATGTGGAAGTCCTCTGTATTGAGATAATAATTGAATCCATGGGACTAGATGAAATCATCAAGAAAAAGTAGAGAAAAAATTAAAAGACCTAGGGCAGAGTATTGGGACACACCTAAGTTTAGAAGGTAGTAGAGATAGTAGATCCAGTTAAGTTAGTGTATAAACAGTCAATGGAGTCAAGGGCAAAAAAATGAGGATGGAATAAGAATTAGCCTGAAATCACAAGGTGGGGGAGGTATTGGTTTTCAAGTATAAAGACAAGGGTATGATGGAGAGGTAAATTGAAATACAGTTATTTAAGTCACTGAGGAATGAGGAAAGTTTGTTTGAAGACCAGTAGATTACAGTAATAAATCTAGGGAAATCTATGTTCTAGTTATAGTATTAACACATTATACAAAAAAAAAAAACCCTTACTATATTGTATGTACCATGACAACACAATTGTTTGTTCCCAATTATTTGCTCTCCAAATAAATACCATTCTTTTCAAATGAACTATCCACCCCCTCAATATCACTTCACCTAACATCTTTTACTGAAAGTTATTAATGATATTAGATAGGTTATATTATAATAGAAATTTAAATGACTTAATTCAGGCCTTTTTAAACATCAATACCCCTTTGAGAAAATGACTCCAAAAGTGTTTGTGTGAATGTTAATATGCTTGAGTGACCTAATGACATTGTCTGTTCTGAGTGGAAAATCCAGGTCTACCAAGTGGCATCTGACTCATTACAAGGAAATTCAAAATTGTCAATGACCCATGAGTGAGAGAAGAAACTTTGGTCTCAAACCAGAAGTTGAAAGTTCTATTTCAAGTCATTTGGGAGTTCCCATTTGCATTGGAATGACAGACTCAGTAATAAAAAGCAATCTGCTTGGCTTGGCTCAGAATTGCATTTAATGGAATCACTGAGGAATAAAAAACACCACATGCCCTAAGTTAGATTTTCCTACTTATCCCATGGAGATATTATGCCAACATATATTGTTTTGTTTTGTAAGTTCTCCTTTTCTCCTTGGATTATCATAGAAACACAGAACTGGGAATGGCCTTTTAAGGTATCAAGTCCACTTTTTTTTATTCTAGGGATAGCTAAGAAGCAGAGTGGGTAGAGAATTGAACTTAGAATCAGGGAGGTCTTAGTTCAAATTCAACTTCAAATACTTACTGGCTGTGTGATCCTGAGCAGGTCACTTATATTCTGAATTTCATTTTTCTCATCTATAAAGTTAACATAATAATAGTACCTGACTCCCAGGGTTACTTAGAAGGTAAAACAAGATAATATTTGTAAAGACCTTAGCACATTGCTACGTATGTGATATATGCTTGATAAATATTTATTAAAATGTTAACTTTTATAAAGAAGAAATTGAAGGTTACTTGCTTCAAAACACACAAAAATTAAATGGCACAATCAGAATAAGAAGCTAGGTTCTCTAACTCCAAATCCAGCAACTGTCCATGATACCATGTTGTTCCTTGCCACAGACATAGATTACAACAGCCCCACCTATTTATAGATGGTTTCATAAGTTTATGCTGTCAAAACAATTCAATACCTGGTGACTAACCCTCTGATGATGTCTTTCCACATTTGATAAGACTGATGTTGAGATGATAGATATACATTTTTCCCCAGTAATATAACTTGGGGAGACCCCAGGACCTCCTCCACAACATGAGGAAGAATTAGAGAAGGGAGTTCCTGAAAGCTCAGAACAGGGAGACGAAGCAAACCAACATTTGTTCAGCTCCTATGAACGATAAGGCATTGTATAAAATTCTATGGGGGATACAGCAGAACACAAGGCATTTTTTCCAAAGCAAAATTGGTGATTACAAACAAATACAAAGCTTAATCACTTCAAATGAATTCTCAAAAGTAATTGTATTGTATAATGACTTTGCTCCTCATTGTAACTACATTGTCCTTTGTGAATTTAATTCTAGCCAACAGTGGTGACTAATTGATTTTGGAAAAGCAAAAATTCTGTAGGCAAGAACACAGGATACAGCGGGAATCTTAATCTTCAAGATCCTATTATTCTATGTTAGAGCACTTCTTAAGTGGGATATATTAGTCAAATTGGATCATGTGATTGTAAGATTCAGAACTATAAAGGACCTTAGGGATTGTCCTCCTTTCCCTTCCTCTAAACCCCATTTCAGAAATAAAAAAATATGCCTCCAGAAAGATTATGACTTAGTCATGGTCATAGAGATAGTAAGCAACTAAGGAAGATTGCAACTTGTGATAATAAGCGACCAAATACAGTATGGTTTTCACTACAACATATATGCTGACATGTACCTATGCTTAAAAGCTTTTCTATAGAGAAATACCATTTTGTAATAATGATATCAATATATTACATCAAAAGTTCTGTTATACTGTATGAAAGCAAAATTGTCTGTGTCCGATTTCCTGATACAAAATAAATATCAGAAATGAATGGGGTATTTATGTGTGTTGTATGTATATATACATACATATGTATATATACATATGAGAGAGAGAGAGAGAGAGAGAGAGAGAGAGAGAGAGAGAGAGAGAGAGAGAGAGAGAGAGAGAGAGAGAGAGAGAGAGAATCCATACTTTGGCTATTTGGAGGAACATAGAATTTCAATTGAATGGGGCCATAAAATCAAATTCACATCTAAGTAGAAGTCTACTTTCTCTGATATACTCTATAGCTTAATCTAATCCAATTCAATAAACATTTATTAAGCACCTACAATGTGCTTGACATTAAATACTGGGAGTATAATTACTAAAAAGAAAGATTCTCTGCCCTCAATGAGCTTATAATCTTAAAGTGAAGACAATACATTGTCAGTCCACTTATGCAGATCATAGCCCATTCATAATTTCTACTCTTAGACAATTTCCTGAGTATCACAGAGATTGAATAAGTTACTTTTGGTTACTGATAGTATATATGTCAGAGGGGAGATCCACTCCCAGTTCTATGCTCTATCCATGATATATTGCTGCCTTTCTGAGTTGCAGAAGAGCTAAATTCTTGGATTAGTTCATGATGAAACTGATTTTGCTTTCAAGTTAGCCTTCCTCTTAAAAATTTTCCCCACTCTATTACACTATTTGAAAAATAATCTTTATTGCAGAATTAAATTCAATATGCTTCTCTAGTGCATGGTTCAGAGAAGGACTCTAGCATTTTGTAAAATTTCTAGAGAAGTGTTTGCCATCTCTCTTATTTGTTTCCTGTTATATTCAAAAATATGATGATGACTAGAAATAAGGAAGATCAAAGCAAAAACAAAAAATAAAGATTTTTTTTAAAGCTGGCATTTAAAGCAAAAAGATTGTAT
Source organism: Monodelphis domestica (assembly GCF_027887165.1). Taxonomy (NCBI): domain Eukaryota; kingdom Metazoa; phylum Chordata; class Mammalia; order Didelphimorphia; family Didelphidae; genus Monodelphis; species Monodelphis domestica. The sequence goes on from NC_077232.1 coordinate 218,692,041, forward strand.
TGGAGTATTCATTGATAAAGAGCACTATGAGAACACTAGGCAATAAAACATGAGCTTTAAAGAACATTGAGATTAATTATTCCTGGTAGCTGTGGCAGGTGTCTTCATTCTAGGTTTATAAGTGATAGTATGAGATTTTAGATGCTACTCCCATAATAATTATTAATCTTTATGCACTAGAAGAATCTGAGTTTTCAATTTTTTTTCAAATTCTGTTTATTCTCTTTCCTACACTGTCCAATCAGGAAAGAAGAAAAACAAAATTCATGTAATAAAGTAAAGCAAAATGAATTCCTATAGTGTCCATATCTAAAAAATCATGCCTCATTCTGAATACATAGTTCAATACTTCTCTGTCGGGAGGGGGGAAGCATAGCTCTTAATACTCAGGAATCATGGTCAGTCTTCATATTTAGAAGACATCTTAAGTCTTTCAAAAGCTTTTCATATTTACAATGCTGTGCATTGTTCTGGTTCTACTCAGTTTACTCCTCAGTAGCCCCTGCAAGTTTTTTCCAAGTTTCTCTGAACTGATCCTTTTGATAATTTCTTGAGATTTAATAATATTCTATTACATTCAGATTCCAAAATGTGTTCATCCAATCCCTAATCAAAGGGTATCCCCTTCATTTATAGTTCTTTCCTGTACAACAACAGCTGCCAGAAATATTTTTGAACATTTTGATCTTTTCCATTTTTCTTTGAACTTTTTGGCTTATAGGTTGCAATCCAAATGGATGCTTCAGATGACCTACTTACATCTTCAATGTGGAAAAGATTAAGAACAGCAGCAACACCAAATCTCAACTTCTGGTTAAATCAGTAATGCACTTTAAATGTGACCCACTCTGTTTCATGACAGAAAGTATATTTATGGATATGGTATTTTGTGAATGCTTTTTAATGCACTTTAAACAAAATAAAACCTTAAATATTTTTTAATGTTATAGGTGCAATAGAATATTTCTCTGTTCATTTTTCTTGTTGTTATATACTTTGTCCTTTCCCGAGGAGGAGTAGAATACCAGGCTGCTACATCAATTGTTTTTCATTATTGTCTTTTTAATCTATTCCCCTGATAGACTTCTCTATTTTTTTTAAACTAACGATAAATCATTTTGATGGTTTTGTGTATTCATTAGTGTTGGAACTCCTGGTCTCTGAACTCCTTCCAATATTGTCAATCACAACTCAGTTATGAATAGACCACAGACATTCAGTCACTTACTTAGGGATAGACTGTTAGAAGCTATTAGAGGTGGGATTTGAGCAGAGGTTATCCTGATTCTGAGCAAACCACTGTATTTAATTTGTCAATTTAGCTGTGAATATTAGGGGTAGGTGGTAGAGTCAGACCATAGAGACTCTCAAGAGATAATTATTAAATTTTCATTGTGAGAATTTATAACTTGGAAATCAATTGACATTGAAAAATCAGGGCTTAATTTGTTTTGTTGATTACATAGATTTAGAGTGCTAAAATGCTAATTAATATTAAACTTAAAAATGTGTCATATGTACATTTTCTCCTTTAGAGCCAGGTTTTAAATGTCTCCTAGCATGTCTGAATTTTCTGTACCAAACAGAGTTCTTCTTTTAAGAAAATTATTCTATTTGTAAGGCACATTACAAATTACTTATTATACAAGTGATTATATAATTAATATACAAGCAATTTAGTTTAGTTGAAGCAACATTGCTCTAGAAGGAAGAATTAAATGACTTTTTTTTTACTTTTATGCTAAGTACTATGTGACTGACATAGGACAAGTGACTTAATAATTGGATCTCAGTTTTCTCATGTTTGAAATGAAATTAACGAATTACATATTCTCAAAGGCCCCTTCTAGGTTTATATTTTATGACTCTGGGATGACATAATTCATAGCTTAAATATTTGAAGATGTGATATTATACATTAGGTGACATCTGTTTCTCTACATTTAATTTTCACCTTGATGAAATTAAAAAGTAAATTCTGAAGGGGTCTGCTTTTTGTTTTCTTCTTAGAACTAATCTATGAATTTCCCTAACATCTGAGTATTCTGTCAATGTTAATAGTACTTGTCTATTAAGTGTGAGGCTGGATAGATGGACACCTATAATTGATTCTCTATCTCTGCCTGAGCCTGTCTGTCTCCCTATATGTTCCTCTACTTTCCCTGTCACTTCTCCATGCACATTCCCCTCTTCCTCCTGCACTTCCATCACTATTGTATCATAAGCTCATTTTGTAATCATAGTCTCTCATTCTTTTTCTCTTGCTTCAAAGACTTGTATTTATAGACTGTAATGGTATAAGATGAAAGATGCATTAACAACAGATTGCAAATTGCTTTACCAAATTCAATTTGAACCAACAGCAGTGACAGTCTGTCAAAGGGAATTTTTTTTTAAACCCTTACCTTCCGTCTTGGAGTCAATACTGTGTATTGGCTCCAAGGCAGAAGAGAGGTAAGGGCTAGGCAATGGGGGTCAAGTGACTTGCCCAGGGTCACACAGCTGGGAAGTGTCTGAGGTCAGATTTGAACCTAGGACCTCCCTTCTCTAGGCCTGACTCTTAATCCACTGAGCTACCCAGCTGCCCCCCAAAGGGAATTTTTGAAAGGAATATGGCTTAACATAGATGCTAAACAAATAGTCAATTGATTCAGGGGGGTGTTGGGAAAAGAAACAATTAAATTGACTATAGAAGATTTCTTCCAATTCTAAATGTTTGATCTTATGATTATGTACTATGTATCACAGACATAAAACCTAGAGGTAAGGCTGAATCTTTTACTTTTCATTTGTTTTGTTGTACTCATTGATGTCCAGGCATGATTTAATCAGAGTAGAGATCTCTCAATGAAGAGACTCCCTTTATCAATGTGGAACTGTATGTACTCTGAAAATTAAAATCTTAGAGAGCTGGCTAGGAACAGAGAAAGGCTGTGTCATATGGAGGATTCAACTCTTGAACTGACCTCTAACCAATACCATTGTACATTTTAGTTGATTATCTTCATATAATATAGACAGTCTTCTTATAGCTCCATAGAATTGTGATTCAATTTAAAGTTAACAATTATCTTACAATTAAAACTCTATAATGACTTGAGTATAACTGACCAGCAATGTTGCTGGACCACTTTGGTCACTGAGGTAGGTAAAGAGGATTAGGCCCTGGTAATCAGTCTGTATCTTTCATACTACCATTCATAGCCACCACCAGCTATCATATCATGCTAGGATAGATATGTATAACTTAAATCAAATTATCTAATCTTAGGGAAATAAGGAGAGAGGAAGAGAGAATTTAGAACACAAAATTTAAAAAACCCTAATATTAAAAAAGGTCTTCACATGTTATTGGGAAAATATAATATTAAATAGAAAAAAAAGAAAAAATATATTATGCTAAGCAAAGTAATCAGAGTGTAAGCCAAAGAAGAAACAGATACACAAGGAGAAAAAATAATACAAATTTAGCTTATTAATCCTGTCTAATACTCTTTTTGGGCATCTAGGAAGCACTTTACATAGAGTACCAGCTCTGGAGTCAGGAGGACCCATCTCCTTGAGTTCAAATCCAACACCAGACATTTACAAACTATGTGTTCCAGGGCAAGTCATTCAACCTAATTAACCTTAGTTTCTTCATTTGTAAAATGAGTTAGAGAAATAAATGGCAAAAAACCTCTAGTATTTTTTTTATGAAAACCACAAATAAATAACAAAATGTAAGAATCATCTCTTCTTACCCATTCATGGGCCATATTTCTAATTCACTCTTCTTGCCCCAGGCTGAAGTTCCCTAGCAAAATTCTTCTTTAGGAGGCATGTACAATAATCTTCCTAAAGTCAAAGTGAGACCATGTGCTCTTATTGTTCAATAAATTCTAGTGTCTCCTGATTGCCTCCCTTATCAAGTGAAAAATCTACTGTTTTATGAAGCCATTCTTATCCTTGATTTCTTCATCTATATATTAGGAATAATAATATCACCTTCATTTCATAGAGTTGTTGTAAGGGCTGATATGTCAATAAAGCATTTTATAAAATTCATAGGTGCCCTATGAAATATTGTCATTTTAACACATTTTATAGTCAGTGATTTTTTTGTATAGACCAACTTCCATTAGGAGTAGATAGGTCTTTTAGTTTTCTTTTCCTTTTCCAGGTTTAATTTTCTGGTGCTTGGCAACCTTTACCATTCTATCTTGCCCTTATGTCAGATAACAGTCTCTCAATGTTGTCACATTTGTTTTTAGGTAAGATTTGAATATAGAAGAATATTTTAAAATAGGCTGGGGTTTCAAAAAAGTTGGCCAAATCTCTACCCTTAGACGCAAACTTGTTCTTGTTCAGATCTACTTTAGTAACTTGAAAAGTTTTGTCTTTAGCCATCCAGCAATATCTAGTTTCCAGTGGAGAGAATTAGCGCTATAGCATTCATAACAAGTGGCAATCTGGCTTCCCACTTCCCACTTCTGATTGGGAACTTAATACCTGATAGATAGACTATTCCATTTTGAGGTAATACTGATAATTGTGTAGTTTTTCTTCATTTTGAATTGAAATTGCCTTTAAATGTCCACACAAGGGTCCCAGACCTACTTTCTGGAGATATAGAATATGGAGTTGTCCTACTCCATGATAATTCCAAACATATTTCAAGACAAGTATCTTACCTGTACCAAAACTTTCTTCTTCTTTTTTTTTTTAACATTGAACATTCTCTTCTTCTCATTAGAAGTAGCTAGGTAGCATACTATTATACTCCTGGGCCTAGATTCAGGAAAACATAAATTCAAAGCCTGCCTCAGAAATATGCTAGTTGGATGATTCTGGACAATTCACTTTACTTTAGTCTTCCTTAGGCTTCTCATCAGGAAAAGGAGGGGGTCAGACTCAGTGGTCCCTAAAATTCTTTCTAACTCTAAACCTAAGCTTCTCTGATTCTATGACTTGCTTTTCTATACCCTTCACCCTCCTTGCTAATCTCACCTGGTTGTATGCTAGTCTATCAATAATGTTCTTAAAATGTTATATTTAGAGCTAAATACAGTGATCCCAACATAGCCTGACAAGAACACTGTAAAATGAGTCTGGACATCGAACCACAATAATTATTTTGGCAGATATGTTATCCTGATGATCTGAACTGAACTCAAAATTAACTCCTTTTCTTTCACCTAAACTTGCTTTTGTTATCAATCTGGTAATTGTGAAATTTGGGGTTATTTTTTAGCTAAAGTGAAGTATATTAAATTTTCCTCTATTAAATTTTACCTACCCAATTTCACACTAGATTTCTTCTGGTTAATTCTAGATAAAATGAGATAACATGAAAATCACTTTGCAAACCTTGAAGTTATGTGTAAATTCTAGATATTATTGCACTCTGATAAGATCTTACTGAATCTGAATTCTGTCATCTAAAATGTTAATTTAAAAGAGTAAAAAATAAGTTTTCCTCTCAGCTTTATGTTATCCACAAATTTTACAAATATGCCTTGTAGGTCTCCATAATTGTCAAAGAAATCTCCAAAAAATAAAATTATTTTTACCACTTATGTGTTTTCATTAAGGTTGACTATCCACTCCCACCAGCCACCGCTTGGAGCGCTATTTTCTGTCTACCCAAATCTGATCTTTCTTTTATGTACTTTAGTCTCTATGAAGCTTTTCCAAATTCTTAAAGCACTTTTTCTTCCATTACTCTCTGAATTCCTACAGCACTTATGGTCTTGATTACTTAATTTACCTCCTGATTATATTTTATTCATTATATTTCACTGTTTTAAGAATGTTTGTTTTCTCTTTTTGAATAGATTCTAAGTTCCCTTAAGGTGAGAGTTGTAAAGCCTGAGCATCTCTCCAAAGTAACTGAGCACAGTTTAAATTTTCAATTAAATATTTGATACTTCTTTACTCATGGTTGATCAAGGTCTCATTTATTTATACAACTTGATAGCATCATTATTAATATATAGTATGCTATGATTCATTCAACAAAAGAGAAAAAAATAAAAATAATCCTAGACATCAAAACAAAAACAGAACACAAGCCTGAAATCCATAACTAATTTTGCTCAGACATAAATCATAAAGCTCTCTATTAGGGAATACCAAGCATATTTGGAAGCAATGAGATAGATTTTTATATTTTTATTTTTGGATAATTCAAGTAGAAGAAAGCAAGCTAATAAAGGGTTAATATGATTCTCTAACTTCCCTCCAGCTTAAAACTCCTAAAAAAAACAAGCTTTTCTCTCAGATTAGTCCATGTGGAAAATCAATATTAAAAGTTCACATTTGGTTAGTGAAAGAATGATCATTATTTCAGCTAGTAACAGGGAGAACTATGGTATGGTTGTAAAAATAGAAATAAATGACAAGGCTTATTAGCTTAAATTATGAGCAGATTTAAAATGTATAATCAGATCAATATTTCATAGGATACTAATTAACATAAGACATTTTGAAAACATAATGAAATGTTAATAATATGAGATTTAATTCTGATATTCCACCTTTAAATTTTGGGAAAGCATACTGGGTAGTGTAGTTCATAAATGCTATAGCACACAGATAATTAACATAGTTCCTATTCATTCGCATATTATTGAGAAATTTCATTTTTCCTACTTTTATTCACATAAACAGATGCACATGACAATAAGAGTAGAGTTGAATGTACACTCTACTTCAAAAGTGAAAGCCAATCATTAAAATTATTATCTTTGTTCAGCCCCAAGCACATTGGCATATGCATGTGGATACTAATAATTTGATGATGATGGAGAACATTGTTATGATGAAAATGATTGGAAAGGTTGTGAGACCCTGGAGAAGAATATTAGGGTAGGATATGGAATATTCCTTTCTTGCCAGTCTATAGAAGGGGAAATTGATGTTTGTCAATTGGCATTCCCTTTAGAGAGCAAAAAACAGCTGACTATATAACTTAGGGAAAGCTTGTAATAAAAAAGAGCTGGTATTTTTAAGTATCCCTGGGAGAGAATACTGCAATTTTCTCAATTATGCCCGGTCTGTGTGTATACATGCATACATTTTGGAACATTCTATATATAGTAAAGATCATTCTCACTTCTGATCAAATCATGGCTATGTAAAGGCTAGAGTGTCATCTACTGAAGATCATTCAAATGTTGTCAAATATTCATTCAATATATGCAACCATAATAATGTTTACTCACCTTAGGAAGAGAAGCCCTGGATCCTGAGCTTTGTGTAGTCATAGTCAGCACAGTTGTTATCCCCAAAGCTACCCTGGCTGGAGCTGCATCCATGTTAATCCAAAATGAAACCCAAGATAGGATAACAATCAGGAGACTAGGTATATACATCTGGATCAGGTAGTAGCCCATCTGACGTTCAAGATGGAAACGAACTTCAATACATGTGAACTTTCCTGATGATGATGAAAAATACACATTCATCTTTTACTCATGAACATATCTTTCTCATATCAATGATTAAGTAGCTTCTTAACTGAAATAAATTGGTGTCTCCTAATAAAACATTGTATCATACCCTATTATTTCTGTTCATTATGCTAAGACAGGAAGGAAATACTAGACCAATATTTCCTAAATGGATATAGCCTTGAGGGAAGGGAAGGGAATTAGCATTTATATAGCACATAGCATGTCCTAAGTACTATTCCAAGTGCTTTTTATGAAAATTGTCTCATTTGATGCTCACAACAACCCTTGGAGATAGGTGCTATTATTATTGATATTTTACAATTGAGGAAACTGAGGCAAACAGGGATTAAGTGATTTGCTCAGGATAACACAGCAAGTAAGGATATGAGGACAAATTAGATGTTTTCAGGTCTGGCTTTCTGTTCACTGGGCCACTAGCTGCAATGACACAATTTTGATCTTGCAATGTATTAATGAAATCTATTTGTGCACAAATCAGTGGTCATCTTGAGTCTAGGTGCATGAGCCAGTACAAATTTTATAAAATGGATAAAAGATTGACCTCTCATTCCACTGACATTTATTGAGTGTCAATTATTTGCTATGCACTGTGCTATGCATTGATGATTCAGATACAAAAATAAAATAATTCTTAACTTCAAGGAGCTTATGTTCTACTAGGAGAAAATAAACACTTAGGTAAAACTAGTAACAAATAACTTGGAGAAGAAGGCACTAACAATTGACAGGATCAGAAAGACATCAAGCATATCTGAGGATGATTACAAATGTAAGCCAAAAAGATCCTGGTCAGGTTCTTCTTCAAGTCCCTCCCTTCTTCCCTTCCTTTCTCCCTCCCTCCCTTCCTTCTTTCTATTCTTCCTCTTTCCCTTCTCTCCACCCTCTCTTCCTCCCTCCTTTTTATTCTTCTTTACTACATGGAGGAACAGTTAAACTTAGAGAAGAGGTAAGGGGGAGTGTGAAGCTGGAATATATTTGTATTTACTGGATTAAGATTAAGTAAGAAGTAAAAAAAAAGTCATAAACTGGGGAATATTCTTGTGTATGTGTTTGTGCACCCAAGAGATGTAATTATGTGATTCCTACTCATAGTTGACAGTAGGGATGGATAGTTTATATTGCTTTAGGCTACAATATCAAATTGTATACTCAGTGGATATGAGGCCATGACTAAAGTTTAGTTGCTGTAGAGAAAATAAGGTCTGGCACAATTTCTTCAATGGGAAGATCTGATAGTCAACCAGCCTTTCTTTGAAGACCTCCAGTTGAATAACATTTATAAAATGGTACCCTACACAATTGCATGATTGCTGAGGTCATAGTTAGTGCCAATATTATCCCTACTAGATAGACAGAGAAACTTAGGCTCAGAGAAATTTTGATTTGCTGATTCTCACATGGGCAGGTGGTACAGTGAACAGAACATTGGACTTGGAATCAGGAAGGCTTATCTTCCTAAGTTCAAATCTAGCCCTAGAAACATACTAGATGTGTGACCCTGGGCAAGTCACTTAACCCTCTTTCCTCATCAGTAAAATGAACTGGAAAAATAAATGACAAACTACTAAATGTCTGAAATTATTCAACAACAATGACTCTCATATAGCAAAAGTGGAATTTGAATCAAGGCTTTCTGATTTCAGATTCAGTACTCCTTTCACCAGACACTAGAGACTTCTACAAGAATGGGCAAATTATTACCTCTAGGTAGATAGAATAAAACTTAAACATAATAGTCACAAAAATTCAAAACCACATTTTATTCATATGGTTACCACTATAATTAAAAAAAAACACAAAAGAAAACAAATATATGGGAGGAAAAATAACTAGCTAGAGAAAGAAAAATACCTCATGAAAAAGTTATATTGACTCCCCAAAATGATGGAGATTCAGGCAAAAAGTGATGAAACAACATTACAAGTTCTTCTAGTGATCAAGAATTAACTGTTCTTTCAATCTCTTTCTACATTAATTCCCAGAAAACCCAATTTAGACATAAAAAGAAAATGAAAAATGAAAGAATTGTAATGATTAATTTGTTCTGGATACAAAAGAAAAAAAACATACATGAACATGGGAATAAGAATGAAATGAAGAAGGAGGTAGTACAGGCTAACACTGACATTCTAAAGTAGGGGTCAACATATTATTTATGAAAATAGACAATAACCATAGAAATTAGAAACAGGAAAATTTTGTGGTGGGAATTCTAGCAATGGTAAAACTAAGAAATCCAATCAATGATGTTTTAGGGTGCTGCTAGGGTGCTCCCTAGCACGAACCTTTCATGTCAGTTCCAACATTAGGGTGAAGAGCCAGAACATGACTCTTACTTTATCCTCCATTTTAATAGGAAAAAAAGCTGTTAATGTTTTCTGTCAGAATCTTTATGACTTTTCCTTTGAGGGAAATTTATCAAAATTTGTCATGCTGGAGTAAATAATTCATGCTTTTTGAAGATATAAAATATCAGTTCTGTTCTATTTTGTTGGGGGTAAAGCCTTGACTTTAGCATAGTTCATTTTATTGAAGAATTTTGTAAAGTGTAAAACACATACTTATATAATCCAGGGCTATTATTCAAGTTTAATTTTACCATTTACCTCAGGGAACTACAGTACAAAAACACTGGGCTATTCTAGATTCTTGATTTCCATTTTTTTTCTTCTGTCCTATGGAGGAATAAATAAAGAGACATTTGGGGACTATTGAAAAGTTTCCTAAATATCTTGGGTCTGAAACTATCATGAGCAAGGGATCATTCACAGTGGTTTAAAAGAATGGAAATGGTTTGAAAAAACTACTGCTCAGGAAGAACTATAAACTAACTGAATTAAAAAGAAAGCCAAGCAATAGCAATTGGTATGTAGCAAGGTGGAAAGTCAGGGAATGAAGATTTCTAGGACCATTGAAATATAATTAATCAAGGGAACTGAGTTGAGTTAGGGAATCAAGTAAAGTCACAACTGGAGTGTAAACCTAAATTGGTGAATAGGGATGATTAAAGGGACTTGGATTTATCAGAGGCAAAAATGAAGGAATTGGAAAAGTAGGAGAACTTGTTGTTAAAGAGGAAAATTAGAGAATACAAGATTTTAAAGGTTGAGCACTAGGGATTTATTAGTAAGTGGGAGGATTATGTCTAATGTATTTGACCTCTAGAATGATCTATGATATCAGTGTATTGGAAATATCAACTATGTAAATCTTCAGGTTTGTATTATATAATAGTTTTACATTGCTCTTATATCCTGTTGTTGTTCAATAGTTTAAAATGAAAAGTTTGATTTGCAATGATAGAAGGGGCTTCCTTTGTGTTAGTTTACTCCACCATTTATATCTCAGTTCTGTTTTCCCCCGTTCTTCTCATTATCATTTCCCACTCAAGAAGTGAGGTGGGGATATTGACTTCTGACTATAAAGGGAAGCATTGTACCAGGCAACTGATATCCTCAAGTGAAAGGTTGAGACCTAATTACACCAAAATAGTTGTGAATAAATTGATTTTTTTTATTGTTTAAAGGCATAAGTATGGTACTCATTTTATTAAACTCTTATTTTTCTGTCCCATTAACCACTCTAAGACAAAAGGGTAAAGGTTAGGCAATGGGGTTAAGTGACTTTCTCAGGGTCATACAGCCAGGAAATTTCTGAGGCCAGATTTAAACCCAGATTCTGACTCCAGTCCTCATGGTCTATCCACTGTTACCTAGCTGTCCCAGGACTGTTTACTTCTAAAGGAACCCATTGTTTTGTTTGTTTTTGTTTTATTTTTGTAATGTGAAGAATACCTTTGTATGTTGTGAAAACATCTCTAACTTCATTTTCTCAATTTGAATTTGCTATTGGCATAAAAATTTTAATGAAAATGTTTTTAAAATCGAGATCATTACCAATTCAATTCAAGTAGTGCTTAATAAAATAACAATTCAATATAAGAACAACAGTAATAATTAAAACAAGCCTTTGGATTTCATTGTAACAAGAGTAATTTCTTTAGAAGAAAAGTAACTATTCAGAAGTTATAGGGAAAGAGTGAGGCATGGCTTTTAGTGTATAGAAATATGACCTTGGAGTCAGAAGACATGGGATATTTATATAAAACCCATCTATACAGACTACCCTGGTCATATGATCTTGAGTAAGTCATTTAACTTCCTTATGTTTTAGTCAACTCTCTAAGATCATGAGTTTCAGAGTTCTTGACCCTATTGTGTAAAGGGAGCTGCTGCATGGAGTAGTTCCTTTTATGAGTAAGTCTCGTAATATTATTCCCTTTTTTGCATCCAATTCTAATTATGGCATGGAGCTGCCACTGGATTTTTGAAGTATATCGTAATAGAACCCAATCCTGCTCTCATCATGGCTTGTAGATTTTCTAGGGTCTTGAAGTCACTCTTAGTAAAATTTCAACTCTTGCAAGTGCAACTGAGGTGTAAAGGCTTTGAGCTTCAATATAGTGGCAGTACTTGTATGTTAACCAGGGAGTAGAGTAACTAAATTGAGAGAAGCTTGGCCCCCTCAGCTACAAAAGGATGGGTGTTTTAGTCATAGAAGCTTTTTAAGGACATCATCTCAGTTACATAAGGGCTGTAATCTGTCAGTAGAGAGAATATCCCCACCAGCAAAGTCACAGGTTGCTGAAGTATGGATAGGTTTTAAGTAGGTCACATCTTTACTATGGAATAAAGCAAAACCAACATCATTGTCAGTTCAATATGAATGTTATCTTTTTTACATACTTAGTTCCCTAAAGAATATATTCTGCCAGTGCTGCTTAAAAAATGCCTATTACTTTTTGAAGATGGCCCAACTATGCCAAGCAATAGGCACTATCAAATCAATGAATTCAAGTTTAGCCAAGATTCTGGCAGCAGCTGAAAATCTCTGGAAAAATTGTCATTGTGAATTTGCTCTAAATGTAGTTTTGCAGCTTCTCCCAGCCTTTTCTCCATGGTCAGTTCTATTGATTTGAATACTGTGGTGGTTAGATGATGTGAGATGCACCAGGAAGACTGGTTGGCCACGCTTGTGCACATTTGGTACAGAACTTTGTGCATGCATTCCTTGAGGATAAGCTCTCCCATTCTTATAGTTTTCCTTTCAAACAAAAATTCTCTAAAGAAAGGTGGAAGTGAGGGCCCAACATCTTAGAGTGATTGAATTTATAAGACAATAAAAGAGGAAGGACAACTAAAGAATAAGCTTTTACCTGCATCACAATTTTGCCTGGATATAGAGGATGGAGCAGCCAGAAATTTCCTCTACTGGAAATCTCCCCCTTTTGTGCTCATTCAGGAGTCAGGTAAGTGGCTTCTGTCCCATAAGAAGTTTTTCTTTTTTAAATCATTTCCCCACACACTTTTATATTAGGACAGTTTAGGGCTGAGGTATCAAACTCACAGCCTATAGCCAGATGCTATCCACAATATTCCCAAGTGAAAGCGAACCATGTTAAAATGTAATTAGAAAATATTTGACAAAACAAATAAAAATACAGTAAAACATAGATGTTATTTTGTGATTTCTTGAATCAACATAAGTCTTAAAGGATTCTTACATATAGTTTGGTGGCTTCTGTTTCAATTTGAATTTGATACCCCTGATCTAGAGGATTTCTCAGAAATTATATTGCTCTTCAAATGAGAGTTCTTAGAAAGTATTTCAGCCATCAGGCACTTGTTTGATTTCATCAAGTCAATTATATAACTGCATGCATGCTTATATAAATATAGGAGTCATCTATTTCAAAGACTGGTATTTTCTTCCTCTTCTGATGCTAGGAAAAATGTATTCATTTTAAACATGGTCAGAATAATTGTTCAATATTATATTTAGGAAGGAGCTGAAGAATTGTAAAACTATGATTCCCAGATTCCTACCATCTCAATCATAAATGAGTTGTGATTTATTCCTACCTGTATTGTAGTGTTTGGTGCAGTACCGTAAGTCTTTCTCTTCTTTTAAAACAAACTGGGGCAAAGTGAGCCCCTCTGCTACTTGTACAGGTGCCTCATCTTGCCATTGAAAGATGAGATCATTCATGGTATATCCAACTAGGCAAAAGATAATGAAAACCACTCAGGCTATAAAGTACTGTTCAAAACAATGCACCAAATTTTATTTATACAAATAATAATCATTGGAGAAATAAACAGACTTCTTGGATCAGTCACTTGAGGATACGCAGTACTTCCTAATTCAGTCCCACTGGCATCTGTTCAGCCAAAACATTTTGTAAAAAATAAAAAGAGTAAGGAAAATCTAAATTTCTACTAAAATATGGAAAGGATAGAAGCTGCAATTTATTACAGCTGATACAGAAACACATGAGAGAAAATGAACCTCAGAAACACCTTGGAAGTACCTGTGAAGAGATACACACATAAAAACATAGAAATGAGTGATAAATTATTTTTCCATGCATTAAATACTTGCTCAATGGATGAAGCATTGTTTAATTTTCTGTCCATGTAGACTTCTCTCCCACCGCAGGGCTTCATTGAGCACTTTGCTTAGACATTTCAGACATACAAATCTCATGGGATCAAGAGAGATCAAGCTTGAAAAGTCATTTATCCCATCCCCTCTTTGTACAAAATAGAAAACTAAGACCCAGGATAAGTGAACTCTCCAAAGTTTCATAGGTAGTAAGTAAAAGAGCTATGATTTGAAACTAAGATACCTGAATTCAAATCAACCATTCTTTCTATTGTCTAACAGTGCCACTTCATGTATTATTCTGTTGCATCTGTCTGGCATCTTTTTTTCCTATTACACTGTCTGGAAACCCCATATCATCTAAAATTTTATATCTCCCAAATCCTGATATAGCAACTGGCACAAAGTAGGCACATTATGAAGATCTGATGATTTTTTTTCAATAAATAGTTTAGGAGGTAAAATTTTTATTAGAGCCCATTGAAAAGTGAATTCTGTAAATAATCAGATTGTTTCCTGAGGAGTGTCTCTGTAATTCTATGGCCATCAAGCACAGTATTTTTAAAAGTCTAATTTCTCAATTCTGTCAAGATTTGGCTAATGCAGACTGCAGAATACACACAGGTAAAGATATACTGCCACAACACCTAGGGGTAGGAGCATAAGTGGTTGCTTTGAACTAACTTATGTTTGAACTTATGAAGAACTTGGCAGTGGTCTGCTCACAATGGTGAAAAGTTACATTACTGAAATGAAAGCAATGATGACTTTGTAATAGAATAAGCTCTTCTCTAAAGCCATTGATGTTTTTCCCCATTTGGAACTAAATCTAATGATGACTTTCTCATTTGATCAATTCTTATGTAAGATTGTTTCAAATACCATCTTGCCCATACTAAAGAGTGAATGACTCTTTTCAAGGATTTAAGAGTAATAAAAAGGCACTGATCTTTAGTCAACCAAGTCAGATTCCATAATCTCCTATTTCTGCAGTCACTGGAGAGGTAAATGACTGAGTTTCTGCCCAGCTCCAAATGGACATATGAAAAAAGAAGGGAAGAGAATTTCACAATCAGCAAAACCTCCTTAAGTTTTATCCTTCCACATTCCAAGTTCATTTCAGAGCTTTACATCAGACTCTTCAAGTTAATTTCAGGGGAAATAAATCCTATCTGGCCTTAATCTAAATTATTTATCAAATCATTATTATTCCAAATAGTTATGCACAAAAATGACTCATTTATGTCCTTTGTAGGAAGAGAATATTATTAAGTGATGATATGTAGAGATTTGGGAGGGGTAAAATCAAGAGTTACATTTCATAAATGCAATAAAAACAAATCATCAATTAATAACATGCCCTGATTTCCTATTTTATGCAGAGTATTATGTAATAGGTATTAAAGAATCAAGGGCCAAACAATCTTGTAATTTAACCAACTTCACTCTTTTATGAGTTTCAATCTATCAATGATTATAAATATCTACTATATAATTGACACTGTGTTAGACAATGGGGATTCAAAGACAATAAATAAGACAATTCCTCTTCTCAAGTAACTTACTTTTTAACTGGGATAGAAAGGCAATATCTTTATATGCATATATATTTGCATACATACATATATAAAAAAGATAAAGAGAATAACTATAAATAAATCTGAAGTAGTTAAGTGCAATCGGCTAAGGAAGAGATAGCCTGTTAGATAGCTGAGAACAGAACTAGTAGTTGAGGAGGTCAGTTGGTTTTTTTTTTTTACATATTATTTACATTCAAAATGTTTTAAAGGGCTCCAGATGTTTCTCATAATTTCTGTTGGCAGTACTTTAGATAAGATTGGGCCAATTGGTGAGAACATGCTGCTAATGAGAGCAAGGTTGTGGGATCAATCACTATAGAGACCAGCTGGATGTAGAGAGAGGGAATAAAAAAAAAACTCCCTTCCATAGATGTAGCCATGTGAAAAGGCATAGTCCCAACCCAGGTAATCAACAGGAGAGATAATGTGAATAAATGATTTGGTGTGATCCATTACTACTACCAGGAAAACATCTCTGGGCATATATCTGCAATTAACGGGCAGTAGACTCATGTTTATCTGCAAAAGGCAGACTTCAGAAAAATTATACCACACACAAAAAGACAAAAGTGACCATTATTTCATTTTGTCTAGGATCAGTTTTGATAAAAAGCATGAGACCCAGATAAAACCACTTTGTTTTATAAAAATTGCCTTAATTTCCTCTTTAATGGCTGTTTACTCTTACTGGATTGTCCTCTTGTTACATTTCAATATGGAGTAGGTGCTTAATAAATGTTTATTGACTGATGGAGGGAAAAACATATATCAATTCACTACTAAATTTCCAGGCTCATCATATTCCTTATCTTAAATTCTCTTGATGGTCTTCATAATTTCAAAACAGCACATGTAGGAATTAGCTAGTGGTGATAAGTATGGATTGTAAAGTTTAACAATGCAATTGGAGTGAACTAATCAGACATTTAAGAAAAATGATACAAAGAAGTCAAGAATATCAATATTAGCCAAAATAAGTTCTCTCTTAACAAAATAATCAAGTACTGATCCATAAAACTGGTTCAGGTATTTTAAGGCACTGGTTTTACCTGGATTACTAGTATAATTTAGAACTGAAGGAATAGAACATATCTTATCTGATAGACCATGTTTACCCAAAGTGGATTATAAATTAATATGAAAAAGACATTTCTAAGAAACATGGACATAATACTCAGGAAAGCAGTGTCACTAGCAAAGAGGAAAGTCTTGATTTTGAGATATAACTATGTGCATGAATTTGGCCAGTCACAATTCAGATTTTCAAATTCTAATGTATATAATTTTAAAAACCAAACTTCTGAAGTCATCAATCTAGGGAATTCTGGGTGACGAAGTTTTTGCTCCCAATAAAGACAAATTGCTATCCTACAAACTTAGAGTCCTAGTAAATTTCCTAGGTCACTTCAAGCTAAGTTCTTTGTTAGACCTCATACAGCCAGCATATAGCAGTGGTGGAAATTGAACCCCCAGGTCTTCTTTACTCAGGAGTTGGTTTTTAATTCTCTATTCCATACTGGCTCATTTGAATACTTACAGATTTGAAATGGATAACTGTTAAGGACTTTTGGAGAATCAGTTTGGCATTTTTGTAAGTTGTGCTCAAGTGGTGATGGGAATGAATTATAAAAATACTAACACTTATTTTGGGAAATATACATTGCCAAATTTTCTCACTGGGGTGAGAAAGGGAAATAAACATTTATTAGGCATCTACAATATGAGATAGGGGTGTATGGGGTGCTCAGGGAGGGGTAGTATCTCTGGTATGGAGGGCTTGTCGTGCCCTTCTAGGGCAGCTCTCCAGCCTCTGACCCTCACCTGACACCCAGCTCTCACTGTGGCTCACAGTAGCTGCTAGCATGTAGCAGCGGCCACACCCCAGGCAATGGCTTCGACAGGCCCACTAAACCTTGTGAGGGTAGCCATTGGGTCATAAACCCCTGGTGAACCAAGGCTTTGCTCACCCAGCATGTGAAGACTGCTTTGGCTGAATAGATAGAAGAAACCAATAAGAAGGTTCAATGGCTAAGAGGGCGACACAGCAAAGCACTGTGGAGTGCTTAGGGCGTGTTGGAGCACAAAGGACAACATCGCCACCCGATGCAGCTGAGGAAGTCTCCAGGTGTAACGATTTTTCGTGCCATTGGACCCAGGCTTCCAGTTCTGAGAGAGTGGGACTGTCTCTGTGCATTGACTTTTCCACTTAAATCTCCTTCAAGCACAAGTGTCTTTGTACATACTCATCTATACACCATAGATGAAAACGCACAAAGACAATCATCATCCTTGGTTACCGAGAGACTACTACTACTACTACTACTACTACTACTACTACTACTACAATATGATAAATATTGTGCTAAGATCTCTGAAAATATTTCATTTGATCTTTTCAACAACATTGAGGCAGGTACAATTATTATCATCATCACTTAGATAAGGAAACTGTGGCAGGATATAATTACTTGTATGCCACTAACCAGTGTCAATCAGGATTACAGAAAATTAACTACTTTGACCCAAAGTTTATTCCATATTAGAATAGGGGACTCCTTAGTCTTATGTGGCTGAAAAGTCTTTGTGGCAAACATACTGTGCAAACTCTTCCCAGTTCTCTTTTAGATAATCCAACTCTATAAAATTCTAGAATTGACTGTAGATGCAAGAAGTATGAATTTTTTTAAAAAAATGATCAAGACCTGAGTATTTCAAGAGGGTAGGAAATGGTTACTAAAGGGAAATTTTGGAAGGATTTTTATCATGATTCAAAGTGGAGAAGGAGAGAAGTCATGAAATGGCTTACAGTGAACTTATTGACACTATATGCCCTAAGTGTTTCCCTTAGGGTTTTGAGGTCAAGGCAGCCAATAAGGTTTCTTAAGAAATATAGGTGGAAGGTAGCCTCTGTATTACCCTATGACTCTATGGTATTTGATACAGAAAAATTAGAAAAGGAAAGTACTTTGATGTTAATATCTTCACATAACAAGATTACTTAGATCTTTAGAAGATTCCTTGTCCAATGAAAATATTCAAGATTTCTATAATCTGGAACCATAATTAGAAATTTGGATATTTGGGGCAAGTACTGCAAGATAAGTCAAGGATAACTACACTCAAAGGTCTCTTCAAATCATCTTTTGAAATACAAATTCAATTCTTTTTGAGGAGATACTTGAGACCTCAGGATATCATCAAGTCAAGTAGAAGGCAGAAACTCTGGTTCACCAGCTTCATGAGTGGAATCCTTGGACAATGCATAGATACACTTACATCACTATTTCCTGGAAAGAGAGAATAAGGCAGGGAAGAATTCCCCTGATCTATTATCATGAGGGATAGGGATCAGAATAACTAGTTTTATCCTAGAGATGATAGGAAGTCACTGGAATTGATGGACTAAGGGAGTTGCATGGACAATAGCAATGAGTATGTGAAACCAGGTGGCACAGTAGATAGAATGCCAAATCTGGAGTTCAGGAAGACTCATGTTTCTGAGTTCAAATCTGGCCTCAGGTACTTATTAGCAGTGTGACCCTGGAAAAGCCACTTAATAATATTTGTCACCATTTCCTCATCTAAAAAAGGAGCTGGAGAGGGAATTAGCAAACTTCTATACTACTTTTGCCAAGAAAACCACAAATGGGAATATAAAGAGTTGGACACAACTGAACTGACTGAAAAAACAGTGCATGTGTTGGGAGGCAGTGGTGAGAAACTACAGGTAGGGAGTTGTTGAGTCTGTGGCAATAATCTGAGTGAGAGGAAAGGAGGACATTGAGCTGTATAAATGAAAGGAAGGGATCAGAAAAGAAAGATCTTGTGAAGGTAGAAATGCCAAATTGAATATATGGGGTGAAAGAGAGGAAAGATTTTGAGATTATGCCAAAATAATTACTGTAGGAAACTAGAAGGAGACTAGTACTTTAAATAGAAATAAGGATGTTAAGAAAAGTGAAGCATTTAATGGAGGAAAGATAGTTTAGTTTTAGACATAGTAGGTTGTCTAAAAGAAAAGTAGCCTAAAAATGGCATCATGATGATATGAAAAGGAGTATATTTAATTTCTGTGGAGCTGACC
Source organism: Monodelphis domestica (assembly GCF_027887165.1). Classification (NCBI taxonomy): domain Eukaryota; kingdom Metazoa; phylum Chordata; class Mammalia; order Didelphimorphia; family Didelphidae; genus Monodelphis; species Monodelphis domestica. Next base: position 218,711,606 of record NC_077232.1, read on the forward strand.
TTGTTTGAGGCAGTCCAATAATCACTCAGCCTCCTCTTTTAATAATTTATGGATCAATTTGCATAATCCTTCTCAGAACCTTGCCACAAAGTAAGAATTTTATAATGGGGTAATGAATTGTGCCAAGGAATAAATGAATATAGAGACTGCTTGCTTCCCCTATTCTTTCTCAGAGACAGAGTTGGAAATATTTTGCTTGTATTGCCATGAATCTAATACCCCAGGCTGGGAAATATATTAGTTCATCTTAAACTTATATTACACATTAGTAATGAAATGTTTCTCACTTACAAATTTAACAGGTAAAAATTGAATTTTAGAAAGACCTTGGTATAAATTCCAAAGAAAGAAAATTAGTTCATATATATGTATATATAAAAGAAAGAAAGCCAGCAAGAAAAATAGTAGAATTAGTTGGTCCTGGTACTGAAGGTGTGTTCCTTTGTGAAAGGAAAATAGTAGGGGTTTTTAGAGTTATTTGTCTTTGTCTTTTCTTGAGTAAAACTAATAAGAAATATTCCTACTCTAAAATTACTTACTCCAGTAGCTACTTTGACAGAAACATTGGTCTATAAAGTTCTTGAAGACATAGACTATTTCATTCTTTCTCTGTATCCTAAGTACCTTGTACTTAGAAAGTCCTTAATAAGACCCTGAATGACTAATTGATTTGAATACCATCATTATGACTTTCAGTCTTGGCAGGGAAAATAGAAGAAAGACTGGAGATACTAGGTTGATGAGTTACCAACCAGGATAGCCTCACTGAACTTGAATGAAAAAAGCAATTACTAAAATTTTACTATTTGCCAGGCATTGTGGCTTAGCATATAAAATATAAACTACTTGGGAAAAGGCACATTATTTCTTTAAGTGAAAATATTATCTGAAGAGTCTATATGAATTCTCTATGAGTACAAACAAGTTTCTATGATAAAATAATATATAACATTTTACATAATTTTGTGATATAATTATGTAATATTTTAAGGAAGGTATAGTGTTATTTCAGTGGAGAAGAATGACATTCAACTTTGCTCAATGATAAAATATGAAGGTCAGAGGAAAATGTAACAAAATCTTAGAAGATTTTGTGATGGAATAGAAAAGTAGAAGATGAGTTTTAGTAAGAGGAAAATAAAGGGTAATTTGTTAGGACAAAATAATTTATACTTTATAAAATGTTTAGTGGTTAGTTATTTGCAGATAGAGACAGGGGCCTGAGAGTCATTGTAGATTGTGCTTTGAAGCTCAAGTTCAATACTCTGATGCTTTTAATAAGACTTTAAGGATGACGTACATGACATTGCAAATGGAGACAACACTGAAACTGTGGCATAGTGTTTGTAATTATGTCATTTTATTATAGTTTTGTGATCATGATTGCTATAAGAGTAATAAAGACAATGGAGATCAAATCTATAAAAGGGTTAAAATGCAAAGATAAAAATAAGAATGATTTCTCTTGATAAAGATCAAAAGATAATTAATAGAAATTTATAATATCAAGGTTGGTGTTAATAGACTAAATACAAAACCCTACCACACCAAATGATTTTATGCTTGAATAAAGGGCAGACAAAATGAAATTTACCTTTAAGGAGAAGGTAAGTTGGTGTAATTCATTATTCTAAAGTAGAAGAAAAAAAAGTATGAGGTCCATTGAGGTTTAAAATAAATTCATATTCACAATGGATCTAGAGGAAATGATATCACAGAGGATAACGTGGCCTCTCCAAAGTTTCCTGTTATTTGTGAAGACAAATTACTGAGCTCAGGCCCATATGGCATTTCTTAGTTCCTTAAGTAACAGCTGGAACATTTTTTGCAAAAAATATGATCATTTAGAGCATGTAGACTATTGCCAGAAGACATATTCCCCAAGTGAATTTCATTGAACTGACAAGAAACAACTGCAATGTCAAAATATATTTAACTAATCAAGTTCATTCATTTATAATTGGTGCTTTAAATTTTAATCATTTTACCAGACAACCAATTTCTTAATTGGAATCATACTGACATTAGAATACTGTGAGAAGTTTTCCTTGACTACACTGGAGCCTTATTGCAATATCACATGTTATTGTGAATCAGTATATGGCAGTTTCACTTTGGACCCTTTCCTGGAAGGGGAAGAAAACAAATGTTTATTAATTGCTTTCTATGTTCCAGGTATTATGCTATGTGCCTTACAGATATTGTCTCATTTGATCCTCACAACAGCATCACAAGGAGGTTGTTATCATTATTTCTATATTATCATTGAGGAAACTGAAGTAAACAAAAGTTAAATGTCTTGGTCATGGTCTCATAGCTGGGAAATATCTGAAACTGGATTTGATCAGGTCTTCTTGACTTCATGACCACTTTATCATCAAGCTGTCCCACCATATAACTGGAAAGGATAAACTCTCATGATTAGAAAATATTTTTTTCTCAAAATTTCAGTTGAATTAGACCTTAAAGAAGTCTCAACATGTTTTTCTATTAAAAGAAATACACAAAAGGGGTTCCATACCACCTTCAATGTGATAAATCCAATGGAGCACTCAAAAATACATCAAAATACATGATCAGGATAGCATTGAACAGATGAAAATTCATATTTTACTAGATTATCAGCTTTTACATAATAATAGAAAGAAGTAAACAGAATAAGAACATATATTCTTTTTGGTAACAATCAGAGCCAATCTTTCTATCTGGCACACTTTCTTTAAGAATCTCTCAGTCTTGGTAATGATGTGGTTGGTAGGTGATTGCTTTTGTATACTTGCATAAGGATGATAGTGGCATCAACCAGCCACGCCCTCACCATCTTTGCAAAAGTGTTCCCAAATAGATATCAGAATGTAGCCTCAAATTCTCTCATCAATATATGCCAGGACTCCTTTGAAGGATTATCTTCCCTAGGGCAGGGGCTAAAATGGAGCCTTCATTCTTAGGAGCAAAGCATGTTAATGGAAACATAAGAACTAATTCAACTAGAAGAAGCAGGTAAGAGTTCTACAACTGTTCCTCGTAATTATGAATGCTCTTTCACTTTCTAATATTAGAGTCCCAGTCCTATCTTTATGCCGAATTTCTCCTCTATGATGGAATAGCACCATACTGTAGATTAGAAGATTTTCCAACTTTTTTTGTGGGTAGAGGTAGGCAAAGGGATGTTACTTCATTTGGTAGAGGAATAATCTGAAGTCTGTCTATAGATCTGCCTCTCTCTTCTCTCTTCTTCTTTCAGGAATTAGAAAGAACACAAGGACTCATAGATTGGCAGTCTAATGGAATAGAATTGTATTAATACATTTTAAAGTCCTTTCTATGGATGATTCTGTGCCTTATTTTTAGATTATTATCATAAAAAATTATATCATCTAGAAACATGCATATATGGATAAATTGATAATTTTCTTTATGCTTTAAGTTCCTGATAGATTCATTATTAAATTAGTAATTTAATTATTAACTAAATGTTGATAATTCCCTGCAAGTTTGTATTTACTGAACAAAATATTTTTCTATTTTGAGTTGCCCAATTTTGCAGATATGTTGTGATCAAGGCCTAAAGGTTATAGTACTTCTGGTCGCAAAAAGCATTGGGGTATAGCAGAATCAATAACTAGTAAAATTTAAGGATTCCCTTTCATTGAGCTGAATGCTTAACGATAGGTGCTTAATCAGTATTTGTGAAATTAGTTTTTGTTTTTGCATCTAAGTAAAATAAATCAGTTTTGTTCATCTTTGAATAATTAGAAATTATTTCCATTAGCCAAGAATTCCTCAGTTGTCATTGCAACCATAGAGTGTAAAGACAGTAGCAGGAGCTTATCTCATATATGGAACTCAAGTATAAAATCTCTCAAGTGCCTAAAATAAAGATGTCATTTGAGGAGGAACACATCTGACAACTTGTGAATGAACTACCCTATGTCTTCCAAGCACCAAGGAGCTCATGATAAGCAAATGTAATTTGGCTTATTAAATTACTATGGGAAACCAGCTTTAGTAGACACAGGTGCATTTCCATAGTGCCAGAGGAAAATGTTACATGAGCTCTGATACTTTACACAGAGTTGGTGAAGAAAGAAAAGCAAAAAACATTACTCAAGTGAGAAAATATGCCTATATTGATGTCATTTCTGTAAATCAAACACCTATCAACTGAATATGGACTCCATGTTGGGGAACAGGTTAGGCACCATAACAGATAAGGAACATAAGAATTTTAAAACTCTAATTCTAGTTTCAAAACCCCCTAAATCATTACACCAGAATTTTACTTGGGTTGTCCTTCTGAGCATTGGATGAGTGGCCTTTACCAAAATTTCTATTGGCAGGATGTACAACAAAGAGAAGTGAATATGAAGAAAAACGATCTGGCAACAGATCTCAGCACTGATACTTAATACTCATGTTATCTTGGGAAAAATCACTTAAACACTTTGAACCTCAGTTTACCTAAATGTAAATTCAAATATTTGGATTTGATCTCTAAGGTGTGTTCTATTTAGAAATCCTGTGAAATATTTAAAATTAATTTTGTAGTACTTAACTACTTCTGAACAATTGTAATTTGAAATCTACTCAATGCTTTTTTCCCTTTCCTTCTTATCTTTGTGTCACTGAGTTTTATTGACCCAGGATCCCAATCAACCATCACCCTGTTCTTATATAACTCTGATTCTCTAAGTTCCTATCTTAAGCTAACCTCCCTGTTGGGTAAGTCCTTGCTCAGCACCCACTGGCCTGTGGTACTGAAGGTTACTTCCTAAGGTTATCCCTTGCTCCTTGGTCCATTCTTTGCTTCATTGGTTGGAAACTCAGACTCTGAAATATTCAGATGCCAAGTCACCCTTCTGACTTTTTGAACTTGGAAAAAAGGCCAAGGATCCCTGAAGCCCTTTCACAGGCTTTTTTGACTTCTGAGGGGAGAGGGCCTCAAGGTCTAGTCACCTGAAGTATTTATCTGTTCTTAGCAAAAAAGTCATACCACAGAATGCAACTAAAATGAGAAGGTCCACAAAGGAAAAGGAAGCTAACAAAGGCTTTTTGAATGCATCTCCAGCCTAATGTAAAAATAAACTCAAATCTAGGACTTCAATCCCCAGAAATCCTTGCTCCACTTCCCCAGAATGCCCTCTAATCTCACTGAATTCTCACCTGGGCCAAGAGCAAGATGGGGTATTTAAACCTGGTTGTGAATAGGCTCGGGCTCTTTTGGACTTCCGTTTTGGAGGAGACGTGTCTCTTTTCATAAAATAGGTGAGGTTGTCTGTTGTCTTGGCCCCTGGGCCTAGATGCCTGCTTTCTTATTCTGTATTTCTTTAAATCCTTAACCTTTAATAAACCTCATAAAAATAATACTCCTTGCAGAGAGAACTAATTTCTACCTGCCTCAGTTTCCCCTAAATTTTAATATTTACACTAAGAACCTTCGAATTACCCTAGTCTACCGTAATTGGTTAGAGAATATCTGCCTATGGCCCACAATTTCTCCAAGGTATTCCATTCTATGTCATCAGAGTCATCCTGAAACCCTTCCACATAGAGAAATGATATCTGAAGGACTACATGCATTTGCCAACTCCCCCATTCACACATTAATACATATATAGTTTAATGTAAAAAGGTGATAAAGTTTTGTTCTTTGTCCTCCTTTTTGCCATGTACTTAAAAAAAACAACACATGGGAGTACCAATACACAATTGAAAATGAAATCACTAGCGCCTGTTTATGTGCCTGTTTAAAATGGCAGAAGTAAAAGATTGTTCTCAAAATGGCATCTTACAATGCCATACTTACATAGAAATAGATCATAAAGATACTCTGTGATCTGCCGTCATGTCAGCAAGCCAGCATGTTTGGGCTGCCACAGGTTAAGATGTGTGTATATGTATACACATATTTTGTTCTCAGTTTCCTATGGCATATCAGAGAGCTGCCTCTAGGAACAAATCACTAGACCTCATTTGTCACCACAAGCTCTTAGGCAAATCGGGATCTAATTCTCTAATGATTTAAAGACTCAAAGAAACATCTTTAGCACCAATAAACCCTGGGTTCAAAAATTAAATGTTATAACTTGTCATTTGAAATACAACCCATTCACAGGCTAACTTCTGTGTACTCCTGAGTTGTTGGAGGACAGAGAGTACTTTTTGCTGAAAATTTCCATGATCACTGGTACACATTAGACCAAACTTTCGAGCAATAAGATCCAGGACTGAGTACTGACAGTTTCTTGGTGTACCAGTCTTTCTGGCAAAGCTAAACTAATGGCCTCTAAGAGAGTCTAAACACCATAGGATTTTTCTTTTTTTTTTTTTCCAAGTATGAGAAAGAGGGCTGGAGGACAGATTTTTTCATTTGGCAGGAATTTGAAAACCCTCTCTGGAAAGGGACAAAGAATGAATTAGAAAGATACAAAGGGCATAATCTTCCCAGGAAACTGACTTTAAGTCCCATAGAAGCTAGAGACTTTATTCTTTGTTCTCCTCACACCTTGAGGACTATGAGGCTAAGAGTATGTGTACCAAGTGTAATGGGAGCTAGCTAATGAGCACCATCCATAGAAGCATGTCCAGAGTATTTTTGTGGTTCAATCTTTTCAGGCTTTTTTTTTTTTTTGGAGTTTTCTTGGCAAAGATACTTGGCAAAGAATAGTTTACCATTTCTTTCTCAAGTTCATTTATTATTTCTTTTTCTTCTTTTTTTTCAAATGAGGAAACAAAGGCAAGTGAGCTTAAGTGGTTTATCTGGGTTCACACAACTATTAAGTCACTATGGCTGGAATTGAACTCAGGAAAATGGAAGTCTTATTGATTCCTGGCCCAGCACTATATTCACTATACCACCTAGTTGTAGAATGCTTAGCTAATATAATTTCCACACAGACTTGGGAGCATGTGTGGACATTCTGATACTGGTATTTGAAACTCCTATTAAAATAGAAGCCTTTTTTAATTGACTATGTCTGTGTGGCTAGAACCAGCAGTATATTAAATAGGTACTAAGTGATCTCATCCTTTCTCATTGATCCCTTCCTTCTCCTGTAAGCATTCTGAAGAAATAATTTGAGTTGGTGACTGGAGACTGGGAATTTCAAGAGATTAGGAAAAGAAGCCATAAGAAGTCCAGTAAAAGAATCACAGATTGGTCTGCAGCCTGTCTAATTAGCATTGAGGTTACAAGGAGTGACCGAGGGGACATGGTCTAGAAGAGACAAAAGTAAATCCAATAACGATGCCACATTTGGGTGTGAACTTGTTTGGATCTATGCTACATAAAGAAGAACTATATTAAGACCGAGTCCACTTCCCCAGAAGCCAACGTGATATAGAATTGTGTGTTATTACAGGGTTCAAAGGAAATGTTTATAATTCTGCTTTTAATTTTTAAAATGATTTTTGCAAAAGCTACTTGATGATAATTGTTTAAATTGAAGGGAGTGCTAATAATTTATGGCTAATACTGGGGATTATATAATACCAGAGTGGGAGCTCAAGCATAGTGCTTGAAGAGAAGAAGAAGAAGAGAAGAGATCTCAACCTCTCTGGGATACCTCTGATTAGAAGTTGTAGCTCTCATGGCTTCCAGATAGTGAGTGTAGAGTACTTGCTATACCTATTTAAAAGTTTATATTGTTGTTTTGCTCTTCTATCTTTCATATAACAAAGGGAAAACTAAGAAAAGAACAAATAATACATATTATGTGCATATCTTTCAGGGTAGACTAGGGAAAAATCCTGCATTTGAATTTGAAGGAGCCTAATCTCCTATGCTTTATAAGTATTTTTTTACAAGATTAATATCTGGACATAAGATAAATATATCCTTTCCATCTAATTTTAGGCATGCTTCAAGAGATTCTTTTTAGAATTCTATGCTTATTTAGGTATATGTTTGAGAAGTATTTTGCATTTTCTGTAAAGATATGCAGGTAATGGCAAAAGAATTATTATAATATGTATCATTTGGGATTGAATCTAAAGATTACTAATATTTTAAAATCACATCATAAGGCTATTTCTACATTCCTGAAATTCACATTTAAGTTTTGTATACATAAATTATGGAATTAAAATTAGTTTATTCAACGCCTTTCTTCAGGAAAACACACTTTTAAAATGTCTAGTCTTATTCATTGAAGAATATAGTCCATTTCTTTTGTTAGAGAGGCAGCATATAATGGCATAAACAATGGGATTGAGGTGGAGCATTCAAGTTCCTGAGTCACCATTTATTATCTATGTAATCTTGGCCCTTATTTGAATCCCAGTTTCACTATATTTAAAATAGAAATATAACACTCATCCTGCATCTCATGTAGACTTTGGGAAAGAACAAATAAATGTATTACAAAGTACTTTGTAATTGTAAAAAAATAAGGAAAAGTTATGTCTTATATGTTGATGGCCTCATAACATAGATCATAAGTCTTCAATGCTCTCTTATCAACAAAAAATACGCTATTCTTAAGTATATATTTCTACAACTACTCAATGGAGTACCCATTAAGGGTGTTGCAGCATTTCCCCTCATTATTTTGATGTTTTCAAAGTATCAGTGCTTCATATATTGTCTCTCTTTGCTACATTTTGACTGGCCTCTATCCTGTTCTTGGTCATATGTGTTCTACATAATACATTTAAAATGACTTCTTATTTTAAAGTCATAGTAGGTAACTCTGAAGTAGCCCATTATGTATCTTTCCAATTGACTTTTCTGAGGTGAGGCATTTAGCCATACAATATAAAACTGATGGACTTCTGTTGTTGAATAGTCTGGGATGATTATAAACATTATAACTTTTCCCACACATATTCTAATGTGATCTTAAGATCATTTCTACACTCAGCTAGTCAAGTACATATATGTTTGAGATAGAACAAGTTGTCAATTTGCTTCATGCATTTCCTAATCTTTGCAATATGTATTTATTTCATATTCATTGTTTTTCCTATGCAGATATTTGCCATTGTCCTGCAGGGATTTTTAGCTATGATAATGTATACATGGTATTACAGAAACTGATGTAAGTAACACTATGGATAAGAAAATGCTGAGAACTTTGTTTTCCTTAATCAGTTCTTATGTTTATAGTCTGTATACAACATTTTGCAGGATTACTTCAATAGATGACATATCCACATGGGGCAGAAATAACTAAAAAGTGAGAAAATAAAATATTCTGTTTTTCATGTTATTTATTTAAATGATTAAACTTCATTGGATAAAAAAAATCTAAGAGTTCTCTTTCCATATATATCAGAATAAGAACATATGTAAATATTGGAACATAATTTTCTATATTAAATTTCTCTACTTCTACCTCCTCATTGTCCCCTGATATCTAGCAGTAGATCTCACCATTGGCCTGAAAATGAATTTGTCAAGATCAAAGTCAACAGTACTTTTGAAGGATGAATTGAATGGATTTTCTGTGCTATATTTCTCAATAATCCATCCTCAGCAATTCTCACTGTTTGGTTGCCCTCTTTTTGGTATTCTCTTCCTTCTTGTTTCCATATCATTATTTTATCATTCTTTTCTTCTTAACTTTTTATTTCTTTAATATTTTAATTTTCAGTTCTAACTTCTCAACTTCCTTCTATCCTTCCCCCACTCAATAAGGAGTCAAGGAAAACTAAACCTCCTATAAATATATACTCCTTGCTCAGTTAGTCATGAGCTCTTACCCATGTTAATAGAAGTGACCATTATTTTTTTTCCTGCTCCATGAATTTGCTTATGATAACACCCTTTACTTTTAATTCAAGGAAACATTTTGACCTTACCTTGGTATAGAATGTGAGATGTCAGTTTATATCTAGTTTCTCCCAGATTGCTTTCCAGTTTTCCAAGTAGAAGTTCATGTACCTTTAGCTCAGAATTTTGGATTTATCAAACACTGTGTTGCTGTGTTCATTTGTTTCTCTATATTTGCACACAATCTGTTTTACTGTTAGACCTTTCTAATCCTTTACCTGTTCCACATTGCTTTTAGCATCATAACTTTGTATTATAATTGTGTTCTGGTATTTCTAAGCCCTCTTTCTTTCCATGTTTAAAATTTGTTTCTTGACCTTTTAATCCTACAGATGAATTTTATTATTTTTTCTGGCTCTTTAAAGTGATTCTTTGGTAGATTGATATGGCACTAAATAAGTAAATTAATGTAGGGAGTGCCGTATATATACATGTATATATGTATATGTGTATTTATATATATATATATATATATATTGTCATACTGGCTAAATATACCCTTGATAAATTAATTTTTCTCTTTACTTGTATGAACAGTGTTTTGTAATTGTTTTCATATAATTTCTCTGTATGTTTTGGCATGTAGCCTCCGAATTATTTTATATTGTCTGTAGTTATTTTAAATAATGTCTTTCTTTTGATATCTTCTGGTTGGATTTTGATGACAATATATAGAAAGGCTGATGATTTGTGTTTTCCTGCAACTGTGTTGAAGTTGTTCATTTTTTTCTATTTGTTTTTAGCCAACTCTTAGAGTCCTTTAGTTGGACCACCATGTCATTTGCAAAAAATGACACTTTTATTGCCTCTGTGTTTATGTTTGTTTTTTCAATTTCTTTTAACTGTAGTATTGTGATAGCTAGTATTCATAACATTTTTATATTGAATAAAAGTGGTGATAGTTGACATCCTTGGTTCACTCTTTATCTCATTAGAAAGAATTCTAGTTTATCCTTATTATAGATATTTGCTTTTGGTTTTAGATAGCTGTTATCTATCTTTTTAAGGAAAAATTCATTTATTCTCATATTTCCTGTTTTTATAGGAATAAGTTTACCTTTGGCCTTAGAATCAATACTGTGTATTGATTTCAAGGCAGAAGAACAGGAAGGGTTGGGTAATTGGGGTTAAGTGACTTGCTCAGGATCACACAACTAGGAGATATCTAAGTTAGAGTTAAACCCAGGACCTTCCATCTCTAGGACTCACTTTCATTCTACAAAGCCCCCTTGTCTCATGATTCTTAAATAACTTCTCTAGGTCCATTATTTTTCTTTTATATTTCACATTTTCTTCTATTTTTCTCAGGGCTTTGGCTTTATTATTTCTTAATGTCTCATAGCATTATTAATTTCATTGAAGCAATTATTTTTGAAGTAATATTTTGTATCTCTTTTACAAAACTATCTTTTCATAGCTTTCTTTTTCTCTATGAGTTTTATTTGATTGTAATGGAGTTTTCTCCTTTTTTATCACTTTCTTTAATACTTCTAAACATTATTGATGGGTTTATATTTAATCTGAAATGTTTTTAGATGCCTCTTTTATCCATATTTTCAAATAATTTTCTTTTGATTTATTTATGTCCTGAGCTTTCTGGTAAATAGAGTAGTCCTTTATGCTTGAGATTCTTTTTTTTTTGTCCATTACTCCAGCTTGTTTCTTGATTTTCTAGTTAAGAAAACTGAAGAATAGTGAATTTAAAATGATTTTTCTAGTTTCACAAAGTTAGGAAGTATCAGAGTCATAACTAAAACCCTGTGCCTCTAACTCCAAAGCCTCTTTTAAATGCATTCAATATTCTTATTCAAGTTACCAGAGAATAGAAACTTATCATTTCCTTTTAATGCCTTGAAGATATAATCATTCATAGTAGATGTTCAACAAATATTTATTGACTACATAAAATCATAAATTTAGAGCTAGATGGGACTGGAGAGTGTCCATTCTCTCAATTTATATTCAGGTTAATTAATGTCCTCGGAGGTTGTGACTTCTGAAGGTCACATAACTTTAAACAGGATGGCTGGTTTAAAATCAGACCCTATGACTCTATTGCCAATACTCCAACTGGAAAGAGTTGGGATATGGTGGTGATTTTCCCCATACAGAGTAAATAACTCATTTTTCAGGTATATTTCTTTTCTCTGTTTTTCTCTCTCTATATATATCTGACAGGTGCCGGTGTTTATTTCTAGTTTTCAATAAAAATTGATTCTATAGTGGGAATTATAATAATACTGAGATTTTCCATCAGTTCTAATAGCATTATATTAAAAGAGATATTACTATTTATGGAAAATAAATGCATACATATATTTTATTTTTTAAAATTAATCTTGACCTCAAACTATTCTCTAATAGCGGCATAGAACTCAAGTGCTTTTATCTGTTGGAAAATATTTTTAAAATGTTATATTCACATTTTTAAATGGTTAAGATAAAGAGGGCAACAAAATTGCCTTCACATTCACTGGAACTATATTTAAGGTCCACTGATGGTTGAAGAAGAGAATAACCCATAGAATGATTGATGAAACATGAATGAACTAATTCCATAGAAAGAACTCTTATTTCAGATAAGGACATAATTAGATTAGTAATCACCAATTTTTATGATCATGTACCCTAGGATAGGTATATATTTACATATTTTTAAATTATATGCCTATTTAAAACAACACAAAGCATGAAAAGTAGTATGGGACTTCATGGATAGAAGGTGACAGATATGAGATATATAAAGGTCAATTTGACAAGATTTAAAAATGGACTTTACTCATGATTTTCTTGCTATCGCTTCTTCTTTTAGATACCTTCCTGTCCTAGATAAAATCCTACCTCTCTCTTTCTTCTTCAATTGTTCCTTTCCTCTTACTTGGTGACTACTTTGCTTGGACCACTACCTCACTCACAAGAGGGATAGTTTGGGATATTGTACAGCAGGAGAGAGAGGCATGATAGAATATTGGAGTATAAGAATAGGTGTTATATTGAAGATAAGCCCCATATTTATTTATGACAATGAGAGTGGGATATAATCCAATTTTCTACCTTCCAATTAGTTAATACCACACTCTTTTGGGATAGTCCACAGTTCCACCCACATTTGGACATCTGAGGTTAGATCTTTAGATATTAGAATCTTAGTTTTAGAGATAGAAAAGACTAGAATTCATTATATTCAGGATTCTTATTTTACAGATGGAGAAACTAAGGCCTGGAGAGGTCTAATGACCTGATCAACATCATGAAAATATTAAGTCTTAGTGGTAGGAGTTGGAAATAATGGGTAAGCAAGGCAATCCATATATCCATTTTACGTTAACTGGAATTCTATGTTATAGGGAAAAAGAACCCTGTTTAAAATATATATTTTGAAACTTTACTAAATGCATGAAATCATTGATGTGGGGACTTGCTACAATAATATTTATTATGACCCTTTCATGATCTATCATCTTATCCCATTCTTGTCTGTCTTCCCAAAAAATCTCCTTAGAACATCTATCTAACACATTGGACATTTTCTTCTAGGTTTAAACAATTCATAAATATAAATAAATAAGTGTACCATTCAGGCTATATAATTGTTATTATACACTCTTGTTAGATAACTGGTACATCACATAATCAGAGCATAATTTTTCTGGGTGAATAGCCCTTAAAACAAATACAACTTTTAAGTAAGAAAATAGTTCATCAAAAGGAAGGTTGTGACTATGTAACCAACTTTAAAGGCCATCGTTGTTACTGAATAACTCAGTGGAAGTGTTTATAGAAATGATGAACAGACAGGATAGTATAGGAAGAACTATAACCTCAAGAAGATATTCTAGTGTAATTTGTTATGTAATTCTGGAGGACTTCTAGATGAAAAGCATGTAAATCACTAAGTACTTCTGAATTACTTTTAAACTTGCCGCAAATGATGCATATTTTGAAAATCAATTATAAGTTGGAGACTTAGTTTAGTTGTAGTCACTTTTCATCAAACTGGAATTTCTAAGTCTAGAGTATTGATAACCAGTATAATGAAAGACATAGGGCAATTGATCTGTAAAAACAACAAGCAGAAGCATTTATATGGTTGAAACTTTTTCAAACTTCATATAATAGGTTCCTGGAGAAAAGAAAAAAAAAGCTCTAAGAGGATTGAAACTAATTAAATTTTTTATAAATAGTTTTATATACTACAACATGCTCTTTTATTATTCTTGTTATGAGGCTTAGTTGCCTAAGTACAGAGGTATAAAGAGGACAGAAGTAAAAATTTCTTGAAAGCAAATCATTGATGTATTCTAGGATATCTGCATTTAGGTGAGGCTTACTTAGGCTAAGGTGACTAAGGTTTTTTAAAAAAAATGTTTAAAACACTAACAGGAATTACACTCCTTTGGCAATGTGGAATCAACTGACCTAAGCAATTAGCAAGAATAGTTAGTTGAATTAGAAAGCTGCCAAGTAATTGACCTCTTCTCTCTTTCTCTTCTCCCTTATCACTTAATTCTTAATTTTACTCCTGTTGAGGTTTGGTTCCACCATTTTTCTCTAGCTCAACAACTATATTTATTCAAAAGCTTATTTCAGATATATATTGCATATATGGTAATTGAACCAAAATGATGGAAGGGTTCAATTATTTTGGTCCAGTGATGAATATCTTAAAATAAGCAGTTTATTTAAGTTGTATTACTTTTTATAGTAAAGTAAAGCCTTTCTAAAAAACAACAAAACCCGATAAACTTTAAAAATCAGTATAATTCATCCTTTAAAATATTTATTAGCTCATTAGAAAGACAAAATCCCTAATATCTTCTTCTGTAGCTTTTCTATTTCTTTAAAATGGAAAATGGTATGACTTTTTGCTAGTTATTGACACTTTTCCAGTATACTACCATTGTGGGGGAACTTGAGGTAACTCCAGGTTCCTGACAGGCACCCTTTGCAAGAATGTAAGACTCTAAAGCTTAGCTTAGCCAGTCCCAGCCTTATCCCCCGTCATATCCTGGCATTAAACAATTGGAGTTGGTGAGAAATGCCTTGCCTCTGGAACTTTAAATGACTTACACTGTTAAACACCCAGCACTAAGATTTTTTACAACCTACCAACAACCTAGTCTCAAACTCTATGATAAGTTAGTAGAGTGTAAGGGAATGAATCATTTATCCACTGTTTTGGGGAAAGCCAAGGCAGATAAGGAGACCTGATCAAATCTCCCTTCCCTCTCTGCTGGCCAGAAGAAGGAAGTAATGCTGAAATCCCTCTATTAGATTTCTTTATTGGTGTTTATTTCAAAGTTAGAACATGTGAATACATGTGGGTTTGAAAAATAACATCCTAATTTTCAAATTATGCTTGTGGAACTTAGTGAAACTCCAGTCAATTTGGATAGGTCATTGATTTAGTATTAACAGAAAGGGTTTTTAAACAGCACAGCCGCAGGGAGGCTCAATTCCATTCTGTTCTTATCTACTAGTGTAAGTGTGTCTCTGGTGAATGCAACTCATTGAAACCAAACTTATGGATTTAAGAGTTTAAACATGCCAAGAATGGTTTTCATCAGTATCTTAAAATTAAGAATTGAAAGAAAAAGTTTTAAATCTGAACATTTAAAATAAAACCTTTAATGCTAAATGCCTTATGAAAAATGGCTGGATTATGTGAATTACTGCTGAAACATGTATTTTAAGATAAGAATGATTTCATTGTTTGAATGTAAGCACATGCTTTTTGTAAACTTGACTATACCATGGATTTTGCTTAATCTTAAATGGTTACCTCAGTTTACCAATTTTCCCTCTGGACTAAAATTAATGACTAATGTGAATTGGATAAAGAGTGTGCTAAAGGAGATAGCTGAGTAGCTCAGTGGATTGAGAACTAGGCCTAGAGATAGGAGGTCCTAGGTTCAAATCTAGCCTCAACACTTCCCAGCTGTGTGACCCTGGGCAAGTTACTTTAACCCCATTGCCTAGTCCTTACCACTCTTCTGAAGATAAGGGTTTAAAAAAAAAAAGAGTGTGCTAAACATATAGGGTTTAAATGATGCAATCCTTTAGATCAGGATTCTTTGGGGTTATTGATTAGCAATTGAACTGATACTGAATGGAAAGAAGTTTATTTGACTTATTAGGATAAAAGTAAGTCTGAGAAGGTGAGAGGACTGTTGGGTTTGAAAAAGGAAGAAAGAAGGATTTTTAATCAAAATCCATTGGGAAGCTTGAGGATGCAGAATTGTGAAGGCAGAGAGGAAGTTGTGTTCTGCTATTAAGCAGAACGTTTGGAGGGGAAAAAAGCTGTGGCAGGGTATGAAAGAAGAGAAAAATAATAGGCATGTCTTAACTGTGTTTTCTGTCTCTGTCATAAGTCTATGTTCTCTGTTGTATGTGCACATTAGGGAAGTGAGAAGGAATTTTGCTTTCTGCTGTTTCTAAAAGACAGGCTCTAAAATTTTATTAAGTATTCTTTTATCTTATTGTATAGGAGGCTTCTCCTTCAGATGGTCAAGTACTAGGGCTAGAATACTCCTGTCTCCCTTAGATAATCTAGCCTTGAACTCCTCTCTTTATATTTCCTGTGAAGCTAATCAATTTAATAATTTTCTTTATTTCTGGATTTGTGACAAAATTGTGATATGTCAATTATTGCCAAAATATGTTCCTTGTGCAAGGATAACTGCTAAAATGTAAATAGGTGTTTAAATGTGACCATGTTTCTGTGAAAGAGAATTCTTTACTCTATTGTCTAACCTGATTGGGAGCTTTTGATTGAATCAACACAAACCTTTTCACACCCTGGGAAACTCAATCAGCCAGAATGAGTATTCATCTCTTCAGAAGAAGAGATTTAGAAAATGCACACCCTTAGATGAGAACTTAACCTTCAAAAAATGAGAAGTTCATCCCACAGATACTGCCCCCTGGGCAGTGCTAGACAATTTGGAAATTGTGATTGGCCCCTGTGAAGAGGGGAGGAGACAAGAAGTCACTATAAAAGCAAGCCCTGAACTCCCTCAGATTAGATTGTCTTTGAGAAGATAGTCTGAAGAGATTGTCTTCTGGAGATAGTCTTCTAGGTGGGGAGAGTCTTTGAGGAAGCTTTGCTGGAGACTACAGCTCGGATCATGGGCTTGGAGCTTGGCTTCAATTTAAGACTCTTGACTCCTGAACTACTTTGTTGGGTGAGTGAAAGGCTGACTCCTTTTCTAATTTCCTAAGAAACTAGCTTCCATTTTGGAGAAGACCATGTACTCACTTACCACCAGCCTTCCTGGTTGAGAGATAATTAATCTCTGTCTGAATTAAGCAGACTCAGAGTAAACATTTAGGTTGCTAGGACAGATAACCTCTAAACTTTTCACATATGGCTACTTTATTGTTTCCTCTCCATTTTGTAAATATTTGTAAATAAATTTCTGACTTGAGATATAATAAATATTGGTGACCACATAATTTCATAAAATTATTTTCCAACCATTAAATTTAACCCTTATATGTCTAAGAGTAATTTGACTCTGTTTACTTGCAAAGGATTTATGATTCATATTGTGAACTAAGGTACTATTTGAGGTGAATTGGATATGATAAATCACAAAAGATTGTGTGTGTAGAAAATGCAATTGTTAATAGGATTGATAATCTAGGCTCTCTTGGACCATTTCTCTTTGGGAGAAATGACACCTGGTAGAGAGGATTAGGAAGTTTAAGCAAGTAACTGTTGCAGAGATGTATTTTTAGTTAGATCTGTAATAGGATAAAAGTTAAAAGAGCAGATATCCCAATTATAGACTCGAAAGGCTTTAAGGGATCTTTAGAGTGGGCAAGAAATTAACCCTGTAGAACAAAAAGCTTGTTTGGGTTATACAGAAAGTTTAAGATAGTGGAATAAGATTAGTGAGAGTTTAAACTTCTCTGAGCTTCAAATGGTGAAAATTTCCTATTTTGAATTTGGAATTCAGGAATAACTATCTGATGATTAATTTATCATTTAAGAGGGAAAATAAGAGGCACTTAGAAGAATGTGACTTGTTACAGAAGAATGCCCTTACAACAGGTAGGAAGAACAGTTTTAGCTTCAGCTAGAATTGTTTCCTTCTGACTGATAATGCCAGTGGAATCCAGAGTATAATTTATTGTATGAGCTATTACTGTATCTCAAGGCAGACTATGTTAAGTCACTCAGTGCCCTTTTAAGCCACAGAACCAGTATGGATGTATAATCCTTTCCTTTTATGACAAATACCCATAATCAGCACATAATGCAAATTGTAAAATGAAAGTTTCCATTTCCCCAAACAAACAAAATAGATCAATAATTGAAGATTATCAAAGTATTAGGGAACATACTTTAAGAAGTAAGTGAGGTTTGTTTATCTTCCTGTAGTTACAGCCTTAATTTACCAAAATTGAAGTTGGATCTTAGGCTTGGACATATGACCCAGAGGTTTCTGGATTTCCTCCAAAATCTGGGATAGAGAAAACTATCTGTAACTGTGTGTTTGTAGATGCCACATTAATGT
The DNA here is from genome assembly GCF_027887165.1 of Monodelphis domestica. Taxonomy (NCBI): domain Eukaryota; kingdom Metazoa; phylum Chordata; class Mammalia; order Didelphimorphia; family Didelphidae; genus Monodelphis; species Monodelphis domestica. The sequence continues at coordinate 218,729,900 of NC_077232.1, forward strand.
GTGCTTTGTAAAGTATTTTAACAGGTACAAAACAACTTAGGAATCAAATTTCCTGAAGGGACCCATTCCTGTCAGAAAATGATTTCTAAAGATGAAGTTTATTGACTATGGGGATAAGCTACCCAAATGCCAGTGTTTAATATCAATTTTTATTGTACTAATTTTCTCTGTTTATATCTTTTGCTCCAGGTTTTGCCCAGTCTCAGCTTCTACACCTCTGCCTTAGAGCTCTTAGAGCTGCTTAGAGCTACACCTCTCTCATTGAGCTACCTCTGCCAATTAGAAAACATAGTCTCCTGGACACATCCTTCAGATCTCCAAGTCTTCAGGTCTCCAGTCATTCTGAGACCTAGGCATTCAATGAGGAAATATCCCTAAGAACCCTGTTCTCTATGCCAATTACAAACTTTGAAGAAGCCATAGATTATGGACCATCACCATTATTTCCCCTAGAATTTCAAGAGGGGGGAATGGCACAGGACCCCTGGCTTTCCTTGGGGCACCCAAACTTCAGAAGTGTTTCAAGTCAAAAAGAAAGCAGGAAAATTCCTTTCCTTCCTTGCATTGTTGTAGTTCTTAGGTAAAGGTAATCTTAGGCATCACAGAACCATGATAAGGAAAGACCCCCTGACAGAAATATTCCCCTTGAATTCTTCCCTAGATTATGAGATGGACACAGATATACCTCTCTTGGTTATGCTTTGATACCATCAGACTGTATCTAGGACATCTACTTGTCCCCTAAATTATTCTGAGTCACCCCCTGTATCTTCAGGATACAAAACATAACTCTAGTTCTGGTCAGATGGCAAACATCCCCCACTCCTGCCTAACATCATTCCATCCCCTTATCCCTGGTCATGCAGCCCTTGTTGTCTAAAAAGTATAAGATGCCCAGAATCCCTCTATCTAGGAGGCAGTGTTGATCCCTGCACAATGTCTCTCAGCCATATCAATATTGAATTCTAAATGAATAAATTTCTCATTTTATTTTTTAAGCTAAGCTTTGGGGTCTTGCATTCCTGCAAAGAGTATCTGTCCAGATTCAGGGTTTTATGTAAAGCTCTCCCACAAAACTGCAATACCCAGTTGAATGATGACCCCATTAAGCAACAAAATATTGCTAAAAAGACTTTTAAAAAATCCTCCAATAATTTTTAACTGCTCTTGAAATTTTGTATCAAAATGAATTTTTAAAAAAAATCAGAGTTTACGTTGTTCATACTTACAGCTTTCTAGTTGCATTATACATGTTTGTACATCCATAGGAAAATTTTTGAGATCCATTGGACAGGAGAGTATTAATGTCAATCTGAAAGAATTTTTAAAAGTTATTATAAATGATGACACCATAAAATCTTATTAACGAAGCAATAATTGAAAGGAAAAGAACTCATTGTTTAATGGACATCTATTTATATCAGAATGAATGTCAGAGCCAAGATGCCCATTAACTATGAGTCAGTCTTGGAACATATAAAACAGTTGTTCTAGGACAAATGGATACTTTCAAATTCATTTCTTTTTATTTTTATGGTGAAAAGGGAAAGAAAGCATTGTTGACTTTGGACAAATTGGATAACAATAGGAACAAGAATAATATGTTACATAGTATTCTACACAGCCACATATATGTATATTTTATCTTTTAATTAAAAAAAAAACACGTGATGGCTGGATCAAAACAAATATCCAGCAACCCCTCAAAATTCTTTCTATGTATTGAACAGAGGCATTATGTATTAAAGAGGTACAAAGTGTTATGTTACAAAAGAAAACTTGAGAAAGGAATAGGAAAGATAAGGAAGATTAGTGAATTGTGAAAGAGTGCATGAGCTATTAGATGTCAACTGTGTTTATGGAACCCACAGGTTTGCCCTTGTCCCTTGGGAACTTGCCTTAAGGGAAGTTCCAGACTGACCTTGTCTCAGACTGATCAATAAACCTTAAAGTACCAACTGATCTTGGTTTAGATAAAATTAGTAGATATAATCAAATCTTAAACACCCTTTTTGACTTGGGAGTTGCTCCCATTGTATCAGACCTCTCCCAGGTAGTCCAGCCCTTGACTGGAATAATACTTTCCTTGTATCCATTGTAAAGCATCAGCTGGGCTCTTCCTATCCTTGAGTCCATTGTAAAGACAGTCAATTCAACTTTCCTGTCTTTTATTCCCCAAAAGATATAAAAGACCCCAACTTCTCTAGCTCATTAGAAAATCTCCTTTGGGAGGGATTTTTCCAGGAGACATTGTCCACAAAGTCCCAGAGCTTTGGCTCTGGGTAGTGGCTGATCTGAGCATTGTCTTCCTGGTTGGGACTAAAATCTTGTTCTTTCTTACTCCTTTGATGGTTCTGTGTTTTACAAGGTTGACATAGACTATTCTTGAACTAATTCGTTGGATAATTTCATATACTTTATATTTTCACTTACAAAGGGGATAATCAACAGTTAGACTCCTTTTCACCTGTCTTGTCTAGTTTATAAAACTTTACAAGTACCATTGCAAACTCAATAGCCTTTGGCCTTTTAAGGAACTTTGAAAGCAGGAAGGCTTGGATTTATAATAATTACTATTAAATGCTGAAGGCTGCTTTCATTTTAATCAGAGATTTTTAAAATATCCAACTTGGCTGGGACAGTTAAAGGTCTTGCATTTGGAAATGTGTAAAATGTGTACTTTGACCTCCTTGAAAGGACACAAACACTCTCCAACACTTTTGAATGCTCTAGCTATGCTATGAGAAGTTAAATTCACATCCTGATGATCTCACAGTACAAAAAAATAGCAGACATTATATAATTTTGAAAAGCAAGAATCAAGGAGCTGTCAGGCAAAGAAAAAGCAGGAATTCCTGGTATAACTCATATGCTGGGGAAAAAATAATCTTTTGACATCTCTCTGTCCTTTTGGTTTAAGGTAAAGTATTAGAAAGACTTCTTTGATAACATTTTTGCAAAAATTTAGTAAATTCTGGGTTTTTACCAATAGAAGTAGTTATTAAAATGGAGGCCACAAAATAAAGAAAACAAAGGTTCTGAAAAAGGCAAACCTACGCTTCTAAAACAAGCATCTCCAAATTAAGTAGCTGTTAATCACATCCTACTGTTTAAAGTGGACAGCTCTAACTGAAAGAGAGAACACTGTGTTTCGTTAACAAGACATGAAAGCAGACTCATTCCCTTTTAGTTTTGCACATAGGAATCTTTGGCTTCATGCAACACCCAATGTTACAGATCTTTGAATGTTGAATAGATAAATTAGCCTCACAAAAAAAAAATCCCATTTGCAGCTGGCTTCTCATATGATCACAGATGATTTAGCCTTTGTCTTAAAACTTTAACCCTTTGTCAAAAGCAGTTGATAAGCTCCTTGATGGCAGGGGTTTTCTAATTTATTTATTTATTTTGTAGCTCAAGCTCTTGGCATGTACATAGTTGGTGCTTTGATAGGGATAGGGACAAGACATTTGATTTCATTGGTATTGAGAATTTTTATATGAGGAAATGCCCTCTAACTATCCAGATTGGCACCTTTTCTGAAACTATAAAAGTTGCTTATAACTTTGTGAGGTTAAAAAATATGATCAGTCATATAGTCAGTATGTATCTCAGATGAGACTTGAATCCAGATTTTTCTGGCACCAAGACCACCATGTTAAGCTAATTCTCAATGCATAATAAATGCCTGTTAAATTTAATTGAATTTAGGCAGCTATTTGGCTGCAGTGGACAGTGTTGGATATGAAATCAAGAAAACTCAGCTTTCTAAATTCAAATTTTTGAGATCCTGTGAAAGACATTTAACCCTGTTAGCCTCAATTTTATCATCTGTTAAATGAACTGGAGAAGGAATGGTGAACCTCTCTATTATCTTTGTGGATACCCAAATAGACACACAAAGAGCCGGACACAACTGAAAAAACAAAACAATAACAATGTAATGAATATCACCCCCAATTTGGAATAAATTAGGCAAGTCTTCTATCCAACTTCTACTTAGCAATGAATGAAATAAAAGCATTATCATTACTCTCCTCGAATCAACATAATTGAGTGACTTCTTATTACTTCAAGGATCAAAATTACTTCTTTGTACTCTACAGTCTAGTTATACTTGCCTCCTTATTGATCTTCTCCTAAGATACTTCATTTCCCAACTCTGCATTTTCCAAGACTATGCTACATTTCTGGAAGTCTCTCTCCTTTCATCTTTGCTTCCTAGCTTTTTCAAGTCTCAGGTAAAACCCTACCTTCTGTAAGAATACTTTTATGATTTTCTTTATTCTTGCACTTGATATTACTTCCAATTTATACTTTGGGTACCTTATAGTATATAGTTGTTTGCATATTGTCCTCTTTAAAATATGATCTTCTTGAAGGTATTTGCCTTCTTTGTAATCTGAGTGTTTAGTACAGTGGATTAGCACATAGTTAGTACTTCCTAAATTCTTGGTTAATTGTTGACTCTTAAACTTTCTGGATCTTCACCCACAATACACCTAATATGATTAAGGACTATTCTGGCCTTTCTTCCTTTTTCTCTTTCACTTAATGATTCCAATCAACACGCATAGGTTCAATGATCATTTCTATGACCCTCAGTTCTATACAGCTAGCCATAGTCTCTCTCCTGAGATTCAGTACTACATTATGGATTTCCTATTGGACAATTCAAAAATATGTCCCAGAGGCATCTTAGAACTCTTATCCCTAAGCTATAATTCCATCAAACTTTGGTATTAACATAGGGGCACTACTAAACTAGCTTCCCAGGTTTCTAACCTTGATGTCATCCTTTACTCCTGTTCACTTAAACCATATAGCTGATAATTTGCCCAATATCATAATTTTATCCTCACAATGTATCATAAATAGCCTCTTGCAATTTCTATTCCTATAGACATCATTCTAATTCAGGCTTTCATCCTACTCATTTGAACAACAACAGCCTCCTAATTATTCTCATTGCCTATGTCTCTACTTCAAATTATCCTCTACAGACTCACTTGATAATGTGTAAATCTGATCATAGGTTGCCTTCCCTGCCTCCCAAAGTCCAATGGCTACCCTATAACCTAAGAGAAAATCTACTGTGTGATATTTAAAACTTCACAATCTCTTTCCATCCTATCTTTCTAGTCTTCATTCACCACCCTTCACCCCTTTCTTATTCAGTTCCACAGGTCCATGTGCCTATTTCCTTTCTTGTAGCCAGGCTGGCTCCCATGTCTGGAATGTTTTATCTCTTCTTTCTCTACATCTTGCTTTCTCTTTCTTCAAGCCTCAGTAGCAATCCTATTTTCTAAAGGAAGGCTAGCGTTTTTCCCCTCTAATATGATCTGGTACCTGCTTTTATATATCTTATATATTATTATATATCTTATATATTATTATATGTTATATTTATATATCTTATATATTATTTCTATATGTGTATGTTGGCTTATCTACTACAATGCAATCTCACTGAAGGTAGGGAATGTTTTTGAGTTTTTTAATGAGTCTAGTATTTATTACAATTCTTGACAAATAAAAAGAAATTATAAATTAATTCTAGTTCAGAGTGGGCTTATAAGGAAAAACAATTCTTATTGTTTAATTTTAGCATTCTTATGCACATATGCTTTAATCAATTTTTTTGAAGTATCCATTTTTAGTTGTTCTCTACCAAAGCCAATTGTCATTTTGAGATAGTTCATATTATATGAGAAATATTTTTGTGATAAATGTGTCACATTTTATACTATTTTATCAACACTATTGATTTTACACTGTTAGCTAGGAGCTATTGAAACTGAAATAAGGAAGGTGAAAATGAAATAAAGAACTGGATAATATATTTTTAAGTCAAGAAATGAAACAGTAAAAAATGAATGCCATAGGGAGTAAATTTTACATATTTGCTTTACACATTTGCTATCTGTTTATAAATAGAATAGGAAAAGGAAATACTTCTTAGGCAATTTATCTGGCTGGGTCACATGAAAAGAGAATGCGGTTAGTTTCTATCAATAAGCAAATTTGCAGCTCTGTCCTTTTTAAGATCAAATACATCATTTTATTATTATTATCATTATTATTCAATTAAGAAATTCTTAGCATCATTAAGTGATTTGTGGCAAAGTGGATGGAGAATAGAACCTGGGTAATACTTATGTTTTGGCTGACCATGGGAAAATCTCTATGCCTCTGTGAGTCCCAGGGCACTCTGTAAAATATATACTAAGTTATGAACAAATTGTGACTCATCTTGGTAAGAGGATTTCCTACATTGATGGAATAATAATTTTTAAAATATTTCCTTATTAGCATTGTCATTAATCAATTTGGCTACTCTATGGTTTTGTCTCTGGATTTGAAGTCAGAGGACCTGTGTTCAGATCATAGTTCTGGTACTTTCCATTTTTGTAATCTTGGTTGGGTAAGTCAGCTAATATCACTTTCTCAGTTTTCTCATCTGTAAAATGAGGGGTTTGAATTCAGTCACTTCTGAGATCCCTCTGCTACATATCTATGATCCTGAGATTCATCAAATATCTAAGAATTTAGATTCATTAAAAATTCTCTAAGATTCTAGGCACTTTGAAACATTTCAGATTAAATTGAGAATTTTGTATGTATATCTGTGTGTATGTGGATGCTGGATTAGAGTAAAAACTGGTCCTCAAAAGAGGATATATTTTTTAAAATCATAATGATTATATAGAAAACATTTTTACCAATATTATTAATTAGTGCAAAACTCCTTGAATTACAAGAAATAAAGAATCTATGTTACTGTTGTTTAGTTGTTAAACGGTGTCAGATTATGTCAACCCATGGACTAAGCCCATGTTTCCTTGGCAAAAATACTCAAATGGCTTGCCAGTTCATTCTCTCGTGTGTTTCTATTTTACAGATGAGGTACTGAGGCAAAGGAGTTCAGTGACTTGCCCAGGTCACACAGTAATTGTCTTAGGCCAGATTTGAACATGTTTTCCTGACTGACGCCAGGTGCTCCATCGGTACTGCCATCTAGCTGCCCTTACCTTAATATAACTTATTCAAATAATTTTTCTGAAAGGTTTCAAAAATCAATTTGGATCTGATTTTCATCTTGGAATTTCTTGATCTTTAATTAAAATGCCTCACCTTCTTGTCCTGAATAAAAATTAATAAATCAGTGGTGTTTTTCATCTTTTTGGAAAATGCTAAAAATGACAGCTGAGAAAAAGAAAGAATTTTACAATGATTTCATCTTGTCACTTTTAAGAAGTAATTGATTCATTGGCAAAGAAAGATGAGAAGAGATAACATCGTGAGAATGGCAGGTCAGCATGAATCCAAGAATGTCATACAATGATGAATCTAACATCTGTGGCAGATAGCCTCATCCTACACAACAAAATTCTTGAGGGAGACTAATTAATAAAAAGGAAAAGAATGATAATATCAATTAAAATTAATTTTGTTTAGACCTACAACAGATTGAAAGTATTTCTTTTCATTATTAAGGTAAACAGTTTTTAGAAGGCAGCTGAATGGTGTAGTGAAGACAATGCCATACAAAGAATCAGGAAAACCTGAGTTCAAATCTAGCCTTAGGCCTTTACTAGCTCTGTGATCCTGAGCAATTTACTTTCTCTCTACCTTATTTTTCTTATCTATAGAATGGGGATAATAATTTCACCTACTTTCCAGGATTTTTTGTAAAGATCAAATGAAATTCCAGTAAAGCCCATTATGAACTTTAGGAAACTATGTACAAGTTGGCTAGTAGCTTCAATTATTTAATAAGACACTGATTTTTATAAATATCAGATTCTCCCTGTTTTGTGTAGTTCTTACAGGAAACTTGGGAGCAAGAGACTTGCATTTTATTCCTGATGACCTATTGTCAGGCTTGATTAAGTAAAAATAATTTAGAATCAGTGTCAGGATGATTTCAGGAATCATAGATCATCTTGAGCTAGAAGGAACTTCTTTTGTTGTTTAGTCATTTTTCAGTCATGCCTGTTCTTCATGACTCCATTAGCAGTTTTCTCGACAAAGGCATTGGAAAGGTTTGCCATATCCTTCTCCAGGTCATTTTACAGATGAGGAAACAGAGATGAACAAGATTAAATGATTTGCCCTGAATGACACAGCTAGTAAGTATCTGTGGCTAGATTTAAAATTAGGAAGATGAATCTTTCTGACTGCAGGTCTTAAATTTTATCTGTTCTGCCACCTAGCTGCCCATAAGGGACTTCAGAAGTTTTCACATCCTGCCCCATCATTTTACAAAGCAATCATTCTGGCTCTAACAGATTTTTGACTGAAACAGATCATCAAAAAGTTTGGCATAAGCAACATGCCTTAAGGCAATAGTTGACTTCCATGTTTCATATACATTTCAGAGTTCCAGTCTGTTCTGAATCATAGAGGATTCAATTATGAAATTGATGCAGGTTTATGTCAGACCAGCCTATTATGCAGATTTTCATACAAAAGGCATAGCTGCAAGATGCTAAAGCACATGTAAAAAATGGAATCATTTCATTGGTCTCCTCTATATTGTCCAAGTCATCAATATCATAAAAAAATACTTTCATCCTGTTGTTAAAATTTTGCCTAAATATAAGATCAAAAATGAAAGATCAATGCCTGTAAAATTCATTCAACAACTTGGAGAAATGTGTGAAAGATAAAAAACATGTTTCAAAAACCTTCTAACTTGGGCTATCATTGAGCCCAATGGGCTGTCAACTACATGAAGATAGTAATAAGACTTGTGAAATGGAGATGCAAAAAATGCAAAAAAGTTGTCCAAAGAAGGAAATGTAGAAATGGAAAGGATGTGCCAATGGATAGTGAGCCCAACAAGATGGAAAAAGCCAGGCCAACTGGAAGTTTCTTCCATTGCAGATATTTTAGTGAATTTACCAAATTTTTTTTCTTTATTTTTTCATTTTATGTTGGATGTCATTTTCCTTCAATTTTCATTTAATCTTCTCTGCTGGCCCCTTTTGGTGTGGGATAATAGCTGCATTAGCTCTCAAGGTCAATAGCTGACAAGAAACACACAGAAATGAAAAATGGAAAATTGAAATATTTCACCCATCTAAGACTCACCTGATTGAATATAGCACATTGCCATTTTTGAAAATTCTTAGCAATTTGTTGTCTGTAGTAACCTCATGAAAGTTGGCACCTTTTTCATTAGCAAAGAAAAGGTCAGGTTTCCAAATGGAATCCAACATGGATGGATCTAAATCTAGAGAATCATCGGGGTATTCACTATATGCAAGGCGTGGATCATTCCACTTCTGACGGAGGAAGATGTTCACTCTGTAATCCTACAGGAAAGCACACAAAGAAACTTTTTTGGGGGCTGCTTCAGATTGTTTTTTCTTCATAATAATAACTAGCATTTTTATATTCTTTAAAGTTAACAAGGTATCTGACAATTTTTTTTAATCCTTACAAAATCGCAGAAAGGTAAATGCTATTATTATCCCCACTTTATAGATGAGGAAACCAAAGCATAATGTAAGTGAATTACCCAGGATCATTCAGTTAGTAAAAATGTCTGAAGCTGGAAAGAAGTTCAGGACTTCCTGATTCAAGTCTTTATCCAAAGGTACAAGTCCATTCATTGAATTGTCTAGAGTTCTGCAAATACAAGCATCTGCTTGGACCAGAGGGTTACATACCATTTCATATCTTTCTGTTTGCTAGGCACTCCATGTAACTTCCCCGTGGTGTTAGAAAGTTTGTTTAGTGTTATTTTTAATGTACTCAGTGGAAATAGCACATGTAAGTACTGTTAGACACATTTAATAAATGAAGAATATGAGACTCAGAGAAGGTGAGTGTCCTGCCAAAATTTGCGCAGTGTCAACCAGGATTTAAAACCAGATGCCTCTTTGCCTTCAAATCCAGTACACTCTCTTCTATGTCATGCTTCCTGAGTTATGAATTTCCTTGCATGACTTAGTAGGAGACTGCTGAAGCAAAGCTAAGTCACAATGCTGCTTGCAATTTAAAAAAAAAGTGTAAAAAGGACATCCCCCCAAAAATCCATTTATAGCCAGCAGTTCATAATAACTGCAATCAATCATTTTTAGACATGTTCAAATTTTGTAAGATATTGATGAAGAACTGTCTGTCTCAACAAGATGAGCTACTTAAGCCCTCATATTTGGCTTAATTTATGTACAGTCAATCTTTTCCAGTATATTGCATTATTTTTTATTTAATATTCATGATATGGTCTTTTGCCCCTCACATCTTAGTACTTATTGGAATACTGAAGAAGAGGGAACTGATTTGGTTTAAAAATACAAGATAAACCTGATTTTTAATGTGCTAAAAAGTTAGGTTTTGCCCCTTGGGGACTCTAAAAACAGGATGTGATTGTCCTATCAATATCATATTTGGTTTATTTAGTGAAAACTAACTTTCACAATGGGTCATTGTTTGACATAATGCCTCCTGAAATTCTACTTCTTTGAATACTGGGAACATCATTACTCTCTATTGTGCTGACTATCCAGAAGGGTCCTGAAATCTTTAAAGATCTCTCAGAAACTCTTCAATCTGAGTACCAATAGCTAGAAATCTGGAGGAGTGTAAATGAAACATGTCTCCCATTTTTTAAACTTCATAATCAAATGGTTACTGCTATGATAATTTTCTTTATAAAATTCACCTCTGGAACTAAATTTTTCAACTAATATTTCCTTAAGAATAATTGGTTAAATATTTAATTTCCTTATTCCACGAGTAGCATTCTAGAGGGCAATTTGGAATTATGCCTAAAGCACTATAAAATTGTGCAAACCTTTGATCCTGTAATACCACTATTGGATATGTACACCAAGGAGATCTTAAAAAAAGGGGGAAGGATCTAATTGTACAAACATATTCATAGAGGCTCTTTTTGTGATGACAAAATATTGGAAATTTAGGGAACATAAATCAAATGAAGAATGACTAAACAAATTGTGGTATATGTTCCAAAATGCTTTCCAAAATGATTGGATAAATTCACAACTTTCTTTTACTGTCATACTGACCAATATGATAGGTATGAGGTGGTACCTCATTTAATTGAATTTGTATTTCTCTGATCAAGAGTGATTTAAAACACTTTTTTCATAAAATTATTTATAGTTTTGATTTCTTCATCTAAAAATTACTCGTTCATAGCCTTTGACCATTTCATTTGGTGAATAATGTATTATTGTGAATTTGAAAGTTTTCTTAAAATTTGAGAAAATAGACCTTTATAAGAGACATTTTTTAAAAACTTTTTTTCCTTTTTAAGTTTTGTTTTGTTTAATTGGTTTTGTTTGTACAAAAGCCATTAAATATAATCAAAATTATTCATTTTATATCTTCTAATGCTTTCTATCTCATTTGGTCATAAATCCTTCCTTTATCTATAGATGTGCCAGATACACTATTCTTTTTTCCTACTTTACTTATGGTAGTACTCTTAATATATAAATCATATACCAGGGAGGAGTTAAGATTGTGGCTTAGAAGCAGTAAATGTTGATTTCTTTGTGAAAACCCTTCCATACCAATCAAAAATTAAGCACTTCAAGGGAGACAGAAAACCAAATATAGGAACAGAACAGAGCCTGGGGAACCTCCTGCTCTATTAGACTTAAAAAGGTATGCAAAGAAGTTTAAATTCTCAGGTTTAAGAAACAAAAAGAAGGAAGATCCTGGACCCCTTCCCCACCTAAGGTGTGAGACTCAGGTGGTTTTTGAGATCTTAAGGTAAGGGCTCTAGCCTGGAGTGAGTACCTTGTTACTATAGCTACTTGAAGTTCAGGGTTCTGACCAAAGCTGGCAGGGGAACTGCTGGAGAAGAGGGGCAGAGAGGAGAGCAGCACAGTCAGCCTATAGCCACCACTCTTCCATCTTGGGCCTGTGACTCTGGAAGTTTTGGCCTCAGGGCACACCCAGCTCTGCGGATCAGCTCAACTGGCTTAATCCAGTCTATCAAGAGTGCAGATAAGAAGGAATTTAATAGTCAAGTTCAAGACATTTCAGACCAAGAAAAAGATACTACAAGCTGCTAGAAAGAAACAATTTTGATATCATGGAGCCACAGTCAGGATTACACAGACCTGCCTGCATCCATCCTGAAGGAATTGAAGGCTTAGAAGATTATATTTTGGAGAGCAAGGGAACTGGGTCTACAATGAAGAATCAACTACCCAGCAAAATTTACCATATTCTTGCAGGGGAAAGTATGGTCATTTAATAAAATAGAAGATTTTCAAGCATTCCTTAAGAAAAGACAAGACTTAAACAGAAAATTTGATACCCAAATATAGAATGCAAGAGAAAGACCAAAAGGTAATTAAGACAGGGGAAAAAATTAAGGGACACAGCAAGTTCAAATGATTTCTATTCCTTTGTGAAATGATGATATTGGTAACTCTTAAAAATTGTTATTATCATTGGAGTAGCTATAAGAAGTATAAATTTAGAGTGATAAACTGTATAGGATGATATGTCAAAAATAATTTAAAAACTAGGGATAAAAAAGAGGAACATACTAAGAAAATTGGGAAAATAGAAAAAAATGAGGCAAATACATATTTCATAAAGAAGTGCATTGGGGGAGGGGGGAAAGACTAGTACAATGGAAGGGAGGAAGAGGTTGGTGATAGGAGCTAAATCAATTGTACAAAAAATTCAAGCCATTCTGCAATTGATAGATGGGCAAGGGACATGAATAGGCTGTTTTCAAATAAAGAAATCAAAACTATCAATAAGCCCATGAAAAAGTGTTCTAAATCCCTCATAATTAGAGAAATGCAAGTCAAAACAAATCTGAGATAACACCTCACACCTAACAGATTGGCTAATATGGCAGCAAAGGAAAGTAATAAATGTTGGAGGAGATGTTGCAAAATAGGAACATTAATGCATTGCTGGTGGAGTTGTGAATTGATCCAACCATTCTGGAAGGCAATTTGGAATTATGCCCAAAGGGATATAAAAGACACTCTACCCTTTAATCCAGCTATAGCACTGCTGGGTTTGTACTCCAAAGAGATAATAGGGAAAATATGTGCATGAAAATGTTCATACCTGTGCTCTTTGTAATGGCAAAAAACTGGAAAATGAGGGGGTGTCCATTGATTGAGGAATGGCTAAACAAATTGTGGTATCTGTTGGTGATGGAATACTATTGTGCTAAAAGGAATAACAAAATGGAGGAATTCCATGTGAATTGGAAAGACTTTAATGAATTAATGCATATTGAAAGGAATAGAACCTGGAGAACATTGTACAAAGAGACTAATACACTGTCATACAATTGAATGCAATAGACTTCTCTACTGGCAGTAGTGCAATAATCCAGAACAATTCTGAGGGACTTATGAGAAGCTTTATCCAGAGAAAGAACTGTGGGAGAAGAAATGCAGAAGATAAACATATTATTGATCACATAGTTCTATAGGGATATGACTGGGGATGTAGACTCAAATGATCATTCTATTACAAATATTAATAATATGGAAATAGATTTGAACAATGATACACGTAAAACCCTGTGGAATTTCTCATTGGCTCTTGAGAGGGGGAGGGAGGAGGTGAGGAAAAGAACATGAATCATGTAACCATTGAAAAATATTCTAAAATAATCAATTAAGTAAATAAATTAAAAAAAAACATACACCCATTTTGACTTTAGCTTGGTATAGATTATGAGATATTGGTTTATATCTAATTTCTGCCATACTGTTTTCCAGTTTTCCCAGTAGTTTTTGTTAAATAGTGAGTAATCAAAACAAACAAACAAACAAACAAACTGGGGTCTTTGGGTGTAGCAAACACTATGTTTCTTAGGTCATTTACCCCTTTATATTGGGTATCTAATCTATTCCATTGACCCACCATTCTGTTTCTTTATTAGTACCCAATTGTTTTCATGATGATTGCTTTATAGTACAGCTTGGGATCTGCTATTGGTAGGTCCCCTTCTTTCAATTTTTTCCTCATTAATTCCCTTGATATCTTGACCTTTTCTTCTTCCATATGAATTTTATTATTATTATTTTTTAGTTCCCTAAAATAATTATTTTTGTAGTGGATTGGCATGGCAGTGAATAAGTAAATTAATTTAGGTAGAATTACCATTTTTATCACATTAACTCAGCACACCCATGAGCAATTAATATTTATCCAACTGTTTAATTTGACTTTGTGTGAAAAGTGTTTTGTAATTGTGTTCATATAATTCCCAGTTTTGTCTTGACAAATAGATTTCCAGGTATTTTATATTATTTTTTTTTAAACCTTACTTTCCATCTTGGAGTCAATACTGTGTATTGGCTCCAAGGCAGATGAGTGGTAAAGGCTAGGCAATGGGGGTCAAGTGATTTGCCCAGGCTCACACAGCTGAGAAGTGTTGTAAAAAATAGACTCGAATACAGGACTACAGTCCCCATGAGGCTTTGCTCCATTCCCCAGAATGCCTTGTAATCTCACCTGGGCCGAGATCAAGAAGGTATTTAAGCTGATTCAAAGGCTTTTGAGGGCTCTCTCTCTCTCGGGTTTTTTTGGACTTCCATTTTGGAGCAGAGGTGGCTTTTTTTCATAAAGTAGGTGAGGTTGTGTCTAGGCCACTCTATGGCCTGGACACGTGTTTCTTATCCTGTGTTTTCTTTAATCCTTAATCTTCAATAAACCTCTAAAAAATATAATACTTCTTGCAGAGAGAAACTAATTTCTACCTGCCTCCATCTCCCATAATTCCTAATTTTAATCTTTACAGTTTTGGCAACCACGAAGGGAAAACGAAATATCTCAATCTTCTGATTTCTTTTCTGATCTTTAGTTCAACTTTTAATATCTAGTACCTAGAAAAAAATTTTTTTGAGCCATATCTCTCTGGCCAAGGTTTTCTCCCCTCGCAAAGCTGCTACAGGCTCCTGACCTGTTGCGTTTGCCACCCACCCCACCCGGCTCAGCCTCGTCGCTTCCTGCCTGCAGCCTGCAGCCCCGATTGTCCTCACCTGGTACCTGGTCCCAGCCCGACCCACCCCTGAGGTCTGTCTCTCACCCATCTGGCCTCCGACCCAGACTACTCATCACCCCAGCCCCAGACCCATGAGCGTGACCCCAGCCTGATCATCACCCAGAACCTTGGAGCAGATCGCTCAGGACTCTTCGCGACCAGCTGGTAACAGTATTGGCCACGTGGGCGGAGGGGAGAGAAGAGAGGAAAAGGAGAACAGGCAATTTTCCCTTAGGCTAAGCTTCCACATGGATGGGGGTATTGGCCACAGGGGTATCAGAGCAGGGGAGAGAGAAAAGAGAGAGGAGAAGAAACAGATTTTTTCAAACAGAAAGTTAAAAAGCAATTGGCTATTTAAAAGGATTTTTGACTGTTCTGGTAATTTCATTGATTTCACTTGCATGCCAGAAGAAACATTCAGCCCAAAGATTCAACTTTGAATTAGCAAATGGGTGGCTCAGAGCACTGAGAGCATGGTCCTGGGTTAAAATCTGGCCTCAGATACTTCCCAGCTATGGGGCCCTGGACGGGTCCCTTGAAACCCATTGCCTATCCCTTACTACTCTGCCTTCGGACAATAGACATTTAAATGGATAAGAACCCAAGGAACTTTGAAGAGACTAAAGGCTATATTCTAAGGCATTTCAGACTCCAATGGTTTATAAAAATCTCTGTATTCTATTGCATTTTTTGTTTAAGGTTTAACTTTGTGATTTTAAGTTCATATATTACTGAATTCAATATTATTCTGCTTGAACTGAAGGTTGATTGAATTTATTTTGAATGTACCGAGTTTTGAAATTCTGTTGTTTTCCCCCTATAACTGTGTTGAACAAATATTATTGTGAATAAGCCCATATATGAAAAAACAGCTTTTTTCTGTTTTGCTGAGGATAGATGGACTTCAAAACTGGTTATAATTGTATTAACAACCTTTGGGATTTTAATGTGCTAAATACCTCAAATGATTTGATGTTAAGGGTTTTTTAAATATGATTTTTGGAATTTTTTTAAACAATTTGGTTATTTTTGCCTGCCCCTACCACGAGGTAAGGCCCATTCTAGTAGCTGAAGTGAAATACATTTTATAAACCCCAACCTTCCCACATGTGAATGGAAGTTGGGCAGTTAATTTCAGGGCATTTGTACCCTTAAAAAGCCTCCAAAAGGAGCACCCCTTTATTTATACTCTTCAGCTCACTACTTTACTTGCACCAGAATGATATATAGATTTCTTGATTATGTTCTTAACCCTAGATGAGTTTTACTTTGTTTAAAAAAAATATGTTTATTACCAAGGTTGAAGGATTGCTATGTTTGTAAAAATTGTGACAAATGTCCATCAATTCATAGGTTTTAAAAATGTCATACAGCAACTTATGTGAAATATGAAAGTGTGTTTGTTTGCTATTGTAATTAATTGGGCTATTGAGAATTTTGGGGATTTTGATATCTACATATTTGTACTACTGTATTTTTAAAGATGAAAAAATTGTTAACCTTGTTCAAGTCATTTGCCTTCTACTCACAGTGATCATGGCCAGATATTAAGAGGAAATGGATCTCATTTTTGATGAGAAAGTCTTGCATTTTATATTTTCTTAGCTGACACAGAGTGTCAATGATTATAAGCTATATTTTTGAATTTTTTAAAGCTCTTTTATTATATTTTCTTGCATGTGCAATATACTTTTTCAGTTTTTTTATTTATTTTTCTCTCCTTTTTATATGTGAAGCACATGTCACCAGCATTAAGATTTTCTTTAACTTTTTGACTTTTCAGTGCTACAAGTTTGAAATACATTTGCTAATGCATGCCCTAAAAGGCTTGTGACTATAAAAACGATGCCACTAATTATTTAAATAAATTATGGGACTTTGCTTAATGATTCTGTCTAATTCCAGGACAAGATATACACACAAGAGCCATTGCACAGAGCCAAAGAAAAGCCAATCTAGGATGGATTGATGCACTTCTAGGCCAATACAAAGGTCTTGAACCTAGTGTGAAGACTCGAGGTTACTGTGTTTATCATTGCTAGATATAGGCTTTCCTTGTAACCACACTCACCCTGAAGATACTCACAGACGAGTATCCCCAAAACCTTGGCTCCTACTTGGCTTCTATAATCTGGTCCCTTTCTTTTCTGCCTCTCATAGTGTGGTACCTTTCTGTAATCCTGGATACTGACTGGGTAAATGCATCATTGCTTAGATCATTTTAATTGGGCCCTGATTGAAGGACCTGTTATAGATTTATTTTCTTTTACTTGGAATTTTTACACATAAGACTTTGATAGTCTATGTTTTCATCCAGAAATTTTTCTTTTCTTTTTGATTTTTCTGATATCCTTTTAATATCTCTTGCCAATTGATTCATATACCTCATACCTCAGCCATGCATCCCTAACTGATTCTGTATCTTTCAATCACCCACAGCATGGGGAAATGTAAAAAAATATTGTAAATTGCAAAGTTTAAATTCCTTTTTAGAAGAATTTTAGGTAAAGAAGATGCTACCTCTCTGAATCCAGAACTGAACTGTTGGAGAAGCCACCATGAAGAAGCCTCCAGATCACAAGCTGCACAAGATCAAATTGAACTTTGGGTGTGGTTGATTGAACATTTATTTGTATGTATTCTTTTATGCCAAAGGGGACTGTCCCCTAATGGCTTTTTGTCAATGTGTTCAGCAATTATTGGTTTTATTCTTTTTTCTCTTATCCTCACATTATTGTAATCTTTTAAGTTTATTATGTTTTTATGATCCTTTTGGGGAAAAATTAATTTTTCCAAAATGTTCACATGGGGAAATGTAAAAAATACAGGACTACAATCCCCATGGGGCTTTGCTCCACTTCCCCAGAATGCCTTGTAATCTCACCTGGGCCGAGATCAAGAAGGTATTTAAGCTGATTCAAAGGCTTTTGAGGGCTCTCTCTCTTGGGTTTTTTTGGACTTCCATTTTGGAGCAGACGTGGCTTTTTTCATAAAGTAGGTGAGGTTGTGTCTAGGCCACTCTATGGCCTGGACATGTGTTTCTTATCCTGTATTTTCTTTAATCCTTAATCTTCAATAAACCTCTAAAAAATATAATACTTCTTGCAGAGAGAAACTAATTTCTACCTGCCTCCGTCTCCCATAATCCCTAATTTTAATCTTTTCAGTGTCTGAGGCCAAATTTGAACCTAGGACCTCCAGTCTTCAGGCCTGGTTCTCAATTCACTGAGCCACCCAGCTGCCCCCTATTTTATATTCATAAGAGGTATTTAAATGGAATTTCTCTTTCTATATCTTGCTACTGAACTCTGTTGGCAATATATAGAAAAGATGATGATTTCTATGAGTTTATTTTGTATTCTGAAATTTTCCTAAAGTCATTATTTCAACTAATTTTTTGTTTGATTCTCTAGGATTCTCCTTATTTCTCTATTTTTAATACTCTCTTCTGAAATTAGCTCATAATTACTTTGTATTTATTTATCTTTTTCCAAAGTAGGTGCTTAATAAAAAGTTGATTTATTCCTCCCCACACACTACATTGTCTATGAATCCTAAAAGCATATCACAGTGCCTTAAATGCATTAGGAACTTACTGAATAATTATTTAATTGAAAGTCTTTATGATCATAAAATCAAATGTCTCATAGTCAACTTTTCAGCAATAAATCTTTTCTTACCTAGAATAATAACATGCTTATATTATAATTGATTACAGATTATTTTTATCTTCTAGATCTTGGGTGCTGTTGACACAGACTTTGAAAACCTTGGGCCATTATAATTTTCCAAGGAGACATTGGCTATATAACATTAGTGAAAAAGCCCAAGGGGGAACTATAATAAATGTTTAGAATATTTCAGATATATTTCTTAAAAGTCCATCCTCATGAATGGATTTCTGACTAACATCTTAATAGTATATTGGAAACAATTGCTGCTTTAGTGGTATGATAAGCCAGGATTGATCAGTTCAATTGATTACCTCGAGTTTTGGAATTTGGACAAAATGAAAAAAAATTCAGAGGATATCAAAAATTAATTTTTAAAAGGAAGCTTCATTAACAACAACTGGAGGAATGTTCATTGAGGATATTGTTGATTCAGTTGAGTACAATTTTCTTGAGCTATTGTTGGACTTGTTGCTGCTCTATGATCTAGACCTTGAGAGCAGATCTTTGGACTTGCATTGTAGCTGTTTTTAGACTCATGGGGTCAGAAGCTATATTCATATTATGAACCTTAGTAATATTTAACAAATTAAATCTCTAGGAAAATTTCTTTTTAGGAAAAAAAACAGGTATTTTTATTTCTGAAACAGGACATTGGCATATTGCTCTCAACAAAAGCAGTAAAATTAATGAATGAATTTTGCTTACAATCCTAGCCTCTCTTCTATAGCTATGGGGGAATGGAAAAAATTGAAAGAAAAACTTTTCTGAGGAAAATTTTATATTTTAGGTTTCAGGCCTTAATGATCATTTTTGTTGGTTTACTTAAACATCATGATTCTCTGAAACAATCTCATCCTGTGACAAGTAGAGTAGAACATGTCCTTTAAAACATCTATTTCATGAATTATTCATATTTCCTTTAATAATCTCATGGATTTCATAGTAAGACACATAACCTCTTCTTTAATGAAACTTAAATAATGAATTAGATCTTCCTAGCATTCAGAAAAGATGTCTAAGTTACTACATGAATGGAAAAGCTAGAGTTTTTACATACTTTCTAAGTACTGCATGTTAAGAATTTAAAGAAGGTGTGAACTAAGTTATAATCCTTTATGTGGATTTCTCAGTAAAAATCTTACTTTTGAAAAAATGGGAAAAATATTTCTGATTCACAATAGAACTAAATGAAATGGCTTTCTTGAAAATGAAATTTTCTTTCATCTACTGTCATCAATGAAATGGACCCTAAGTGCTTTCTTTCTTCTTGCAACTCCCATGATTCTTTTTTTAAATTAATTTTTAGGGTAAACTAGAAAGGAATTTCAAATTCTATTAGGGAATGATTCATGAAGAAGCAAACTTCTCTGATATTTCTTCATATACTCCAATTTTAAGTATTTCTCTATTTTATCATTTATAGATTCAATAACTTAAAAAATTAAAACTCTTTCCTCAACTAATGGGGTACTCAATTTTTCTCAACTACAACGGTAAGCAGAACAGAGGAGTACTTCTACTTCAATAGTGAAGAGATAGTATGTTGCCTCTAGCTTTGTAGTATTTAATTCCTCGGTTTTTCTGTTTCCTTTCTATTTCAGAACTGTGATTTTAGTGATAGGCTAAGTCTCTTTGTACAGATATAGGTCAGCAACACTTTCACATCTTAGTCTTAAACTCATTAACTCTTTAAGAATCAGATTACTAGTTATATGTCAGAGTCAGGACATAAATTCAAGTCTTTCTGTCTCTGAAGTTGACCATCTATACCCTACAATATGTTTTTATATAATTGATTTTAATTTAGTTACCATTTATAAAATTAGAAATTACAGCTTCATAAGGTATTACAGTATGGACTGGTTAAATATACTCATAATGACCCAATTTAAGAGAATTCAACCTTTATGGTAAACTTTGAATGGAATGAAAATTACTTTCTTTGTATCTAATAAATGATATTCTAAAATTAAAATTTTAATGATAAATGTAGGAAAGAACAAGCATTTATTAAGAACCTACTCTGTGCTAAGTACATCAGATCATTAGATTCTCACAAGAGAAGTATCCCCATTTTACAGTTGCAGAAATTGAGTTAAACAGAAGCTAAATGACTTGTGCTGGGACATAGATCTGATAAGTATTTGAGATCAAATTTGTATTCAGTTTTCAAGACTAGATGCTCAGTGCTCCATCTGCTATGTCACCTAGATGCCTAGTAGAGAAATGAAGTCATAGATACAAGCATAATAAAGAATTAGTTTCAACTATACATAGTTGTGAAAGCTAATTGCTATTTGAGTGATGATTTACCATACTTTTCTAGACCCTCCTTTCCTAATTTGTAAAATGGAGGTGAAGGAGCTAAACTAGATGTCTTTTAAAGTCTGTTCCATTTCTAAATTTATAATTTCATGATTTTAAATAATATTATCAGTGATTAAAATTTTATTATTTTTACATTTATTTGAAGAAGTAGTGAAGTGTAATGAATAGAACCTATCAAAAATTTGGAGTCAGAAACACCTGAACTTAAATCCCAACTCAGATAGTTACCAGCTGTATTACTCTGGCAAATCTCTCAGTGTCTTACTTTCCTCATCTGTAAAGGAAAGAATTCAACTAGATGACTCCCCTTTTTCCACCACCCCATCCCATTCACATCCAATTTTGTCTATGATCCTGTGATTCAATACATTTAAGTTAGGAATTCCTCTCCACTGGAAAGTCTATATCACAATCTCCCAATCTCCAGGGCACTAGGACTCAATAACTATATGTACATTCCTTCCTTCCTTCCTTCCTTCCCTCCCTCCCTCCTTCCTTCCTTCCTTCCTTCCTTCCTTCCATCCTTCCTTCCTTCCTTCCCCCTTTCCTTCCTTCCCTCTTTCCTTCCTTCCTTCCCTCCCTCCCTCCTTCCTTCCTTCCTTCCTTCCTTCCTTCCTTCCTTCCTTCCTTCCTTCCTTCCTTCCTTCCTTCCTTCCTTCCTTCCTTCCTTCCTTCCTTCCTTCCTTATTTTCTTTCATTTTATATTTGAAGCTTTCTGGGTAATTTCATAACATTCAGAATCATAGAACTGTCTATTTGTGGGGAATTAAGCTCCAAAAAGCACCAAAAGCTCTTACTGGTTCAACAAAACTACAAATGGACTTCAAATTAGGTGGGATGCCTTGGGAACTTTTTGTTATCAATTACAATCTCTATTAAAATGTGTGTAGGGGACAGTTCATTGCAGGATTACTGAGTTTTCCTTGGATAAGGGGGGACTAATATCTTTAATGTAAATTACTTTTACTTAAAGAAGCTGAGATATTTCTGAAAATATATCTTCACACAACTCTTTCACCTAGTGAGTTCCTATTAATGAATTAGTAATTATTATTAACTGTGAGAGTCAATTGGTTTGAAATCCCTAGTACCATATATCTGACAAAGATGTTTGAAAGTTTAAGAGAGAGTTCAGAAGGATGCTGCTGCTTTATGCTCACTTGCTCTCATCTGCACCCCAAACCTTAGGCAACCCATAGCATAGGCTGATACTTAAGAATTTCCGCATACATTCAACACAGGATAGCACACACAGACAATTGGGGAATGCTTCCTAGGAATAACAGTCCCTTTCTCCAAGTCCCAAATTCTATTTTGAGCAGTTTCCTACTGGCTCATTATTTTTTTTTCCTTTTTGAAATTCAAACCCCAGTGAAAATATAGTATGATGAATTGACCAAATACACACTAATCCCAAAGTTACTTTTCTGCCTGCTTTCATCTATAGCTTGAAGACCAATTCTATCCTTAAGGGATATTGTCTATACCTACTTCTTCTATTTCTTCCTAGTCCTGTGACTCCACTGCTTTAAATTCTTTCAAATGAGGTATGAATGAGGGGATAAAAATAGCCTTGCAATATATTTTTATATATGTATACTATTAAAAAAAACAATTAAAAAACCCCCCAATACTATATATTGGTTCCAAGAGAGAAGAGCAGTAATGGCTAGGCAATGGGTGTTAAGTGACTTGCCTAGGGTCTCACAGCTAAGAATTATGTAAGGTCACAATTGAACCCAGGACCTCATGTCTCTAGCTCTGGCTCTCCATCCACTGAGCTACAATACATACCTTTTAAATGACTGAGTTCATATGAACTGAGAATCAGAATTAAAAACAACAACAACAACAACAACAAACTTCTTATGTGGTTCATGTAGAGAATTTCAATGCATGAAAATATCATAATAGCAACCTCTTTTATGATAAACCTTTAAAAAACCTTTCTAATACCAAAATTCTTATGTAGAATTTTAAATACGTTGTGTTCCTTCAGATGATAAAACTTTCCTATTTCTACAAATAGTCATGAAATACAATGAAAAAATACTATTTTATATATAAATAATTGTTTTAACATCTAATTTACCTTTTGGCTCTGTTTTTCAGAACTTTTATTTCCCACTTACTCTTAGATTTGAAGGTACCTTATATTGAATTTATTACAAACTAAACTCATCCTCTATTTTCAGAATTTGCTTTTTTTAAATTTTAAACATTATTTTATTTGGTCATTTCCAAACATTATTCACTGGAAACAAAGATCAATTTCTTTTCCCCTCCGCCCCCCCCTCCCACCACCTTTTCCTCTCCCATAGCCGATGCATGATTCCACTGGTTATCAAATGTGTTCTTGACTCGAACCCATTTCCCTGTTGTTGGTATTTGCATTAGAGTGTTCATTTAGAGTCTCTCCTCAGTCATATCCCCTCAACCGCTTTAGTCAAGCAGCTGCTTTTCATTGGTGTTTTTACTCCCACAGTTTATCCTCTGCTTGTGGATAGTATTTTTTAGATCCCTGCAGATTGTTCAGGGACATTGCATTGCCACTATTGGAGAAGTCCATCACCTTTGATTGTACCACAATGTATCAGTCTCTGTGTACAATGTTTTCCTGGTTCTGCTCCTTTAGCTCTACATCACTTCCTGGAGGTTGTTCCAGTCTCCATGGAATTCCTCTACTTTATTATTCCTTTTAGCACAATAGTATTCCATCACCAACATATACCACAATTTGTTCAGCCATTCCCCAATTGATGTGCATCCCCTCGTTTTCCAATTTTTGGCCACCACAAAGAGTGCAGCTATGAATATTCTTGTACAAGTCTTTTTCCTTATTATCTCTTTGGGGTACAAACCCAGCAGTGCTATAGCTGGATCAAAGGGAAGACAGTCTTTTATCATGCTTTGGGCATAGTTCCAAATTGCCCTCCAGAATGGCTGGATCAATTCACAACTCCACCAGCAATGAATTAGTGTCCCCACTTTGCCACATCCCCTCCAGCATTCATTACTTTCCAGAGCTGTTATTTTAGCCAATCTGCTAGGTGTGAGGTGATACCTCAGAGTTGTTTTGATTTGCATCTCTCTGATTATAAGGGACGTAGAGCACTTTTTCATGTGCTTATTAATAGTTTTGATTTCTTTGTCTGAGAACTGCTTGTTCATGTCCCTTGCCCATTTGTCAACTGGAGAATGGCTTAATTTTTTGTACAATTGATTTAGTTCTTTGTAAATTTGAGTAATTAAACCTTTGTCAGAGGTTTTTATGAAGACTGTTTCCCAATTTGTTGCTACCCTTCTGATTTTGGTTACATTGGTTTTGTTTGTACAAAAACTTTTTAATTTGATGTATTCCAGATTATTTATTTTGCATTTTGTAACTCTTTCTAATTCTTGCTTGGTTTTGAAGTCTTTTCATTCCCAAAGGTCTGACATGTATACTATTCTGTGTTCACCTAATTTTCTTATAGTTTCCTTCTTTATGTTCAAGTCATTCGACCATTTTGAATTTATCTTGGAGTAGGGTGTAAGGTGTTGATCTAAACCTAATCTTTCCCACACTCTCCTCCAATTTTCCCAGCAGTTTTTATGAAATAATGGATTTTTGTCCCCAAAGCTGGGATCTTTGGGTTAGTAATATACTGTCTTGCTGAGGACACTTGCCCCCAGTCTATTCCACTGATCCTCCTTTCTGTCTCTTAGCCAGTACCAAATTGTTTTGATGACCGCTGTTTATAATATAGTCTGAGATCTGGGACTGCAAGACCCCCTTCCTTTGTATTTTTTTCATTATTTCCCTGCATATCCTTGATCTTTTGTTCCTCCAAATGAACTTTGTTATGTTTTTTTCTAAATCAGTGAAAAATGATTTTTGGAAGTTCCATGGGTATGGCACAAAATAGATAGATGAGTTTGGGTAGGATGGTCATTTTTATTATATTGGCTCATCCTACCCATGAGCAGTTAATATTCTTCCAATTGTTCAAGACTAGTTTTAGTTGTGTGGAAAGTGTTTTGTAGTTATGTTCATATAGATCCTGTGTTTGTCTCGGGAGATAGATTCCTAAGTATTTTATTTTGTCTAAGATAATTTTGAATGGGATTTCTCTTTCTAGTTCTTGCTGCTGAGCTGTGTTGGAATTATATCGAAATGCTGATGACTTATGTGGTTTTATTTTGTATCCTGCAACTTTGCTAAAGTTGTTGATTATTTCAATTAGCTTTTTGGTTGAATTTCTAGGATTCTTTAAGTAGACCATTATGTTATCTGCAAGGAGCGATAATTTGGTCTCCTCCTTGCCTATTTTAATGCCTTCAATTTCTTTTTCTTCTCTAATTGCTACTGCTAGTGTTTCTAATACAATGTCAAATAATAGAGGTGATAATGGGCATCCTTGTTTCACTCCTGATCTTAATGGGAATGGATATAGTTTTTCCCCATTGCAGATGATATTAGTTGATGGTTTTAGATATATACTGTTTATTATTTTTAGGAATGACTCTTCTATTCCTATGCTTTCTAGTGTTTTTACTAGGAATGGGAGTTGTATTTTATCAAAGGCTTTTTCTGTATCTATTGAGATAATCATGTGGTTCTTGTTGGTTTGCTTGTTGATGTTGTCAATTATGTGGATGGTTTTCCTAACATTGAACCAGCCCTGCATCCCTGGTATAAATCCTACTTGATCATGGTAGATGACCCTTCTGATCACTTGCTGGAGTCTTTTTGCTAGTATCCTATTTAAGATTTTTGCATCTATATTCATTAGGGAGATTGGTCTATAATTTTCTTTCTCTGTTTTTGGCCTGCCTGGCTTTGGAATTAGTACCATGTTTGTGTCATAAAAGGAGTTTGGTAGAACTCCCTCTTTGCTTATTATGTCAAATAGTTTGTATATTATTGGAGTTAGCTGTTCTTTGAATGTTTGATAGAATACACTGGTGAATCTGTCAGGCCTGTGTACTTTTTCTTAGGAAGTTCTTTGATGGCCTGTTGGATTTCTTTTTCTGATATGGGATTGTTTAAGAAATCTATTTCTTCTTCAGTTAGTCTAGGCAATTTATATTTTTGTAAATATTCATCCATATCACCTAGGTTGGTATATTTATTGCCATATAGTTGGGCATATTAGTTTTTAATGATTGCCTTAATTTCCTCTTCACTGGAGGTGAGATCCCCTTTTCATCCTTGATGCTGTTAATTTGCCTTTCTTCTTTCCTTTTTTTAATTAGATTGACCAGTACTTTGTCTATTTTGTCGGTTTTTTCAAAGTACCAGCTTCTAGTCTTGTTTATTAGCTCAATAGTTCTGTCACGTTCAATTTTATTAATTTCTCCCTTAATTTTTAGGATCTCTAGTTTGGTTTTCTTCTGGGGGGTTTTAATTTGTTCATTCTCAAGTTTTTTGATTTGCATTTCCAATTCCTTGATCTCTGTCCTCCCTAATTTGTTAATATATGCACTCAGGAATATGAATTTTCCTCTAAGTACTGCCTTGGCTGAATCCCATAAGGTTTGAAAGGATGTCTCGCCGTTGTCATTTTCTTTAACGAA
Organism: Monodelphis domestica; assembly: GCF_027887165.1. Lineage (NCBI taxonomy): Eukaryota > Metazoa > Chordata > Mammalia > Didelphimorphia > Didelphidae > Monodelphis > Monodelphis domestica. The sequence goes on from NC_077232.1 coordinate 218,756,474, forward strand.
ATTATTAATTGTTTCTATGATTTCTTCTCTAACTATCTGATTTTGGAGTATCATATTATTTAATTTCCAATTAATTTTTGATTTTCCTCTCCATGTACCCTTACTGATGAATATTTTTATTGCCTTGTGATCTGAAAAGCCTGCATTTATTATTTCTGCTTTTCTGTATTTGAGTGCCATGTTTCTGTGACCTAGTGTAGGATCTATTTTTGTGAATGTGCCATGTGGTGCTGAGAAGAAGGTGTATTCCTTTTTGTCCCTATTTATTTTTCTCCATATGTTTATTAACTCTAATTTTTCTAAGATTTCATTCACCTCTTTTACCTCTTTCTTGTTTATTTTTTGGTTTGATTTATCTAAATTTGATAGTGGTTGGTTCAAGTCTCCCACTAATATGGTTTTACTGTCTATTTCCTCCTTCAATTCTCCTAGTTTCTCTATTAAAAATTTGGATGCTATACCATTTGGTGCATACATGTTGATTAGTGATATTTCCTCATTGTCTCTACTCCCTTTTAACAGAACATATTTACTTTCCCTCTCCCTTTTGATCAGGTCTATTTTTGCTTTGGCTTTGTTAGATATCATGATTGCAACTCCTGCCTTCTTTCTATCAGTTGAGGCCCAAAAGGTCTTACTCCAACCTTTAATTCTAACCTTGTGAGTGTCAACCCACCTCATATGTGTTTCTTGAAGACAACAAATGGTAGGGTTTTGGATTCTAATCCAATCTGCTATTTGTCTACGTTTTATGGGTGAGTTCATCCCATTCATGTTCAAAGGTATAATTGTCATTTGTGGATTTGCTGGCATTTTGATATCTTACCCTAGTTCTGACCTTTCTTCTTTAGCTATCTCATTTTGAACCAGTGATTTACTTTAGGTCAGTCCCCCTAGTAATTCTGAATTAATTTCTATTATTATCCTTATTTTAAATGAGAGAAAACTGTGGTTGAGAAGTGTAAATGTTAAAAACCGTAAATGCCAAACTGTAAAGGATAATTTTTAGTGTTTTGACTTAAAATCTAAAATAAGTGGTCACCATGGGAAATTCCCAAAATATGAAAATACCCAAATCAGCTGAGATTTATGGATATTTTAATTAATATAAATGAAGAAATTAAGGGAAGGAGAGAGAAAGAAAGAGAGAGAGAGAATAGCCAAGCAGTAGAAAAGGTTCTAGGCCAAAATGGCCTAGGCCTGAGCCTAAGGGAGAGCAAGTCAGTTTTTATCACTCACAACAAGATTGTCTTTAAGCAACCTTCTTCCACTCCGAACTGAAATTAGCCTCCAAACTGAATTCAATTGTGAACTCAATTCAAAATGTCTCTCATTTTAACTCTGAACTCCTACTCCCAAATTACCTTTTACCCCTTCCTTTTAAAGAAATTTTCTCTTATGTCACCTTCCCTAAATTTTCATGTCTACCAATCACAGTAGACACTTTCCCCCAGGACTGCCCATTATTAGTTGTCATCTTTTTTGGTTCTCACCTTCTCTGGTTAGATTAAATCCTCTGAGTACTTCACACCTCTTTTGTTAAGCTTGATTTTTGTAAGTTACTTGACCTTTTAGTGATTAATTTAACTTTTATAGGTACTTAGCACCTTTTTGTATTAGATCTAAAATAGACCACCTAGCATAAGGTTTTGGCTTTACTATAAAGTGTGACTTAAGGACTTTTAATTGTTCAATCAGGAGTTTGCAACTTTATCTTCCCCTAAGGCACTGTCTGAGTAGGGTGGAGTAATTTTAAAAGTTCTCAATACATTCCTGATTAAGTATCTTCATTGTTAAAAATGGGGAATAGCTTAATCAAATCTTCTAAAGTAGAGTCTGAGTAGTTTTAAGATTCACAGAAGTTAAGTGAATTGTCAAGTTTATAAAACTATTTTAGTTTTTAAATTTAATTTTGTTGATTAATTATGAAAAATTTTCCATGGTTTACATGATTCATGTTCTTTTCCTTCCCTTCTCCCATTCCCCTCCTATAGTCAATGCACAATTCCACTGGGTTTTACATGTGCCATTGATCAAGACCTATTTTCATATTGTTAATATTTGTACTAGGGTGATCATTTAGAGTATACATCCCCAATTATAACCCTAAAGACCCATGTGATCAAGCAGTTATTCTTCTTCTCTGTTTCTCTCCCACAGTTCTTTTTCTGGATGTGGATAGTGTTCTTTCTCATAAGTCTCTCATAAATGTTTTGGATCATTGCATTGCTGCAAGTTGAAAAGTCCATTACATTCAATTGTGCCACAGTGTATCTCTCTCTCTGTATTATGTTCTCCTGGTTCTCCTTTCATTTGCATCAATTCCTACATCAAATCCTGCAACAGGAGGTCAATCCTTTTCACATGGAATTCTTCCAGTTCACTATTCCTTTGATCACAATAGTATTGCATCACCAACAGATACCACAATTTGTTTATCCATTTCCCAATCAAAGGGCATTCCCTCATTTTCCAATATTTTGCCACCACAAAGAGCATAGCTATAAATATTTTTGTACAAGTCTTTTTCCTTTCTATCTCTTTGGAGTTTTTTGGTTTGATTTGTCTAGTTCTGATAGAGGAAGGTTCAGGTCTCCCACTATTATAGTTTTCCTATCTATTTCATCCTTGAGTTCCACTAGTTTCTCATTTAGAAATTTGGATGCTATGCCATTTGGTGCATACATGTTGAGTACTGCTATTTCCTTATTGTCTATACTGCCTTTTATTAGGATGTAATTACCTTCCCTATCTCTTTTAATTAGATCTATTTTTACTTTGGCTTTGTCAGATATCATGATTGAGACTCCTGCCTCCTTTGTATCAGCTGATGCCCAATAGATTTGGCTCCATCCTCTTACTTTTAGCCTATGTGTGTCTACCTTCCTCATGTGTGTTTCTTGTAGCCAGCATATGGTAAGGTTTTTAGTTTCTAATCTACTCTGCTATTTGCTTGTGTTTTATGGGGAAGTCCATTCCATTCACATTCAGAGTTATAATGATCAGCTGTGTATTTCCCAGCATTTTGATTACTATTTCTAGTTCTACCTTTTCTTCTTTCACTCTTTCCTTCTACACCAATGTTTTATTTTTAATAAGTCCCCATAATTCCCACCCTTATTTTACTTCCCTTCTAAATCCCAACATTCTTATTCCCTTCTTATTTTCTTTACAGCCTTTTTAAGCAACCCCCCTACCCTCTCCCTCCCTTGTACAACTCCCTTCCCCACCAGTCTGCTTGTTACCCCTCTACTTCCCTATAGGGAGAAAATCAATTCTTTGCCCTAATGGATTTGATTATTCTTCCCTCTTTGAGTCAATTTCAATGCATGTAAGAGTTGAGTATTTCCTATCGCCAACCTCTTTACCCTTTCAGTGTATTGATGTTCTCCCCCCTCCAGCCATGAGCTTCATTGGGACATATAAATTTACCCCCTTTTGTTTCTTTTCCCATTTCTTTTAATATTAACCTCATTTTTAGCTCTAGTTGTACACACACACACACACACACACACACACACATATATCTATATATTTATGCATACATATTTATGTTTTGGCATTTCATCCTATACAGTTTGTCACTGTTCCCTCTAAGTGTAATTCTTCTAGCTGCCCAGGAGATAATAACAATTTTAAAGAGATACCAATGACCACTTTTCTTATAGGGATACATATCATTTTAACTTATTGGGTCTCTTAAAAAAACATTTTTTTTTGTTTTTGTTTTTCCCCTCTTTCTTAACTACCTTTTGATGATTCTCTTGAGTTCTATGCATGGGCATCATATTTTCTGTTCAGGTTTGGTCTTTTCTTTACAAATGCTTGGAATTTTTCTATTTTGTTGAATGACCATACTTTCCCCTATAAGAATATAGTCAGTTTTGCTGGGTAGTTGATTCTTGGATGTAGACCTAGTTCCCTTGCTTTCCAGAATGTCATATTCCATACCTTTTGGACCTTCAGTGTAGATGCAGCCAGATCCTGTGTTATCCTCCCTGTGGTTTCATGTTATCTGAATGATTTCTTTTTAGCAGCTTGTAATATTTTTTCCTTGGTCTGATAGTTCTTGAACTTGGCTATAACATTCCTGGGTGTTGTCAGTTTGAGATTAAGTACAGGAGGTGATTTGTGGATCCTTTCAATCTCTACTTTTCCCTCTTGTTCTAGAATATTGGGACAGTTTTCTTGGATAATTTCCTGTAGTATGATCTCCAGGCTTATTCTTTTGTCATATTCTTCTGGTAGACCAATGATTCTTAAGTTGTCTCTCCTGGAATGATTATTTAAATCTTCTGTTTTGTGAATGAGGTGCTTCATATTTTCCTAAATTTTTTCATTCTTTTGATTTTGTTTTATAGTGTCCTGCTGCTTTGTGAAGTTGCTTGCTTCTAATTGTTTTATTCTGGTTCTTAAAAATTGGATTTCATCCCTGGCTTTTTGGTCATTTTCTCCTTTTGGTCTGATTTTCTTTGGAGGTCATCTTTCATCTTATTTGCCTTATTTTTCATTTCTTTGCCTCATTTTTCATCTTCTTTCCCTCATTTTCAAGTTGGTTGATTTTGGCTTTCAAGACACTATTTTCTTATTTTAGTTCAAGTGCCTCTGTTTCCAGATGAATTATCTTAGTTTTGAAATTCTTTTTCCAGTTGTCTTAAGTCTCTCTTAAATGTGATTTGAATTGTATTTTGAGTTCTTCAAGAGCCTTTATCCAATTTGCTTGGGTTTCTGTTTTTTTTTGCTTGGAATTCCCTCATCACTCTCTGTTCCATTTGCTCTTTGTTCATTGTCTGTATAGAAGCTGTAGATTATAATTTCTTTTTCTGTTGTTTTCTCATATTTACCCCTTTACTTCTTGCTGTTGCCTTAGCTCTTGGTCCTCTCATTTTTTTTGTGTGTGTGGTTTTGGGCATTTATTTTAGCCTTCTCCCTTGGAGTTTGTCAATAAATCTCTCAGTGCAGTCTGTGGGGGAATGGGTTTTGGAGCTTGAGCTTCCCTGCCCTATCCCTTCTATGATGGGATTAAGTCCAGCTGTGTTGCTGAATGTTCCCTGAGACCAAAACCTTGGGAAGGGGGCAGGGAAATATGGAGTGTCTCTGCTGCTGCAACTATGCCTCCTGCTCTGAGCTCTTTGTTTCTTCTCTGTTTCCTTACAGGCTGTGTTGGACACTCTGAGGTTGGCACAGCTTTGCCTGTGAGGTACTCCCTCCAGGCCAGCACCTTTGCCCGCCCAGAGGTTCCAGCTGCTGTTGGAGGCTTAGCGCTTTAGGTGGGGTAGGGTCCCAGGACCTTCCTTCTTTTTTACCCTTAAACTGGAATGTTCTCAATTTCTGGTTTTGGGGGGCATACCTTTTAAGGTGAGTCTGTCAGGAAGGTTCCTTGGCTCTGTTTTGTTATTAGGTTTGATTTTCAGTCCCCTAGGAGAATTTAGTTTGTAATTGGTAAGGCAGGGTTTTAAGAGGTCTGAACTTTTGTTGCCTTTATGCCGCCATCTTGACTCCCAATTAAAAAAAAGGAGTCTTCTGTGCATAGTTGATCATTCATAATTCCTTGAATGATAAAACAGAAGTGATATCTAAATAAGATATAAAATTGTGATGTATGCTCACTAGAATAGTTTGCTACCATCATAAAGTATGTCCTATATACAATACAAGTAGAAAATTATTTCTTCTTAAATAGCCTCAACTGCAAATTATTCAATGTTTATTTATCCTGTATGTGTAAGCAGTAACCAGTGGAAAGAGCTAGAAAAAATTCTTTATCATGTTGGATGCACTCTCCACAAGGGAAATGCAGTATATGGACAGTTTGTGGCAGAACAGCTGAGGTGCAAGATCTGAGTTCTGATCCAACCTCCAACATTAGCTTTGTGGCATTGGGAAAATCACAGCTTCAGTTTACTTCAAGTTCCTCAACTGTAAAATAGTGACTATAATAATAACTCCCTCTCAGAGTTGTTTTGAGGAACAAATGTGATATTATTTGTAAAGCATCTAGCACATGGTAGGCACTCTATAAATTCTAGTTGCTATCATATTAAATTATTATGTTGTGATCTGTATTATTCATTATTGATCACTAGAGCCATTATTTCTTCTTTGTTGTTTCCATATATCTATCTTAAGTATATTATCATTAATACCATTAATTCACCAAACCCTGGTTTTGGTTTTCTCTTCTGTTTTTATGGGATCTATACTAAATAGAGATTTAGTTAAATGAAATGTTCATTAGTTAATTAAATGTTTTCTAGAGTTTGTATTCTCATTAAATATTGCTTTCCTTTTGATTAAGAGCCCTAAGGCATAAGGTCAAGGATTTGGCAAACAGCTATGTGACTTTTTGGGGTATCTGAGGCCATATTTGAACTCAGATCTTTCTACCTTCAGACTTGGTGCTCTATCCACTGTGTTACCCAGCTGCCCTTGGTTAAATTCTACTTAACTAATTAAAAAAAAACAGATCAATACCTCCAAAGGTTGTTAGGGAGCTTGTATCCCTCTGGTGCATACAGAATAGGTATCAAGTTATTCACAGAACCATGCCGGAAAAATATGGCTAAAGAATTCAAAATTATTACATTAAGAGAAGTATCCTAGACAACACTAGACTTTGAAACATCACTGATCTGAGAATCAAGAGGCCTTGGGACTAGATTTGGTTATACTATTAATAGCCTGTGGAGCCTTGGGCCAGGAGCTTCATTCTTCTACACTTGATTCTCTTATCTGTAACATAAGAATATTGGGAGAAAGGCAATATAATGGAGGGAAAGAGTCTTACATTTATGGGTAGAAAATCATTGTGACTTTTAATGAGTTGCTTAAAATCTGTGGGTACATAAAAATGGTGGGAGGAAAATGGATGATTTCTTAGTTCTCATTTCTTTGTTCCTCAGATTAAATAATCTCTGAGGCCCTTTGAAGCTCTAAGAATTCTATGAAACTCTGAGAAGTATGATTACTTTTCTCTGACTCTCATATATGTCATGGATATTTCTGTCAATCTCTGACGCCTATGAAACCATTCTAAAATGAATGCTACTAAACACTCAAATATTTTTACTTTGTGATGACAAAATGAGGAGCACTTACTCTTTGACCCCAATATCTTACTAGATTGAATTTTTGATGTTGAATTAAGTAACAAGTCATATGGGGACAGGCAAAATATCCTATATATCTTTGTATCCCTTGCATGGCTAGGAAGAATACTTTGAATATAAATATACCTTATAAACGTTTGTTGAATAAAATTTAAATGACTTCATAGATATGTGATGAAAAAATTGCCCAAACTGAAACAAAACAAAACAAAAAAACTTTAGTCAATTTATCAGGTTAGTGAAGTACCAAAAACTAAGACAATGACAATGATTGTTAAACTGACTCTTTGTATTTTGTCTAGATACAGAATTTTAGGTAGATAGTAAAATGCACCTTCATATGAGGAACCCCATTTACATTTCCTTTATTCCAACTTTTAGGTGCCTCTAACACTGTGGGAAAATACAAAGAAAAATAAGTGTCTGGCACTGAAGAGTTCACAATTGAAACTCTTGTATTAGGATTTGGAATTTTACAACCTAAATTAAACTGATGAGTAACAACTACAAGAATAAAAATAAATTAGAGCATATATATTATATATTTAACTTCTTCAAAACTATTATGGTAATTTCAAAATACTCTAATTTCTAATGGCTCTACAGATTACACATTTAATGCCAACTTGGCTCTCCACAATTTGATCATTATTTGTCCTAATCTATCAGAAATGTAAATACTCTTAACTTTTTATAAACATATTTTTGGTGGATCAATGATTCATTTTTAATGTAATAATTAGTATAATTAAATAAATATATCCTAAGTATGTATACATACTATGTGTGGCTTATTCTACTTAACTGTCACTCTGGAAAAAAACAGTGAATAAAATTGATATTAACAATGACATTTCCTCTCTGCTTTTAATGACTTAGTTATTTCTTAGCTGACTAATTACTAATTTGAAAATGGGTGCAAATATGGAATATATTAACTTCAGTATAAAATTATAGAGAAATTTATTTCTCTTAGAAACCATAATTAGATATTATGGTTTCATTTTTAAACAAAATGGTAACCACATATTCTGATATTTCTGTAGTGAAGCAAATATGTATTAATTTCACTCCATAAAATTCTCACTTAATTGTAGTATATGAGTATTAGGAAAAAAGAGACTTCAAATAGCACCAAAATCATAGAATAAAAAATGAAAACAATGAGGCAAGCATTAGGTGTCTGTTGATTGTCAGCATGAAAGTAATTTGGATATTTCTGAGCATTTAATTTTATGTTATTTTATAGTCAAAATATATGCTGAAACACTTTTCAATTAGATATTATGGTTTTCTTTGAGTATGTTATTTTAACCATGAACCCTATTAGCTAAAAAGTTAGAAATTCTTTTAAAATGTTCACATGTTACAAGTGTTCAAAAATACATATCACAACTATAACTACTACCATTATTCATTACAATTGTTTTCTCAATTGTGATAGAGAGCCTAATACTTATTTCTGAATATAACTATGACTGAGAAATAATTTGACAGATGAAGAAATAAAATTATTGAAAATTAAATTTTTGTTGAAATTCTCTAACAAACATGGAGCATGGGAGAGACATGAACTAAGAGACCTTTAGTTTCATTCAGTTAAGTCACTCAAAAAGATAAGCTAGGTACATAATACATGATATCCAATCATACTTTTTAAGTTTGTTATACTCTATAGGGAAAATATAAGGAAGAACGGCCAATAGACACTGCTTATTTCCTCTTGCATATTTTACCTTTGATTCTCGAAGCTGCCTCTAAACTTCCATGAAGTAAATGATGGTGATACAAGTTATGACAGTATAGGTCAATTGAGGAGAATTTTTCCAGAAAAATAATATTTTTTGTTGCTTTTTGGAAGAAAAGTATCTTCCAAAATAAAAGTATAAATGATAAAGTAAAGATTACAGAACATGTATCATCTAAAAAATTCTAATGGAGAAAAATCTAAAGAACTAAAATAACCTTTGTATGAATAAAATCTCTTCCTCTACACTTAAATTATTATTCATCTTTGCTTAATCTAATTCTGAATTAACTTCTCAAGATTAGTTAAAACTCCCCTAGCTTTTCTTCTTACAATAAGAAACTTTCTGTATATAATGAATAGTTATTTTGTAGACCTTTCATATTCAACCTATAAAAGCTTTTACTTATATTTCTTTCCCCAGATTAAGATATTAACAGGCTTAAATTAGTCTCTTAAAACTAAGAAAGACTGACTGACTGACCCCCACATTTTTCTCTGAGGTTATCTTCCCCTGGCAGCTATCTCCTTTCTACATGCTGTAGTCAACCATTAAGTGATGAATATGACATCATATTGTCTTAGGATAATATTATTATCAAGAAGACATCCATTTGAAAGCTATAGTGATATGATCACCCACCTCAATCATCTTTTCTCTTTTATCTGTACATTAAATTAACATGTCTATCACCTTATGGTGGTACAAACTTTTAAAATCTTGACTCAAACTAATTTATCATTGTTTTTCTTTTTAATCTTGTAAATGTTTAAAACATATTTGGGGATCAGATGCATGCTGGGAGCTAAGATGATGGAATAAAGGATACTCTACTAGACTGAATCTTTCACACATAGACACACACACATAGACACATACATACACATACACACAAGAAAGTAAATCACCTCAAAACAAAGGAAAGCAGGAGGAGTATTCCTCACTGGGGTAAAAAGAGAAATTCACAGCATCTGTGAAGACAAGAAGCAGGTTGACAGGCCCAACATGCTGATACATGGACAACAAACTTAACCCTAGCAATTCAGCATGGGTAGTGAAAGCAGAAAAGACAAAAAATTAATGTACTTCCATTTGACCTGAAGCAGTAAATTTTCAGACAGCCTGAGGCAGTGAAGCAGCAGACTTGGGGATCAACTGAGCTTAAACCACATGCCAGGAATAGTTTCTACATTAGAGGACCAGAAGGCATGGGATTTGATATTCCAAAAGACTAGGATAAAGGACTACAGTGAAAAGTATATCACCAGCAAAACTCAGTCTAATCTTCCAGGGGGAAATGATGTTTAATGAAGTAAAGGACTTACTGGCTATCCTGGCCAAAAAAAAAATCAAAGGCAAAAAGGTTGAATTGAGATACCTAAGGCATACATGATACATGAGAAAATTAATGTACTTATAATATTAAAGATACTTAAAATCGTTAAGATAGTTAAGAACTTTATAACTACTAGGATAATGAGAAATAAAAAACATAGAACAAAGTAAAGGAATGAGATGAATAGAATGGGGTGATATAAAAAAATCAAGGAATAGGAAAGAGGAACATGGGGAGAAGAGGAGAGATAGAAGAGAGTAATTATCTCTCATGAAAATATGCATACGAGTCAATAGAGTAAAGAAGACTGGGGTGGGGGTAAAGACTATACTTGAACTTTCCTCCCAATTAGCTCAAAGTGGGAATAATACTGAGAGTCAAATATAGAAATATACCTTGCCCTATACGGAAGTAGGAAGGAAGGGGTAATAAGTGAAGGATTTAGAAAAAATAAAGAAGAATTAATTGAAGTAGTGGTAGTTGGAAAGAAGACATCTCTGAAAAAAGTTAATTAAGGTTGAAAGGAGAAAGAGAAAAGGGTAAATGGGAAAGTAATGTGGAGTGGAATATGCAATTAATAATAAAAACTGTGAATTTGGAAGGAATTAATTCACCCATAGAATGGAAAAAAAAAGATAGCAGAGTGGATTTAAAAACAGAATCCAAAAATGTGTTGTGTACAAGAATCATATTTGAAATAGGGAGACACACAGAGAGTAAAAGCAAAGGGCTGGAGTAGAATCTACTATGCCTCAGATAAATTTTTAAAAAGTAGTAATCATGATCTTTGACAAGACAAAAGTAAAAATTAATCCAATCAAGAGAAATCAGGAATGAATAAATCTTGATAAAAGGCACCATAGACAAACAATATGAATAATGAATATTAAACATATATACAACAAATGGAATAGCATCCAAAGTCCTTAAAGAGATATTACCTGAGATATGGGAGAAAGAAATAGTAAAATGTTGCTAGTCATGTACCTCCCCTTTCCCCTTTGAGAAATGCATAAAAAATTAAACAAGAAAGAAATTAAGGAGGTAAATAGATCGTTAGAAAAAGTTAGATATGATAGATATCCAGATAAAACTTGATGGGGAATTTTTTTTTCCCTAGCAGTACATAGCACCTTAAAAAAATTGACCATATAACAGGGTATGAAAACCTCACCATCAAATGTAGAAAAGCAGAAATATAAAATGCATCTTTTTCAGAGATAACATATAGTATAATCAAATTATATGTAACATATACTATCATGAAAGTTACATTCAACAAAGGGCAACATAAAAAGACTAAAAATTAATAGGAACCAAAATGATCTTACAATAAAAAATGAAGGGATCAAAGAACTAATCATTGAAATAAAAAACAATTTCATTAAAAATATGACAATGAAGACAAACAACATACTAAAATTTATGGGATTTAGTCAAAGCTGTACTTAGGGAGAAATGTATTTCTCTTAATGCTTATATCAATAAAATAGAGAAACCACAGATCAAAGAATTGGCATTGATCTTATACTAAAAACTAAACCAGAAAAGAAAAAAAATAGCAAATCCCAATTAAAGACCAAGTTGGAAATCCCCAAATGAAGAGATTAATAAAATTGAAAGAAAACCTTTGAATGAATTAGTAAGAGAAAGAACTAGTTTTAAGGGAAAATAGATAAACTATTGGCTAATTTGACTTTAAGAGCAAAAAATAAAATCCAATTAATAGTATCAAAAATAAAAAGACAAAATTACAACCAATGAATAATTTTTAAAAAATTGTTGAAAGTTATTTTACCCAGCTATGTGCACACAAATCTGATGATCTCAGTGAAATAGATGAATATTTACAAATATATAAAATAACCAACCAGATTAACAAAAGAGAAACTCATCACAGAAAAAGAAATTGAATAAATCATCAAAGAATTTCCTGGAAAAAAAAAGACCCCATGTCCAGATGAATTTATAGGAGAATTCTACTAGATATTCAAAAATAACTAACTCAAATACTATATAAACTAGCTAGAATAATTGGGGAAGAAGGAATCCTTCCAAATTTATTTTATGATAAAAATATGAAACTGATTCCAGAATAGGGGAAAAACACTATAGACCAATCTTCCTATTGAGCATTGATGCCAAAAAAATTAAATAAAATACTAGCAAGGAGATTATAGCATTGTCTCACAAGGAACATACTCCATGAATAACATGAAGATTTTATGCCAGGACTCCAGGAATGGTTCAATGTTAGGAAAACTATCAGCATGGTTAACCATATAAACAACAAAATGAACAGAAACCATATAATTGTTTCAGTATGTCCTGAAAAAGCTTTTGACAAAACATGACATCTAAACACTAGAAAATATTGGAATAAATATTGTTTTCCTTGAAGTTATGAATGACATCTATTTGACAACATTAGGAAGCATTATTTGTAAAGGGGATAAATTAATACTTTTCCCAATAAGATCGGGGTGGAACAGGGATTTCCTTCAATTTAATATTCTACTAAAATGCAAACAATAGTAATAAAATCAGCAAAGAAATTGAAGTATTTAGAATAGAAAATGAGATAACAAAATCATTACTCTTTGCCAATGATATGATAATATTCCTAGAGAATGACAGAGGATCAACAAAAATACTAATAGAAAAAATTAACAACTTCAGGAAAGTTTCAGTATACAAAATAAACCCACGTAAAAAATCAGTAATTTTACTTACCACCAACAAAACTCAACAACAAGAGAGAAAAGGAAATTTTCTTTAAAATAACTGCTGACCATATAATATAGTTGGGGATATACCTACCAAAACAAGTTCAGCAACTGATTGAACAAAGCACTTTTTGCACAAATAAAGTGATACCTAAACAACTGAGTAAACATTAGTTGCTCCCGGATAGTCTGAGCCAATAAAATAAAAAATTATAATCCTACCTAAATTAATTTACCTTTTCAGTGTCATGCCAATCAAACCACCCCAAAATTATTTCACAGAACTAGAAAAAATAACAAATTTATCTGGAAGAACAAAAGGCCTATTATCATCAGAAAAAGATCCCAGGAAAACACCAAGGGACTAATGATAAAAAATGCTATTCAAAACCAAAGAAAATAAACTGTTGGAATTAAAATACAGATCAAACCATGCAATCTTTCCTTTTATTTCTTTCATGAATTTTTATTGTGTGTTATATGTGTCTTCTCTCATAGCCTAAGGAATATGGAAATATGTATTGCATGAAAATGTAGGTATAATAATAACAGATGATTTACTAATTGGGGGGAGGAAGAAGAGGAGAGAATCTGAATTGCAAAATGTCAGAACTAAATTGTAAAAAAATTGTTTCTACATGTAATTGAAAAGAATAAACTAAATGAAAGAACAAAAGGCTAAGAAATATCAAGTAAACTAATGAAAAAAATTTGAAGGGAGAGCTCATCATACAGGATCTCAAACTATATCATAAAGTAGTAATCATTAAAATAATCTTGTGCTGCCTAAAAAATAGACTAGTGGATCAACTGAATAGATTATGCAATCAATTCACAGTAGCTAACAACTATTGTAATCTAGGGTTTGATAAAGTCAAAGATCCAGATCTTTAGAAGAAAAATGCACTATTTGACAGTAACTTCTAGGAAACACAGAAAATTATGGCAGAAACTAGCAATAGATCAACATCTTACACCAAACACCAGGATGAAGTCAAAATGGATATTTGATCTAGAAAAAAAATTGACACCAAAAACAAATTAAAAGAACATGCAAAAATTTACTTGCCTGACATATGGATAAGGAAAGAATTTATGATCAAACAAAACAGAGATATTATTTCCTTCATGAGTTTTTAAGTGTGATATGTGTCTTCTGTAATTGCATGAATAATATGGGAATATATATTACATGAAAGCACTTATATGACCTTTTTCAGACTATTTACCTCTGGGGGGAGGTGACAGAGAGAATCTGAATTGTAAAAAGTAAAAAAAATAATTGTTCATTATTATTTCTACATATAATTTTTAAAAGTAAAAGTATATTTGGACAAAATGGAAAAGGCTATTAAAATGAGTCATTATTTTCTTACTCATATACTCAAGTAGAAGTTTAATTCCTCAAAAATTTAAAACATAAATTTTAATCCTGGTTTGAATCTCCATTGTTAATGAAATATATTACCCAATCATTACACATGAAATCAAAGGATAATGTCTCCATTATAGATGAGACTAAAAGGCTTTTGTCTAGCATTTATTCAATTATTATAAGGAAAATAGTATGTTTCCATTCATATCCCTAATATCACTGATGATGAAACAGTAGTTTGAAAAGGTAGAGAAGCTTTTTGAATCATTTTAAGATAACTAACATACATATATATTTTACACATATACACATAAACTTCTATCTTTATTTCTACAGATTTATAGATTTCATAGATAGATATAAAAATCCAAGTGAGAAACAACAGTGTGTGGTAGATAGAGCTGGTCTCAGAATCCAAGAGATATGAGTTCAAGTCCTGTCTGTGTTACATACTAATATTTTAATCCTCGATGAGTCACTTAATTTTTCAGTGTTACACAAAACTGTTATGGAAGAGGAAGTTCCTCACTTGTCTATAAAAATTCCTGTAATAATAACATTACAAATTCAGGAATACAACTACCACAATTACAACCAATAAAGCCACAAAATAGATTTTATAAAAGATACAAATTGGAACTATTGGAAAGATATAAAATCTGGAAGGAAGTCTTCAGTGTGTTGTTGATTCTTTAGGTAGGATTCTTTAGATAGGATATAGATAGGAAGGTACAAAGGTAGGAAAGATGAAAAAGTGATATTGTGCCATAATCCTGATCAGGGGTGAAAGTTGGATGATGTCATAGATATTCTGAAGTATTAAAAAATAAGCATGATCAAAATTCTTCATGTAGATTTAAAAAAATCAATTAAATATTTGTTTTCTATGCATAGAGTACATTATAGTAAATGCAGCTTTTGGATTTGTTGGAGAAAATTTTTTAGGCATTCATACCAGATAATCTTCTTCCATATCAAACTCTGTCCCCAGAAATTTCCCATCTCCTTGCAAATAACCTATAATAATTCTCCAATCCTTAAGGATACAATTCCAGGTAAGAGTAGCAGAAGTTCTGGCAGAAAATTACACTTTCCAAATTAGCTAATAAGCTCATATATATATATATATATACGCATATATATATATATATATCTCAAAACAAATCAACATTACATGACTTTTGTTTTGTTTTGTTTCTTGGACTAAACATTCTCATATTACCAAACCACATCTTCATATATTTTAACTCTGTGATTTACATAGTATGCATTCAAACCAGATTATCAGGAAATAGTCTTTGCTGGTATTCTAAGTAATTCTACTTTTAATTTATTTAAATTACTTATTTATTCATTACATTTATTTTTACATTTATTTAAATGTAAGGTATGAAGCCATATATTATCATTATAAAAGGGAAAGAGAATGAATCTGTAGAATAAGCTATAAAATATAAATATAGCTTTCTAAACTGAGAAAAGCTTTGGAAACCAACAAAGTAATAACATGATTTCCTATGTATATAAAAAAAGAGTTAAAAATAATCTTGAATTCCAAATTCCCACTGAAACTAGATTAGTGGAAATGTGTTTATTTTAACTTTAATAACAATTTGAGATAATTGAAGAAGCTGCCTATTACAAAATTATGGAAGTCATCCAAAGTGGTATTTATTGCAGCACTAAACACAAAGAGTGAAAGCTTAGGAATGAAAAAGCAAAGGATGATATGGTCTCATTATTTTCTCTTTTTGTCATCAGTGAAACAAGAAAAAATGATCATAGTAAAAAACATGTATATGACTTATTGTAGAGGTCTGAAATTATAATTATAATGCAGGCATTCTCATCTCTAAAAATATGGAACTTCATGTTCTTTCCTTCCTGTTTTCATTAACATAGATAAACCAGTCTGTGTTTGATTAAGGCTTTGAATTAATGACAGGATTTCTACTTTGTGTTTGCAAAGTCACTGGTACAAAACTTAGATTACATTGTAGGTAAACTGATCATTGAGGTTATTGAATATTGTTAGTTTGCAAATTTTTGTTTGGGTTGTTGAAGACTAAAAAGACCAGCTCTTTATGTTGTATATCACACTAAAGAAAGGTGATAAAAGTCTGTTGGGTATATTTGGGTCCAATAGGCAAGGAATTCTGTATTTATTGGCCTTCTGACCAGTCTGACCAATTGAAATAAAATGGTTAGCAAACCAGAAAAATTTGGAGAAATCCTTCAGGATAGGACTGCCTGTATAAAATATGCCAGAGATATTTGGAAATAATTAATAAGATCATCATTCTATTTCTGCTTCCTCTATAGAATATGAATAGCTCTGGATAGTAAGTCACCTAATAGTTCTTGATTGTCTTCTGATTTCACCTAACATTAGAGACCAATATATTGGAGGTGACTACTGGGGAATTATAAATATTAGCTACAGACAAGTGGAGGGCAAGAAATGAGTACTTCAGTTGTTAGGGTCAATGTTACTCACTAGAAGACATTTTTGAAATAATGAAGAATCTCAGAATTGGAAAGTATCTGAGATATCATTAAGTCTAATCTATACCTGAATAGGAATCCCCTCCACAAAACAAGATGTTAGATTGAGAAGAAGGGATATTATCAGTCATCTAGAGTTCTTGTAGAGTAGCACAGTATAGTGAATAGAGAATCAGTTAAACTAAAGAACTGAGTTCAAGTTAAATCAATTATTAGCTATGTGATTCTAGGGAGTAATAATAATAAATTGTGTGACCCACTTAACCTCCCTGGGTCTTAACTCTTTTGTAAAGTAATGAGGTTGAATTTGATGATTTTTAAGGTTCTTCTCAGGTCTTAGTCTATTATTTTATGATCTTAACATTCAACTTAATTTATTCTGCAGATAAGAAAAATAAACTCCAGAGATTCTAAGTGATATGCCCCAGAGAGCAGAAATGAGAATTTAACTCAGGTCTTCTGGTATCACAGCCTGTGCCTTTTTCTCTTTAGCAAAAAAAAAAAAATCTCCAATAAATAATCTTTTTTTTTTTCACTTTGCTTGAAGACATTCAGTGAGGGGAACCCATGACCTCTTAAGAGAGCCTATTCCTTTGAATATTTGTAATACAAAGGTTAATAAGATCATAGTTATAAAACTAGAGATTTTTGTGGTCATATAGTCCAATTCTTTCACTTTTCAAATGAACAAGCTAGACAGCTAATGTGACTTTCCCAAGGTCATATAGTCAATAGGTGACAATGCCCAGTATTCACTAAAACTAAGTCCTTCTGAACCTATATTCATTTAAATATTTTAGTTCATCTTTATTTTATTCCAGTGACAAATTTATACATAAATTTTCCAAAGTTACATGATTCATGTTGTCTCCTTCCTCTCTTCCCTCCCACCTCCAAGAGCTGATATGCAATTCAACTGTGTTATACATGTATTATCACTCAAAACATTATTCATTTTTAAAGTCAATAATCTATAAAATCAAAATCCCAAATCATATACCCAAATAAACAAGTGATAAATCATATGTTTTCATTTGCATTTCTATTCCAACAATTCTTTCTCTACAGGTGGATAGCATTGTTTTTCATAAGTCCCTCAGAAATGTCCTGGATCATATTTAAGTTACTATGGATAATGCTCTCCTGGTTCTGCTTATTTCACTCTGCATCAGATCACAATGGTTTTTCAAATTCTTTCTGAAATCATCCTGTTCATCATTCCTTATAGTACATTTTGTTCAGCCATTCCACAAGTGAAGGACATTCCTTTAGTTTCCAATTCTTTGCCACCAGAGAAAGTGCAGCTATAAATATTTTTTGTACAAAGGGGTCCTTTCCCATTTTTTTATCTCTTTGTGATACAAATCTGGTAGTAGTAGTATTCCTAGATCAAAAGGTATTCATTCTTTTAAAGGCCTTTGGGCATAATTCCAAGTTGCCTTCCAGAATGGTTGGATCAATTCACAACTCCACCAACAATGCATTAGCTGACCCCATATTCAGCCCTTTTCACTTCCCCTACATCAAGCTTACCTCTTTACAAATTCCATTCATTGATCCTCATGCTACTCTCTGAAATCAAGCAATACTAGTTTAACTCATCATCATTGGGAAAGAAGAATTTGGAAAAAAGAGATCCCTTTTATTCTATCCATTAACATAGTTGGTTAGGAGACGAATTATAAACACTATAAACAAAAAACAACATGTAAAATCCTATAGCCTGAAAAACACTATAGCTATTTTTAAAAAATCTCCTTTTATTTATTTTTCTTTAGTGGGTATAGAGAATTGAAGTATTTAGAAAAAGAACTGAAGAAATCATTTAAGGACTGCATTGATGTCTAGCTGTAATCTTTCAGATCATAAATGACATAGCCAGGGCATATTCTAGTGACACAAAGAAAATAGGCTTCCTCTAGATTGCCTTCTATTCTATTTTCTTAGAGGGAAACATAAGTATCAGCATAGCCATCAGTAATATAGTGTTCCTGAAATGAAAGGAGTAATGCCTACGTAGATCAGTGTTTTGTTAGTATGAGGTGAATGATTTGTCCGTCATCATCAAGCCCTTACAGTTAGGACAAGCACCAGTATACATGAATTCAATTTCACCCTTCTTTTTTTTTTTTGGATTTAATTCTTTTAATGAAACATTAATTCTGATAATATACATTTTCCCCAACATAATAACTGTGAAATAATCCATAAAATTCAGAAGACAAAATAAAATTGGTAACATTCACAATACTTTTTCTTACTAATCATTCCATAGAATTTTGTGACCTTGTATCCCAACATTTCAATAAAAAAGACATCAGACAATATTGACTTTTCATATCACATGACATCCTAAGTACCATAGAAATATTGTAAATAAAATTCTTTTTTTTTTTAGTCCAATCCCTCATTTTATTTTTATTTTTTTTTAAATATATTTTATTTGATCATTTCCAAGCATTATTCGTTAAAGACATAGATCATTTTCTTTTCCTCCCCCCCCCACCCCCCATAGCCGACGCGTAAGTCCACTGGGCATTAGATGTTTTCTTGATTTGAACCCATTGCTTTGTTGATAGTATTTGCATTAGAGTGTTCATTTAGAGTCTATCCTCTGTCATGTCCCCTCAACCTCTGTATTCAGGCAGTTGCTTTTTCTCGGTGTTTCCACTCCCATAGTTTATCCTTTGCTTATGAATGGTGTTTTTTTCTCCTGGGTCCCTGCAAGTTGTTCAGGGACATTACACCACCACCAATGGAGAAGTCCATTATGTTCGATGATACCACAGTGTGTTTGTCTCTGTGTACAATGTTCTCCTGGTTCTGCTCCTCTCGCTCTGCATCACTTCCTGGAGGTTGTTCCAGTCTCCATGGAACTTCTCCACTTTATTATTCCTTTTAGCACAATAGTACTCCATCACCAACATATACCACAGTTTGTTCAGCCATTCCCCAATTGATGGGCATCCCCTCGTTTTCCAGTTTTGGGCCACCACAAAGAGCGCGGCTATGAATATTTTTGTACAAGTCTTTGTGTCCATTATCTCTTTGGGGTACAGACCCAGCAGTGCTATGGCTGGGTCAAAGGGTAGATATTCTTTTAGCACCCTTTGGGCATAGTTCCAAATTGCCCTCCAGAATGGTTGGATCAGTTCACAGCTCCACCAGCAATGAATTAATGTCCCTATTTTGCCACATACCCTCCAGCATTCATTACTTTCCTTTGCTGTAATGTTAGCCAATCTGCTAGGTGTGAGGTGATACCTCAGAGTTGTTTTGATTTGCATCTCTCTGATTATAAGAGATGTAGAACACTTCTTCATGTGCTTGTTAATAGTTTTGATTTCTTTATCTGAGAACTGCCTATCCATTTCCCTTGCCCATTTATCAATTGGAGAATGGCTTGATTTTTTTGTACAATTGATTTAGCTCTTTATAAATATGAGTAATTTAACCTTTGTCAGAGGTTTCTATGAAGATTTTTTCCCAATTTGTTGTTTCCCTTCTGATTTTAGTTATATTGGTTTTGTTTGTACAAAAGCTTTTTAGTTTGATGTAGTCAAAATTATTTATTTTACATTTTGTGATTCTTTCTATATCTTGATTGGTTTTAAAGCCTTTCCCCTCCCAAAGGTCTGACATGTATACTATTCTGTGTTTACCCAATTTACTTATGGTTTCCTTCTTTATGTTTAAGTCACTCACCCATTTTGAATTTATCTTGGTGTAGGGTGTGAGGTGTTGATCTATTCCTAGTCTCTCCCACACTGTCTTCCAATTTTCCCAGCAGTTTTTATCGAATAGTGGATTTTTGTCCCAAAAGCTGGGATCTTTGGGTTTATCGTATACTGTCTTGCTGAGGTCGCTTTCCCCCAGTCTATTCCACTGATCTTCCTTTCTGTTTCTTAGCCAGGACCAAATTGTTTTGATGACTGCTGCTTTGTAATATAGTTTTAGGTCAGGGACTGCAAGGCCCCCATCATATGTGTTTTTTTTCATTATTTCCCTGGATATCCTTGATCTTTTGTTCTTCCAAATGAACTTTGTTATGGTTTTTTCTAAATCAGTGAAGAAGTATTTTGGTAGTTCAATGGGTATGGCACTAAATAGATAAATAAGTTTGGGTAGGATGGTCATTTTTATTATATTGGCTCGTCCTATCCATGAGCAGTTAATGTTTTTCCATTTGTTCAAGTCTAGTTTTAGTTGTGTGGCGAGTGTTTTGTAGTTGTGTTCATATAGTTCCTGTGTTTGTCTTGGGAGGTAGATTCCTAGGTATTTTATTTTGTCTAAGGTGATTTTGAATGGGATTTCTCTTTCTAGTTCTTGCTGCTGAGCTGTGTTGGAGATATATAGAAAAGCTGATGATTTATGTGGGTTTATTTTGTATCCTGCAACTTTGCTAAAGTTGTTGATTATTTCAATTAGCTTTTTGGTTGAATCTCTAGGATTCTTTAAGTAGACCATCATGTCATCCGCAAAGAGTGATAACTTGGTCTCCTCCTTGCCTATTTTGATGCCTTCAATTCCTTTATCTTCTCTAATTGCTACTGCTAGTGTTTCTAGTACAATGTCAAATAGTAGAGGTGATAATGGGCATCCTTGTTTCACTCCTGATCTTATTGGGAATGCATCTAGTTTATCCCCATTGCAGATGATATTAGCTGTTGGTTTTAGATAAATACTGTTTATTATTTTTAGGAATGACCCTTCTATTCCTATGCTTTCTAGTGTTTTTAATAGGAATGGGTGTTTTATTTTATCAAAGGCTTTTTCTGCAACTATTGAAATAATCATGTGATTCTTGCTAGTTTGCTTGTTGATGTGGTCAATTATGTGGATGGTTTTCCTAATGTTGAACCAGCCCTGCATCCCTGGTATGAATCCTACTTGATCATGGTGAATGATCCTTCTGATCACTTGCTGGAGTCTTTTTGCTAGTATCCTATTTAAGATTTTTGCATCTATATTCATTAGGGAGATTGGCCTATAGTTTTCTTTCTCTGTTTTTGACCTGCCTGGTTTTGGAATCAGTACCATGTTTGTGTCGTAAAAGGAGTTTGGTAGAACTCCCTCTTTGCTTATTATGTCAAATAGTTTGTATAGTATTGGGATTAACTGTTCTCTGAATGTTTGATAGAATTCACAGGTGAATCCATCAGGCCCTGGGGACTTTTTCTTAGGAAGTTCTTTGATGGCTTGTTGGATTTCAATTTCTGATTTGGGATTATTTAGGAATTCTATTTCCTCTTCTGTTAGTCTAGGCAGTTTGTATTTTTGTATATATTCATCCATTTCTCCTAAATTGGTGTATTTATTGCCATATAATTGGGCAAAGTAATTTCTAATGATTGCCTTAATTTCCTCCTCATTGGAGGTGCTGTCCCCCTTTTCATCTTTAATGCTGTGAATTTGCTTTTCTTCCTTCCTTTTTTTAACTAGATTGACCAGTACCTTGTCTATTTTGTTTGTTTTTTCAAAGTACCAGCTTCTTGTCTCATTTATTAAATCAATAGTTCTATCACTTTCGATTTTATTAATTTCTCCCTTAATTTTTAGGATTTCTAATTTGGTTTTCTGCTGGGGGTTTTTAATTTGATCGCTTTCCATTTTTTTCATTTGCATTTCCAATTGATTGATCTCTGCTCTCCCTTGTTTGTTAATATAAGCATTCAGGGATATGAATTTACCTCTGATTACCGCTTTGGCTGCATCCCAAAAGGTTTGAAAGGATGTTTCGCCATTGTCATTTTCCTCGATGAAATTATTAATTGTTTCTATGATTTCTTCTTTAACTAAATGGTTTTGGAGTATCATATTGTTTAATTTCCAATTGGTTTTAGATTTGGTTTTCCATGTACCATTACTAATCATTATTTTTATTGCCTTGTGATCTGAGAAGGCTGCATTCATTATTTCTGCTTTTCTGCATTTGTGTGCTATGTTTCTGTGACCTAATGTATGGTCAATTTTTGTGAATGTGCCATGTGGTGCTGAGAAGAAGGTGTATTCCTTTTTATCCCTATTTATTTTTCTCCATATGTCTATTAATTCTAATTTTTCTAAGATTTCATTCACTTCTTTTACCTCTTTCTTATTTATTTTTTGATTTGATTTATCTAAATTTGATAATGGTTGGTTTAAGTCTCCCACTAGTATGGTTTTATTGTCTATTTCTTCCTTCAATTCTCCTAGTTTCTCCATTAGAAATTTGGGTGCTATATTATTTGGTGCATACATATTGATTAATGATATTTCCTCATTGTCTATAGTCCCTTTTAACAAAATATAATTACCTTCCCTATCCCTTTTGATCAGGTCTATTTTTGCATTGGCTTTATCAGATATCATGATTACCACTCCTGCCTTCTTTCTATCAGTTGAGGCCCAGAAGGTCTTACTCCATCCTTTAATTCTGACCTTGTGGGTGTCAACCCGCCTCATGTGTGTTTCTTGAAGACAACATATGGTAGGGTTTTGGATTCTAATCCATTCTGCTATTCGTCTACGTTTTATGGGTGAGTTCATCCCATTCACGTTCAAAGTTATGATTGTCATTTGTGGACTCCCTGGCATTTTGATTGCCTTCCCTAATTCTAACCTTTTCTTCTTCGGCTCTACCTTTTAGTCCAGTGATTTACTTTGAAACAGTCCCCCTTGTCCCCTCCCTTGATGTTTCCCTTTTTAGTCCCTCCCTTTTTGTTCCCTCCCCTCCCCCCTCTCTTTCCCTCCCTTTTTGTTCTGTCTCTCCCCCTCCCCCCCTTGGTTTTCCCTTCTCCTTACCCTTGTTGGGTAAGATAGAATTCAAGATCCCAATGGATCTGGATGTTTTTCCCTCTCAGAGCTGATTTCCCTGAGATTGAGGTTTAAGTAACCCCCCCCTCTCTTCCTCTCCTTCTTATAGGAGTTTTCTTCCCCTCCCCTTCCCATGTGAATCTTTGTGTGAGAATGATTATTCTATTTGGTCTTTCTTTACCCCCTATTTATACATTACATTTTCCCCACATGTTAGTATACATAGGTTGATATAAATGTAGTCCTTATAGAAGAGAGTTTGAGTAAAAGAAGAAGATAACATTTTCCCCTTTCCTTAATATTTACCTTTTCAGGTATTCCTTGCTCTTTGATTTTCGGTATCAAACTTTCCACAGAGCTCTGGTCTTTTCTTTTCAAAAAGTTGGAAGTCTTCTATTTTGTTGAATGCCCATACTTTCCCTTGGAAGTATATAGTCAGTTTTGCTGGGTAGCTGATTCTTGGTTGGAGACCCAGCTCTCTTGCCTTTCTGAAGATCATGTTCCATGCCTTACGATCATTCAGAGTAGAACTTGCAAGGTCTTGGGTGACCCTGATTGGCATTCCTTTATATCTAAATTGTCTTTTTCTGGCTTCCTGTAGGATTTTTTCTTTTGTTTGATAGCTTTGGAATTTGGCAATTACATTCCTGGGCGTTGTGTTTTGGGGGTTTAGTGTAGAAGGTGTTCTGTGAGCTCTGTCAGTGGCTGTATTGCCCCCTTGTTCTAGAATCTCTGGGCAATTTTCTTTGATTATATCTTGTATCACCATGTCCAGTTTGGTGTTTATTTCTGGCTTTTCTGGGAGTCCAATTATTCTTAAATTATCCCTTCTCCCCCTATTTTCCAGATCTATCACCTTGTCGGTGAGATATTTTATGTTCTCTTCTAATTTCTTGGTATTTTTGCTTTGCTTTATTGATTCTTGCTCTTTTACATGATCGTTGTCTTCCAGCTGCCTGATTCTGGCCTTTAAAGCCTGGTTTTCTTTTACAGTTTGGTCAAACTGGTTTTGTAGATGCGTGAATTTCTTTTGCATTATTTCCAACTTTTCCTCCCAGAAGGCTTCCATCTTTTTGGTCATTTCTGATTCAAATTCTTCATAGGTTTGTGGAGAGTTTCCATTTCCTTTGGAAGGTTTTGGAGCATTTTCTTTTATATTATCTTCTGTCTGCTCTGTATTTTGTATTTTGGCTCCATAGAATGTGTCCAAAGTCGCCCCTTTCTTCTTATTTTTCTTGGTATTTTGGGGCTTCTGTGGTTCTGTGGAGTTTGCCATTTCTGAATGTGGAGGATTAGCTTTTCTTATCTCTGGTGATCCGAGGCTTTAGTCCTGGGCAGATGTTGGTTCTATGAGCTTTCCCTGGGTTAAACTGAATATGCCTCACTGGAACTGGAATGGAAGGGTCAGACCACGAGGCCACACTCTCCCCCTAGCTCGCTTTCAGGAAGTTGCCTTCAGAATCGCTGGCCGTGAGGCTGTTTCGTAGGCCTGCGGGGGTGATGGGCTGCAGCTTTCCCAAGCTCTAGGGCAAGGACTTTCACTGCGACTTGGATAGCAGGATCCAGCCCGTGAGGCTGTCTTGCCTGCCCTGAGGGTTGCTGTTGTTTCGACCAGCTCTCTGCAGCGGAAGCCCCAGGCAATAACTTTCACCGGGACTGTAGAAGGCCCTGAGGGTTCTGCTCTCTGAGCTGGGCCGGGCTGCGGCTTCCGGGAGCCTTGGACTCTGTGCTCCTACCCCTGAGGTCCGAGGGTTCTGGCTTTTGAGGGGAGCCGTACCTTTTGAACCGGGTCCAGGTCCAGGAGGAGGGTTCCCAGGGTCTGTGCTGTTGATCGTTTTGAATTTCAGCGCCTTAGGAGCTTATATTTTGAGATTGGTCAGGAAGGGTTTTCCGGAGATCTGAGCTTTAGCTTTCTCTAAGCCGCCATCTTAACTGGAAGTCTCCAATTTCACCCTTCTAACAGAAACTGCAGGCTTAAAGTTTGGTAGGGGTACCTAAGTATAGCTCCTCTAGTGTAAAGATTAAACACACACATGTAATGAAGAATAGTTTTCAACTGAAGGTGTGGAGGTGAATGAAAAAGACATTTTATTTAAATATTTTAGGCTACTCGATATATAATGAGGTCTCAAAATATTCAATGATGGTGATTTTCATTATGAAGCTAACAATCCAGAATTGGACAAATGGCTGGATGTCTATTTCTGCAGGAGAACTGACCAATAGAACTCCTGTGAATTATTTTGAGGAGGAGAAGGCTGTGTTTAATGTTTTTATTAGAGGTAATTTTGAAATAGGCATTTTGAAGAATGAGGTCCCAAAAAGGTTGTTTAGAGCAGAAAATTGTTTAAAATGAAACAAGATTTTGATGTTTTTTCTAGTAAAGCTGAACAGATAAGTATCCTCAGAGACAGGCAATTTAACACTGATCAGCTCCAAATAATAAATACTCTGGGAGGGAAACCTGGTATTTTTTGCACATTACATTTTGAAGTGAACATCTCTTATGACCAAATAACCATTATTATCAGTAGAGTTAAGATATTGCAGAATTCAAGCAGAAGAGGCAGTTTACTAGAGAGAAATGGGGAAACCAACTTCTCTTTTCCATTTTGGACTTTTGCAATAGTGAATTCAAACAGATGTTGACAATGTGCCTAATATGTGCATTGTAGTTGAGGCAAGAAGTATAAATCATGTCCAAGACAAGTGACAGAAATTGAGCCATAAAGAGGGGATTGATTCCAGGAAGGTCACACATAAAGATCAGGGATCAGGGTAGGGAAGTATACATATCTAAAATCCATTATCTAAAAGCTTCCATTTTTAATTGATCAACCTTCCTTGCTAGGTGCTAAGTTCTCCTATTTCTATCCTGTTGAAGGACTAAACTGTTGCATTAGTTTTTGCGAAAGCCATAATTTATATAGGCATGACTTTCAGATGTTCCTGCTGTTCCTCAGAGAAACAATAAATAAGGAGATTAGACTCCATTTATAAGGTGTGAAGATATTAGGTCCTTTTAACTGAAGGTAGGTTGGATGATATTTCATAAAGGGGAGACATGATTAGAAATCTATTCTGGTGATTGTTTGATTACTTATTTTTAGTGGGCAAGTGATTAGATATTTTGCTTCTTTTTAATTAAAAACAGAAAAAGAATGGGTGAAAATGAAATGAAACCTGCAAGTGACAAAAAAGAACATGGATTTTAGATGCATACATATTTACATGTGTATAAAATGTATCTATACACATACACACAAATATATACAAATATATCCTATGCAAACAAATGTGTCAGGAAAGGGTTCTTTAGAATTAATTAAAATAAAGGTATTGACAGTATTCAAATTGTTTACATAGCTGCTGGGAGAAAGAGTATAGGGGAATCTGTTAGTAATGGTTCAGTGCCACTCATATTTCATTTATCCTGAGTGACATGAAGTTATTTTCCTCTGTGTGTGTGTATTGCAAATGCATGTGTTGTATACATATGCATCATAGAAAGAAAGATAGATAGAGCCTACATATAGACACAAACAAGGCACATACTTTAATATCTCTCTCTCCTCTCTCTCTCTCTTCCTCTCTCTCTCTCTCCCTCTCTCTCTCTATGTGTGTGTGTGTGTGTGTGTGTGTGTGTGTGTGTGTGTGTGTGTTGGTATATCTACCTTCCTCATTCATGTGAGGATGAAGCACAAATCAGTAATGTACCCTTTAATCAAGTAAAATAAATACTTATAGAACATGGTAATTAAAGTGAAGGTCTTTATTAAAAGTTAATAGAGCACTAGGCTTGGAATAGGAAGTCTTGCTTTTCTGAGTTCAAATCTGGCCTCAGACACTTACAATTTTGAAGATTATTGTATATTGGCTATGAGAGGCTTTGACAACAATTATGTGGAATGACTGGTAGGCAAATCTAAGTGAATACAGACACAGAGATATACCTTAATCAGATATACCTTTGGCCCAGATACCAAAAAATTTCATAAATTTCATTGCTTTTTGGTTTGAGAAGTTAATATTTTCAAATATTATTGACTAGAAATCAAGTTTCTTTGGCACAATGGCCAAATACCGAGGCTGTCACCTGTTTTTGTAGAGCCCATGCATAAGGATTTTTTTTAATATTTCAAAATACAACTTTATTTTAAAAATATAAAAACTATTTTTAACTCATGGGCTACAAAAACACATAGCAGGAAGGTTCCTGCCATAGTTTGCTGATTCCTGGATTATATAATACACATCACTGAAAATTTTCTAAGGCTGTAGATATGCTCCAGAGACAAAAATATTAATTTAAGTTTCAGTAATTCATTCATTCATTCATTCATTCATTCAGCTAAGAAGAGGAATATTCTCAGGGGAAGGAATGTCTCAATTTTTGAAATATTATTATAATGAAGACCACTAAAATTAAGATTTCAGTTGCTGCTTGTGAAACTATTTTTATATTTATTACATCATTTATTCAGTGTTTTCAGACTCCTCCATCACTGTCATCAAGTTTCAAGACTTATTCACTCTTGTATAAAATTCTTATGCTAAAATCTTTAGCTATCTCCACTCAGACAGTTCATTCACTTTCACAGAACCATTAGGAGGTGGGTGGAATATGTTAAAATCCAGGAATCTGCTGTGGAGAAAAGTGAACTTACTTTCCCAGAGTCATACAATGAGTTAGTACAGATCCAAGAATAGATTAGAGGGCTCATGTTTCTCATGTATGAAGTATAACTATAGGCTGTATACTGCCAACAATTCCCAAGACCCAATAATTTTCCTGGCTACTTTCAAACTCAACAAAAATTATGACAGTGAGGCTCATTAAAGAGTAGGAAAAAAATTACTGAGAAAATTTGTTGAAAAACCTTTCCTATTTAAGTCTTTAAAAATGAAACACATTCCCTTCTATTTTAGGGAAGTATCCTGTAGGTCTAGAACAATGTACTAAATGATCCTAAAGAATACCTTTATAGGCATTAATGTTTAATATTATTTGAATGTTTTAAAGTTTGTGAATCACATTCCATATATTATCTCATTTGAACCAACAACTCTAGGAGATAGATATTATCCACATATTAAAAATGAGGAAACTGATGTCTTTGTCCAGTCACAGGTAATTGTCTGAAAGGGGACTCACACTCAGGTCTTCTTGACTCCAAGTTCAGCACTGGATGCTGCCTTGCTGTCTACTTATTATAATCACATGATTATAGGTATAGAAATGAACCTTAGAGGCTAAGTAATCTGATTTCTTCATTTTCTAGAGAAGGAAACTGATGATCAGGATAGTTAAGAAACTTGTCACACAGATAGAATGAACCAAAGGCAGTATTTGAGCATAAGTCCCCTGAATTCAGGATCATTCTCATTTCTGTCATAGCTCTTAAAGTTCAGCAAATCACTTTATATACATAATCTCATTTAGACATCATAACAATCCAGTGAGGGATGCATAATTACATTTCCTCCCTCATTTTGCAGATTAAAAATGCCTAAACTGAAGAGTCTTGTCCATGGCCAGACAGCTGGTTGGTCTTAGAGGTACAGATTTCTTGAATCTGAGTATAGCACTCTATGAACTTCATTGGACTAAGTGCATTTCTTTCTGTCTCTCTGAGTCTATCTATGTATCTATCTACCTATCACCAAGAGAGTATGGAATAGTAGCTAAAAATCCAATCTCATATTAAACAGCTGACAATGTGGATGGCTTGAAGAAAGAACTTTATGGTTGTCATTTTAGTACCATTTTTATGATCAGGTTAGTTTGTGAAATAGAGTGCTGAAATGCCTATACATATAGACTAGGAACTTGAAAGGAAATATATACATTTGTTCTAAAATAGAAAACACAAATGCCATTGTTAAATGTTGAGATGGAGCTGAAAAAAGTCTAAATACCCACCAACTTGGAAATTTGCAGATAAATTCCAAAAGTCAAATACAATAAAAAAGAATTATCTTTATAACAAAAACTTCTGACAAAGGTCTAATTATTCAAATTTATAAGGGACTAAATCAATGGTACAAAAAATCAAGCCATATCCCAATTGATAAATAGGCAGAGACATGAATAGGCAATTTTCAGATAAAGAAATCAAAACTATCAATAAGCACATGAAAAAGTGTTCTAAATCTCTTATAATTAGAGAAAAGCAAATCAAAACAACTCTGTGGTACCATTTCATACCTAACAGATTAGCTAACATAACAGGAAAGGAAAGTAACAAATGTTGAAGGGGATATGGCAAAATTGGGACAATAATGCATTTCTGGTAGACTTGTGAATCGATTCAGTCATTCTGGATGGCAGTTTGGAACTATGCCCAAAGTGCACTAAAAGACAGTCTGTCCTTTGATGCAGCCATGCCACTGCTGGGTTTGTTCCCCAAAGAGATACTAAGGAAAAAGACTTGTACAAGAATGTTTATACCTGTCCTCTTTGTGGTGGCAAAAATTTAGAAAATGAAGGGATGCCCTTTGTTTGAGGAAAGGCTGAATAAACTGTGATATATGTTGGTGATGGAATACTATTGTGCTCAAAGGAATAATAAAGTGGAGGAATTCCATGGGGACTGGAACAACCTCTAGGAATTGTACACAGAGACTGACACATTGTCGTACAATCAAAGGTAATGGCCTTTTCTACTAGCAGTAATGCAATGTTTGTAGGGAAGATAGACCCCTACCCTCTTATACTTGATTGGATTTTAGTGATAGTGATAGGTTTAAGATATTGTATTGTGATTCTAAAGTGGTTAGTATAAATTCCATTATATTCTTAATACAATCAGTAGAATTCATGATTTTTATAAGGATTTCTAACTAAAGCATAAAAACTGCTTCTAAAGGGATTTCTAATCCCTTCCTAAAGTTGCACTGCCCTTTATTATAAGATGCTGATCATGTGAGTCTCATGTGCAGATATGGTGCAAACATAATGCACCCTTCCCTGTTTGGAAATAACCATCCTTCCTCCCAGATCAGGGAGTCTGAGGTATATGTCTAAATAAGGATATTGCCTTTTGATCTAACCTTTAGACTCATGATGGCAAACCTATAACATGCCTGTCAGCACTTACATGTGCAGCCATTTTTGATGACGTGCAGCCACATGCAGGTTCAGCACACCTCGGAGCCTGGGAGCCACCCAGAGAGCTGCTTGACTACAGCCATAGCTGTGGCCATGCCCCAGCCCAGCCTGGGGTGGGGAGGGTGTGTGTGTGTGTGTGTGTGGAGGGCTGCTCCACAGGGAGGAGGGTGAGTGGCTGGTGACGAGAGCCAGGCGCCTAAGGCGTGTGGGGTTCCCGTGGGGGTGGGGAGGAGGAGCACACCTGAGGAAGGATCACACATGGGCAGCCACAGTTCTTGTGGAGCCCCTGGGTCAGCTGGCTGGGGAGGGCCAGGGTGGGATAGGGCCAGGCTGGAGGAAGACTGGGCGGGGCTCTGGTCCATGTGCCAAGCAAACCTTGAGACCAAAGGCCTTGAGGTCAGAATACCTGAGTTTGAGTCTTGCTTTTGATCTTGGGCAAACATTTTAAAATAAGGTCTAGCACAACATGAAAATGAATAAAGCTTGACTGAAGAGGGACATGGTTTAATGCCTTTTTATAAGAAATATTTTGTACTTCATGAACTATGGCTACTATTATTATTCTTTAGTGTCAGTAACACACACACACACACATATAAAATATACATATATATCACAAAAGACAAAAAGCCTTGACCATGAGTCAAGATGTTCTGAACAGTTAGCAGGAATCATTCAGACTCTTGGTTCCACTCCTTCCTAAATTAAGAACACAGTGAGGTTTGCTATTAGTTTTGTTCAACTCTTAAAGCTGCCTGTGGCTGTGTAAACCCAATTGAACAGAAAATTGCTTCTTCCCTATTTTTTTCCATATGAATTCCCAAAGTACTAAACTCTTAGTTTCCATTGGCATTTTCAATGTTGAAGAAAGGATGTCTGTATTCTCTTAGCTACAGAGGCTATTTAATTTGCTCATAAGCCTCTGTTCTTAAGGCCCCTTGCAATATTGCTCTTATTTGTTCGATGTTGTCTATGGAACACCTCAGAAGCAAGGGGAGAATACATGAAAAATGTCATGGGAGCCCCAGTGAAGCCACCAAGACTGTTAGCCTTCCTCATTAACTATTCCTCATTAATCTTCCAAAGGTATAGTATAATGCTGAAAAGAGACATGCTGCAATTTCAACTGATTGGTGAATAATTAATATTAATTGACATGCTAACTCCATGGCTGAGTTGCAAGTTATGACTAATGTCAATCAACTTATAGAATGCACGTTCTTAGCATACCCCTCCCTTTGAGGGTCCCTTAGTTCTCTGGGGCAGGTAATTTTGTCTTGGGAAGATTTACTTCTTAACCAGAAAAGTCTTGAAATATTATGAAATTCCTTGAAAATAAGCCAAGACAAACTATAAAATGTAAATGATATTTCTCTGCCCTAGTAAAGGGTCCACTGAAACAAAGCTTGATGGCTTCTTTCATGTGAGCTTTACAAAACAAATCCTTGGAGAAAATACACTTTCTTCTGTCATTGTCCATATGGCAATCATTTTAACAAAGGGGCATGAGTTGTGCTTTTTGAATGATGGCCCAGATCAGATGACACCTCCTTCATGAAGCTTTCCCTGATTCTACCCTTTCTCCCCTCAAACCAAAAAGCATCTATCTCAAGTCAAATTTTATGTAGTACTATTAGTTACTGCTATCAGACTTTCCCTTATGTGTACATGATGATAAACTCATTTGGGGAAGGGACTATTATTTTTTCATTTTTTTGTATTAGAATTTTTTCCTAGAATAATTCTTTTTAAAATTATGATTTTTTTCTAGAATACATGTCAATTTAATTTCTAATACTCATTTTCTGACATTTTGCAATCCATATTTGCTCCTCTGTCCTAGTTGTCTCCTTCCCCCAATAAGAAGGAAGGGAATATGATATAGGTTGTACATATATTATCATATAATATATAATTTCATGTTCTGAAACAAAGACACATACTGCTTAAACTAGAAAGAGATTCATGGAGGAAATAAAGTGAAGAATGGTATGCTTCAATCTGCATTATTTGAACTCCATCTGTTTTTTCCATGGTGATGAATATTCTTTTGGCCATGAGTCCTTTGGAGCTGTCCTGGATCCTTGCTTACAGAACAAAATTTTAAACTGAAGTTTATGAAATATGTTTTAAATAATAGCATTATAATATAATTGATATTCTCTGATTATCTAATATTCATTCTTTATCTTCATCAGATTGCCAAGAGGTCCATGGCACAAAAGCAATTGAAAACTCTTGCCACAGAACCTAGAACATGATCTTAAACTTTTTTGTTTTGGGTGGCAGGGGAGGATGATCCATTTCTGTAATGTTATCATTATAGGATCATCAGGGAGCTCACAATTGGGAATTTCTCAATGTGTAGATTAGTATTAGCTTTGCAGTTTACCATTTTAAAGTTGTCTGGTAGCACCTGGTGTAATAATTAAAATAGTGGAAGACTTAAATTGATGGCAGATTAAAGAGTGGATGAGTAAATTGTCACCGCAGAAAATATGGTTCAAGACAGTGTCTTGTTTTAAATCAAATATAAGGTGGTTGCCAGGGAAATATTCCCAATTATGAAATTTACCCAAGTCAACTGGGTTTTATAGAGATTTTAATTCATACAAATGAGAAATTAAAGAAAGAGAGAATAAGAGAGGAATAAGTATGAAGGGCCGTAGCCAACATGGCCTAGACCTGAGTCTTAAGAGAGAGATCAGTCAGTCTTAAATCACTCACCACAAGATCTGTCCAAACAAGGATTCTAGTGTTCAGAGACACCAGTTCAGCCAGCTAGCCATCTCCAGAGAGAGATTCTTCTGACTGTCTCCAGACTCAGCTTTTCCTCTCCTTATAAAGGGAATTTTCTCCTGTCACCTCCCCTAAGTTCTCACATCTACCAATCACAGTAGATGTTTTCCAAAAGACAGACCATTCTTATTTCATACCTAAGAAGACTTAAATTTTGATTAAGTTCACACCAGAAAACCTCTGAGTAAATTTCTCACTTCTTTGCTCCTTGTAAATTCACAAGTTGTCTGACCTTTATAGATACTTAGCACCCTTTTGTATTAGTTCTAAAAATAGGCACAGCTTAAGAACTTTTGTCTTACTATAAGTATGGGTTTAAGTATTTTTCATTGTTCAGCAAGGAGTTTCTTCCCCTAAAGCAGGCTTAAGTAGGGGTGGAATAGAGGTCTTCACATTCCTGATCTTAGTTCCCTCATTGTTTAAAATGGGGAATGGTCATAACCAAACCTTATGAAGTAGGGTCTGAGAATTTTTAAGGTTCACAATCCCCCCTGATAATCATTGGGAGACTAGTCTCCCCATTGATCATTTAACATAATCATCTTGTAGTCTTAAATGCACTTCTAACTACAGATATATACAATATTCAATTTTCTAAGAGTAAATTAGAGTAGTGAGGGAGGAATAGAAAAGAAAGAAAGCAAAACCAATGTTTTGCTAGGTGCATTGACAGAAAGCCAAATTAGGGGCAGTCCCTTTTGGCATAAATGTATACATTTACAATAAATGTTCAATCAAAGTTAAGTTCAATCAACCATATCCAAAGTTCATTCTTGATCTTCTTGATGTAGTGTAGGTTTTCCGGCATCTTTCTGCAACAATTCATTCTTTGGATTCAGGAATTAACAAACTTCTTTCTTGAAGATCTTTTCTTGAACAAAAATCAAAATCTTGGATTTTGTATGTATGTATAAAAATACAATCTCAAACAAAAAATCAAACTTCTTAGATTTTAAATTAAAAGACACTGGAGATTAAAAGATTTGTTCGAGGATATAAAGCCAATATATGCTAGAGGAGAGTATCAAACCCAGGATATCTTCACATTATACTATTGATTACTCTAGAGTGCCTCTTAGATTCTCACACTAATTCATGAATACTAGCTGCTTCCTAAAAGAGACCTATTTTTGTACTTTCTGAAAGTGTAAATATTCAGTTTATGGTAGAAAAAATCCAAATACCCCAACAGTAAGAACTTTAAGCCCAAGTATATTAAAAATGATTACAGATTGCCCTTTCACATAAGTCATTTCCCTTTCACTTACACCATGTGGCTTCACATACAACAGCCACTAAAACTCCTGTTACCTTGATTAGGTAAACAGAGGAGAGCTCAGCAACTAGGGAAATGCCTTTGCTTTAAGCCTTGCCCTCAAGAAAGCATTATCTTTCAATGTTCCTCTTTTCCTATCTCCAATATTCTCCAAACTTCAATTCTCAAGCCATCAAGCTTAACTAAAAAGTCACATGGGAATATCTAAGAACTAGGAAAAAAGGATAGTGGCATAGATGGTGTATTTCCAAGATACTTCCTTTCTTCCAAGACTGAGTTCAAAGCTCTTTCTGCTCTGATGTATTCTAGGCAAATAGGACTATTCATCAATCTCCCAAACACTGCTACTTTACTGTTTTGGTGTCGTCTTAGAGAATGAAATGCTCTCTCCCCCTTCCCATTTGCTGTAACATTTTCTTACAAGTCCCAGCTCCAGTGAAGTTTAAGTCATGACCCTTGTTCTAAAACTCAAGGCACAATTTTCCCCACCTTTCAAATATCCTAGCGCTTTATTAGTATCTTTCATATTTAATTATGGTTGATTCTGTATTCTTGTTATTTGCACATTTTGTTCAGTCATTTTTCAGTCATGTCTGACTTCTTGACTCTATCATGTCTGACTTCTTGACTCTATTTGGGGTTTTCCTGGCACAGATATAAAAGTGGTATGCCATTTTCTTCCAGCCTATTTTACAGCAAAGGAAACTGAGGCAAACAGTGTTAAGTGACTTGTCCAGAGTCACACAGTTATTAAGTGTCTGAGGCCAGTTTTGAACTCAGAAAAGTGACTCTTCCTGACTCCAGGTTCAGCACTGCATCTACGGTACCACCTAGATTCTGCTATTTGCTCATATATTTGAACAATATTTAATAAATTCTTGTTGAATGACTGATTGGCTATATGTATTATCTTCCCAATAAGTCTGTAAAATCCTTTAAAATAGGTGCCACGTTTTGTTTATTTTTGCATCTTCTATAACTTGCATGGAGTAAGCATATCTTAAATGTTTATTTGTTCATGTAATGAACATATTTATCACTCCCTCTCTAGAAATACCATTTTTGTTGTGGTACTCTGAGTGAGAGGGACTGTATCTGTGGTTTTATTGATTGAAGGAACCATGCAGGAGGTAATTTTCTCTATCAATGTAGGTCAGCACATGTAATGTAATTTATGGTCTTAGAGAATTGGCAGTAAATGTTAAGTGACTTGCCAAGGATCACACATTTAGTATGTTAATCCAGGGTTAATCCATTAATGTCACTATTTCTGATTCCAAGTTCTGCTCTTAACTGTTATGCCAAATGCCCTAAAAACCAATGACAGTTAAATAAAAGCACATTCAATATGAATCACAGGTGTTCCAAATTAAAAGTCTAGAAATGCCAGATACTAAAATGATATTTGTTTTCATTAACTACTTTATGGGAAAAGAAGAATGAGAAAGTGGAATTTTTCCCAAAGGATTGAGATTAACTCTCAAAAAGGCAGTAGGGGGTTTCAGATCTCCCTGAAAAGAAGTAGGCTGAGATCCCACCTAATCACTGGATACTTTAACTATTGATTGCACCTAAAGGTGGAGAGATGGAAGAGCTTTCTATGGGACTACACTCATTGGTTTCATAGAAATATGAAAGAATGGATGTGGCACCCAAAAAGACTCAATTTATGCTAGGTAGATACCCAGACATGGAGGGAGGAGTATCTAATATTTAGTGCAAGTTATAGAAAATGAATTCTAATGTATTTCTTAGGTGCCTATTAGCTTTTAGACATTATTGTAAGTGACAAATATAGAAATACAAAAATGAAGACAGTTTCTGGCCTCAAGGAGCATACATTCCACTATTGAGATACATGTTAATATGTAATTAATTATAGGATATTTATTCCAGTCCCCCCCCCCAAAGAGTAATAAAGAGAGTTATTGACAGCTGAGTTAATTGGATGAGACTTATTGAAGGAGTTGTCTTTTGAGTTGAACCTTGAAGGTCAGTAGGGGTGCCAAGAGGCTGATCTGAGGAGACATTACAGGTATAGCCTATTCAAAGGCACAGAATATCATATGTGGGAACTAGTAAATAGGCCTATTTGGTCAGACTCAAATCATTAGTGCACAAAATATATGAATGATTAATGTGCAATCAGCCTGGAAAAATAGGCTGTAGTCAAATTATGAAGGATTTTAAATGACAGAGAAATTTATATTTTAACCCAAAGAGGATGACAAGGTGCAGAATTTTCCTAAAAAGAGGTATCATAGGTTGAAACAATCAAGTAATCAATAGCATTTATTGAGTCCTTAATATGTACCAGGCACCATATTAGGTGCTTGAATCAGACACAAAAACGCATATTCTGACGACTTCCATCTTGTACTTATAATATTATTTTGAGACTTATTTAGTTCTTGGACTAATTATCATTTATATTTCTTTTAAATAGAAGAATTAACCTTCATTGTTCTAAATAATTCTAAGACCACTTATGACCCATGGCAAAGAATGTCTATTTTATTTATCCTTAAACATTTTCTATAGAAATACTATAAGGGCATCTCATGCATCTATTTTTACATCTATGTGGAATTAAAAACATATATCTGCTGCCACAAATAACTAAGGCAAATCCCAGTAGATTGTGTTCCAGTTCTGTCTGTCTGGCTCTGTGTGTGTGTGTGTGAGTGTGTGTGTGTGTGTGTGTGTGTGTGTGTGTGTGTGTCCTCAGGGAAATCACTTTGCCTCCTGAATATTCAGTTATTTCAGCTGCAAAGTTGAAGGGTTTAGTCTCGAGGATCTAAAAGTCCTTTCCATTTCTAAATGCCTAAGAACTTATTTATTAATTTGAAAGTAATAGGTCAGTCTAACTGAGGGGTTTAGCCTATGTTTATTTTGACTTCATTCAAAGTGGGAGTATAGTTCAAAGGTAATTCAGTGACCCAGAAATAGAATTAACAGGGCAGATCATGACAGAATGGGGATGAAATTACATAGATTTAATCAGAAGGTAGTAGTCTAGGTATGGTTGTATACTAGTCTGGTTTTTGTCTGCTGTGGTACCAGTGCCAAGGATCACTCTGGAGGAAGGATAAGTTGCAAGAGCTCTGTTAAAGTATACTGGGCAAACAAAATGAAAGTTTTGACATTGAGAATGATTTATAAACTAAATTTTTTTGGATGTCATCCAGTGTAAACATGAACCATTTGAGGGATCTTAAGCAAAAGTGCTATGCCTTAATGTTGTCCATATATTTGATATATTGAGCTCAGACATGTTTCAAAGGGGGAGAAATGTCAATGATGATTAAAAGTCTCATGGGAAAAATACATAAAAGAAAGTTTAAAGGAAGAAGCTCTTTACTTGAAATTGAGAAAACTAGGTTGGAAAAGGGCTGTGACATAATGATAGGGCATAAAATGAAAAACTGAGAAGTTCTTTTCTAGTCTAACAATAATAGTAGTAATAATAATAATATATGCCATTTATATGGTGATTTAAATTATCCTGTTTGATCTTCACAACAACTTTGTGTGGTAGGTACTACAGATAGTGTTAGCTTCATTTTATGGATGAGGAAAATGAGGCTTAGAGAAATCAGTTGACTTGACTGGAGTTATAAAGCTAAGAAATGTTAGAGGGAGGATTTATTTAGTGCTATTTATCTTCAAATAAAATACCATTTTGTCTACATTCTATTATATATTTCCAAAGAAATGTGAGAAAGATTTGATGTACATAGTGTTATAAGAGCATGAATTATCTTATAAAAAGCATTTGCTTTTGTTGTTGTTGTTGTTGTTGTTGTTGTTGTTGTTGTTTTATGTGTGTATGTGTGTGTGTGTTTGCTTATATGTATCCTCTGTTTAAGACAGGTGTTTTTAACTCTGGGTCCATGGGTATATTTTAGGGGTTTGTAAACATGGATGGGGAAAAGGACATCTTCATTTTAATATAATTGGTTCCTTTTTCAATCTTTATGTATTTTATTGTATATATTTAAAATTTTATTTTCTAATGGGATTCATGACACTCCCAAATCCTGAAAAATCTCTGGTCTTTGATAACTGAGACTCTGCCTAGAATAAGGTAATACATTAGATAACATTTTGATCCCTTTACACTCTAAATATCAGGCAATTTTATGGTATTTTTTCTCTGGTGCTATTTTTCTACTGAGAGTATTTCATGGTAGTTAATTATTTTCCTTCGAGAGAGGAAAAGGACCCTAATACAATAGGTAGATAATATTTTGATGATTCCTCTCTGAATACATTGGAAATCAATTAGTTTTCTTCTCATGATAATGAAAAGCCCTTGAGGTAGTCCTCAGTTCTAGAGTGCTATTTCAGTAGGGCAATGTTATTTTATTCATGTGTTTAGACCATATTTTATTTTTTGATAAATGCAGCTACAGAGAAACCTATTTGGATTCTGTAATTATCAATACCAAGCAAAGCATAAAATAGAGCAATATGCTTGCTGAATTTGTTCATCATTGTTATGGATTCTCTGGAAGATACTAGTCTTTTCAAAGGCCAAATAAGAGGCACAGATCCTAGGATCTACTGATATTACTTTGAAAGAATGATATTGAGACTTCCGGGTAAACATGGCTGCAATCTAGATGTGACTCGCTTCCCCTCCCCGGCACCAAATAAAATAGACTACCTCAAAAGAGCATAAAAATCACCTTTGGAAGAGAGGAGGGACTCTCTGGTACCCCACAGAAACGAAGGTATGTGGGGTTTGAACATTTCCACACTATAAGGAGGAAGAAAAGCTTGCACAAAAACATGAACTGAGCCCCCCCTCTTCCCCCACCCCACCCCCCACCAAACTAGAGTAAGCTATCAGAGCACTCAATGGGACAGCGAGTGAGTGAGGAGCATCTCTGTCTGGGGGGGCACATCAGGGTCCTTGGGATCTAAAGACTGAAAGGAAACGACCTCTCAGGGAGGTTTCACGGGAAAATCCTGTGCTGAGCACAGGGGGCTGTGGAGATGAACTCCAGGGAGGTTGCTCTGAGCACCTGGGTGGAGCTGAACACCTGGGCAGAGCTGAACACTTGGGCAGGCCGAGCTGAATGCCTGGGAGGTTGGGCTGAACACCTGGGTGGAGCTGAACACCTGGGCAGGCCGAGCTGAATGCCTGGGAGGTTGGGCTGAACACAGGGCCCTGCACTCTAAGAAACCTTGGAGGCTGGGAAGAACTAGTCTGAGGCAACCTAAATTCACAGAAAAACCGCCCATATCACCCAGACCCCAGACCAAAAAAGAAAGTGGAATAAAACCACCAAAGGGATGGCTCACACAGCCCAAAATCAAGCCTCCAAGAAGAAAGGGGGGGGGGGAAGTGACTATTAAAAACTTTTATGGAGGGAGTACCAAAGGAAAAGAAGAGAATGAGTATGAAATCCAAACAAAATCAGAACATGCCTCCCAAAATGGAAACTATCCACAAGCTCTGGAAAATCTCAAACTGGAGCTTACACAAACGATGGAAACCTTTTGGAAAAAAAATGGGAGAAAGAGATCAGCAGTCTGATAGACAAAACTTCACAATTAGAGAAGGAGCTGGGAGCATCTAATAGAAGGGCAGACAAAGCTGAAAAGCAAAACCAGTCCCTAATGACCAGAATTAAGCAACTGGAAGACAGTGAGCATGCCCAAAAGATGGAAACATTTTGGAAAGAAAAATGGGAGAAAGAAATCAGCAGGCTGATAGACAAGACTTCACAATTGGAGAAGGAGCTGGAAGCATCTAATAGAAGGGCAGACAAAGCTGAAAAACAAAACCAGTTCCTAAAGAGCAGAATTAAGCAAATGGAAGGCAGTGAGATTACAAAACAGCAAGAATCAATAAAGCAAAGCCAAAAAATTAATGAATTAGAAGAAAACATAAAATATCTCATTGAAAAGGTCACAGACTTGGAAAACAGAGGAAGAAGAGACAACCTCAGAATTATTGGTCTCCCCAAAAAACAAGAGATAAACAAAAACCTCGAAGCTATTCTACAGGAGATTATAGAAGGAAATTGCACACATGTTCTTGAGCAAGGGGGCAAAATAGAAATAGAAAGGGTTCATAGAACACCTTCTACACTAAATCCCCAAAAAACAACCCCTAGGAATGTTATTGCCAAATTCAAGAGCTTCCAAGAAAAGGAGAAAATCCTACAAGAAGACAAGAAGAGGAGCATCAGATATAGGGGGGCTCCCATAAGGATCACACAGGACTTAGCGGCTAACACACTAAGAGACCACAAAGCATGGAACACAATATTTAGAAAGGCAAGAGAGCTGGTTCTCCAATCAAGAATCAACTATCCAGCAACACTGACTATATACATCCAGAGGAAAGTATGGGCATTCAAAAAAATAGAAGATTTCCAAGCATTTGCTAAGAAAAGACCAGAACTTAGTGGAAAATTTGATATCCAATCACAGAAAGCAAGAGAAACATGAAAAGGTAAATATGAAAGAAAGGGAAAAGGAGATAAATCTTATCTTTTTCTTTAAGTCAAACTCTCTTCTATAAGGACTACAGTTACATCAAATTATATATATTAATATGTGGGGAAAATGTATTGTTTAACTCTCAAAATTTGTATGCATCATAGGAGTAGTTAGAAGAATCATGCATAGGGAAAGAATGGGGCATCAAGAAGATTTGGTGAAAGGGGGGGCAAAGAAAGAAAAAGGGAGGGGGGAATCATCAATAATACAAACATTTACTTCAAGAAATTGGGGGGGGACTAAATAGAATAATCTTTCCCATACAAAGATACACATGGGAAGGGGAGGGGAAGAACTCTCATATGAGGAGAGGAAGAGAGCATGAAGTGGAATTACTTAAACCTTACTCTCAGGGAAATCAGATCTGAGAGGGAAGAACATCTAGATCCAGTGGGATCCTGAATTCTATCTTATCCAACAGGGTAAGAAAGAAAGGAAAATCAAGGAGGTGGAGGGGGGGATATAAAAATGGAGGGGATTAGAGGGGGGAGGAGAAGGGACCATAAAAAGGGAGGGGCTAGAAAGGGAAGCATATGAAGGGAGGGGACTAGGGGGACTGACCTAAAGTAAATGACTGGTTCAAAAGGAGATAGCTAAAGAAGAAAGGTCAGAACTAGGGGAAGATATCAAAATGCCAGTGAATCCACAAATGACAATCATACCTTTGAACATGAATGGGATGAACTCACCCATAAAACATAGACAAATAGCAGATTGGATTAGAACCCAAAACCCTACCATTTGTTGTCTTCAAGAAACACATATGAGGCAGGTTGATACTCACAGGGTTAGAATTAAAGGATGAAGTAAGACCTTTTGGGCCTCAACTGATAGAAAGAAGGCAGGAGTTGCAATCATGATATTTGACAAAGCCAAAGCAAAAATAGACCTGATCAAAAGGGATAGGGAAGGTAAATATATTCTGTCAAAAGGGAGTATAGACAATGAGGAAATATCACTAATCAACATGTATGCACCAAATGGTATAGCATCCAAATTTTTAATAGAGAAACTAGGAGAATTGAAGGAGGAAATAGACAGAAAACCATATTAGTGGGAGACTTGAACCAACCACTATCAAATTTAGATAAATCAAACCAAAAAATAAACCAGAAAGAGGTAAAAGAGGTGAATGAAATCTTAGAAAAATTAGAGTTAATAGACATATGGAGAAAAATAAATAGGGACAAAAGGGAATACACCTTCTTTTCAGCACCACATGGCACATTCACAAAAATAGATCCTACACTAGGTCACAGAAACATGGCACTCAAATGCAGAAAAGCAGAAATAATAAATGCAGCCTTTTCAGATCACAAGGCAATAAAAATATTCAACAGTAAGGGTACATGGAGAGGAAAATCAAAAATTAATTGGAAATTAAATAATATGATACTCCAAAATCAGATAGTTAGAGAAGAAATCATAGAAACAATTAACAATTTCGTTGAAGAAAATGACAACGGCGAGACATCCTTTCAAACCTTATGGGATTCAGCCAAGGCAGTACTTAGAGGAAAATTCATATTCCTGAGTGCATATATTAACAAATTAGGGAGGACAGAGATCAAGGAATTGGAAATGCAAATCAAAAAACTTGAGAACAAACAAATTAAA
Source organism: Monodelphis domestica (assembly GCF_027887165.1). NCBI lineage: Eukaryota > Metazoa > Chordata > Mammalia > Didelphimorphia > Didelphidae > Monodelphis > Monodelphis domestica. Next base: position 218,799,387 of record NC_077232.1, read on the forward strand.
AACCCCCAGAAGAAAACCAAACTAGAGATCGTAAAAATTAAGGGAGAAATTAATAAAATTGAACGTGACAGAACTATTTAGCTAATAAACAAGACTAGAAGCTGGTACTTTGAAAAAAACAGACAAAATAGACAAAGTACTGGTCAATCTAATTAAAAAAAAGAAAGAAGAAAGGCAAATTAACAGCATCAAGTATGAAAAGGGGGATCTCAGCTCCAATGAAGAGGAAATTAAGGCAATCAGTAAAAAACTACTTTGCCCAACTATATGGCAATAAATATACCAACCTAGGTGATATGGATGAATATTTACAAAAATATAAATTGCCTAGACTAACAGAAGAAGAAATAGATTTCTTAAACAATCCCATATAAGAAAAAGAAATCCAACTGGCTATCATATAATTTCCTAAGAAAGAATCCCCAAAGCCTGATGGATTCACCAGTGAATTCTATCAAACATTCATAGAACAACTAACCCCAATACTATACAAACTATTTGACATAATAAGCAAAGAGGGAGGTCTACCAAATTCCTTTCATGACACAAACATGGTACTAATTCCAAAGCAGGCAGGTCAAAAAGAGAGAAAGAAAATTATAGACCAATCTCCTAATGAATATAGATGCAATAATCTTAAATAGGATACTAACAAAAAGACTCCAGCAAGTGATCAGAAGAGTCATTGACCATGATCAAGTAGGATATATACCAGGGATGCAGGGCTGGTTCAATATTAGGAAAACCATCCACATAATTGACCACATCAACAAGCAAACCAACAAAAATCACATGATTATTTCAATAGATGCAGAAAAAGCCTTTGATAAAATACAACATCCATTCCTATTAAAAACACTAGAAAGCATAGGAATAGAAGGGTCATTCCTAAAAATAATAAACAGTATATATCTAAAATCATCAACTAATATCATCTGCAATGGGGATAAACTAGATGCATTCCCATTTAGATCAGGAGTGAAACAAGGATGCCCATTATCACCTCTATTATTTGACTTTGTACTAGAAACACTAGCAGTAGCAATTAGAGAAGAACAAGAAATTGAAGGTATTAAAATTGGCAATGAGGAGACCAAGTTATCACTCTTTGCAGATGACATGATGGTCTACTTAAAGAATCCTAGAGATTCAACCAAAAAGCTAATCGAAATAATTAACAACTTTAGTAAATTTGCAGGATACCAAATAAACCCACATGAGTCATCAGCATTTCTATATATTTCCAATATAAGCAAGAACTAAAAAGAGAAATCCCATTCAAAATTAACTTAGACAAAATAAAATACTTAGGAATCTATCTCCCGAGACAAACACAGGAACTTTATGAACACAACTACAAAACACTCTCCACACAAGTAAAACTAGACTTGAACAATTGGAAAAACATTAACTGCTCATGGGTAGGATGAGCCAATATAATAAAAATTAGCATCCTACCCAAACTCATCTATATATTTAGTGCCATGCCCATGAAACTTCCAAAAAAATTATTTACTGATCTAGAAAAAACCATAAAAATTTCATTTGGAAGAACAAAGGATCAAGGATATCCAGGGAAATAATGAAAAAAAAATACAAAGGAAGGGGGCCTTGCAGTCCCAGATCTCAGACTATATTATAAAACAGTGGTCTTCAAAACAATTTAGTACTGGCTAAGAGACAGAAAGGAGGGTCAGTGGAATAGACTCGGGGTAAGTGATCTCAGTAAGACAGTATATGACAAACCCAAAGATCCTAGCTTTTGGGACAAATATCCACTATTTTATAAAAACTGCTGGGAAAATTGGAGGAGAGTGTGGGAAATATTAGGTTTAGATCAACACCTCACTCCCTACACCAAGATCAATTCAAAATGGGTGAATGACTTGAACATAGAGAAGGAAACTATAAGAAAATTAGGCAAACACTGAATAGTATACATGTCAGACCTTTGGGAAGGGAGAGGCTTTAAAACCAAGCAAGACTTAGAAAGAGTCACAAAATGCAAAATAAATAATTTTGACTACATCAAATTAAAAAGTTTTCGTACAAACAAAACCAATGTAACTAAAATCAGAAGGGAAGCAACAAATTGGGAAACAATCTTCATAAAAACCTCTGACAAAGGTTTAATTACTCAAATTTACAAAGAACTAAATCAATTGTACAAAAAATCAAGCCATTTTCCAATTGATAAATGGACAAGGAACATGAACTGGCAGTTCTCAGCCAAAGAAATAAAAAATATTAATAAGTACATGAAAAAGTGTTCTACATCTCTTATAATCAGAGAGATGCAAATCAAACAACCCTGAGGTATCATCTCACACCTAGCAGATTGGCTAACATGACAGTAAAGGAAAATAATGAATGCTGGAGGGGATGTGGCAAAGTAGGAACATTAATTCATTGCTGGTGGAGTTGTGAATTGATCCAACCATTTTGGAGGGCAATTTGGAACTATGCCCAAAGGGTGAGAAAAGACTTTCTGCCCTTTGATCCAGCTATAGTACTGCTGGGTTTGTACCCCAAAGAGACAATAGGTAAAAAGACTTGTACAAGAATATTCATAGCTGCACTCTTCATGGTGGCCAAAAATTGGAAAATGAGGGGATGCCCATCAATTGGGGAATGGCTGAACAAATTGTGGTATATGTTGGTGATGGAATACTATTGTGCTAAAAGGAATAATAAAGTAGAGGAATTCCATGGAGACTGGAACAACCTCCAAGAAGTGATGCAGAGCGAAAGGAGCAGAACCAGGAAAACATTATACACAGAGACTGATACACAGTGGTACAATCAAAGGTAATGGACTTCTCCATTAGTGTCAATGCAATGTCCATGAACAATCTGCAGGAATCTAAAAAACACTATCCACAAGCAGAGGATAAACTATGGGAGTGAAAACACCAAGGAAAAGCAATTGCTTGACTACAGGGGTGGAAGGGATACGAATGAGTAGAGACTCTAAATGAACACTCTAATGCAAATACCAACAACATGGAAATGGGTTCAAACCAAAAACACATGTGATACCCAGTGGAATCGTGGGTCGGCTATGGTAGAGGTAGTGGGGGGGGGGGGAGAAAAGAAAATGATCTTTGTTTCCAATGAATAATGTTTGGAAATGAACAAATAAAATAATGTTTAAAGTGAAAAAAAATTCAAAAGGCAAAAATATTTGATATTGTACACATTTCACCAAGCCCAACATTTGTATATGACCTTCTCAATGTGATCTATTGTTATTAAATAAACTAGTTTATAAGCTTTTATTAAATACAATGTTCTTGTCACTGTACTGGAGATACAATGACAAAATAAAACTGCCTCTGCTTTTAAGAAGTTTTCATTTTTAAAAAGATTCATAATCCATTCAAGGAGAAAGATTACAGTGATTATTGTTTAGATGATGCTAGATAGACTATATAGCATTATATATGTTAAACATATATTACAGACATATAACGAGTTGCATTCAGAATTGAAGAAAGAGAAAGGTATGGATTGATTCAGAAAATGAGCAAATGTCTAGTCCCTTTCATGATCTTTACAGCCTTGTGTAAAGACTCTTCTTTTTTATGAAAATATTTTTATGATTTTCTATGGATATAAATCTTAGAGTCTTACAAACTTTTGGTAAAGTTTTAAATTTGTGGATGATCCAAAGGGGAATAAATATGAGGAATATAAATAAATTGCAGCATGTTTCTAATTAAGAAGTAATATCAATAACTCCCTGCAGTACAATACTTTTTTAATTTTAATTTTATTTCTATTCCCATTTGTTTGTAGTCTTTACTTATGTAGAAATTAGAATAAGATAGATAATTGAAAAAAATATCATGCTCAGAAAGGGATATATCTCAAAAAATATTCACAGATCCATGAGGATCCATGGATCCATGAGGCAAATCTGTAAAAAATACAAATAAGAATTCCATAGGATAAAAGAGCATATACACTCTGAGATCTAAATAAATGGAAATGATACTTATATACATGAAATGACAGATTCATTAAAAATAAGTTTGTAATGTATTGTCCCAGAGGTTCTGATACCTTCAGTTACTTATTAGACCAAATGTTGTTATGCAGTACAGCAAAACTTAATATTATAAAGGAGAAAAGACCTTGAAAATATAGTTATTAAGGGCATTAACATATGGAATGCATATCAAAGAAATATGGAAGATAGAGTAATGTTTATTCAATTCTTGGAAAGAATCCTTAATGGCAATATGATAAGAATAGCATATAACTCCTTGCCTGAACAAATGGTTGATACTATATTAAGTTAATTAGATAAACATTGGGATAGGTATATAATTTTGGCAGTAAAAGAAAATTGAGCTCGTATTGTAGAAAAATTATTCAAATATTGGAAGGATTAAATAATCTGTTGCCAAGAATGGATTGTGAACAAAAGTTTATTTGCATATTATTTTGCCTTCTACTAAATAAATTGGGCAAATAGAATTTCTACATGAGTAAAGACTACAAACAATAGCTTCAAATGGGAATAGAAATAAAATTAAAACTAAAAAAGTATTGTACTGTAGGGAGATACATACCACCAGATGAAACCGAGTGTCTTTGGACAGTTTTTAAATTTAAGAGGAAGACTGTGTTAAGTATATTTAGGATGTAAACTATCCCTAGAAGAGAAGTTATTTTAAAAATAAACATAAATAACAAAGATGTTTGTGAATTGTTAGAAGTTGTGATTGTATACGACCCTCTTCTTAAAAATGGAATCTCTTAATTGCATTAAGCATTCAGAAGGGAAGAAAATTGGAAAGGGATTTATAGTGTAGGTAATTTACAAATGTAAAAAGATACTGATTATATATATTATATAATAAAGAGGTTGAGATAGAGTGAGAGACAACAAAAAGTAACATATACTCATAAGATATTGATGACCAATTCTCTCTGAATAAAATAACTCTAATCATTTTGTTTATAGCAAAATGGTTTCTCAGCATATAATTATTATAACTTTTTTATTCATTAATAATTATATACACATGTTCTCATTTGTTATGAAGGAAAAAGAAAGGAACAAGCATGTATTAAATGTCTACTATATACCACTGTTGCAAAGGCTTTACAAATATTATCTCATTTAATTCTCACAATCCTATGAGGTAACTAATATTTTTAAGCCCTATATTGCTGTTGAGGAATCAGACTGGATTTATTTTATTTTTATTTTATTTTTTAAAGGTTACACAGATAAAATGTGTGTGAAGTTGAATTTTAACTCATCTTATTGACTCCAGGCTTAATGATTGATTCATTGCATACTTACCTAAATGCATAACTGATATGTTGTTTGTTTAAAGGAATATAAATTACAAGTAAAAAGAAAAGAACAAAAATATTTAAATCAAGTTGAATTAAGATAGTATAATGAAACTTAATATGGAGTCAATTTTTCCTCTATCATTCAGGCCAAACTAGTGAAGTGTCCACAAGTAGAATACTACAAGTAACAGAATTATATAGCAAGATTGCATACCAACTTTTTCCCAAATGCTATAATAGGTGCTAGGAATAAAAAGAAAAGAATGGAATCTCAAGGTAGAAGAATGAGTGAAGGCAAAGAGGAGAAGAAGAGGAATATAAAGAATTTACCAGGAGGAGGCAGGGGTCTCAGTGGATAGAACAATAGTTCTGGAGATGGAAGGTTCTGGGTTCAAATCAGACTCAGATACTTCCTGCCTATGTCACTCTGGACAAGTTACTTAACCTCAGTTTCTTAGCCCTTACCACTCTTTTGTATTGGAGCCAGAATTCATCAAAAAATAATTCTAATATAAAAATCGTCTAAAGACCAACTCACTAACCTATGAGTCCTTTTATTTTTGCCTTTAACTCCCCTGTACTTTTGAGCTATACACATATATTTCATTACTAATTTTTATTATATTTTTAAATATATGAGTTTGAAGAACACCCATAACTTCAAAGAAATTGATAAAAGTTCTAGATTTTAAAAATACATTTCAATAACTCCTATGAGTTTTTATCATAGATATTGGTATAGTTTGCTACAGTATCATGGACTGATAACTGGAAGTAAAAAGGAAAATGCAATCTAAAATTGAAAAATGATACCTAAAACTGACAAACTCCTGTTTCAACAGAGGCAGTTAATATTCTCTGACAAAAACTTTCCAAGGCACTTGAAAACTACAAGGGTTCAGACTTATTTCTCCTTAGTGAAATACAGACATCTTAATGTTGGAAGAACAAGACCAGATTTATTTTTTAATTTAGTCAATTTAGAACATTATTCCTTGGTTACAAGAATCATATTCTTTCCCTCCCTCCTTTACCCCTACCCTTCCCATAGTTGACACACAATTCCACTGGGTATTACATGTGTCCTTGATCAGAACCTATTTCCGTGTTGTTAGTGTCTGCACTAGGATGATCATTTAGAGTCTACATTCCCAGCCATATCCCCTTGACCCAAGTAATCAAGAAGTTGTTTTTCTTTGGTGTTTTTACTCCCACAGTTTTTCCTCTGAATATGAATAGTGTTCTTTCTCATAGATCCCACCTGATTTTTCAGGATCACTGCATTGCCACTAATGCAGAAGTCCATCACATTTCATTATATCACAGTGTATCAATCTCTGTGTAAAATGTTCTGCTGGTTCTACTCCTTTCACTCTGCATCAATTCCTGGAGGTCATTCCAGTTCACATGGAATTCCTCCAGTTTATTTTTCTTTTGAGCACAATAGTATTCCATCACCAACATATTCCACAATTTATTCAGCCATTCCCCAATTGAAGGGCATCCCCTCATTTTCCAATTTTTTCTGCCACCACAAAGAGCACAGCTATGAATATTCTTGTACATGTCTTTTTCCATATTATTTCTTTGGGGTACAAACCCAGCAGTGCTATGGCTGGATCAAAGGACAGACAGTCTTTTATCGCCCTTTGAGCATAGTTCCAAATTGCCCTCCAGAATGGTTGGATCAATTCACATCACCCCCAGCAATGTCCAAACTTTGCCACATCCCCTCCAACATTCATTACTTTTATTTCCTGTCATGTCAATCTGCTAGATGTGAGGTAATACCTCAGAGTTGTTTTGATTTGCATCTCTCTGATTACAAGAGATTTAGAACACTTTTTCTTAAGCTTATTAATCATTTTGATTTCTTTAACTGAAAATTGCCTATTCATGCCTCTTGCCCATTTATCAATTGGAGAATGGCTTTATTTTATGTACAATTTGATTTAGCTCTTTATAAATTTGAGTAATTAGACATTTGTCAGATGTTTTTGTTATGAAGATTGTTTCCCAATTTGTTGCGTCCCTTCTAATTTTGGTTGCATTTGTTTTGTTTGTACAAAAAACTTTTTAATTTGATGTAATCAAAATTATTTGTTTTCTATCTTGTGATTTTTTCTAATTCTTCCTTGGTCTTAAAGTCTTTCCTTTCCCAAAGATCTGACATGTATACTATTTTGTGTTTATCCAATTTACTTATAGTTTCCTTCTTTATATTCAAGTCATTCACCCATTCTGAAATTATTTTGGTGTAGGGTATGAGATGTTGATCCAAACATCATCTCTCCCATACTGTCTTCCAATTTTCCCAGCAGTTTTTATCAAATAGTAGATTTTTGTCCCCAAAGCTAGGAACTTTGGGATTATCATAGACTGCCTTACTGTGGTCACTTACCCCAAGTCTATTCCACTGATCTTCCTTTCTGTCTCTTACTCAGTACCATATTGTTTTGATGACCACTGCCTTATAGTATCGTTTGAGATCTGGGACTGCAAGGCTCCCTTGCTTTGCATTCTTTTTCATGATTTCCATGGTTATCCTTGATCTTTTGTACTTCCAAATGAACTTTGTTATGTTTTTTTTTCTAATTCAGTAAAAAAGTTTTTTTGTAGTTCAATGGGTATGGCACTAAACAAGTAAATTAATTTGTGTATGATTGTCATTTTTTTATGTTAGCTCATCCTACCCATGAGAAATTAATATTTTTCCAATTATTTAGATCCAGTTTTAATTGTGTGGATAGTGTTTTGTAGATGTGTACAAATAGTTCCTGTGTTTGTCTCGGCAGATAGATTCCTAAGTATTTTCTATTGTCTAGAGTGATTTTAAATGGAATTTCTCTTTCTAATACTTGCTGCTGAGATGTTTTAGAAATATATAGAAATGCTGATAACTTATATGGGTTGAGTTTGTATCCTGCAACTTTGCTAAAGTTGTTGATTATTTTGTCTAGCTTTTTAGTTGATTCTCTATGATTCTTTATGTAGATCATCATATCATCTACAAAGAGTGATAGCTTGGTATCCTCATTTCCTATTTAAATACCTTCAATTTCTTTTTCTTCTCTAATTGCTACTGCTAGTCTTTCTAGTACAATGTTAAATAATAGAGTTGATAATGGACATCCTTGTTTCACTTCTAATCTTATTAGGAATGCATTTAGTTTATCTCCATTACAGATGATATTTGCTAATGGTTTTAGATATATACTCTTTATTATTTTTAGGAAAGGTCTTTCTATTCCTATGCTTTCTAGTGTTTTTAGTAGGAATGAATGTTATATTTTGTCAAAGGCTTTTTCTGTATCTATTGAGATAACCATCTGATTGTTGTCAGTTTGCTTGTTAATATGGTCAGCTATGTGGATGGTTTTCCTAATATTGATCCATCTTTGCATTCCTGGTATAAATCCTACCTGGTCATAGTGAATAAACCTCACGATCACTTACTGGAGTCTTTTTGCTAGTATCTTATTTAAGATTTTTACATCTACATTCATTAAGGAGATTGTTCTATAGTTTTCTTTCTCTGTTTTTGACTTGCCTGTCTTTGAAATCAGTACCATATTTGTATCATAAATGTAATTTGGTAGAAATCATTCTTTGCTTATTCTGTCAAATAGTTTGTATAAATATTGGGATGAGTTTTTTGAATGTTTGATGAAATTCATTTATGAATCCATATGGAACTGGGGATTTTTTCCTAAGGAGTTCTTTGATCGCTTGTTTGATTTCCTTTTCAGATATGTGGTTTTTTAAGTAGTCTACTTCTTCCTTTGTTAGTCTAGACAATTTATATTTTTGTAAGTAATCATCCATATCACCTAGATTGCTGTATTTCTTGCCATATAATTGGGCATAATAGTTTTTAATCATAACCTTGATTTCCTCTTCATTAGAGGTAAGGTTTCCCTTTTCATTTTGGATACTGTCAATTTGGTTTACTCTTTCCTTTTTTTAAATTAGATTGACCAGTACTTTTTCTATTTTATTTGTTTTTTCAATGTACCAGTTTCTAGTCTTATTTATTAAATCAATAGTTTTTTTTTTACTTTTAATTTGATTAATTTCTCCTTTGATTTTTAGGATCTCCAGCTTAGTCTTCATCTTAGGATTTTTAATTTGTTCACTTTCTAGTTTTCTAATTTGCATACCCACTTCATTGATCTCAGCCCTCCCTAATTTGTTAACATATGAACTCAAGGATATAAATTTACCCCTAAGTACTGCTTTGGCTACATCCCATAGATTTTGAAAGGATGTCTCATCATTGTCATTTTCTTCAATGAAATTATTAATTGTTTCTATGATTTGTTTTTTAACCAATTTTGGAGAACTGTATTATTTCATTTCCAAATAATTTTTGATTTGGCTCTCCATATGTCATTATTAATTATTATTTTCATTGTATTGTGGTCTGAGAAGTTTGAATTTATTATTTCTGCTCTTTTGCACTTGTTTGCAAGTTTTTACTGCCCTAGTAGATGGTCAATCTTTGTGAATGTACCATGTGCTGCTGAAAAGAAGGTGTATTCCTTTTTGTACCTATTTATTTTTCTCCATGTAACTACTAACTCTAATTTTTCTAAAATTTCATTCACTTCTCTTACCTCTTTCTTATTTATATATTTATTTTTTTGGTTTGATTTCTCTTGTTCTGATAGAGGAAGGTTCAGGTCTCCCACTAGTATAATTTTTCTATTTCATTCTTGAGCTAAGTTCTCCTTTAGAAATTTGGATGCTATGCCATTTGGTGCATACATGGTGAGTACTGATATTTCCTTATTGTCTATAATGCCTTTTATCAGGATGTAATTACCTTCCCTATCTCTTTGAATAGATCTATTGTTACTTTGGCTTCCTCAGATATCATGATTGCGACTACTGCCTTTTTTTACCAGTTGATGTCAAATACATTTGACTCCATCCTCTTACTTTTATGCTATGTGTGTCTACCTTCCTCATGTGTGTTTCTTGTAGACAGCATATGGTAGGGTTTTGGATTCTATTCCACTCTTCTATTTGCTTGTGTTTTATGGGGAAGTTCATTCCATTCACCTTCAGGGTTATGATTATCAGCTTTGTATTTCTGAGCATTTTGATTTCCACTCCTAGTCTTGTCCTTTCTTCTTTCACTATTTCATTCTACACCAGTATTTGTTTTTAATCAGTCCTTCTAATTCACACCCTTATTTAACTTTTCTTTCTACCCCATCCCTTCTTATTTCCCTCTTATTTTCCTTACAGTCTTTTTAAACTACTTCCCCACCATCTCCCTCCTTTGTATTGCTTCCCTCCCCACTAGTCTGTTTGTTCCCCTTCTATTTTCCTTTAGGGTGAAAATTCAATTCTCTGCCCCAATGTATTTGATTATTCTTCCCTCTTTGAGTCAAATTCAATGCACATAGGAATTGAGTATTTCATATTTCCAACCTCTTTACCCTTCCAGTGTATTGGTGTTCTCCCCCTTCCCACCATGTGCTTCTTTGTGACATATAAATGTGCCCCATTTTGTTTCTTTTCCCATTTCTCTTAGTATTAACCTCTTTTTTTAAACAAATACTTGGAATTCTTCTATTTTATTAAATGACCATAATTCCCTCCCTCCCCCCTGTACGAATACAGTCCATTTTGCTGGATAGTTGATTCTTGGTTGTAGACCAAGTTCCCTAGCTTTCCTGGAGGTCATATTCCATACCTTTTGGTCCTTCAGTTTAGATGCAGTCAGATCCTGTGTTATCTTGACTGTAGTTCCACGGTATCTGAATGACTTCTTCTTAGCAGTTTGTACTAATTTTTCCTTGGTCTAGGAGTTCTTGAATTATTTGTGTATAACATTCCTGGGTGTTGTTAGTTGGGGATTAAGTACAGGAGGTGATCTGTGGATTCTTTCAGTTTCTACTTTTCCCCATTGTTCTAGAAAGTTAGGGCAGTTTTCTTGGATAATTTCCTGTAGGATGATGTCCAGGCTTTTTCTTTTGTCATCGTCCTCTGGTAGATCAATGATTCTTACGTTGTCTCTCCTGAAACAATTTTCTAAATTTCTGTTTTGTGAATGAGACGCTTCATATTTTCCTCAATTTTTTCATCCTTTTGATTTTGTTTTATAGTGTCCTGCTGCCTTGTGAAGTCACTTGCTTCTAATTGTTGTATTCTGGGTTTAAAGACTCGATTTATTCCCTGGTGTTTTGGTCATCCTTTTCCTTCTGGTCTGTTTTTCTTTGGAGGTCATCTTTCATCTTCTTTGCCTCATCTTTCATCTCCTCAGCCTCATTTTCAAGCTGATTAATTTTGGCTTTCAAGACACTATTTTCTCATTTTTGTTCAAGTGCCTCTGTTTCCAGATGACTTATCTTGCTTTTTATGTTCTTTTCCCAGTTGTCTTCAGCCTCCCTCAATTGTGCTTTGAATTGTATTTTGAGTTGTACCAAAATCTGTGTCAAATTTTCTGGAGATTCTGTGTTTTTGCTTGGTGGTCCTTGATCTTCATTTGTTATATTTGCTCATTTTTCATTGCCTGGATAGAAGCTGTCTATTTTAATTTATTTTTTCTTTTTCTCTTGCTTGCTCATATTTGCCCCTTCTTTCCCCCCTGTAGTTGCCTGTACTCTTGCTCCTCTCATCGTGTGCTGGATCTGTGGGTTTGGGCTTTTCTGTCATCTGTCACCTTTGGAGCTTAGCAAGGCACTTAGAGCAGTCTGTGGGGAGGGGTGTTGGAGCTTGAATTTTCCTGCTCTCTGTAGGCTTTATGAGATTAAGCCCAGCTGAGTTGAACTTGTGGAGGTGGATGTGTCCTGTGGCCAAAACCTCGGGAAGGGAGGGGGGCAAAATGGAATATCTCTGCTGCTGTGACTAGACTGACTCCTCTCTGCTTCTTCTACAGATGCCTCCCATATACCCATATTTTGAGCCCTGAGCCTGGCACAGCCTTGCCCACAAGTTACTCCCTCCAGACTAGAGCCCAGAGATTCCAGTCACTGTTGGAGGTTCAATACTGTGGGTGGGCAAGGGGTCCTGGGACCTTCCTTCTTGTTTCCCCTTAAACCTGAGTATTCTCAAATTCAGGCTTTTGGGGGGTAATACCTTTTAAGTTGAGTCCAGCAGGAGAGTTTCTTAGCTTTGTCCTGTTTTTAGATTTGATGTTCAGTCCCCTAAGAGCATTTTGTTATTAATTGGTTAGGAAGTGTTTTCAGAGTTCTGAACTTTTGCTGCCTCTAAGCCTCCATCTTGACTTTTCCCTCAAGACCAGATTTTTAAAACAACTAATTAACCACTGATATGAAGGCAGAAATAAAAACCTTTTCATTGCCAAGAAATAAAAAGACCATAAATTTTCATTGGTTTTTGTTACAGATCAAATTCCTTTTTGTTCTATTTGAAACTAATCACAAAATTTCTGTCAGAAGGAGCCCGGGATAATCTTTATGATCTGAGCATTTCATAAATATATTTCAGGGGTTTAATAAAAGTCTGTGGACCTTGAATTCTTATTAATATATGATGGATTTTGACAAATATGTATATATATACTGCCTAAAGAATTCTTAACAAAAATTAAAGGACATATCAGTGGAATTGCTTGTTGGCACTAGGAGGGGGTACACAAGAGGGGAGGGAAAGAATATGAATCATGTACCCATGGAAAAATATTCTAAATTAATTAATTAAATAAAATTTAAAAACAAAGGGCATAAAAAGACAAAATATTTAATCTGTTTCATAGTTAGAAAAAATTATAAAAATTAAAAAATAAAGATAAGATAATAATTGAAATTATAATGTGGGGAAAATTTGCATTTAATATCTTTGACAAAAGTCTACTATATAAATATACAGGAGACTGGAATAAGTGTACAACTCCATACCATTCTACACTAGATATGAGCAAGATTTTCAAAAGAATAATGGAAAAGTATACCAATTGAAAACATGCTCCATGTTTTCCAATCATAAAGTTATAATTAAAAAATCCAATCATAAAAATATGAAAGTAAAACAACTTTGAATTTATAATATTTAAGATAAGAACAGTTAAGGCTAGCATGGCACTTTAATGAACTTATTTTATCCTTGTAACTACTAGTTGCTATTGTCATTGCAATTTTTACAGATTATGAAACTAAGACTTGCTACTTAAGAACTTAAATAACTTGCTCAATATCACACAGATTGTCTTTGGGTATGGATTTGAACTCATGTCCTCCTGAATCTAAAATCATTTCTACCTTCTTTCTACTCTTTTCCCTCTACCTTCTATCTACCTCTAAATGTCAATGATGATGATAAATGGGAGCAAGGTTGGAGGGGCTGTGATAGTACAGACACTAATATCTCTCTTGGCAGAACTTATCTGGTCTAATCATTCTGAGTATCAATTTTGAATGTGCAAGGGAAATTCATTTAAGTATCCATTCATACTCTTTGTCCTAATGATTTAAACCAAGGAATGTCAGAGGTAGAAAAAGGAGAATAAATGTTATCAAATATCCATAACAACATTTCATGGTAGCAATAAGCTGAACACAAAGTGAGAGTTCACTTATTGGAGAATGACTGAAAAATTATATTTATTCCTTCACATTCTTTCCATTATATTTGATTGCATTCTTATGTAAAAGCAATCAAATGTAATGCTTTTAAGGAAGAGAATAGAAGAATATTCTATGCTATGCATGCTATGTCTGTGTACAATGCCAGGTAAATAGTGAAAGCATAAAGGCAGTAACTCTGCTGATCATTCAATGGCTCCTTCACCTTCAACCTTACCACCATCCTCTCAAAGAACTCATTCCATCCATATCATCCAACAATTGCTGTTCATGTTTGCAAAGTTAAATAAAACTCCTTTGGGTAGGGAATAGAGAATACCAACAAGATTATGAGTAGAGGTCCAATATCTAAGTATTTCAGTTTTCTTCACAAAGCAAAAAAAAAAAGAGAGAGAGAACTTCATGCCCATAAAAGACTACTTATAAACCTCAGTCATCTTGGTAAAGAACTACTCTTAGGTCTTAGTCCCACAGGAAAATAGTCAAGGGAGTATGAATGGCTCAGTATAATGTAACACCATTATTGGAAAACAATAAATAAATTAATCAATAGAGTCTTCATAATCTATGGTGGACTCACTAGTTTTTAGTCCCTTGGTAATATTTGAGGTAGAGAACAATAGGAGATTGTATCCTGTTATATATACAACAGAATATATATGCAACAGAAGTTTCTAAGTAGCAATTGCAACCTTGTGTCTTCTTGTTGTTTAATCTTTTCAGGAATGTCCAATAACTTATGACTTCATTTTTTTGGGGGGGGCAAGGATATTTGAGTCCATTTGCAATTTCTTTTTCCATCTTACTTTACAGAAGAGGGACTGTGGCAAACAGTTAAATGATTTGTCCAAGGTCACACATTTGGTCCAGCATTCTGTCCACTGTGCCACTTGCTAGCCAACAATGACAACAGACAACTACATGCTCTGAGACCAACAGAAGCCCCTAAGTGGTAATCACAAACTTGTTGCTACTCAGAGTTAATTTCAAAATTTATCTTTTAGGAAAGAATAGCCATAATCCAAGGTAGACAAAGTCCTAGATATAGAGAGAAATAATTAGGGACAGAAAGGCAAGTTAGTCATACATTTATTCTGTTTCAATACTAAGATATTGAATTTAAAAAGGAAAATTTATATATCTTTTTCTAGAATATAATTATTTATGTCTTATTTTTCTGATATTATAAACTTAGATATTCATTTTATTGCAATATTAGTTTTACAATTTCAACATTGTTTTAAATATTAGAATTTAAATATTTAGGATATTCTATTATACATAAAATAGTTCTTGAATTTTTATTATATTCAGGTAATATTATAACCAGATTCTTAAAGAACACTTTCATCTATGTCAATATATTTTATATAGAAAGCATTGGTTCTGATATAATTTTGTGAAATTTTGTTGCAGCAACTCAGAATAGGTCAAAGTTTTATTGATTTTTGCCAAAGTAAGCTCATAGATACAATATAATCTTTAGAATAAGACATTGCATAATAGTTTTGGGTACATAATAGTTGTTCCTCTTTTAAATACATAGATAGATAGATAGATAGATATACATACCAAAAATATAAACTCTAGCTTCCTAATTCCATATTATCACTGAAAATCATATGCAACTTTATATATATATATATATATATATATATATATACATATATATAGAGAGACTTTAATTTGGAATATTAAAATTTAATGCATTTTTTGTGGTTTTAAGAAATAGGTCATAGAATTAGTTTCCTGAAAAGATCAGTTTTCACTGTATTCATAATTATTCTTTAAAATAGTTTCAATTTAAGTGTAATATTAATGTATACCATGAATCATTGTACCACCGATATGTGGTCAAGTGATATGAACATAATTTTCAAAAGAGTCATTGCAACATATATTAATTGTATATATATGTACCACAGTATTAATCATGAAAAAAATTAAAACTTTGAAGTCTCCCCTCAAATCATACCAAATAATAATTAGCAGCTAAGGTTTACAAAGCACTTAAAAGTATTATTTTATCCTCACAACAATTTTGGGCATCAGGTGCCTACAAAACCACATACGTATTTATCTGAGAGCTGACTATTAATCTATCATAAATGACTCCAAGTTGAAATATTTCACAGTATAAAATGACTTACCATTGTTGTCTCTGCAATGGATCCGAAGCTGTTTATGAATATGTTGCATGTGACGTTAACTGGAGGGCCTGGAAAAAACAATCAAAAGCAATACAGGGTAATAAGTCATAGAGGAAATTTCCCTGGGCATTCAGCCAGTAGATCTGGGGTTAAATGAATGCTCTGTTGAGAGACTTTGAATTACATACACTATTGACCTCTCTGAAGGACAGTTTCATTATCCTTACTATGCGGATCATAGTAATGGTAGCTTTCTTCCAAATAGGGTAGCTGTGAAAAAAGCATTTAAATGCATAAACTCTCTGTGAAGGCAAACTGACATCAGTACTTGCAAATATATGTTATTCACTGATGTGGTAAGTCTTTTAATAATAAAAATATTGTTGACATTAATAAGTTAGTTAAGTAAACATTTGTTCATCAAATTTGTAGTGAAGTTTTAAGTCAATGAACATTTTTAAAATACATTGTATTTTTTCATTTAGCAAACAGTTTTCTCCTATTGCATGTCAAAAGAAAAAGAAAACTAAACATTTGTAAAAATCTGATTAATAAAGCAAAACAAGCTCTCGTATTGTCCATGTCCAAAAACATGTCTCATTCTACATTTTTATTCCATTACATTTCTGTCAAGATATTAATAATATTCTTTCTCATTATTCTCTTTGAATCGTGGTTATTTATTGTATTGACCAGAACTCTTAGGTCTTTCAAAAATACTCATTTTGCAATGTTTCATAAAAGCATTTATCAAGCATCTCCTGGGCAGAGAAGTGGTACAGTTAATAAAGTACCAGTCCTCGAATTAGGAAGTTTTGACCTCAGACTAGATGTGTGACCATGGCCAAGTCATTTAACTATTTTAATCTCAATTTGTTATTTGTAAAATGAGCTAGAGAAGAAAATGGAAAACCAGTACATTCTTCTTTGCCAAGAAAACTTAAATTAAGTCATAAAGTATTGGATATGATTGAATAACAACAACAAAAAAAACAAAAAGCACCTATTATATGCCAGGTACTAATTTGAGTCTTGAAAAATGCATTCTAAACATGGAGGATGTCCAGTACAATAGCACTGAGACAGAATTGTGTATGAAAAACATTAATGAAGGCAGTTTTGTGTGACTCCAAAGCATACATCAAGGTGAGTGATATTTAATAAAGCTAGAAAACTTTATTAAATGGTCTTGGTGGTCTTTAATTTAATTAAATGGTGGAGGGTGGTCTTGAATAACTTTAAAAGTCAAAAAAATAGGTGGGGACCCTGACTGGCTTCTTCCCTGGGCCTTTTCATTGATTTGCTGGGGCCTCAAGGATGGGGAAGTGGTGTGGGCAGGTGGCTGCCACTCCTGGTGGTGGAACTGGAGTGGTCGAATGTCAATCTCAAATTCCAAGTTTGAAACTGGATGATTCAGTTATAGAAGGAGTAAGTGACCAAGTCCTTGTGGCAGTTGTGATCAGCTTTGCTTTCATTGCTATATTGCTATATATATATATATATATATATATATATATATCCACTTTTAAGAAATGCAGAACAAAATATTCATCCTGACAATCATATTACAGGTTCAAGAGCACCTTAAGAAATTTTGATTACTGGAACCATATCAGTGTCGTGGAGGTTGTAATATTAAAACTAGATTTATAGCCATCCATAGCAATGTCTCTGTCCAATAACTAGCTATAAAATAATAGCTTTTGAAAAAATGACTATATGGGGAGATTAAGTGAAAAGGAGTATTTTTATATCTTAACTTTCTGTCCCTCAAAATTAAAAAAGTTGGTGGTGGAGAAAGTTATTGAACATTCAGTTTATCCACTGCCTTCCTATACAATGAAGTATAAATACTATACTGGGTAAGTTTCTTGTTATAGCAAAATGTTACATAAAATTTTAAAGTCAGTATCATTTAGTATTGACTATGTTTTGTGTATTTGCAACACAATTTTGCTTTCCCATTCCAGAATAACTGCTTTTATTAACTAAAGCTAAGAGAACTTTTAACCTTGCACAGAAGTTATTTAGTTCATACACTGGCTTACATGAAATAACTTTTAATCAATTCCAAATTTCATAGCCTAGTGCAATACCTTACAAATAGTAAGCACTCAATAAATGTCTACTGAATGAACAAAACCTATATATTTCTTCTCAACCAAAACACTTACTGTTAATAATAATAATACTTTAATCAATAGCCTGATCTTGTCAAAGGATAATCAATCACATAATAGAAATTGGATAAGGAAATTTGAATCCATAAAGCTGTATGAAGTGGCTAAATTATGGAAGTTGGGTGAATCTAATAGGAATTAAAGCCAACTCTCATGAATTGACAACTATATACTTTCAGCTAATCATAACCATTACCAGAGGAGAAGCTGCTGCTTCATTCAGTTCAAGCCTGGGATTCATTACATATTGATGAGGTGACAAAGTGAGAAAAATTGCCTTTCCTGAGGGTTGACATGTGCTCTTACAATTTCTCAGTCGACTTAATCTGGCATTGTTCTGTAATGAGATTTGTCAAGGTAATAGTATGAAGGTGACAGCTAGTTCCTAATGTATCAGTGATGACATCTGCTAAAAACTTAACCTTATTGTTGAACATTTATTGAGCCCCTACTGTGTGTAATATGTTCCTTGGCACCAAGAAAGAAACAATCAGAAAATCTCGTCTCTCATTTTAATGTCCCTGGCAATTAGACATCAACTTGTTACTGACTCTAAAATGTTAATAATTATCATCTTATTTCAGTTTTTTTTGTGCTGGAAGACAATGACATGTACTATGTTCTGTGTAGGTAAAAAAGAATTTAGAGGTAATACCATTTGGAGTAAAAGACAAGAATATATCTCTGGAAGTGTTTTAATAATGTCTTCATTCTTATGGGATAATTTAGATGTGAGTTTTAAGCAGAAAATGGACTAGGTACTTTCTTACTAATATTTACAAAAACCTTATTCCTACTTCAGTCACTCAGACAAGAGAACAGTAGCTATGAGAATTTATGCTATACCTACATTTATTAAACTAAAGGTTTCTGGAGTCCTTCAAATCAAGCATAAATGTGACATGGTACAAAAGTGAGCCTGTGAAAGGAGGAAAAAATTTTAATATCATTTTATTTTTTCCCAATTACATGTAATAAATTTTAACATGTTTTCTGAAGTTATAAGATCCTAATTGTCTCTTCTCCTCTTCTGAGATGGTAAGGAATTTGTGGAGGAAATTTTCAGTAGATATGCTGTAACTCCACTCCAAATTCTTACAATTCTGATAAATATCAGTTTTATTTAAATATTCTGGATAAAAGTATTTGGTCACAATTTTTAGCATTTTAAGCTTTGTAATATTATGTTGAAAAAGAAAAAAAATTCAACATTTTAAAATGTGTGAATCTTGTATTCATTGCATTCAATTCTAGCGATGGCTGTAAGGAGATTTTAAATTAAATGTATTTAAAACCTCCAAACAAGTTAAATTCTTCTCATTTTAATCAGTGTTTGAAATCAAGCCCTAACTCCCATGGTTCAGGGTAAAAATCACACAAATCAAAGGGAGGACACAGAGTTTCCCAGGAGTAGATAATGAATCAATCCATTATCTGGGAACAAGATGGTTTACCAAAGACTGCCCAATAGCCAAATGTCACAGCCACCATCATTTCAACTTTTGTGTATTGAATCTAAATTACTGCAACAAGAAACAAAATACCAAATCATTTATTACTTTGTGGATCATCTACCTCATAGTGTTGTTATGGAGAAATAATGCTTAAGTTTAAACTTTGAATTTACGTGTTCTGGTAATTTGCTCTTTCAAATAAAAGCAGCATATCTCAAAAAATAAACGTCAAGCAAATAAATTAATCTTTATTCTATGGCATTAAGTAGCAACTAGGTTTATTGAGAAGGGCAATAACATAGTCATACCTACACTTAAGAAAAATCACTTCCTCTGCTTTACATAGGGAGGATGTATTAAAATGGAGATATTGTAGCCAATTGAGAAAATTGGTCAGTGTAAGAGGTTATAAGGGACTGAATTAGATGGTAATGTAGTGGAAAGGGGATGGATGGGCTCTGTTGTGGAGGTAGACATGGTAAGATCTGATAGGTAAGGATCTGATGGTCAGCCAGAGTAAAGAATCAAGAAACACAAGTTGCAAATAATTGAGTCTAAATAAATGGTGATTTTCTCACTAAAAATAAAGAGGTTCAAATGATAGGTGAGTTTGGGTGGAAAGACAATGAAATCTTTCTTAGAAATGTTGAATTTGAGATGTTCATAAGACATCCAATTTGATGTATTTGGGAGGTACTGCAAGATTCAACAACTCAAGACTAGATGTATAAAACTGGGAGTCATCGACAAAGAGATAACTGTGTCCATGAAGTCTGATAAACTAATTAAATCAGAATGAATATACAAAGAAGTGAAGGGCTCAGTAGAGTGTTTTGAGAATATCCACAATTATAAGCCATGATATAAAAAGGAGTTCTTAAAAGAGCTTGAAAAGGAGACTGGGAAGAGAGTACTGTCACAAAACTAGAGAAAAGATAGTATTCTAGGAAAAAATAATAAAAAAAAATAACTGAGGCAATCTGTTTAGTGGATTGACTCCAGGCATTAAGTAAGGGCAACTTTATTTTAAATTCTACTAACTAAGCAAATATTGAAAACATTTCAATGTGTGATTTAGAGACCAAAATCCTAGCCTTAACTGTTACTAAAGGGCTTTGTGACCATAGAGAAGTTATTCTTGTTTAGGCCTTATTTTTCTTGTGCAGAAAATGAAGGGACTAAATTAGATAATTCTCTATGAACATGTCATCTGATTGATTTTATATGATATATCTTAGCTTAAAATAGGTATAAAATGGTAAGAGACATTCCTAGGCAAATCATAGGCTACTAAGATACTTCATTCTTATTTTGGGGGTGCAGTATGTTCACAGACAGAAAATGCAGTCAGAGATGATGAAGCAGCTTATAGTATCTAAGATATAATAGAAAATAAAGGCCATTTTCAACCTCTTTTCTAAAATATATTTTAAAATCTCTAAATATTTCCCAATTACATGTAAAATTTTAACATTAATTTAAAAAATTGGGTTCCAAATTCTGTCTTTTTTTATCCTCTCCTACTCTTTAAGAAGGTAGGCAATCTGATATAAAATGTGGAGTCATGAAAAATATATTTCCTTATTAGCTATGTTACTAAAAATGCCTATAAAAATCAAGAAAAAAGAAAGTATGCTTCAATCTGCTCTCAGAGAGCCTAAGCTCTCTCTGGAGGTATATATTATTTCTCATCATGGGTCCACTGGGATCGTTTTGCTCACAGTAGGGAAGTCTTTCACAGTTGATCATTCTTGCAAAATTGCTCTCAGCTTCTTTTTTATTTTGTTTTCCAAATATAAAGCAGAAATGTGATATTTTAAACAAGCAAAGTCAATTCAGAAATTCACCAAATATTTTAATGAGTCCCATCTAAACAACATTATCGTAGAAATGGATGATGAAAAGTGACATAGTGCCTGTCCTCAAGGAGCTTATATTCTACAATGAAGCAAGGAAATATAAAACATTCAGACAAAAAATAAAAATACATAGGGTGTAAGAAGGGCAAAAATAATATTGAAACAATGTACTCCATAAAAATCTGAAGATGATTAATAGAATATGGAAGAGATTGCCTCTCAGTGGAAAGAATGTTGAACTTGGAGTCAGAGGACTTCACTAGGAATCTTCCCTTTGCCATTTATTGTCCCTGTTACTTAGGTAAGACATTTAATTCAACTAAGCCTCAGTTGTCTAATCTATAAAGTGAGTGGTTAGAAAGGATGGCCTTTGAGGTATTTTCTAGCTTTAGGTCTAGTGTATGAGCTATAAAGTGAAGGAATCAGGGAATAAGTGGTCCCTGAGATGGGCCTTGAGAGAAGATAATTTCAACCAGTAGAAATGAAATGAAATTTTGCTTTATGTATAATGAACTGACTGCACAAATACAGTAGTATCATTAAGGGATCTGTTTCAACACTTGCCAAAGATGGCTGAAACCACAGATATAAATGAACATTTTATCCTTTACACACACAGACACACACACATTTTCTCACTCCTGCTCCTTGACTTTATTGTCTATATACTTTTCACTCTCTCTTGCCCCCCCATAAAAGTGAAAGCAGAAAAGACTGCCACTAGGGGTAGACCCACTGCCATGGGCTGAACTCTGGAACTTCTCAAGAGGCCTTCTAGGGCTTAGACCATGAATATTGAGACTTCAGAAATGGGTGCCCTACTTTGAAAGGAGACAGGGAATGCAGAACAAGTTTGAGGAAAAGAAAGCTTGGTTAGAACCGAGTATCCTAATGGAAGCACTGACATATAGCAAGAAAGAGACTCTGCAGAAAGATTATTGTGGGCCTTGCATGTCAGTTTAAGGAGTCTTTTTTTTCCCTAGTGGCAATAGGGAGATTTTACTTTCATCTGAAGGCAATTACTTTGACAGCCATGTGAAGAAGCGTGGACTTCCACTAAAGTGCTCCTCCAGTGCCTCATAGTGTTATGGAAGTGACCCTGAATTTTTGAAGGATATAAAAGTGGACTACACAATTGGGCCAGTTCTGCCAACTTGGAAAATCTTTGAATCTAGACACAGTAATAAAGCTGTGTGCCTAGATTCATGAAGACTTGAGTTTAAATCTAGCATCAGACACTTTCTTGTGTGTGACTTCGGAATAAGTGAAAAAACTTTTTGCCTCAGTTTCCTCATCTGTAAAATGAGGACCTACCTCCCATGATTTTTGTTAGGATCAAATTCAATTATAATTATAAAGGATTTTGCATAATGCACAGAATTTAGTGATCATTATATAAATATTATTATTATTACTATTGTTAGGTATCCAAAGACTAGACACAGGGATGCTCATCACTAGACTGACTAACTAGTACAAAGTTATTTGTTTTTGTTGTCTTTTTTTGTCAACTAAACAACTGTTCTACTAATATGATTCAGTGAAGCAAGTGCCAAAACTAAAGAAATTGAAGTATTTAAGCAAGAAAAGAACAGAATAAAAAGAATAGCCCAGTGGCTGGCTCTTACAAGGAAGCTATTATGATGTAGATGATCATGAACTAAACTAGAGTGAAGTCAAAGGTAGTAGAGAGGAGAAAGCAGAAGAGAGAGATATTGGCAAGATAGAATGAAGAAACTACAGATATGGAGAGTAAGAGGACAAAATCAAACATGATTTGAAGATTGTGAACCTGTGTTACTGGGGGATGGATAGTGAGATAATAAATAGGAAAAGGAAAGCTGAGAGGAAGGAATGTCATCTATCCTTTAATGCAAGACAACTTAAAAATATATAAATTGGACAGGGTTAAGTACACACCCATAGGACACTCCACAGGAGACCTGTTCCTAAATAGGCAATAAGACATTGATAACTACTCTTTGTCAGGCAATTTCATTTCTTCTGAATCAACTAAATTGTAATGTTATAAATTCAGATCACATCTTTGCAGATTTTCCAAATGGATATACAGTAATGATTTTGAATGAATGAATAGAAATATAGCAGGATAATTGAGTGAGAACATGGATATATATATTAATTTGGGAGACATTTTCATAAAGGTCAAGAGAATGGACAAGGGGGAAAAATTTAATTACACATTAGAACATTTATCCTGGCTTTGGCCCTTAGAATCTATATGATCCTGAAATAATCACTTTAGTTTGTGCTTTTCTCATCTGTAAATAAGGGAGTTGGACTAGATGACATTTAAAGGTCCCCTTCAGTTCTAAGACTATTCCCTGATGAGTTTATGAGGTAAAAAAAAATAGAGTTCAGAGAGAAAGAAAACAATGCCAAAGATAGAACATTGAGGGAATCCACAGTTATTGGACAGAAGAAAATAGGTGAATTGGTGAAATAGACTGAGAAGGAGCAGTCAGATGGAGAGGAGAATGAGGAAAGGCAGCTTCTTAGAAGTTCATTGAAGAGAGAAAGGGATAATCAGAAAGAAAAGGATGACCAAAATATCAAATAAGTGAAGGACAATGAAGATGAAAGAAACGACATTGGTGTTATTAATAAGTCACTGATGGTTTCATAGAAGATAGTTTTAGCAGGGTGTTAGGAGGGAAGGGAAGCAAAATGAGCAAGTATTACTGAGTGCTTAACTTGGTGCCAGACATCATACTAAACACTTTACAAACAGATGAGCCATAGTACAAGAATTTGAGAGAAAGAATTTTGGTAAAGAAGTGAAAGCAGGATTGTAGACTGCTCTTTCTAGTAGTTTATCTGAGAAAGGAGAATATCTATGTATGTGTATAACACACTCATATTTATATGCATACAAATGCAGATTAATATATATCTATACAGATAGATATAGGCACATGGCATATATGCATGTGCACTCATGCAATTCATATATATATATATACATATATATATGTATATATATATATATGCATGTCTTGAAGAGAGAGTCAGGCTGACAACTCTGTACAACTCTGCCCCACTTTAATCCTATTCATGAGTAAGTAAAGTCAATATCTTGCTATATCATGAGTCCTCTTCACAATAAAGGATGAACAACAATATGCATGTTTATTTATGCATATTACAGTTGTGGATCAGTAGTTTTTCAGTCATGTCTGACTTTTCATGACCCATTGGGATTTTCTTGGCAAAGATAGTGGAGTGGTTTGCTATTTTCTTCTCTAGGTCATCTTACAGATGAGGAACCTGAGGCAAAGAGAGTTAGATTCATTCAGGGTCAAGGAAAATATCTTCTTGACTCCAGGCTTGGCAATCTCTCTACTACACCACCTAACTGTTCCTTCTGGATCCTTTATGGATACATAGTTACATATATGTAAAAGCAGTAATGAAAATGATACTACTACTACTACTACTACTACTACTACTGCTACTGCTACTACTACTACTACTGCTACTGCTACTATTGCTGTGTGTCTACTACTACTATTACTGTTACTATTAAGCACATTTACAGGCTACTTTGTGGCAGGCTGAAGGCTATACAGTTATTAAGTATGTGATTGGATTTTAACTCATTTCTTCCAAGGTCGAAGCCCAGGGCTTTAGCTACTGAACCACCTAGTTTCATCCATCTATCCATCTATCTTTCAGGCCATTTCTCTAGTTAGCTATATAACT
This sequence comes from Monodelphis domestica, assembly GCF_027887165.1. NCBI lineage: Eukaryota > Metazoa > Chordata > Mammalia > Didelphimorphia > Didelphidae > Monodelphis > Monodelphis domestica. Next base: position 218,824,621 of record NC_077232.1, read on the forward strand.
TGAAGAGATCAAGAGAAAATATGAGTAGATATGCAGACAGAAGTGAAGTATCAAGTACAGTAAAATTGTTTTAACCCCCATCATGCAGCCAATGGTGAGCTTCACATTAATCCTTAGCACACTGCAGGGTTCTGGTACTGGTTTAGCACTAATTTTTCTGTATGGTACATGATTCTGTCTCTCTGCATATTCAAGTATACACAGAATAAGTATATACAGTGTTTTGGCTCAGATTTTTGTACTGTGTTGGGGCTTTTATTTTGGGTAGATTTGTAGGAAATAATTTGGCCACTGTCTTTTAAGCAAACCAGATCATTAAAAAAGTCCCTGTGAGGTTCAGCTCAGTGAAGATAGTAAATGTTTCATTTTGGCTACGGAAGAGGAACCAGTTTAGTGGTCCCTGGCCAATCCACTATTTTCCATGCCAGGAAAGAAACTGTTCAAACTATTTGGTTCATTAGATGATTTATAAAAATAGCACATAAATGTATTAGCATCCATATAATAGAATTTCTATTTTGAATTATTTGCCCATTTAGCCACAATTGGACTTAGAGGCAAATGATAATAAATTTAAATGTTTTAGCAACACATTTTCTCATGGTTATTCTCTACAAAATCATCCTTAAAGTCATCATAACAAGAACATTATTAAAACCATTTAGAGGAGAACAAAGGAAAGGACTATACATTAGTAATATAAGGTTTCCTTTTATATTAGGAAGCTATTTGATGGACATGTCTATAGCAAAAAGAAACAAAAAATCATATTAGAAAAATACACTACCAACAAAAAAATAACAGAAAGTAACATGACAACATATTTATGATGTAAAATAGATATTTTATATAGCTTAATTTGTTAATTAATGTAATTAAAATTGTTGCATATTTTCTAACTTTAGAATCAGATAAAAATTTCAAATTGCAGGGAAATTCTGATCAAATTATTTGGCATTTTAAGATCCTTCTCAGTCTTGGTTCTCTGCATCTCCTGTTAATTATATATGTTTATATCTTAGGCTTTTTTTTTTCTAGGTCTTTTTTCTTCTCTTCATTCAAAAGATGTTCTCTCTTGATAATCCCATTAAGCTCCAATGAGTTCAACTATCATCCCTATGTACATGACTCTTTAGAGTATATATGCAGCCATCATTTCTCTTCTAACCTCCAGTCCTGCATCTCTAATTGCTTTCTGGTATCTGTTTGTCTTATTTTCATAGGGCTTATCAAATCCAACATGTTTAAAAAAATCATTATATTTTTCCTCTAAACTCACCCCTCTCCCTAACTTTGATATTTTTGTCATGGTTATAATCATGTTTACAGTCAACAAGTTCAAAATTCTGGAGGAGTTTTTACTTTCACTTTTTGTCTCCAATCATCTATCCCCATGTTCATCATTGTATATTGACAACATCACTTAAATTGGGCCTCTTCTTTCTCATACCACAAACCCTGAGTTTAGGCCTTTATTAGCTTCTTACCCAAACTATTGCAGTAAACTGAATTTAAGTTTCATATCTTCAGCCTCTTCCCTTTTCAATATATCTTCCATGACTGCCAAATTAATATTCCTAAAGCAGGTGTGATGGTGTCACTCTGATATTCAATAAACTTCAGTGACTCTTGACTCTAGAATAAAATAACAAACTCTTCCTTTAGACACTGAAAGCCTTTTGCAATATGACCTTTAGCAGACAATGAGAGCATAATTTTCATATTGTTCTCTTTCCAGAGCTCTACCCTACTTTATGGCCATGAACCCCTCTGCTTTAAGACATGACACCACTGTGCATACACACCCATTTTCTTTTGCAAATATGCTTTATATATTCTCTTCCCTCTTTAGAATAGAAATCCCTTGAAGTCATAGACTATCATGTTTACTCAGATTTTTATATATTGCAATTAGTAAAGTACTTGACATATAGTAAGAACTTAAAAAATGCTCTATCATCTACTTATTAATCTCACTTTCCTTTGTCTCTATTTCTAGGACTGATTTCATCTCAGACTCTCACATACATTCAGTGCTTTTCCCAAATACCTTCTTGATTTTCCTTGAAAATGACATTTTGGACATTGCACAGATTCTCCTCGTAATACCTAGAATTCTCTCACTTCTCACCTCTGCAAATTGGAACCTCTAGTTCTCTTTGTGAATCATCTCAAGTATCCTTTCCATCAAGTATCCTTTCCTAATACCTCAAATTAGTAGTCCTACACACATCTTTATTTACTCATGAATTAAATGTCTTTCCCCAGTAGAATGTAAGACCATTGAACATAAAAACATTTTCATTTTTATCATTGTGTACATAGATGCTAGCACAACACTGACACATTGGATGCTCTTGATAAATGTTTGCTGAATAGATTATTTGTATATGGATTTTGGAATAACATGATATAATCAGATTGGTGGCACTCAAAATGTTCATTTCAGAGTAAAGGTTCTAAAAATGATGATTATAATAATGAAGAAGCAAGATCAGAAAAATGTCCTTGGAATAACTGACAAGCATAGGATGGTATGGTAACCCAGGTAGGAGCCCTGAAGGACCTCCTTTGTGACATTGGGAAGAAGAAATTGGCATCAAAGCATGTGAAAGGATCAGTAAAAAAAAAGAAAATTAAAAGAGGAACACCATAAATGTAAATAGGAAAGAGAAGGGATAAACTGACATAATCTGCTGCATTTATGGATAGAGAGGGTGATTATTACAGCTTGTATAAGAGAATGAGTGAAGAAAAAGATATTGTACACATTTAAAGGAAGCTTGGAATTGATGATTCAGGTTTCTGGGATCTGTGTAAAGAGCAATTTCAAAGTGGAAACAAGCTATAGCCTTAGGAGAGCAAGGACAGTTTGATTAATTCACTGATAGGAAATAAAGGAAGTTGGCTGACTTTGAGGTTCAACTTGGGTTATGTATTTGTAAAGAAGCATGACTTAGTATCTCTTTCGTGTTACCCTCATTTAGGAGGAGAATGGTATGGACAATTTAAATTCATTGGAAAGAGGTATGATTCCCCTGAAAATTGACAGCCTGTGTCAGAGGTGAAGGTTTGCAAGGTGAAAATAAAGCTTGATCACACTGATTTTTAATAAAGAAATATAAACATTGTATACTTAGACAATGACATAAGATTTAGCTTCAAATGATAGTTAGCTGTTAAAGAGAGGCTGGTAAACTCAGAGAAATCAGGGTAAGGACAGTTCCAGTACTTCACACTTTTGCCATGGGGATACATAAGTGTGATTCTTTTTTTCTCCCTTTACAGGTTCTACAAAGGAAGTTGAATTGGTAGAGTGTAGAAGAGATGGGAATTAAAAGTTATGAAGAAATTAATTTAGTACATAGTGATAGCAGACAGCTGTCATTATAAAGGCAATTTTGTGTTCTTTAGTTCCAAGAATCTGGGGATTTGTACACAGGGTTATGATTTTCAACACTGAATAAAGGAAATAGAGCAAGAGTGAGAGAAAAATGCAAAATCTGACATAATTGTGATTGTACTGAAATGGAGCTATGGTATACAGCTCAAGGGCTTTTGATGCTGTGATGTGTGACAGCCATTTTAAACATGTGGGTCTCTTAGGCTAGCACACATGTAGCTGTTTATTTGGTCATTTTTTTCAAGCCTGAAATACAGTAAAGTTGTCAACATGTGGATGGAGGTGTTCATCTCCAGACATACATTCATATATTTGTATATATTTATTCATATGGATATATAAAAGTAATGGGGAGTTATATGTTTTCTCACACATATGACCTATATACAACTAATAACTAATGATTAATATTAGTAAACCATTTAAATATGATAGTTTCAAATAAGATTGAAAAATACAACCATTAAAATGTGGCCCTCATTGTTTAGCCTAAAACAGTACCTACAATGATCATAGGCAGAGTCAATAGGGCACAGTTTAAAAGAGATTGAAACCTACCCTGTAGAGTTGTAAAAAGCAAATTGGTTTTGAGATGCAAAAGTATGAAAGAAAAGGCTAAGGTTACATTGGGAAAGTAGAAATATGAACATATTAATTTTTATTTTTCCAGTAGAGAATTAAGAAATCCTATCGCACCAAGACAAAATTATCTTTACCTGGTATTCCTGTGGATTAAATTAGGAACTAGGTAATGGAAATAAGGAGTCTCCTTTCCTGCTTCCTAGATTACTTTTAGAAAAGACAAGAAAATTGGGCATCTCTATCTATGTTCTTCTTAAAACTACTTCCATAGATCAACCCACACCCAAACCAAGTTATTGATTTCCACCCCTCCTATCCTTTTGGAGCTGAATTCAGATCTCAGAAAGATGTAGTGATTTAGAACTCTGAGGAGCATTGTGGATATTTAGTATATGCACTCCCTCAGAACAATTAATAGCAACCTTGATTGCAAATAGAATGAAGTACTAAAGCATCTTGCATATTTTTTCAAGTAATTCAGGGCCTGGGACTGCTCTCAATGAACTAATATTTATCATTTGTTTGATTCTGAGCAGTCATTTCATCTTTCTCAGTCCGCGTTTCGTCAATTAGGTAACAGCTCATAATTTAAAGCCTAATGAGCTAGTTATCCACCCTTGTAATACAGAGCATGGTGCAGTGACTCATTATGACCATCAGAGGGTGCTGTGTATCAGTTTTTCCCCTTCTAAAACTAGATGATTCTCTTGCCTAGTTTCATTAACTAAAATGTCTTTTCCCAAAATACTTTGGGGTGGAGAAGACGTGGGAGCCAGAGTATGTTGAGGAAAACATTAAATGTTAGACTAAGGTATTTCATGGTATATACTTCTTAGATCCAGGAAAACCAACAAAATGATTTCGCAAAATAGAAGGAACTAAGCCTTTTCTCCAAATGAATTGCTCCTTCTAATGAGTATTTTTGATGTAAGCTTAGTGTATTTTTTATGTTTTAGAAGAAAAACATACTCAGGTCAGTTTTTCATGGGAATTTTATTCCCAATTACATATAATATATTTTGGGAAATCCCAAGTTCACATCATAGCCTACCACAAGGACTAACTGAATTGCATAGGTTGAGTAGTCTAAGATAATTTAAAAATCTGTCAATGGTACCTAAATTCCATAATTATTTTCTATGTCAATTTTAAACATAGACATTATGTAGAAGGGACATTTAAGAAAATTTGACCTAACTTATCCAAATGGCTCTCCAAGAACTTGGGAAGAGATCAAAGAGTTTTTTTTTAATCAGGTAGAGATAGCTCAGGGGTACTGAAGTATGAGACTCTGTACAAAAGGACATTTTAGTAAAGAAAGAAGTGGCATAATAGGGAATAGGAGACTTTGGGAATAAGAACTGAGATACTAAAATGGGATTACAAGGATACATAAGGAATATTATGTTTACTTATAAATATTATGTAGGTCTGAGCTTACCTATTGCTCAAGTTGGGGTTATGAAGTTTAAAGAAATGCAAAATTTATGAGGAGTTAGCTGGATATATTATGGGTGTATAGTCAAATGATTATAAAAGGGTAAGGTAATCAGCATAAAAAAGTTTTAAAACTTGCATATTATAAATAGGTGAAGTAAATGAAGACTAGAGAGGAACAACCATGGGAAACATGGACTAGGAAGGCTATGGTATCTTCACATATGTGAAAACTTATTCTAGAAAATAGGGAATTATTATGTCCATTTCTGTAGAACCAATGCATATAAATTAAAAAGAGGCACCATTCATGTTTACTGTAAGGAAGAATATTTAAAAAATTACAATTATCTATTGATAGACTACCTTGAGTTATTTGGCAATACATTCTCCAATGTTTTGGCTGATGAAGATGATCTATGTGACCATCAATAATGGTGGGATTCATGTAGGGTTTCAAGGCTTAGACTAGAAAACCTCCATGATGTATTATATAGCAGTTGAAACAATATAATTGGATACCAAACTCTGGTAGGTTTGCCTAGTCTAGATGCCCAAATAACAGATTAATGAGCTTGTACCCAGAAGATTGTGTGTAAGGTGAAGAGTATTTTTTTCTATCCATAGGATATTCATAACGACTTTCAAACAAGGGATTTGATTGACATTATACCTTAATTAATTCTCCAGATATTGAATTACAGGGCTGTAAGGAGTCAAAATAAATTCCTCTACTTTTGCATACATTACTGACTCTATAGATTAGTGAGTTTGCCAAATATTGAAGAAAACATCCATATATGGAGAATTATTTTTGGTAGAAGATAAAATTTAGGGACCTTTTCAGGATGTTAGTTCTTAAATATTGATAAATACGTATATTTTATAAACATCATTGGCAGGTTAGCAATAATGAAGTCAAGCCATTTTTGCTAAACAAAGTAGTATAAATGTTTGGACAAAATTTCTATTGAAAAACCTACCAGAATTTTTCTTGGAAAATCTCTCAAAGCAATTGATCCAATAAGAGTTTAATGCATTTGTATTTTTATTTAAACCTTTATCTTTCACCTTAGAATCAATACTGTGTATTGTTTCCAAGTCAGAAGAGTGGTAAGGGCTAAGTAATGGGGGTTAAATGACTTGCCCAGGGTCACAAAGCTAGGAAGTATCTGAGGCCACATTTGAACCTAAGGCCTCCCATCTCTAGACCTGGCTCTCAGTCTAATGAGTTATCTTACTCTCACCACTTGTATTTTTAAATACCTTTTTTAAAAGAGCAAAGTTTAAAAAGTTCTTTTCCTTTTTACTTTCCAAAGATTATAAAATGATGTTCCTGGTTTTCCAAATTAGAGAAGCAACACAAGGAGTCTACTTTGCTTGTTCTTCTTCTGTGAAGCTTCATCTGTGAACCAATCAATATCAAAATTTTCTACAAAAACAGAAACTAGACAGTGAATGGCTCAAGAAATAAGCTGCCATTTATGCATAGATTGATGTACAGTATTTCTCCTAACTGAAGTCTTTCAAGTTGTTCAAATTTTCTGTGTATAGACACACATTTACAAGGCACATAGTCCAACTGACAATACTATTTAATCTAGTTACAAAATGTATTGTTCTTGGGGGTAAAAAAAATCAACGTGTTCACAACATTTCTAAAACAAAACCAAAGCCACTTCATTTTCTTTTTAAAGAGATAACAAGTTCCAGAAGTACATCAGCATTTTTCTATCCTGTGGTCTGAGCAAATGATTACCAATGCATATTATCCATATTATACTGATTTTTTTTTTTCTAAATTGAACTGCTAAGCCTTAAGTTTAGAGAGGAAGACCTAGAGATCCAGAAGGGGAATTTGTTTCACTTCCAAGTTTCACTTGGATGAAGGGTTATTTCCTATTAGCTTGAACTTAGTGGTTCCTTGCTATGCATTTCAGCAACAAGTGAAGGAAGCAAAATGAACTAAAGCAGTATACCCACAACTTAAAAAAACTAAGTATATTTAGAAATACATGAGAATTTTATTCATCTAGTTGCAACACCTTTACATTTCTTGTATTTTCAGTTCTTTCTTGCTGCTGATTCCCTTTACATTAATCATACTTCAATTAGAAGAAAGTAACTGTTTTGCATGATAGAAACTCTGGGAAAAGATTTGGCAAGGATAATGAAATTTCTTTTACTTTTATATTTTCTTTATTTATCCATTTTCCCTACAAGTATTTACTGAAAGCTTACTATTGTGAAAGAGGGAAATGTCCAAAATGAATGGAAAAAGACTAGATTTGAAAAGCTGTCTCATAAAAAGATGAGATGGAATCCTGTTGCCATTTGGGGGATGGGATGGAACATTCCAGTCAAGTTAAAGTTGGAGCAGCTGAGAACTTTTTGGTACTTTTTCTCTCTTTGGCTTGAAGAGAGAAGGAAGAAAATCCTTACTGAGAAGACAGCATATAACCATTAATCCTTTGCTGAGAAACAGAAGACCCAGTCCATTCATCAATGATATTATTAGGATAGAGATTTTTCCCTTAAGGGAAGGCAAGAGCCTATTCTGAAGAAGATTTATACCAACCATATCTCTGAGACAAGAAATATCAATATCTTGACCTCACCAAAACATTAAAATAGTCTGGGATGTAGTCCTATACTCCTGTTACAAACTCCTAAAACCTGTAGAGGGGAAAGAGTCAGGGACTTCCTGTTTCCTCTACCCTCCTTATACCTCAACCCTTTTATCCAATAAATAGATATTTTGGTTCTACTGAAGACTTAATCATCTTCAATGTGCTGGGGAGGGGGGAGGATTACAAAATACATCAACTAAGATGAAAGAGACTGAAAGGGATTTTCACTTACTCGTCAGCTCTAGTCAGATCTATCTCCATAGTTAAACAGCTCTACCTGGGGAAGGGGAGGAAGAAGTGGTGCTACCTTTTATCTATTCCCTCTTTCCCAAGTGTCTGTCAATATTTTGGTTCCTTCTTGATTTCCCCACTAGTACACTATGTATACATACTATGTAACACATTGGGAGGAATCTGAGAGATCTTTAGGACATGCTCTGTGTACTCAAAGAACTTGCAGTCCTAACTTTTCAGTCCAGTCCAAGATTGACTTTTTGGGAGAGACAGAGGGAATATGCATTTATTAAACATCCTCTAGGTGCCAGGCACTGTGCTAAAATGTTTAAAAGTTTTTTATCTCATTTGATCTTTATAAGAATCCTGGGAGGTAAGTTCCATTATTAACCCCATTTACGTTGAAGAAAGTGAGGTAAATAGAAATTGTCACTCAACCAAGATCACAGAGGTAGTAAATGCCTGAGGCCAGATTTGAACTCTCATCTTCCTGACTCAAGGCACAACTCTATCTATCTAGCTGCCATATAAAATGGTATATGATTCCAGCTTCCCTAATTCCTAGATTTGTGAACTTATCAAAATTGTTAATTTTCTTGGGTCTCATTTATCTATAAAATAAGGAGGCTTGGCTATATGATCTCTGAGGTTCTTTTCTGTCTACGTCTATTTTCTTATGATTAAGTGTCAAAATGAGTGACAAAGGGACTTAAAAGAGAGAGAAAAAAATCAATGTAAATGGAAAAATGTACATAGTTGTACATTTCCCCCATTACTGAGGCATCCCTGCTGAAAAGGATGTTCCTCAAAAGATTTGTAAATTCAGCACAAATAATTTTTCTGTTTTATATTTATTGTTTTTTTGGGAGTGGGGAGCAGAACTCTAAGAAACATTACTTTGTAGAAATATGTCAAATTCAACTACATAGTAGGCAGAACAATTACCTTTAAAATTGGGTCTGATTCTTGCATCATAGCCCGATGTCCTGCCCATTAGTTTATCCAAAAAATCAGATGGTGACATTGGTGTACTACGTGATCTTGCACTGTCAGTCTCCTTTGTGGCGACCAAACTATTAAAAAAAAAAAGATCCGTATTTCATGAAATAGGAAATTGTGGTTATAGAAATGAAGAACCAGTAAGGTTATTAAAATTCCTTTAGAAATGAAAATATCTATAGACCAGTTAAACAAACTGAGATATACACATAGAGGGATTTTCATTAAGCAAAACTGTTAGGATTGTGAGATTTACACGATAAGGCTTTATTTTGAAGTTCTACCTTCTCAGTTTGTACAGATCCCATTTCCACACATAAAATAGAGAACTAAGTAATATTTTAGAAAGAAAATTATTTGTATCATTTTTAAAATGGAATTTGTATTCCCAGTGTATGTAATATATTTTGAGACATGCTCAACTAAATCATACCCTGGCAATCACTTCAAAGTCAGAGCAAAACTCATCAAATAATCAGACTTAAATAAATTAAAATACAATGTATTTTAATAAAAATTAAACAACACCTATGTAATTATTGAGGAACCAAGATATAGTATACTATAGATAACAAAGAAACCATAAAAGCCTATGTCAATGAAATAATTATCTAATTTTAAAAGTTCATTTATGCAGAAAATATTATTTTTCTTTTTCTTCATTTATTCCAGCTTTGTGAAATTATCTCAATTGTAACCTTATTGCCCCTCAAGGAACATATAATTATATTTTTTTCTCAAGGCAGAATACTTCCCAAGTTAGTCATACATTGGACTATATCAACAAACTTTTGTTCTTCTGTCTCAAAACCACTGCATTATTAATCAAATTCAGAAATCATTTGTGTCAAGAAAGGAAAGTGCTATAATCATTGTCTGTACAAGTAGATATTGTATGATGAAAATCTATGCCAAGGAATACTCACCCAAATTTTGGTCTTATTAATATTTATTTTTTCTTGTTTCACTTATACAATTTTTCCAGATAGGAAATATATGACTTCTACCTCAATCTCTTTCTAGCCTTCCAGAGTCATTCATTACTATCTTTAGCTACAGTGTTTCTTCATTGGTCAGTCAACAAATATTTACTGATTGCCAAACTATGTTAAAGGAACAGTGGCAGGACTGACATCTTCTTTTGGCCTTCCAATGACTGTATCTCCCCAGGTTCCTATTTGCTTCTTTTGAACTCAAGACCACAATCATCATTTCCCTGGGTGCTAGCAAATCTCCAGCTTTCAGCTATAGGCTAATATGTTACCTCTATGTTCATTCACAATCATTGACCTTTGAACAATGCAGTAAATTAATTAAAATGCATACTACTATTATGAAGTTTTATTTTGGAAACCAACATCACCATGGTCTTCTTTCAATAAAGAACCTAACAGTGGTAAAGTGTTTAGTGTAGAAAGGGATCATAAAGATCATATTTCAACTCTGTCATTTTACAGCTAAAGAAATTTTAATCTTGAAAGATAAAATCCAATGTTGAACATCTATGAATTAATTCTTTGTTATCATATATGTGATATTATGTCCATGTGCTATCTAACACCATGTATGGTAATGAATCTTCATCATGTAATATTTACTAGGAATATTGGCTCACGTACTTTCCCCAAAATTAAAAAAACAAACAAACACCAGCCCAGTGGTCTGAATTAGCTCTGAGTACAATATCTGAGTTAATCACTAAGAGATGCTCTGTTTGAGTTACCAGCTAAACCTTTCAGTTACTCATTACATGTGCTCATAGACTAGCTACTCTCTTAACAAGTTGAATCATTGCCCTAGTCCATATCCAGATTGTTCAAGTTTCTAGGCCACCCCTGACTTAGTCGTGCTACTCTGCTTAAAATCATCTTTTAATGCTTAGTTGTTCTGAGTTGGTTTATCCTTTGTGATTGATGGGAAGGAAGAGCAGGTAAATATTTCCATCAGCTCAGCAAATCTGAAGGTTTCATCCCCATGAGCATATCTTCACTCCCTACCCAGTCCTCCTGATTTCTGGAATAGAAATCAAATCAAAATAATCAGTGCTGCTAAGGGGCAAAAGGGTATCAACATACTCCTATCTGGCTCCATTCATCATAACTATAACTTTTCAAATCAAAGTACCAAGCTACTGTTCCATTTATGTTTTGTATTTTCCTGTTAGAATATAAACTTGAAGGTAGAGACTGGCTTCATTTGTGTATTTGTAACCCTAGTGCTGTACACAGAGCTTGGAAATAGAACCTTTTTTTTCCAAACTCTTACCTTTTGTCTTAGAATATTGACTACAAGGCAGAAGAGGAGAAAGGGTTAAGCAATGAGGGTTAAGCAACTTACACAGCTAGAAAGCATCTGAGGGCAGATTTGAATCCAGGACCTTCCATATCTAGGCCTGGCTTTCAATTTCTTGAGCCATCTAGCTGTTCTGCATAGTAACTCTTAACAAATGCTTTTTCATTAAATCATGCAAGTGCATTAATCTTCAATGATATTTTTCAAATAAATACAAGCTAATTTTTCAATAATCTTGGAATGAGAAGAAGTGAATGTAACTGGATGGAGAGTTGGCTTTGTCTCAAGTTCAGGGCCTGACTCTGACACATACTGTCTCCATGACCCTGGGCAGATTTTAAGAAACTCTCCAAGTTCATACATTTCAGAGAAAGAGCCAGCCTAAACTGGCAGAAGGGAGTTTCCTTATATGGAATATTCCTCTATTAATAGAATCACAGGTCCAGTCCCTCTACCCCTCCTTTGGAAAGAAAGGCATTAGCTATATATCTAAACCTAGGGAAATATTAAGTCTGGTTTCTCAAAATTCCTCATCCTCACCTTTAAAATATGCAGAATATTGGGGCACAAATGCTTACTGTCATTCAGGTCAACACCTCTAATTTATTTGACAAATTCTTAATCTTCTTGCTTTGGTAACATTCAAAAAGCACTTCAGTACAATACACAGACTGTGAAAGGATGGAAGTTAAAGAAAGGATTGCTCAAATCACTGATAACTTTATTTCTGAGTAATTTTAAATCCATGTGGTAATATTCTTTTATTCTTTTTATACATGTGGCCATTCTTTTGAGTATTAACCACATGCATTCAGACCAATGGTAAGACAACAAAGGTTATACTCAGGATATTCCTTTGGCACAAGGCTCAGCATGACAATTGGCATGTCAGTCAGTATTCAGTGAGTGCTGTAAGCATCTTTAGAAATATAATCGCTTCTAAGAAGCTTACAGTTTAATAAGAGAAACAGAAAAAATACAAAGAAAAAGGGTATATAACACATTTCTTTTTTTTTAATGCTAATATAATCCTTACAGTAAATCCTCACAAAAAAAAAATGATCATAAGTGTTTGTGTTGGGGGTTGGGAATGGCCTGAACAGATTTTGTTCTTAAGCTACAATGAAATAAACCCTGATAAACAGAAATAAGCAAGACATAGTTTTACATATATATGCATATATAAAATCTCTTTTTCAAATGATGCCTTCTCTAGTGAATGGAGGGGACGGAGAGAGATACCCAGCAATTGTAATGTAACAAAAAATAAATAAATAAAAAATGAAAACAAGCCTTGGATCTGGAGCAGGAGAACCTAGGACTGCCATTTGCTATTCCTGTAACTTTGCTGGGCAACTTATAACTTTTCTGAACCAAAGTTTCCCCAACTCTAAAATGATGGTGTTGGGCTAGATGCCCTTCAACATTCATAATACATCTAAATTTGGGTTCCTATCACTATATAAGCTAGGATTCTTATCATTCTGAGAAGAGAGGAGAATGCTTTGGGAAATGAGAGTATTGACATTAAAATATTTTTAAAATTTAATTTTTGCCCTACCTTTTCAGGTCATTTTCAATATTTATTCTTAGTGAGCCTATTTTATAATGTAAGAAGTTAATTAAAAAAAAAACATTTCCTCCATGAAATAATCTGTAGTTATATTCCTTATTTGTCTTCTATTTAACTTCTCTGGGATTTAAACTTCTTAACTGTAAATTACATGGGTACAGACACTGGAACTGAGATTTTATTGCTCTAGAGACCTGCCAGATTGCTAGAGGTCTACTAATGCAGCTTGATACATTCTCTGAAATTGATTACTTGCCTAAGATCATAAAGTCCATATAGGTCATAGGCAGGATCAGGTAGTCCTGGCTCTTATAACCTGCTACTTAAATGATATAGTAAAGTTTTATCTACTTAAGTCCCCAAAGTGAGAGATACCTTATAAGCCATCTAGTGGTGATTATTCTAAATTACATTCATAACTTCCATAGATAAAGATCATCCTTGGTATGTGATAAAGTGTATATGTGTAATTAGGGCATGATATTAATAATTCCATAATATTAACCATTCACACCCCCCCCCCATAGAATGATACCAATATGGCAATGACTGAAATGTAATATTTCTCCTTTTAGATTCTTCAGAGAGAGGAAATATCAATTTGCAGGCTAGATCTGGCCCTGCTTTCCCATTTGGGAACTTTTTAATGATACAGAGTAATCTTTGTAGCAGTCCACCCCTGGCTATGGGCAAGGGAAACAGTTAGTATGTACAGAATGGCTTAGAAGAGAGCATGCTCAGTCTTGGGCATGGCTAGGAAAGCCTCTGACCCTTGACCCCAGTTTCCCCTAGGTGAGGCGGGAAAACAGGTTTCTTTGTGCTCACCTGGCTAAGAGAAACCACACCTATACCTTGTCGTTAATCAATGATAATCATCCCTATGTATCGTGTATATTTGCATATCAAAGACATTAAAAGCAGAGCCACAACAATCTCCGCCTTCTCACTCTCTTGGATCTCAGTTCTCACTGATGCCTGTCCTTGCTGGAGCAGCTCCATCTTTAATTCCTTTCCTTCTCTATCTCTCTCACCTGGGACCTGGCCTTCAGCCAGGCACTTTCTTTCCTCTATCATGTCTCCGACCTGTGTGGTACTGAATCTGGATCTTTGAATGGAATAAGCTTTCTGAGTAGTCCACTGATCAGAGTTTTGCTGTGGCTCCATTATAATTAATAAGGCCTGGTTTCTGACTCATTTCTGCCATCTCATATCTCTAACTTGGCTCCACCATGCCCCTCGTGGTATTCAAAACTTCTATCCTTCCTCTATCTTCCTACCTTGTGGCTTCTCGCGGGTTCGGGTAGCCACAATCTTGCACAAGAAAAATTTCACTAGGGAATATATCATAAATTTAGAGCTGGAAAGGAATGAAGAGATCATCTAATGTACTCTGTGAACTTTACAGATGATGAAACTGAAGCCCAGAAAAGCAAGAAGTTTCCATGGTCACGCAGGTAGCAAGTAGTAGAATAGGGGTTATAAATAAGATATTCTGACTTAAAATCCAGCTGCTTTCTGCTACTCCATGTTGTCTGACCAAAGAGTCTTTACACACACACACACACACACACACACACATAGATTGCACACACAAATACAAATTCACACATCTGCATATGCATAGTACACAAATACATATCTATAAAGGTATGTATATATCTAAATGCACATCTATTCATACACACATGTGCATGTATACATGTTCAAGCATATGTATGCATATACATAATAATGTACATATACATATGTATATATAAAATTATTTTTCTTGCCACTACTGTAGCTCATTTGATATGTTGCTTTTCCTCCTCTCTAGGATGTCTACTTTTTTTCTACTAAGAGAGCCCAGTCCTTGAATGCTAATAAAAAAGTAGTTGAATATTTGTGAATTGTGTTTGAGTTCATTTGAATTCTGGGATAATTAACATTTCAAAGGAAGGTAATATGAAACTATATGTTGAAACCTAACAATACAATTTCCTTAAGCAGTAATATTTGGTTGCTACTCATATAGTACACACATATGTATGCATGTATGCATGTACGCATGAATATATATTTAGGAGTGTATGGGGTGTTCAGGGAGGAGTAATATCTTTGGTATGGAGGGCTTGTCATGCCCTCCTAGGGCAGCTCTCCAGCCTCTGACCCCCCACCTGACACCCAGCTCTCACTTGTGGCTCCTAGTAGCTGCTAGCATGCGGCAGAGGCCACACCCCGGGCAATGGCTTCGACAGGCTGGCTAAACCTTGTGAGGGTAGCCATTAGGTTGTCGTGGACCCCTGGTGAACTAGGGCTTTGCTCACCCAGCATGTGAAGACTGTTTCGGCGGAACAGGCAGAAGAAACCAACAAGAAGGTTCAATGGCTGAGATGGTGATACAGCAAGGCACTGTGGAGTGCTTAGGGCGTGTTGGAGCACAAAAGACAACATGGCCATCCAATGCAGCCGAGGAAGTCTCCAGGTGTAACGACTTTTAGTGCCAATGGACCCAGGCTTCCAACGCCGAGAGAGTGGGACTGTCTCTGTGCATCGACTTTTCCACTTAAATCTTCACACACAAGTGTCTTTGTGCACAAAAACGCACAAAGACAATCATCATCCTCGGTTACCAAGAGACTACTAATATATGTATTTATGTGTCCTGGTATATATTAGTCATAAGACTTCAACAATATATTACAAAAATTATATATTACAATGAAACAATTCTTTACTAGGCATGCAAGGATGGTTTAATATAAAGAAAATTGTTAACATAATTGATTATATCAACAAAAAGTACCAAACAAAACAAAAATCATCATATTATAGCAATCTATAAAAAGCTCTTGAGAAAATATAACATTCATTCCCATTTAATTCATTTGAAACTATAGGTGTCAACTGATTTTTCCTTTAATAAATATGTATTTAAAATCATCAACAAACACTATCTGTAATGGGAAAGAAATAGAACCTTTCCCCATTAGATCAGAAGTAAAATAAAGATGACTATTATCACCAATATTATTTAATATTGAACTAGAAATGCTAGGAATAGCTATGAGAGGGGGGAAAGGAATTTGAGGATATCAGAATGTATACAGAAGTAATAAAATTACCACTTTTCTCAAAACTATATATATTTTATTTAAAATTTAAATTATACCTTAGTTTAGTTAGTGGTAGTCTCTCGGTGACTGGGAATGACTATTGTCTTTGTGCAGTTTCATCTACAGTGTACCCTCATGTGGCTTTGGAGTCCAAAGACTGAGGCGCAGAGTTTGTGGCACATGGGGCATGGGACGCCAGTTGTTATGGGAGGTGCGGTTGTGGCCTGGTGTCGGTGTTCACGCACAGCAGCAAGGCGTCGAAGTCATTCATCTTCAAAGGTGGTGGCAGCCTGGTTAATGTAGGTTTGCCAGCTGCTTCTGACAGAGGCAGCAAGTTCTAGTTGCTTTGGTGTAATGCCAGCCCACTTCAGATTTGACTTTAGCTGATCCTTGAATCTTTTCTTTGGTCGGCCTTCTTTCCTGAGTCCAGCCGACAGTTCACCATAGAATACCTGTCTTGGTATTCACTGTGGGTTCATGCGGTAGCTGAGTTTTGAGGACCATTACTTCGATGCTGGTGGAGTTGGCTCTGTCAAGGACTTCCTGGTTGGTGATTCGGTCCTGCCATCGGATCCTCATGATTGACCGGAGAGAGCGTTGGTTGAATTGCTCCAGCTGTTTCATGTGCTTCCGGTACAGTGTCCATGTGTCGCAACTGTACAGGAGCGAGCTGAGGACCACTGCGTAATACACTTTGAGCTTCGTCACAGTGCTTACACCGCTGTGTTGGAGGACTTTGCAGCGCAGCCGCCCGAGTGCCTGGCTGGCCTTTTGGATCCTGGCATTAATCTCGTGGTCTAGGGACCTGTCGTTGGCAATGGTGCTGCCCAGGTACTTGAAAGTGTTGATTTTAGAAAGCTGCAAGCCGTCAATTGTAATGCACGGCTGGTTAGTTGGCCTCCCTGGTGCAGGTTGGAACAGCACCTCTGTTTTGCTGAGGCTGATAGTCAGGCCAAACAGTTTTGTTGCAGTGGAGAACCTGTCCACAATGGTTTGGAGATGATTTTCTTGGTGGGCCATGAGAGCACAGTCATCTGCAAAGAGAGCTTCCAGGATGAGTCTCTCTGTTGTCTTTGTTTTTGCAGTCAGGTGGTGAAGGTCGAATAGTGAGCCATCCAGTATGTATTTGATGTAGACGCCCAGGTCTAGATACATCACAGCATGTTATAATACATGGGTGAAAAATAGGTTGAATAGTACCAGAGTGAGGACACAGCCTTGTTTCATGCCATTGGAGATGTTGAAGCGATTGGAAGTCTCTCCACCACATAGGACTTCCCCTGTCATGTCGACATGAAAGAGCTGGATCAGTTTGACGAATTTTGCTGGGCAACTGAGCTTGCTGAGGATCACCCACAATGGGTCCCTGTTCACTGTGTTGAATGCCTTTGTCAGGTCTATGAAGACAATGTAGAGACCTAGGTTCTGCTCAAGGCATTTTTCCTGCATTTGCCTCACCATGAAGACCATGTCAATGGTGCTGCGATCTGGTTGGAAGCCACATTGTGATTCAGGCAGGTTCTGCTCTGAAACAGATGACAGGAGTCTGTTGAGTATAACACAGGTGAGGATCTTTCCAGCAGTGGAGAGTAGTGAGATGCCTCTGTAGTTGTCACAGGCTGCTCGTGAGCCTTTGTTCTTGTATAGGGCTACAATGAAGGCATCTCTGAGTTCTGGGGGCATGTCTTCCTCTTCCCATATGCTGGTCAGCACTATGTGGAATGCCTGGAGCACCTTTCCATTTAAGGCCTTGTACACCTCAGTTGGGATCCCGTCTTTACCGGGTGCCTTGCCTGCACTCATTTGTTTAATGGCTTTTTGGACTTCCTCTATTGAAGGAGGGACGTCAAGTTGTTCAATGATGAGGTTTTGGGGGATCTGGTAAAGGGTACTTTGGTCAACTGAAGAGGGTTGGTTGAGAAGCTGATTGAAGTATTCTTTCCACCTGTTGCTGATTCCTTTTTTTTTTTATGAGTGTCACCGTTAGAGGATAGCAAGGGAGTGGTGGTGGGTTTTAATGGCCCATAGACAGTCTTGAGGGCACTGAAAAATTGTTTGTAACTTTTCGTATCAGCAAAATGCTGGATTTCTTCTGCCTTTTTTTTCCCACCATCGGTCTTGCATCTTCCTGATCTCACGCTGCACCTTGGCTTGGAGAGACTTGAATCTGTCCTTTTTAGGAGCAGAGTTTGGGTTATTTTGCCACTCCATAAAGGCTTTGTTCTTTTTGCTCAATAGGTCTTCAATAGCAGTGTTGTTCTCATTGAACCTCATTGAACTGGTGGTTGGGCTGTTTGGGATCTAGGACTGCCTTTGATGATTCCTTCACTGCGTCTCTGAACTGGTTCCATTTCTCAGTTGAGCTTCCAGTGAGTGGTCCCTTGGCATATAGTTTGTCATCCAGGCAGGACTGGAATGTTTGCAAATAAGATGGATCTCTAAGATGACTCACATTGTAAAATGCGCGAACTGTCTGGGTGCATTTTGGATGGTGAGGCACAATGCACATTTGAAGAGCCGCTCTAACCAGTTGGTGGTCTGTCCAGCATTCAGCTCCTCTCATGGCTCTGGTGATCTTTACATCCTGGATGTCTCACCGGTGTACAATGATGTAGTCAATGAGATGCCACTGTTTTGATTGTGGGTGCATCCATGTTGTTTTATATTTGTTCGCCCTTCTGAACA
Source organism: Monodelphis domestica (assembly GCF_027887165.1). Taxonomy (NCBI): domain Eukaryota; kingdom Metazoa; phylum Chordata; class Mammalia; order Didelphimorphia; family Didelphidae; genus Monodelphis; species Monodelphis domestica. Next base: position 218,843,551 of record NC_077232.1, read on the forward strand.
CAGTGTTCGTGATGGTGAGGTCGAACTCTGAGCATTTGCTGAGGAGCAGTAGGCCATTGTTGTTCATTTTGCCCATGGCGTGTTTGCCGAGCACTCCTTTCCATCTTTCATGGTCCTGGCCAACGCGGGTGTTGAAGTCTCCCAGTAGTATCAGCTTGTCATTTGTGGGCACTGAGTGCAGGACGGCACTCAGGTCAGAGTAGAACTGCTCGATGGTCTCCTCTGTGCTGGTCAGTGTTGGGGCATATGCGCTGATGATTGTGGCATACCGGTCTTTGCTGAGAGGCAAGTGGATCTTCATGAGCCTGTCGCTGATGCCCACAGGCAAGTCTGGCAGCTGTTTGAGCAAACTGGTCTTGATGGCCAGGCCAACACCATGGATTCTGTCTTCATTTGAGGCTCTACCTTTCCAGAAGAAGGTGTATCCAGTGGTGGGTTCGCTGAGTGATCCCTCTTCTGGTAGGCGTGTTTCACTTAGGGCTGCGATGTCGATGTTATATCGTGCCAGTTCTTTACCAATTAGAGCTGTTCTTCTCTCAGGTCTTGGGGTATTCTCTCTGTCAAGTAATGTCCTGATGTTCTATGCTCCTAGTAGGAGTTTCTTTGTATTTTGTTTCTTTTGATTTCGACCACTTAAAGGGATGACCCGCCAGCCGTGGTGTGCTGACTGGTGTTTGTAGGGCAGGCAATGTTTGGGACACCTTTTCTAGTCCCCTCCCTTGATTAGGGTGAGCAGTGCTGTCCTAGAGGGGGCTGCTCAGTCGCCCAGGATGCTGCCAAACGTCCCTGCTGCCCTACAGGGCTGAGCGACCACTGGTCCATGGGCCACCTACGTGCAGGATCCTGACTACAACTGCCAGTGGTCACCTCCACCTGTTGCGTCGCCACTCCCCCATCGCTGCAGGTCTTGAAGAGGATAGATGAGTGTGCACAAAGATACTTGTGCATGAAAGAGATTTAAGTAGAAAAGTCGATGCACAGAGACAGTCCCACTCTCGGCGTTGGAAGCCTGGGTCCAGTGGCACAAAAAATTGTTACGTCTGGAGACTTCCTCAGCTGCATTAGATGGCCATGTTGTCTTTTGTGCTCCAACACGCCCTAAGCACTCCACAGTGCTTTACTGCGTCGCCATCTCAGTCGTTGAACCTTCTTATTAGTTTCTTCCGTCTGTTCCGCCGAAGCAGTCTTCACATGCTGGGTGAGCAAAGCCCTGGTTCACCAGGGGTTGATGACCCGATGGCTACCCTTACAAGGTTTAGCCGGCCTGTCGAAGCCGTTGCCCGGGGTGTGGCCGCTGCCGCATGCTATCAGCTACTAGGAGCCACAAGTGAGAGCTGGGTGTCAGGTGGGGGTCAGAGGCTGTAGAGCTGCCCTAGGAGGGCAAGACAAGCCCTCCATACCAGAGATACTACCCCTCCCTGAGCACCCCATATACCCCTAAATAAATTATACATAATGTATACATTATATATAACATATATTATATACTAATTATATAATAAATAATAGAGATTTAACTAATAAATAATTGAAGTCATTAATAATTTTGGCAAAGTAGCAGGGTATAAAATAAACCCACATAATTCATCAGTATTTTTATATGTCATTAACAATGTCTTTCAGAAGATAACTCATTTAAATTAACCATAGAAAGAATGAAATACCTAGGAATATATCTTCTAAAACATGAACATATTTATGTAACACTTTTTATACAAATAAAGTCAGATTTCAAGAATTGGAGAAATATTGATTGTTCATGGATGGGCAAAGCCAATATAATTAAAATGACAATCCTATCCACATGTCAGTTCACAACTCCACCAACAGAGTCTTAGTGTCATAATTTTTTCATATTCCTTCTAACATTTATCATTAATTTTTTTGTCATGTCAACTTGTACATAACTTTTGATCCAGCAATGTTAGGTTTATGTCCCAAGATAGTAAAGGAAAAACAAAAGGAAAGAAACTATATGTTCTAAAACATTTATATAAGCTCTTTTTGTGTTGCCAAAGAATAGGAATCTACAGGAATGTTCATAAATTGGGGAATAGTTTACACATTGTAATAAATGATTCTAATGGCATTCTATTGTGCCATAAGAAATGACAAACAAGATGATCATATAAAACAAAACAAAACAAAATCTGGATAGACATATGAAGTGTTGTACAGTAACAACTATATGCTATGATGATCAACTGTGAATGATTTAATTCTTATCAACAAGGCAAAGATCCAGAAAAATTCCAAGGAATCTAAGGTGAAAAAAGATATCCAACACATTAAAGATACAGATGTAGTCTGAATGCAGATTGAAATATAAGATTTTTTGTTTTTTTCCTTCATGGGTTTTTTCTAATGTAATAAAGATGTGCCTTGCTTTATAACATAATAAACATGGGCATATATTATATAATACAAGGATTAAAATAGAGGTTTTGACTAAAGAAGAGAGCATCTTTTAGTAATTTGTTTTAATGAGGATATAGTAGAGTTGTAAATTAATATTATCTCTTTAAGTCAGAGAAAAGAAAACTTCTAGCAGCTTTTAACAATTAACTATATATGTATACACATACACACATATATATGTATGTAGATAGATAGATAGATAGATAGATAGATAGATAGATAAGAGGAAAGAGAGATTACTAATCCCCAGGGGTGCCAAAACTTTTTACACAGGGTGCCAGTTCATTGTCCCTCAGACTGTTGGAGGGTTGGATTATTTAAAAAAACAAACTATGAACAAATCCCTATGCACACTGCACATATCTTATTTTATAATAAAAAGGTAACACATATAATATTTAAAACAAAGAACAAGTAAATTTAAGCCAATTGACCATTATTTCAATGGGAACTATGGGCCTGCTTTTGGCTAATGAGATGGTCAATGTGCAGTTCAATATTTGTCATTGCTAGCCTTAACAAGTGAGGCAAGCATGCCTCAATTAGTCTAGATCTGGTTGGAGATTTCAGATGTTTCATTCTGGAAAAAGTCTGTTTCACAGACATAAGTGCTGCCAAAGATGGTTGCCATTTTGAAGGCATGGATCCTGAGATTAAATTTAGCCCCCAGATTGCCACTCACCATGCTGATTTCTTCCATTGTGCAGCCACATAATCCTTTGTGTGGCACCTTGATCTCATTCAGTTACTCTCAGAACAAGATGCCCCGCAAAGGATTGTCACCAGAAGTAGTACTGTATGTGAGTGACACCACACTTTGCATCGCTGTCACATACAGTACTCCAGGAGCACAGGATGCAGATGCATCCTGCGCTCCTTTCACTGACCACCAATGAAAGAGGTCCCCCTTCCAGAAGTGTGGTGGGGGCCAGATAAATGGTCTCAGGAGGCCACATGTGGCCCATGGGCAATAGTTTGGGGACCTCTGTTTAACCCTATAAATATACCTAAAATTCCTAATACTACCTAAAATTTCTAAAAACCCTACTCTAACTACCTTCAAGGACAGGATCTTCTGCCTGACCAAATCAGGCCTAATTTAACCTACTCTACCTAAAATTGATTCACTAACTATGTATCTACTCTAATAAATAAATAGCCACTACCCATGACCTCCTTAAAATAAAGTTTAACTGCCAGTCACCTCTTGCCTCAAAGACAGACTCCTTCTCCCTCAAGATCCAGGGGTTAAAGATCAGTTTTAGGGCTAAAACCCAAAACAGTAAGCTCAGGCCTGCCTTTATATAATTAAATGCCAATACACACTACCAGCAACCAAGCCCCAACAACCAACTCATGCCCAAAACCCAATTTCCCCACAACTTCCAGCCTTAACTCTTGCAATTCCCTGACCAATTATCAGTAACTGACCTTCCTAACTGTCAACAACTGACAGCCTGCAACTGATGCTTGCTCAGCAGGTATCTCCCTGGTTCCTACTTCCTGTCACTATGGTCTGGTTAATCCCTACACATCACTATGGTAAGAGGACCTCCAGGTCCCCCATTAAGTTAAAGAAATTAAAGAATTCCTTTTTACAATTATATATATATATATATATATATATAAGATTTAATGATTAAATTTAACTTTCCCCTGATTGTGAAGATTTAAATTGTAACCCCTGACTTTAGAACACCCTACTTAAAGTTGAGTTTGGAGATCTACCCACATATAGATCTAATAACCAAAAGTGTAAACATCCCACTTAATCATTGAGTGAGAGGTCTGTGACCCATATGTGTGATAGTAGGTGATGGGTGATAAAGCCGTCCTAGAGCAGAGTATCAACTGTGATTGGTAGGTGTAAAATTGGGGGAAGACACAGGAAGTGATGCAGGAGAAAATGTCTTTAAAAGAGAGTGACAACTTCCTGAAGAAATTCAAATTCTACATGCTTTGGAGTTCAGTTGAGGTTGCTGAAAAGAGGCAGAAGGACCTACTGACTAGGCCTGAGAACTGACATGTGGTGAGTTAAAAGCTGACTCTTAACTGCTGGTTTTTCTCTGAAGAGACCACCCTCAGGAAAGATCTATCCTCTTGAGAAACTTCCTGGGTCCTTGACTTTGCCAAGGCTATCTGAAACCAACTGTCTTGCAGTGGGTGAGGGAGGCTGAGATAAATTACTTAGGCTATATCTTTAGGCTAGACTTTAGGCTAGATATCTTACATTATCCTTTCTCTTATTTCTTCACTCTTAATACAATTTGTAAATAAATTATAAGTAAATCTCTTTGGAATTAAATAAATTCCTGGTGACCACGCTGTTAAATAATCCAGTCCAACCCTTTTATAAATAACCTCTTCCCCCCCTTACTATATTATATATATATATATATATTATACCACATACATTCTTGGGAAAAAGGAGGTAGTGGACAGGAGGAAGAAAGCATAATGAGATACATTATTGGGTATTTCTAATGTAGTTTTTATAGTCACTTATGATGATTTATTACATATTCATAAGAAATAATTTGCATTATATTATTTTCACATGTTGTATTGTTACATATAAAATGCAATTAAAGTAACAAAAAAGAAAGTTCTGAATAAATACCAGTTGGTTGATTAAAAGTATTTTAAAACATTAAAGATTGAGTATAGGGCCATTCTCACCTTTCCCATATTTATAAACTTCTAAATAGTAATTTTAAGTTTCTTTGTAATGCAAAGATGATGTGACTGACCCATTGTGGGTACTATTTCAGTTTTTTAAAATTATTTTTTCTAAGGATGGTGATATATTTATACCATATGTTTATCATTAATTCAGTTATCCTACTAATTCATGTGAGGGGGAGGAAGCTGGGGGCTCAATTTTTGAGATAATGATACCAAGGTACTGTTGATTTTTATGTAGTAAGTACCCTAACATTCTGAAGTACTTTCCCAAGTGGGTTAATAACTCCTCTTCCTGGGTTTTTACTATTCACAAGAGCCAAAGAGGGCTATACACTGTTGACAAACAAGGTCAGGTATAGGGTCTTATCTTACTCCTACAGACTTATGAAGCTACCCCAAATAATGCAGATTGATGTAGGTTGGAGTTTTTCACTTAGTCTCCCATTCCTGTTTTGTATGAGTGGAAAAGAAAGTGAGATTTTTAACATACTTTGTGTGTATGCTTTTTAATCTCATCATACAAAAGTTATCTTCACATCTGTGCTTTATAGAGAGTGCTTGGCATGTAATAAGCACTGATTATCAATTAAAAGAGCATTCTGAACCCTAACTGGAAGAGTGTTTCTTATAACTAGGAACAATCATCTTTCACTTCCCCTAAACTTTTCCTCAGAAGAGTGTAGAAGAAAATAAGATTAATTTTCTTTTTCATTAAGGCAAACTAATCCTTTATAGCTTTAAGGCTGAATAATTGATTAATATCAAGGTGACTAATCCCTTTTCATTTCTTTTGACATTCAAAAATCAACAGTGCAAGAATTGCATTAAATTGAACTAAGTGAGAAAAAAAAAGATAGAAAGAATACCACTGAATTCATATCATTTTCCATGCTTGCTTTTTCCTTTTGGATGAATAATGACTATTGCTCATCAAAGACTAGAATAAGAGAGTACAGGCTCTTCTCCTATAAATGGGATATTTAATCACTTGTTTTATTTTCTCACTAAAACAGCTGGGCTTTGTTGTTGTTCTTCGCATATCACACTGTTTGATTTTTCACATGAAATGACTTGTGGGAATAACTGGCACACTGCTGTTATAAATATCAATAATGTGTTTTGTCTGCTGTCTTAGATTTAGTTACAAATGCAAAATTTTGTATCTGATATTTATTGAAAGTGTCATTAAATTCAAGTGGTCACTAAGGGGCTATAAAATATGTATCTAACTGTTATGAAGCTCATCATTATTTTTCTAATTATTTAGCATAAAATGTTAAAAAACAAATTTTATTACTATGTAAAATTATTCAATACAAAACAACATACTTCAACTCAAAGATAATTTGAATTATATAAAACCTAATGGAATTCCAGATACATTTTCTTACTTTTCCTTGTCAATCCCTCAAAAGAAATCTTCTAGTAGACATAAATATAAAGGATTGAGAACTTCCAGCAAACATAGCTACAGTTTAGACATAAGAATCTATCTCTCCTCTTCACCTACCAATATAGACTACCTTAAAAGGCCAAAAAAACCCACCAAATTCATATAAATTAAGGGACTCAAAAGCAGGGTGCAGCATTGAAGGTATATTGGATTTGGGCATTTCCAAAATAGAAGGGGGTGAAATAGCTTCCACCAAAATGTGAGATGATCTACCCTCTCCCAACCTAAAATACAGAGTCAGTGCACTAGGCTCAGAGTGAGCATGAGCTAGAATGAGTGAGCAAGTGAGGGGCAACTGACTAAGACCACCAAAGACCTACCCCTGAGAGCAGTTAGACTTGAGACCCCAACAGGCATGAGAGCACAGACCTTGGTTGTAGAGATAGTGCAGAGAAGGGCAGTAAACAGTAGAAGCTCCCTACTTTAGTGGTGGCCTCAGGCAAAAACTTCACTTCTTAGCTCTATACACAGAGAACCTGCCCTCCTCATTCAGACTTTTGACTGGAAAGGGAAGAAAAAACCAGCATAGTGATGGCAAAAAATGCTAAGGAAAAACAACTTCCCAACACCAGGAAGAACAAAAATAAGGTTTTGACCCTGGATAATTTTTGTAGAAGAAAAATCAAGACTACAGAGGAAATAGAAGAGGAGGAAAAACAAATGAATGCATCCAAACCTTTTAAAAAATGGAAATTGACCACAAGCTTTTGAAGAATTTAAAATCAGAGCTTATGAAAAGGATTGAAGAATATTGGTAAAAAAAAATTGGGAAATATTTCAAAAGAGAAAATAGCAGTTTAAAAGACAGGAACTCCCAATTGGAGGAAGAAGCCCAGAAATAAAATGAAATGATAAATACATTACAGACCAAAATTAAACAGCTAAAAGCCATGAAAAACAGAATAGACAAAACTGAAAAGGAAAATTAAAAGATTATAGTGGAAAACCAGTCTTTAAAGACCAGAATCAGGCAAATAGAAGCAAATGATCTTGTAAAACAGTAAGAATTAATGAAACAAAATAAAAAGATTGACAAAATTGATGGAAACATGAAATATTTCACTGAGAAGATGACTGACCAAGAAAATAGATCTGGAAGAGACAATTGGAGAAACACTGGTCTACTTAAAAACCAAGAAATAAACAGAAACCTTGAAACCATTCCACAAGGAATTATCTTAGAAAACTACCCTGATATTTTTGAACAAGAAGACAAAATACATAGTGAAAGAGTGCATAGAACACCATCTACACTAAATACTCAAAAGACAAACCCCGTAAATATAATTGCCAAATTTAAGAGCTTCCAACCTAAGGAAAAAAATTTAACAAGAAGCCAAAAAAGAGATAATTCAGATATCAAGGAGCACCAATCAGGATCACACAAGATCTAGCAGATTCCACACTAAAGGACCTTGAGGCTTGGAATACGATATTCAGAAACGCAAGAGAATTGGGTCTTTAATCAAGGATCAGCTATCCATCAAAACTGACTATATACTTCCAGGGGAAAGAATGAGCATTCAACAAAATAGAAAATCTCCAAATATTTGTAAAGAAAAGAAAAGAACTAAGTGGAAAGTTTGATATCCAAATACAAAAATCAAGAGAAATATGAAAAGATAAATAAGAGAGAGGAAAGGAGGGAAATGGTTTTTTTTAACTTAAAGTTTCTTCTTTAATGACAACAATAAGATAAAATTATTCATATTAATATATGGAAAATGTTCTTTGTAACTCTCAAAAATTATATTCACTATTATAGTAATAAAAAGAATCATTCATAGGTATATATGGGGGTAATAAGTGGTCTAAAATGATATGCAAAAAAAAAAGAGAGAGGGGGGAATACAAAATAGCACTGAGAAAAACTTGAAGGAATAAGATGAATAGGACAATCTATGTCACACAAAGAGTCTCATGGGAAGTGTAGGAGAAGAATACGATTATAATAAGGAGAGGAAGAGAGTTCTAATAGGAAATACTTAAATTTTATTCTCAGTGAAATCAATTCTGAGAGGGAAGAGCATCTAGATCAATTGGGGTATTGAATTCTATCTTACCCTACCAGGAAAGTGAGAAGGCAAAATTTAAGGGGGGGGGAGAATGGAGCAGGGAGTACAAAAAAAATGTAAAGGAAGTAGGAGGGAATTTCATCATCATGGTAGTCTCTCGGTAACAGAGAATGACAATTGTCTTTGTGCATTTTCATCTACAGTGTACCCTCATATGTCTTTGAAGTCCAAAGACTGAAGCGCAAAGTGTGTGGCACATGGGGCATGGGATGCCAGTTGTTATGGGAGGTGCGGTTGTGGCCTGGTGTCAACATCGATGTTGTTCATCTTTAAAGGTGGTGGTGGCCTGGTTAATGTGGGTTCTCCAGCTGCTTCTGACAGAGGCAGCAAGTTCTAGTTGCTGTGCTATAATGCCAGCCCACTTCAAGTTTGACTTTAGCTGATCCTTGTATCTTTTCTTTGGTCGGCCTTGTTTCCTGAGTCCAGCTGACAGTTCACCATAGAATACCTGTCTTGGTATTCGCTGTGGGTCCATGCGGTAGCTGAGTTTTGAGGACCATTACTTCGATGCTGGTGGAGTTGGCTCTGTCAAGGACTTCCTGGTTGGTGATTCGGTCCTGCCATCGGATCCTCATGATTGACCAGAGAGATTATTGGTGGAATTGTTCCAGAGTATTGTTCCAGCTGTTTCATGTGCTTCTGGTACAGTGTCCATGTCTCACAACCGCACAGGAGTGAGCTGAGGACCACTGCGTTATACACTTTGAGCTTCATTGCAGTGCTTACACTGCTGTGTTGGTATACTTGAAACAGAAGGATACACATAAAGTTAAAATATGGAGCTAGAGAAGAGTCAGTAATACTTAAAGTTATACTATATAAATGAGTCCACAAAAATCATCAAATTATCCATATATTACCAATGAAATTCAAATGTAAAAAAAGAAATTCTACTTAAAATAACCATAGATATTATAAAATAACTGGGATCCACTGCTAAGACATATAAAGGAAATATGTGAACAAAATTTTATTATATTTGTTGCTCAAAAAAATAAAAATCTATACAACTAGGGAAATATTAATCAGGCATGGGTAAACAGTGCTTATATAAAAATGATATTACCTAAATGAATTTACTAATTCAATATCAAATTTGTCAAAATATGAAAGAATTAAAGTATAGAGCTAGAAAAAAATAATAAAATTCATCTAAAGAAAAGAAAGTTGTCCAAAAATATCAAAAGAATAAAAAAAATTGTGGAGAAAAGAGCCTTAACTATTCAATTTAAAGTGATATCAAGGAGGTACAATCAAATAAACAATACCATATTAGATAAAAATAGAATAGTTGTTCAGTCAAACATTTTTAAGTATATGCTAAATAGAAGGAAATCAAATTAGCTCAGCAACTTAGAGTCTGATAGACCCAAAGTTCTGTGCTACTGTAGCAAGAGTGAATTATTTGACAAAAATATGGGAAAATTGATAAGTAGTCTGGCATAAACCAAAAACAAAATAACTCACATCATATACCAACGAAAACTTTAAATGATTAATTATTTTATGTATAAAGTATGGTATAAGGAAATTATTGAATCATGGAAGAAATTATCTACCATATATTTGGGTGGGAAAAGAGTTCATGATGAAACAAAGATTGGAAAGGTTTGCAGAAAGAAAAAGGAATAATTTTGATGATTTAAAATTGTTTTGTCACAAATGAAACCAAAGAAGTATAAAATAAGAAGAAAAGCTAGAAACTGGAGGAAAAATTTGCAGGATACTTTTCTGACAGATATCTCATTTCTTTTTCTCTATTGTATAGGAAAATGAAACAAATTTATGAAAGTAACCACTAATTTCTGATTGATAAATAGTCATTAGGTATGCATAAGGAGTTTTCAGAGGAAGAAATGTTAAAAAATTATTAGTAGCCATTTGGAAAAATAATCTAAATCACTAGTAATTAGAGAAATGCAAATTAGGACAACTTGTGGATTCCATTCCATAATCATCAGAGTGGCTACAAAGGGAAAAAATATTAAAATGACAAATGCTGGAGGTAATATGGGAAAATAGATAAATTAATGCACTGTTGGTAGAACTGTGAGCTTACTCTACTTTTTTGGAAAGCAATTTTCAAATATACCAAAACTTAATAAACTGTACTTACCCAAAGACATTGCTGGTAGGTATGTACTCAAAATGAATCAAAGAAAGAGTACAGAAGTTCCTTCTAGGAGTAGAGTTAAGATGGCAGAGGAGGACAGAACATCTCAAGGACACAATGAGGATCCCTTTCAATTAATATTTTAAAATGCCACAAAAATTAAAGGAGTGAAGAACCAACAACAAGAGAGACAAAATCAACTTTCAAGAAAATAAAGTCTTAAAAGGTAGGCAGAGAAGATCTGGAGCACCGGGGTGAGAGGAAACTATAGTCAGCAAGATTATAGTAAGGAGTGAAGAGCAAGTCAAGAGCAAGGCACACACCACCACCCGGTATCTGCTGTCCTAGGTTCAGAATCTAAGCCCAAGCCAACATTCAGACTCTGAGACCTTGCCTGGGCAAATAGAGATCCAAGCCAACCCACATGCCTTGAGGTTTCAAACCTGTGGTAAAGTCTAGACTCAAATCCCAGGGCAGTCTGTGCTGAACTGGGCTGATCTGAGTGGATTCAGAAAAAGCCAGAAGGCCTAGTCAGAGCTTGTGGTGAGGACATAGACCCCAACTTGGGGTAGTTGGTTGACCTGAGGCAGTTCCAGATGTTTTGTCAGCAACTCAGGGAAGAGCTGGGCAATCAACTATGTGCCTGATTAGATCAAGTACACAGTAAGAACAAAAACTTGCACCTAAGTCTGGGGTTTGTATTTAATCAGCCCCTGACCTGCTATAGTCGAGAGTGAGATGAAAAGCTTACAGTTAAGCCTGAGGTAAGCCTTTAAGCTATCAAAATCTCAAGGGTTAATTGCCTCAGCAATTGGAGGAGGCCTTCATAGCTCCCAGCTCTCAGGCCATCATACCACCTTGGAAGAATTAAATTGGGCAGAAACCCCAACATAAACTTAGAGCAGCATCAAGGAAGGACTACAGTTCAAGAAGGTAAACCAATATCACAGAAAATGGAGCCTACCTACAAAACAGTAGGAAAAATGAGCAAAGAACAACAAAAAGAACCTATCACTAAAGTCTTTTTGTGGAGACAAAGGAAAAAATGTACAGACACAGAAAGGAACAGTGAAATCAAAGCAAAAACCTGCAAAGTCCAAAAGAAAATAATGGATTGGACACAGATTCTAGAATAGATCGATTAAGGAAGGCAGAAGAAAAGTCAGGAAGAGAAATGAAAGCCACGTAAGAAGAAATGGGCCAACTGAAAAAGGAGAATCAAAACCTGACAGAGGAAAATCAAGTCTTAAAAATCAGAACTGACCAACCAGAAACTAAGGATTTCATGAAAAATCGAGAATCAACGATAAAGAGGAAAACATGAAATATTTTATTGGAAAAACAACTAACTTGGAAAATAGTTCTAGAAAAGACAATTGGGAATCATTAGACTACCTGAAAGCCATGATCAAGAAAAAATTGTGGATGTGATAATACAAGAAATTATAAAAGAAAAGCTGCTCAGAGATTCTCAAATAAGTAAATAAATTTGAAATTGAAAGAATTCACAGATCACCTCTAGGAAAAAATCCTCAAATGACAACTTTCAGAATTGTAATAACTAAATTCAATAGGCTGCAAGTCAAGGAGAAAATACTTCAAACAGTAAAGATACTAGGGAGTTACAATAAGGATCACACAGAACCTAGCAGCTTGTATATTAAAGAATTGGAAGGCATGGAATATGGTATTTGAATATATTCTTTCAAAGGAAATTGACCAACCAGAATCTAATGCTTTCATGAAAAATCAAGAAACAATGAAGCAAAATAAAAGGAATAGAATAAAGAGGAAAACATAAAATCAAACCAAAAAATACATAAGAAATAAGAGTAGTGAATGAAATGTTGGAAAAAATTAATTATTAATATATCTGAAGAAAACTCAACAGGGATGAAAAGGAATATTCTTTCTTTTCAGCAGCACATGGTACATATAAAAGGTTTAACCGAAATAATGAATGCAAATTTTTCAGATCATAATGTGATGAAAATTATAATTAGTAAGGTATCATGGGTAAACAAATTTAAAATTAATTTGAAACTAAATAATCTAGTTCTTCAAATTTGGTGGGTCAAAGCACAACACCTAGAAATAATTACAGATTTCATTGAATAGAGTAACAATGAGGAAACATATCAAAATATATGTGATAAAGCAAATGCAGTACTGAGGGGAAAATTTACATCCGTGTACCTAAATTTCCAAAAGAAATAGGTGGGAGATCAATGAATTGTGCTTGAAACAAATAAAAATTTAGAAAAATAACAAATTAAAAACCCCCAGATGAAAACTAAATTTAAAATTCTAAAAATTAAATGAGAAAATAATAAAATAGAAAATAAAAGAACCATAGAACTAACATATAAGCCTATATGCAGGTGCTTTGAAAAGAACAAATAAAATAGATAAAATACTGGTAAACCTAATAAAGAAAAGAAAGATAATCAATATCAAAATGAAAAAGGAGATCTCAACTCTAATGAAGAAGTTAAGAGAATTATTAAGAATGACATTGCCCAAGTATATGACAAAAATGTGACAATCTACATGAAATGAGAAAATATTTACAAAAGTATAAAATGCCTATATTAACAATAGAATAAATAGAATACTCAACCTCATCTCAAAAAGAAATTGAACAAGTCAATCCAAGGAGTTACCTAAAAATATATCCCCTGGGTCAGATGGATTTATAATTGAATTCTATCAAACATTCAAAGAACAAATAATCCCAATAGTATGCAAACTATTTGATAAAAAAGCAAAGAAGGAATCTTACCAAATTCTTTCTATGGTACTGATTCTCAAGTCTGGAAGACCAAAAACAGAGAATAATACTACAGACCAACCTCCTTAATGAACATAGATGGAAAAGTTTTCAATAAAATGCTAGCAAAGGGGCTATAGGAAGTCATCACAAGGATTATTCACTATGACAAGATGAGATTTATACTAGGAATGCTAGGCTGGTTTAACATTAGGAAAACTATCCATTATTGACCATATCAATAATCAAACTAACAGAAATCACACAATTATCTCAATAGATGCAGAAAAAGTCTTTGATAAAATGCAACACTCATTCCTATTAAGAACACTATAAAGAATAGGAATAGAAGAGCTTTTCCTCAAAATGGCAAACAGTATATATCTAAAACCATCAACAAGTATCATTTGGAATAGAAATAAGTTAGAGACATTCCCAATAAGCTCAGGAGTGAATCAAGGATGCCATTTATCACCACTATTATTTAGTATTGTATTAGACATGCTAGTAGTAGCAATTAGAGAAGAAAAAGAAATTGAAGGGAATAAAGTAGGCAACAAGGAAACTAAACTATCAGTATTTATAGATGGTAGGATGGCATATATATTTAGAAAACCCTAGAAAATGAACTAAAAAGCTAGTATAAATAAGGTTAGCAAAGTTGCAGGATACAAAATAAACCACAAAAATCATCAGAATTTCTATATATTTCCCAGAAAACTCAGCAGCAAGAGTTAGAAAGAGAAACTCAATTTAAAAATCACTCTCAAAAATATGAAATATTTGGGAATCTATCTTCCAAGACAAACTCATGAATTATATGAACATAATTACAAAACACTTTTTCCACAAATAAAAATAGGTGTAGACAATTGGAAGAAACATTAATTGCTCAGGGGTAGGATGAGCTGATATGATAAAAATGAGAATCATATCTAAATTCATTTACTTATTCAGTGCCATAGCTATCAAACTACCAGAAAACTTTTTTATAAGTTTAGGGAAAAAAAATTTCAAAGTTCATCCGGAAGAACAAAAGATCAAGAAAATCAAGGGAACTAATGAAAAAATGTGAATGATGGAGGGCTAGCTGTACCAGATCTTAAACTATACTACAATGCAGTGACCATCAAAACAATATTATAGAAGAATTAACTTTCAAACCAACTTAAAATTTTGAAAGATATAAAAAGAAGACAGAACAGGTATATCAGATAAGATAAAAGCAAAATAATAGCCCCAAACTGTAAGTATGGTGTTAGTTAATTTCTAGCTTAGAACAAGTTGAAGCTAATAAAAATGCTATAAATAGCACAACAATGTAATAAAACACATTCATATAACACAACATGGTTTTTGAAAATATCTTCATTAATCTGAAATAGATTGTGAAAAATATTATTTTTTTTTCAAATTCATTACTTATTTTACACATTTTAAAACTTTCAGTCCCAAATTATCTCCATTCCTACCAAATTTCTTCCACACTTTTAGAAGGCAAACAAAATATCCCATTATATCTTAGTGCACAATAGTACTCCTTTAAAATCATATGGCAAAACTTGTTCACCAATGTCAGAGCAAAAAGAGCTATTATAAATATTTTTTTACATATGTGTCCCTTTACTTTTTATTTTATCTCTTTAGAGTACAGACCTAGTAGTGGTTTTGCTGAATCAAAAGATATGCATAGTATTATACCTCCTTTAATGTAGTTCAAAATTGTTCTCCAGAATGTTTAGACTAGTTCACAACCCCACTAAGTTATTCTACCTATTTTCCCTCATCCCTTTTAATATTTGTCATTTCTAAGAGGAATTGTAGAGTATCTCAGCATTGTTTTAATTTATATTTCTCTAATTGTGCTTTGAATATTTTTCATATGTTTATGAATCATATGCTTTGATTTCTTCCTCTGAAAAAATTTTGCTCATATTTCTTAATATTTAATCAACTGGGTAATGGCTCTTATATATTTGTATAGTTTCCTAAATATTTGATAAAAGGAGAATTTATCAGAGAAATTTGCTGTAAACATTTTTGGTATTATTTCAATGTCTATAACACATTTTATTAAAATATAATTTCCAGGATTATCACTTTTAGTTAGGTCTATTTTTTCCTTTTGTTTTTTTCAGAGATTATTATTGTTTTCTTACTTTACTTGCAGCACAATAGATTTTGCTACAATTTTATTATGATTATAACCTTTCATTGCCTGGATATATTTTCCCAGAACCTTAGGAAACTGGGACAATTCTGAGATTTTTTTTACAAATAATTTACAAAAAATCAATAAAGGATTGCTCATCCCATATTATATAAAATGGATCAGCACTCACTATGTATTTTTGTGGATATATCATTTTGAGAAAATAGTAGTCTCAATAAAAGTAGGAGATCAATACAGTTCCCTGGAGAAGTGTTCAGAGGCATCTGAGGAAAGATTTCTTCATAGGAACATCTAAAACTTAGTTTCAGACTGTGATATTTTTCCTTAGGCAGACTGAGGAGATAATCAGTATAAATAATAATCAAGAAAGAGATCAATAACTTTGCATGAATCTCATTTCCTAGACTAGAGAGATAGATAGTAAGCCAAAGGGACAGGAGAGGGATTTGTTCTCATATGTAATATAAATGCTTTTTGAAAATGTTTAGTATTACATTTGTGGATCCCCTTCCTCTATCTGCCTCCTCTTTTATTTGCTTATTGGTAGATGAGAATATATCTAGGTTCAGAGTCTATTATTCTTACCCATGGATATTCATCCTCTTTATTTAATTCATATCATTTTAGAAATAAAAAGGTAAGATATAAGGAAGTCAATAAAAATAAAACATAAAAATAATCAATATTTGGAATAACATGGCAGACATCCATGGGATAGATTTTTTCAAGTGAGAGAGAAACCAAATCTATTCAATTCCAAAATGGATTTCATATTTTATATTAAGTTTTCTGAAGGAAAAAAGATTGCCCTAAGTATATGAACAGATAAAACCCCAAAGTTAGTTTTTTGAAATAAGTAAAAATGTCAGTCCTAGCTAAATATCTAAATAATATTATGGGTAAAATTTGTGTGATCATTCTGGAATTTAAAATATCAAAAGAAGTGTCAAAACTGTATATTTTTATGTCTCTTGAATGTTGAAACAAGAAAAATAGTGAATTTCATAAATTATGGAGTTTTGAATTTATCAATTACATAAAATAAAAATTATAAGTACTTACTAAAAATGGTGATTCCCAAAATCAAAAAAGGTTCCCTGTGCATAAACATGTCAGATTAACATTTTTCCTTTTTCTGGCTCTACTAAAACATGGAAATCTCTGATACTGATATTAGAGAAGGACATTTGACCAGTTTTCTCAATTTAAGAATCACCTGGAAAAAAATTCACATAATTTATCTTACTTACAGTTGCTTGATCACAAATGCTCTGTAATTTCAATTAAAGGATTGCTGCTATTCTGCAAGTAGTTGGTCAATCATATCTATTCATAGGATTATCTGTTTTGTCTTGCGTGGTGTGGTTTTTTAACATTTTTAGTTGAATGGATAATTCAATTATAGTTATTAATACAAAAGAATTATGAATATGCAGACTTCACATAAACAAAAAAGCTTGTATGAAATGAATAACAAAACAAATAAAACTAAGAGAAAACAATGGCCGCAAGAAGATAGTGGGAAATATTCAATGACAGTCCAAAATGAGATCACTTCCATGACCAATCTTGGCACCTGAGAGAAGATGATTTATTTCCCTCCTTTTGGTCCTTTACAAGTCTAGAATGGTTTCTGGAGGACTGAAGGTATGAAATGGAGCATTTTTCATATGGTCATTGTTAATTTGTTTGGTTTAATTATATTTCTTAGTTACATGAGAACATTTTAAAGAAGTAAGTGTGAACATTACATGAAAATGTAAAAAAAAAATCCAATACATTAACATTTTAAAAGAAACAATTTGAATCTCTATGTATTCCTAATTTAACTGATATTCTAAAAAAACTTCTTCCTGTGTTAGATATTGGTTTACATAACTTGACCTTTACTTTATGTCTTAGTAATAACTCTTAAGACAGAAAGGCAAGAGCTTGGTAAATGGGGTTAAATGACTTGCTCAGTCATTCAGCTTAGGAAGTGACTGAGGCCAGATATGTTTACATAAGCTTTTAATTTGATTTAAAATCTACAATTCTATGACTTAAGAATATATTTTCTATATGCCTTAGATGAAAATAACCAGTTTTTCTCCTTTACTTCATTTAATTCTGGCTAAATCATCACATCCTAAATTTTCTCAGTATCACATTAAATCAAATTATGTTTAATTCAGCTGTATTTCTTGGTTTTTGCTAGATTTCACCCAGGACATACAAAATCAGAAAAGGATGTGACCCATTCTTATAATACAAGATGTTCAGCATAAATGCTGAGCTCAAATCCATCAATAATGTCTTTGTGTAGTTGATAGAGGATTGAGCATAGATTCAAAAAGTCTTGAGTTCAGATCCTACTTTAGGTACTAGCAATGTATGGAATGCTGGGTAAGTCACTTGTCCTCTTGAATTCAGTTTCCTTAACACTTCACAGAAGTAAAAATCTTACAGGGTTGTTGTGATTATTAAGAGAGATTGCATACATTAAGTGAATTTAAAAATTTTTGAAGCTCTATGTAAATGTGTGGCATTGTTATTGATAAAAATCACTATATTTAAAATTTGTCATTTAAAATGACCTGGGCAAGTCACAACCTTCTGGACTTCAGTTTCCTCCTTTGTAAAATGAGAAGGATAGAATGTATAAGTTTCCCTTTAGCTCTAAAGCTGTGTCCTAGAAGAAAGTATATTTAATTGATCCTTTATCAAATATTAAAGGGAAAGTAAAGGCAAAATGCATAGAAGATAAGATCACCTGAGGGAATTCCCCTGCATAAGTGAGTTGACCCATTCATTCACACATTGATCTTTAGGATTAGAGATCAGAAAAAAAGGTTTATTATAACTGACGTCTTGCCAGTGAACATTTTTTTTTTCTGTTATAGAGATAACATATGACAGAACCGAACTGAAACTCAGAGGCCATTTCATTTAATTCCTCACAGAAACTCCATTATAATGTTTCTACTACCTGATTGTATAAGCTTCAATTTGATTTTTTTTCCTCAAAAAATGGAACCAAATATACCTCTTGGAACATCATTTAATGTTCCTTAATTGGTTCTGTTGAGGAAGTAAGACTCCAGTTTTAGGTGTTTTATCCCTTAACCTTGTATAGCTGGGGATGAGGGACTTTGGTTAAAAGGTCAAAATTGATTGGGAGCAGACACTCGGTCCAAGATTTAGAGATCAATGTCAATTCTTTTTCTCTCTCTCTCTACATATATACATATGTTCATATGTATATATTACTATATACAAATATTTAAAATAAATTGAGCTCTTAATTATGTATATCTAGATACTGTCAAAAATTTTTAAATATAATAACCAAAGTAATTTCCTGAAGAATTCGCTTTAGCAGCTTAAGATTTTGAAGGAGTACTCATACAAATACAGTGTTAAAATTGGTGCTGGTGACTTCAAATAAGAAAAATAAACCTCCAGGGCAAAAAAAAATCTTTCTCCAAAGTTTCACATAAGTGGAAAGCAGGAAATTTTGAAGGCCCAGGAGGATTTGCAGGTATTTTAAAAAAAATAAAAATGATTAAAATAAAAGTTGGAGAAAAAGAATTAACAATTTTATATACATTTTAAAAATATATGATTTATGGTACTAAGGTTTCTCTACTCTTTCTATCTTGTCCTTTATGGCTTGAATTAATGTGTATGAATATTTTCCTCTTGAATAAATGGTTAAAGAGTCAATAATATATAGACTCAAATCCTTTCTCTTATATATACTAGCTGAGTGACCCTGGGCAAGTCATTTAATCTCTTAGTCCCATAGGCAACTCTCTAATATGTAAGTGGGAGAGTTAAATCCCTACTTGTATTGGTAGGACAAGTTTCTGCACCAGGGAATTCAATATACAAAATCCTTGGGGGTGAACCTATGGCACATGTACCAGAGAAGGTAAGCAGAGTCCTTTCTTTTGCTCATACATGCCATAGTTCATCAGAGTTCATTACTAAAAAACCAGAGGGATTTGGGCTAGGCTGCTTCCTTCCACCTCTCCTCTCTACCTGAGGACAGTACTCACTTCACCTGCCCCTCTGCCCAGCAGCCAAATGAGAGAATTTCCTCCCTACCATGTCTGGGGTAAGGTGGCAATGGGGAAAACAGAGGGGGTAGGGAGCAAGACACAGCACTCAATCTCTAAAAGGTTCACCATCACTGTACTAAGTAGTAAAATCACTAGTTTAGTATCTGTCCTTGATATCTTTCAAAGTGATGCTACCATTTCTCTCCTACATAGCAGCTGCTCCCTGCAGTTTTTTTTTACTTCAACTTCCTAATACATTAAATTGTATCGATTAGATATATTAGATATATTTTCCTTAAATTTGTTCAATCAGCAGGCATTTAAAAATATCATCTGAATTCCAGGTTCTAGGATAGGTACTGGAGAACAAAGACTAATGCAAAGCAGCTGCTTTGATGCTTATTACTTGAGTATTCCAGTAGCTTTTGACCATTAAGTGAGTCTAACTACATTATATAATGTATTTCTACATAGTTCCTAGGTTTTAAAATGCATATCTTTACTCTCTATTTGAAAGTGTGGCGTTTCCACTCCCATAGTTTATCCTTTGCTTATGAATGGTGTTTTTTTCTCCTGGGTCCCTGCAAGTTGTTCAGGGACATTACACCACCACCAATGGAGAAGTCCATTACGTTCGATGATACCACAGTGTGTTTGTCTCTGTGTACAATGTTCTCCTGGTTCTGCTCCTCTCGCTCTGCATCACTTCCTGGAGGTTGTTCCAGTCTCCATGGAACTTCTCCACTTTATTATTCCTTTTAGCACAATAGTACTCCATCACCAACAACACCGAGAAAAAGCAACTGCCTGAATACAGAGGTTGAGGGGACATGACAGAGGAGAGACTCTAAATGAACACTCTAATGGAAATACTATCAACAAAGCAATGGGTTCAAATCAAGAAAACATCTAATGCCCAGTGGACTTACGCGTCGGCTATGGGGGGTGGGGGGGGGAGGAAAAGAAAATGATCTATGTCTTTAACGAATAATGCTTGGAAATGATCAAATAAAATATATTTAAAAAAAATAAAATAAAATAACAAAAAAAAAGAAAGTGTGGCAAATTACTTAGCCTCTCTGTATCACAGTCTTATAATCTCCCTTCTATCCTCCCCACTCACAAATTTTTGATACACTGTTATTTCTTATTTTTCCATCATTAGAATGCTAACTCCCTGAAGGAATGTGCTGTCTTTCATAGGCACTTCATATGATGACATTGACATAAAATGTCCTATATTCAATAATGCCCTTACATTTCCAAAATGCTTTTGCATTAGAATTTTTAGACACTTCCAACAAGTATACATTATCTTCTTTGTGTTCCAGATAAAGAAACTGAGGCTTAGAGTCACAGTGATGTGGCTAAATATTGACAACTATTAATGGTAGATTTTGGATTAGAAATGTAACATTCTCACTCAATCTATGACTCCATCATTCCACTGTATCTTAAAGCCTTCCATTTATTGTATTTATGTTTAAAGTACTAATCAGAAAGTACACATTTTATAGTGTACATTTCAATGTGTTAAAAATGTAATTAGACTTGGGATAAATAAGTCATTAAGAAACCACAAATAAAGCAATTAATTATCTGGCATGACCTTTTAATTCTTTTAAATTAAAATAAGCTCATACCCAAACTTTAAGAAAGATGTCAACATACACCATCATTTCACTGTTACCCAAGAGAGATCAGACAGTCTTCATGTGATTACACTAATTAAATTTTCCAACACACAATCTTAAAATGTTTGATTAAAAAGTGGAAATTTCAACAGCAAACATAACTGTTCATGCCCTTCTTCAACTAACAAATACCAAGTACCTACTATTTGAAATGTAGTGGAGAATAATTGCCTGAGATTAGAAACATAAAATGATAAGCAATTACTTAGGAACTCCCTTTCCTTATCATGATTCCTGGCTCTCAATGCACATTACTAAATAGGTCTCTTATTTTAATCTCTGAATTCTATATAGATCATTGTTAAATCTGCAATTCAGGAAATAGAACTATTTGATGTCTCCTTACCTTGTAAAGAACTTTTAGTAAATTTATCTCAATGTTAAGAGATCTAGATTCAGTAGAGGTTGTAAAGCCTGGATATCAGTTTTACAATTTTGATTTTTTTCTCAAAGATCATTTTTGTTATGATAGCATGTTTGAGGAATCTTCTTTAGGCCCATTCTAGCCCCACAAGAAAGGATAGAGAACAAGGGTAGGTAGGGCTAATACTCCACCTAGGCAAAGGCAGAAAACCTGGTAGAGTCAGAACAAAAGTACTGGATTTATATTCAGAGAACTTAGGTTTGAATCTCCACACCTCTGTTCATTGCCTGTGTTAAATTATGGCAAGTTAAATAGGCTTTTTGAGTCTCAATGTTTCCCATTTACTCTTCATCTCAGCTTAACCAATGCTACATGTCACCCCCCTTACCCCCAATACAATATAAACACTTTGAAGGCAGGAAATCTCTTGCTTACTTGCATTTGTAGTATTCAATTCAATAATTCAGTAATTCAATATAGTGTGTAGTGTATAGCAAATACTCAGTAAATAATGTTCTATCCATCATATATCTGCTTTTATAAAGATATAATGCTAGACATATCATTTCCAAGGCCTCTTTCAATTCCACATCCTATGATTCTGCAAGTATCATTTAAGAGATTACAAAGGCTATGTTGAACAATAAAATATAATTCCCACACCCCTAAACTCCCTAATATTATTGCTAGAATAAGAAGCCCATCTAAGACAGCCAAACATTTTAAATGGATTAATGTTTCTAATGTCAACATCATATTAATATTAATATATTATATTACATTAATAGTTATGTAAATGACAATAAAGATAAGTTTATTGAATGTATCATTTGTACATTACCATATTTGTCATATATTAGTATGCAAAAGTCTAAGGATATCAGAGGAAAGATGAATACTTATGATTGGGTTTATCATATACTGTCTTGCTGAGGTCGCTTGCCCCATGTCTATTCCACTGATCCTCCTTTCTGTCTCTTAGCCAGTACCAAATTGTTTTGATGACCTCTGCTTTATAATATAGTTCGAGATCTGGGACTCAAAGGCCACCTTCCATTGTATTTTTTTTTATTATTATTTCCCTGGATATCCTTGATCCTTTGTTCTTCCAAATGAACTTAGTTTTGGTTTTTTCTAATTCAGTAAAGAAGTTTTTTTGGTAGTTCAATGGGTATGGCATTAAATAAGTAAATTAATTTTGGTAGGATTGTCATTTTTATTATATTGGTTCTTCCAACCATGATCAGTTAATGTTTTTACAATTGCTCAAGTCTAGTTTTAGTTGTGTGGAGAGTGTTTTGTAGTTGTGTTCATATAGTTCCTGTGTTTGTCTTGGGAGATAGATTCCTAAGTATTTTATTTTGTCTAAGGTGATTTTTAATGGAATTTCCCTTTCTAGTTCTTGATGCTGAGCTGTGTTGGAAATATATAGAAATGCTGATGATTTATGCAGGTTTATTTCTATCCTGCAACTTTGCTAAAGTTGTTGATTATTTCAATTAGCATTTTGGTTGAATCTCTAGGATTCTTTAAGTAGACCATCATATCATCCACAAAGAGTGATAACTTGGTTTCCTCCTTGCCTATTTGAATTCTTTCAATTGCTTTTTCTTCTCTAATTGCTACTGCTAGTGTTTCTAGTACAATGTCAAATAATAGAGATGACAATGGGCATCCTTGTTTCACTCCTGACCTTATTGGGAATGCATCTAGTTTATCCTCATTGCAGATGATATTAGCTGATGGTTTTAGATATATACTGTTTAATAATTTTAGGAATGACCTTTCTATTCCTATGCTTTCTAGTGATTTTAGTAGGAATGGATATTGTATTTTATCAAAAGCTTTTCCTGCATCTATTGAAATAATCATGTGATTTTTGTTGGTTTGCTTGTTGATGTGGTCAATTATGTAGATGGTTTTCCTAATATTAAACCAGCCCTGCATCCCTGGTATTAATCCTACTTGATCACGGTGAATGACCCTTCTGATTACTTGCTGGAGTCTTTCTGCTAGTATTCTATTTAAGATTTTTGCATCTATATTCATTAGGGAGATTGGTCTATAATTTTCTTTCTCTGTTTTTAACCTGCCTGGCTTTGGAATCAGTACCATGTTTGTGTCATAAAAGAATTTGGTAAAACTCCCTTTTTGCTTATTATGTCAAATAGTTTGTATTGTATTGGGATTAGCTGTTCCTTGAATGTTTGATAGAATTCACTTGTGAATCCATCAGGACCTGGGGATTTTTTTGTAGGGGGTTCTCTGATGGCCTGTTGGATTTCATTTTCTGATATGGGATTATTTAAGAATACTATTTCTTCTCCTGTTAGTCTACTCAGTTTATATTTTTGTAAATATTCATCCATATCACCTAGATTGGTATATTTATTGCCATATAATTGGGCAAAGTAGTTTTTAATTATTGCCTTAATTTCCTCTTCATTGGAGGTGATGTCCCCCTTTTCATCTTTGATGCTGTTAATTTGCTTTTCTTCTTTCCTTTTTTAATTAGATTGACTAGTACTTTGACTATTTTGTTTGTTTTCTCAAAGTACCAGCTTCTAGTCTTGTTTATTAGTTTAATAGTTCTATCACTTTTGATTTTGTTAATTTCTCCTTTAGTTTTCAGGATCTCTAGTTTGGTTATATTCTTGGGGTTTTTAATTTGTTTGCTTTCAAGTTTTTTTAATTACATTTCCAATTCATTGATCTCTGCACTCCCTAGTTTGTTAATACATGCACTCAGGGATATGAATTTTCCCCTGAGTACTGCTTTGGGTGCATCCCATAAGGTTTGAAAGAATGTCTCAACATTGTCATTTTCCTCGATTAAATTATTAATTGTTTCTATGATTTGTTCTCTAACTGATTTTGGAGTATCATATTATTTAATTTCCTATTAATTTTTTATTTGGCTCTCCATGTACCCTTACTTATCATTATTTTTATTGACTTATGATCTGAAAAGGCTGCATTTATTATTTCCGCTTTTCTGCATTTGTATGCAATGTTTCTGTGACCTAGTGTATGGACAATCTTTGTGAATGTGCCATGTGGTGCTTAGAAGAAGGTGTATTCCTTTTTGTCCCTATTTGTTTTTCTCCATATGTCTATTAACTCTAATTTTCTAAGATTTTATTCACTTCTTTTACTTCTTTCTTATTTATTTTTTGGTTTGACTTATCTAAATTTGATAGTGGTTGGTTCAGATCTCCCACTAATGTGGTTTTACTGTCTATTTCCTCTTTCAATTATCCTAGTTTTTCCATTAGAAATTTGGGTGCTATACTACTTGGTGCTTACATGTTGATTAGTGATATTTTCTCATTATCTATAGTTCCTTTTAACAAAATGTAATTACCTTCCCTATTCCTTTTAATCATGTTTATTTTTGCTTTTTCTTTGTCAGATATCATGACTGAAACTCCTGCCTTCTTTATATCAGTTGAGGCCCAGGAGGTCTTACTCCATCCTTTAATTCTGACCTTGTGAGTGTCAACCCACCTCATGTGTGTTTCTTGAAGACAACATATGGTAGGGTTTTGGATTCTAATCCATTCTTCTATTAATCTACATTTTATAGGTGAGTTTATCCCATTCATGTTCAAAGTTATGATTGTCACTTGTGGACTCCCTGGCATTTTGATATCCTCCCCTAATTCTGACCTTTCTTCTTTAGCTATAACCTTTTAATCCAGTGATTTACTTTAAATCAGTCCCCCTAGTCCCCTCCCTTGATATGTATTCCTTTCTAGCCCCTCCCTTTTTGTTCCCTTCCCTCCCTTTTTGTGTTCCCTTCCCCCATACCCCCTTGGTTTTCCCTTCTCCCTTACCCTGTTGGATAAGATAAAATTCAAGATCCCAATGGATTTGGATGCTCTTCCCTCTCAGAGTTGATTTCACTGAGAGTAAGGTATAAGTAAAAACACTCTTCCTCTCCTTCTTATAGGAGAATTCTTCCCCTCCCCTTCCCATGTGTATCTTTGTGTTAGAAAGAATATTCAATAAGCTTAATATATTTCTTGGAGAATAACATATGTAAATAGAAAAACATACAAATGATGCATTTCTTTGGAATGACTCAGGTATGTGAAATAGCCACACTGGGTCATAAGCTATCTAAACCAGATCAGCATCAATGCCAGTATTCTCAATTTGAATTCAATCCATAAAATTGGAAAAAAATTAACTATTTCCATATTTGAAAAAATAATTTTGAAAAAAATAGTTATTTCCATATTTGAAATTTAGGACAAAAACATTGCCCCCAGTGTAAGATTTTAGAATTTTTTATGAATATAAACAGTTAGATATCAAGTATTTCTCAAGTAGGTACTTACTGGTAGGGAGAACTTTTTACCATGTTGCCTCTGGAGAATTTAGCTTGTTCATTGAACGATAAGGATGGTAAGAAAAATGTATCAATGAAATGTCTTGGAAATCCAATATAAAAAAGAAAAAAATCAATTTCATTTTCAATAATATTTTTCAAACAATATTATCCACAACCTCACTGATGCATACATATATATATATATATATATATATATATATATATATATATATATATATATATATATATATACTAGAAAACAATGTGATTTTGTAGGATTTCTTTTCGGAAGCTATAAAAGATTCACTTTTTAAATATGATCAACATAGAAAGCCTGAATGAGTACATGACTTCCTATAGTGTCACAAAAATATTACATAGATCTCATTTTGAGTCATTTTTTGAATGTTTTATTGAATCCCAGCATCTCAATTTTGGTAGGGATATGAGAGATCCAGAAAATACCTAAACAGTAATCCCCTTTAGTTTCTTCCTGAAAAGTAATCAATGAAATGCTACTTGAAGGCCCATAGTGTTTGAAAGTCCACTATCTCCCAATGAAGCCTGTTTTATTTGTGTATATGTAATAATTGTTACAAAGTTTCTCTTGAATCAAAAGCAGTTCTACTTTCCTCTCTCCCTCCTCTCTCTCCCTCACTCCCTTTCTCTCTTTTTCTCTGTCTCTGTCTCTCTCTCACTTCTAATTATTGCTTAGAGTTCTACTCTGAGGATTAAGAAGAATAAAATGACACTCTTTTCACTTTCACATCTGTACTCACTATTCATTCTACTGGTCTTTCAAAAATGTGGTATGTAGTTGGGTACACAGAATTCTAGATATAGCAATGCCACAGCAGAATGCAGTAAGACTCTCAATACCCTTGTTATGGATACTGTCTTGAAATAATTTTGTCTTCTGAATACAAATTTGCCTTGGAAATGATGTTGGTTGCAAGATGAAGAATTTTTTTGATCACTGTAACTCTTAAAATTATTCATTATGTCAAAAAGAACATGAAATTTGCATTTGTGAGGGATATCCTCATTTCGCAAATCACAGAATGTTTAAATAAATCCATGGTTACATGAATGACTGAATAAGTGAATGAAATACTTACTAAATATTTACTATGCACAAATCACTGGGGATGAAAGGAGAAAATTAAAAGACCCTGCTCTCGAGGACTTCACATATTAATATATATATATATATATATATGTTTATATATGTATATATACATATATATATATATAAAGTAGAAATGTCTCAAAGTCATGAGATTGCATAGTTAAAAGAGATAATAGTACTTCTTTAAGGGTATTTGAACTTAGAAAATCTTATCAGTTTCTAAGATTGAAACTTTTGACAGTATCAAACATTCTTTCCTTGATTTTTAGTAGCTGTGGCTTTAATACCTTTAGTAGGACTCATCAAAGTGTATCTCCATAAAGGTTGTTTCTGAAGACAAATGGGTGAGGACACTTGTATGAAAGTATTGCTATATCCAAGGTTCTTGATTTCCGTCTACCTCCCAGTTAAAGATGGTCAATGTGGTGATAATTTGACTCTCCTGACAATTATGTCTCTTGTTCCTTCCTCATGATGACTTATTACTTCAGTTAGGTTAGCTTGACTGCCTTAAGTGGGCAGCTGGTTGGCAGTTGGAAAGAATGGATTCAGTCATTTCTTTAAAAATGTTTTCTTTAAATTATGCCCATGGGGGCAGCTGGGTAGCTCAGTCGATTGAGAGCCAGGCCTAGATACGGGAGATCCTAAGTTCAAATCTGGCCTCAGACACTTCCCAGCTGTGAGACCCTGGGCAAGTCACTTGACCTCCACTACCTAGCCCTTACCAATCTTCTGCCTTGGAACCAATACACAGTATTGACTCCAAGATGGAAGGTAAGGGTTTTAAAAAACATATGCTCAAAGAGTTTTAAAAGAATGCATATCGGGGATTTCTTGTCAAGATGGTGGCTTAGAAGCAGCAAAAGTTTAGACCTCTGAAAACCATTCCTTACTGATCACAAACTGAATGCTCCTAGGAGACTGAAATTCAAACTTAACAACAGGACAGAGGCGGGGAACCCTCCTTCTGGACTCAATTCAGAAGGTACCCCCCCCCAAATCTGGAATCCTAGAACACTCGGGTCTAAGGGGAAGGCAGAAGGAAGGTCCCAGGACCCCTC
The DNA here is from genome assembly GCF_027887165.1 of Monodelphis domestica. NCBI lineage: Eukaryota > Metazoa > Chordata > Mammalia > Didelphimorphia > Didelphidae > Monodelphis > Monodelphis domestica. Next base: position 218,871,865 of record NC_077232.1, read on the forward strand.
CCCCAAAACCCAGAGTGGTGAGCCCCCAGCAGCAGCAGGAACCTCTGGGCCTGCAAAGATACTGTTCTGAAGGGTGCACCTAGAAAGCAACCTGGGTCAGGCTTGGGGCATCCAACACAGATGGCAGGAGACCAGCCTGAGAGAGATGGGGGAGCCTGTAGCTCCATGACTGGGTCCTTCCATCGGAGTCTCATGGGAGGTTTTTGCCTTGGAGCATACCCAGACCAACCCAGCTGAACATAATCCAATCAGGAGCCCTCAGAGCTCAAGGAGGCCAGGACCCCTCTCCCCATAGTGTGCAGGGCCTCCCAAAAGGACAGAAACCTCGCGACAGGCAAAGGCACTGGGATACCTTGTGGACAGTGTTGTTCCAGGCTCAGAGCATGGAAGTAAGGCAGCAGAGAAGCAGCTGGAGAGAACTGAGAACAGTAGCACCAGAAACACTGGCAGGCAGGGGAGGGCAGACCCTGGGCTTCCCTGGGAAGAAATCCCAGCTGTGGAGGAAGGACAATTTGCCTGGGGCTAAAGCTTAGATCACTAGACTCATACACTGAGAGCAAGCCCTCCTAACTCAGATTTCTGACTGGAAATGGGAGGAAAAACCATAGAGATGGCAAACAGTGCACAGAAGCAATAGCCTCCAAACACTAAGAAAAGCAAGAAGAAGGGGGTGACTTTGGACACATTTTATGGAGTGAAAATACATAATACAAAGGAAATAGAAGAGGAAACACAAAGAAATGCTCCAAAACCTTCCAAAAGAAATGAAAGTTCTCCACAAGCACTTCAAGAATTTAAATTGAAAATTATAAAAAGATGGAAGCCTTCTGGCAGGAAAAATGGGAAATAATGCAAAAGGAACTCAGCAATCTTAGGGACCAAAATATGCAAATGTGGAAACTGCTCAAAGCCTCAAAAAACAGGTCAGACCAAACTGAAAAGGAAAACCTGTCTTTAAAGATCAGAATCAGGCAAATGGAAGACAATGGTCTTGCAAAGGAGCAAGAATTAATAAAGCAAAATCAAAAGACTAAGGAATTAGAAGATAACATAAAATATCTCACTGACAAGGTGAAAGACCTGGAAAACAGAGGAAGGAGAGACAATCTGAGAACCATTGGTCTACCAGTAAAGCCAGAAATAAACAGTAATCTTGATAATATAATGCATGATATCATCAAAGAAAGCTGCCCAGAGATTCTAGAACAAGGGGACAAAATATGTATTTAAAGAGTTCACAGAACACCCTCTACACTAACACCCCAAAAGACAACTCCCAGGAATGTAATTGCCAAATTCCAAAGCTTCCAAGCAAAAGAAAAAATCTTACAAGAAGCCAGAAAAGACAATTTACAAATAAAGGAACACCAATCAGGGTCACAGAGGACCTAGCAATTTGCAGTCTGAATGACCATAAGGCATGGAACATGGTATTCAGAAAAGCAAGAGAGCTGGGTCTTCAACCAAGAATCAGCTATCCATCAAAACTGACAATATATTTCCAGGGGAAAGTATGAGAATTCAACCAAATAGAAGACTTCCAAGTATTTGTAAAGAAAAGACCAGAGCTCTGTGGAAAGTTTGACATCCAAATACAAAAATTAAGAGAAACTTGAAAAGGTATATATGAAGGAAAGGGAAAAGGAGAAAAATGTTATCTTTTTCTTTTATTCAAACCCTCTTCTATAAGGACTACATTTATATACACACACACATATATATATATATATATATTAATATGTGGGGAAAATGTAATGAGTGACTCTCAAAAATTGTATGCATCATTAGAGTAGCAAGAAGAATCATGCATAGGGAAAGTTTGGGGCATCAAGATGATATGGAGAAAGGTGGGAGATAGAAAGAAAAAGGTAGGGGGGAATACTAAACTAAATAGAATTATCTTTCTCACACAAAGATACAAATGAGAAGGGGAGGGGAAGAATTCTCCTATAAGGAGGAGTGGAAGAGAGTTTTTACTTAAACCTTACTATTAGTGAAATAAACTCTGAGAGGCAAGAGCATCTAGATCCATTGTGATCTTGAATTCTATCTTATCCAACAGGGTAAGGGAGAAGGGAAAACCAAGGGGGTATGGGGGGAGGGAACACAAAAATGGAGGGAAGGAGGGGGGAAGGGAACAAAAAGGGAGGGGCTAGAAAGGGATATATATTAAGGGAAGGGACTGGGGGACTGATTTAAAGTAAATCACTGGATTAAAAGGTTATAGCTAAAGAAGAAAGGTCAGAATTAGGGGAGGATATCAAAATGCCAGGGAGTCCACAAGTGATAAACATAAGTTTGAACGTGAATGGGATGAACTCACCCATAAAACATAGATGAATAGCAGAATGGATTAGAATCCAAAACCTGAAACAGTTAAAATTTAGGGAAATTGAGGCAGGTAGAAATTAGTTTCTCTCTGCAAGGAGTATTATATTTTTAGAGGTTTATTGAAGATTAAAAAGTAAAGAAAATACAAGTAATAAGGGCAAGTGCTAGGTGAGCCAAGAGGCTCAATTCAATTTCACTCACATCTTGAGGGATATCTGCTTGCCAGCAGAGACAGGAAGAGAAGAGCCCCCTCCTATGCTGGAGACCCATTATATCATAATTTTCTCTTGGCCCAGGTGAGAATTCAGTGAGATTGCAAAGCATTCTGGAGAAGTGGAGCAAGGAATTCTGGGGATTTAAGTCCTGGATTCAAGTCTCCATTTTTACAAACCCTACTATATGTTGTCTTCAAGAAACACACATGAGGTGGGTAGATACTCACAAGGTCAGAATTAAAAAAATGGAGTAAGACCTTTTGGACCTCAACTGATAGAAAGAAGGCAGGAGTTGCAATCATGACATCTGACAAAGAAAAAGCAAAAATAGACCTGATTAAAAAGGATAGGGAAGGTGAATGTATTTTTTTAAAAGAGACTATAGACATTGAGGAAATATCGCTGATCAACATGTATGCACCAAATGGTATAGAACCCAAATTTCTAATGGAGAAACTAGGATAATTGAAAGAGGAAATAGACAGTAAAACAACATTAGTGGGAGATCTGAACCAACCACTTTCAAATTTAGATAAATCAAATTAAAAAATAAATAAAAAAGAGGTAAAAGAAGTGAATGAAATCTTAGAAAAATTAGTTAATAGACACATGGAGAAAAATAAGGGACAAAAAGGAATACACCTTCTTCTAAGCACCATATGGCACATTCACAAAGATTGACCATACAATAGGTCACAGAAACATGGCATACAAATGCAGAAAAGCAGAAATAATATATGCAGCCTTTTCAGATCATAAGGCAATAAAAATAATGATAAGTAAAGGTACATGGAGAGCCAAATAAAAAATTGATTGGAAATTAAATAATATGATACTCCAAAATCAGTTAGAGAACAAATCATAGAAACAATTAATAATTTCATCAAGGAAAATGATAATGGTGAGAAGTCCTTTCAAACCCTATGGGATGCACCCAAAGCAGTACTCAGAGAAAAATTCATATCCCTGAGTACATATATTAAAAATTAGGAGTGCAGAGATCAATGAATTGGAAATGCAATTAAAAAAACTTGAAAGCTAACAAATTAAAAACCCCAGAAGAAAACCAAACTAGAGATCCTCAAACTAAAGGAGAAATTAACAAAATCAAAAGTGATAGAACTATTGAACTAATAAATAAGACTAGAAGCTGGTACTTTGAGAAAATAGACAAAGTTCTGGTCAATCTAATTAAAAAAAAAAAGAAGAAAAGCAAATTAATAGCATCAAAGATGAAAAGGGAGAACTCACCTCCAACGAAGAAGAAATTAAGGCAATCATTAAAAACTACTTTGCCCAATTAAATGGCAATAAATATACCAACCTAGGTGATATGGATGAATATTTACAAAAATATAAATAACCTAGACTAATAGAAGAAGAACTAGAATTCTTAAATAATCCCATGTCAGAAAAATATACCATATCAGGCCATCAAAGAACTCCCTAAGAAAAAATCCCTAGGGCCTGATGTATTCACAAGTGAATTCTATCAAACATTCAATGAGCAGCTAATCCCAATACTATACAAACTATTTGACATAATAAGTAAATAGGGAATTCTACCAAATTCTTTTTATGACACAAACATGGTACTGATTCCAAAGCCAAGCAGGTCAAAAACGGAGAAAGGAAACTATAGTCCAATCTCCCTAATGTATATAGATGCAAAAATCCTAAATAGGATACTAGCAAAAAGACTCCAGCAAGTGATCAGGAAGGTTATTCACCATGATCAAGTAGGATTCATACCAGGAATACCTAGCTGGTTCAATATTAGGAAAATCGTCCATGTAATTGACCATATCAATAAGCAAACCAACAAAAATCACATGATAATTTCAATAGACACAGAAAAAGCCTTTGATAAAATACAACACCCACTCCTATTAAAAACCCTAGAAAGTATAGGAATAGAAGGGTCTTTCCTAAAAATAATAAACAGTATATATCTAAAACCATCAGCAAATATCATCTGCATTGGGGATAAATTAGGTGCATTCCCAATAAGGTCAGGAGTGAAACAAGGATGCCCATTATCACCTCTGTTATTTAACATTGTACTAGAAACACTAGCAGTAGCAATTAGCGAAGAAAGAGCAATTGAAGGCATTCAAATGGGCAAGGAGGAAACCAAGTTATCACTCTTTGCAGATGATATGATGGTCTACTTAAAGAATTCCAGAGAATCAACAAAAAACTAATAGAATAATCCACAACTTTAGCAAAGTTGCTGGATACAAAATAAACCCACATAAATCATTAGCATTCCTGTACATTGTAAAGATTAAAATTTAGGAATATGAGGAGACTGAGGCAGGTAAAAATTAGTTTCTCTCTGCAAGGAGTATTATATTTTTTAGAGGTTTATTAAAGGTTAAAGATTAAAGAAAATACAGAATAAGAAAAAAACATATGCCTAGGCCAGAGGCCTAGGCCAGATAACCTCACATCATGGAAGAGATGCATCTGCTCCAAAATGGAAGTCCAAAAGAAGACCCAAAAACCTTTGCCACCAGCTTAAATCCTTCCTCAATCTAGGCCCACCTCAGAATTCCCGTGTGATTACAAAGCATTTTGGGGAAGTGGAGCAAAGGCTTGTGGGGATTGTAGTCCTGTATTCGAGTCTATTTTTTACAATCACCCATTTGATCATTGTTGGGGAGCAAAGTTTCCCCAAAAAGGATCATGAGAACATAATCAACTTAAACATTAAAATAATTTGAGGATAAGAGAAAGAAAAAAAGTTAAACCAATAATTGCTGAAATGCATTGACAAAAAGCCAGTTAGGGGGCATCTCATCAGCAAGAATTAGAAAGAGAAATCCTATTCACTATCACCTTAGACAAAATAAAATACTTGACTTAGGAATCTATCTCCCAAGACAAATACAGGAACTATATGAACCCAACTACAACTAAAACTAGATTTGAGCAATTGGAAAAATATTAACTGCTCATGGGTAGGACGAGCCAATATAATAAAAATGAACATCCTACCCAAACTGAACTATCTATTTAGTGCCATGCCATTGAACTTCCAAATTTTTTTTTTACTGAAATAGAAAAAAAAAACATAACAAAGTTCATTTGGAAGGGCAAAAGATCAAGGATATATAGGGAAGTAATGAAAAAAATACAAAGGAAGGGGGCCTTTCAGTCCCAGATCTCAAACTATACTATAAAGCAGTGTTCATCAAAACAATTTGGTACTGGCTAAGAGACAGAAAGGAGGATCAGTGGAATAGACTTGGCATAAATGACCTCAGCAAGACAGTCTATGACAAACCCAACAACTCCAGCTTTTGGGACAAAAATCCACTTTTTGTGGATTTTTGACAAAACCTGCCGGGAAAACTGGAAGACAGTGTGGGCTTGACTAGGTCTGGATCAACACCTCACACCCTACACCAAGAGAAACTTAGAATGGGTGAATGACTTGAACATAAAGAAGGAAACTATAAGTAAATTAGGTGAACACAGACTAGTATACATGTCAGACCTTTGAGAAGGGAAAGTCTTTAAAACCAAGCAAGATTTAGAAAGAGTCAGAAAATATAAAATCAATAATTTTGATTACATCAAACTAAAAAGTTTTTGTACAAACAAAACCATTGTAAGTAAAATCAGAAGGGAAGCAACAAATTGGGAAAGAATCTTCATAACAAAAACCTCTGACAAAGGTTTAATTACTCAAATGTATAAAGAGCTAAAGCAATCGTACAAAAAATCAAGCCATTCTCCAATTGATAAATGGGCCAGGGACATGAATAGGCAGTTTTCAGATAAAGAAATCAAAACTATTAATAGGCACATAAAAGTGTTCTAAATCTCTTATAATCAGAGTGATGCAAATCAAAACAACTCTGAGGTATCACCTCACACCTAGGAGATTGGCTAATATGACAGCTATTGAATGTAATGAATGCTGGATTGGTTGTGGCAAAGTAGGGACATTAATTCACTGCTGGTGAGGTTGTGAATTGATCCAGCCATTCTGGAGGGCAATTTGGAACTATGCCCAAAGGATGATAAAAGACTGTCTGCCCTTTGCTCCAGCCATAGCACTGCTGGGTTTGTACCCCAAAGAGATAATAAGGAAAAAGACTTGTACAAGAATATTCATAGGTGCACTCTTTGTGGTGGCAAAAAAATTGGAAAATGAGGGGATTCTCTTCAATTGGGGAATGGCTGTACAAATTGTGGTATATGTTGGTGATGGAATATTATTGTGCTAAAGGAATAATAAAGTGGAGTTATTCCATGGAGATTGGAATAACCTCCAGGAAGTGATGCAGAGCGAAAGGAGCAGAACCTGGAAAATATTGTACACAGAGACTGATATACTGTGGTACAATTGAACTTAATGGTCTTCTCCATTAGTGTCAATGCAATGTCCCTGAACAATCTGCAGGAATCTAGGAGAAAAAATACTATCCACAAGCAGAGGACAAACTGTGGGAGTAAAAACACTGAGAAAAGGCAACTGCTTGACTACAGGGGTTGAGGGGATGTGATTGAGGAGAGACTAAATGAACACCCTAATGCAAATACCAACAACATGGAAATGGGTTCAGATCAAGGACACATGTGATACCCAGTGGAATCGCACGTCGGCTATGGGAAGGATGGCGGGGGGGGGGGGGAAGAAAAGAAAATGATTTTTGTTTCCAATGAATAATGTTTGAAAATGACCAAATAAAATAATGTTTAAAAATAAAAAAAGACTGCATATCATTTGATCCACCAATACCACTACTAGGTTAGTACCCTAAAGAGATAATAATTAAAAATGTTTGTAAAAATATTCATAGCTACTCTCTTTGTGGTAGCAAAAATTTGGAAAATGTGGGGGTGTACCTTGATTGGCAAATGGTTGAACAAATTGTATTATATCATGATGATGGAAAAGTATTATGCTATAAAGAATAATGAAATGGAGAATTTTTATATAAACTGGAAGAACCTCCTGGAACTGATGCAGAGTGAAATGAGCAGAATCAAGAGAACATTGTACATAGAAAGTTAAACATGGTGGAACAATCCATTGTAATGGATTTTGCTACCACAAGACAATCCCATGGGGTTTAGAATGAAAACTATCTACATCCAGAGAAAGAACTGTGGGAGTAGAAATACAGAAGAAAAACTTATAACATCATTTGTTTATTTTGGCATATGGTTTGAGTTTTGGTTTTAAAAGCTTGCTTTATTGTAAAAATGTATAATATGGAAATATGTACAAGTGATAACATTTGTATAACCCAAGTGGAAGGACTTATTGGCTCCAGGAGAGGGGAGGGAAGAGGGGAAGGATAAATGAATCATGTAAAAATGGAAATGTATTTTTTAAATCAATTAATTAATTTTTTTAAAAGTTTCTTCCTTAGCCTAATGGCTATAATTTCTGAAAACTGTAAGGAGGACCAGTTCTCTGGTGAAAGGAGAGAGGGCATTGCCAATCTCAAGGCTTGCACCCCACCATAATACTAGTGGTAATGAAGAAGAAATAATCTTCCATGATTTATTTTATTTTATTTTTTTACTAAAAAATAAAAACCTTTATCGTCTGTCTTAGAATCAATAGTATGTGTTGGTTCCAAGATAGAAGAGTGGTAGAAGTAGGCAATGGGCATTATGTGACTTGCCAAGGGTAATATATTTAGGAACTATCAAAGGTAAGACTTGAACCCAGGACTTACCATATCTAGTCCTGGCTCTTAATCAACTGAGTCATCTGGCCATCCCTGTCATCTACTGGGGTCTAAGCTGTAAGAAATTCTGATGTTCATGTTTAAAGATCATGTACTATATCTCTCAAAGTCTGAGGAAAGATTAGACTCATGTTGGGGGTGGTGGTTTGGCTTACCTGGCAAATATTATCTCTTTTCTTTTCTTGAGCATTTTTACTGACTCATCCAGATCAGCTCTCTTGATTTATTTGTATTTGGGAGAATTACTGGCCCCTTCTCTGCAGGAACTGCTTCCCCAGATCCTAGCTTTGGGAACTGGGTTCAAATCCTGGCTGGGGGGCAGGTTTCTATATGCAATGCTGCCACTGTCTGTCTAAAGAATCTCTAGTAGGAAAATATTATTTGCTATGGATTAAAGTTTGATAGAAGAAGTTCTCTTTATGTACTGCATTCACTGAATTGTCATGTTGTCAAGTCCTGAATCAAATAACCCAAATAATGTATCTTTAAAGCATTCTCATCATGGAACCCAAGGTACTTATACATTTAAAAATGTTTCTTGTATTTGCCCTGCTACACAGTTGTTGTAGTCACTTTCAATACAATTTTAATTCTCTTAAAGACACCATGATAAGAGGTTTTTAAAACAATCAGCAAAATCTCATTGCCCTAGCTAATGATTTTATTGATTCCCATGCTTTATGCACTTGATGTTTCTTATTGTGCAGTAAAAATGCACCAATGCCTTAACCATACCCTTAACTTTCCATTGGGAAATGAGTTAAATCTTTAACAGTTTAATAACACAGATGTCAATGTTAATAATCTGCATGGTATGGTAGAAGGAGTTCCATATTTGGAAATGGATGACTTGGATTAACAAACTACTTCTAGTACCTTGTGATTTTGAACAAACCATTTAGCTTCTATGGGTCCTGTTTTCCTCATCTGTAAATTGTTGGACTAGGTGACCTTTGGTTTTTCTATTTCTAAATATATGCTATCATGATTTGCTGCTTTTTCAGACTTAGGGAACTTTTAGTATGAGAATCTCCTCCATCAATGTAGATCAGAACTCATCTTTGGCATAGAAGATAAGTCCTATAGGCTGTCTAAACTATCTAGCATTTGTAATCCACGTAGGAACACATTTAGTGAGGGTACTAAGCTACTCAGTATTCTATTCTTCCATTACAGCCTTTGAAAATAGTAGATAATTCTTATAAAATTTCAAGGAACCAAATGGTATCATGAATAATGACATTTGTATTCAATTATTACAAAAGGAAATAATAAAAATAACTGACATTTACTTAGTGTTTGTGAATTGCAATTCCCTTTGATGCTCATAAAACCCAATGAGATAGGTAGTACATTTATTATTTTCTATATTTATAGTGGAATCACTTGAGACCTAAAGGGGAAATTGATTTGTAAATTTAATTGATTTGCTGATTTGTTATAGGGTCAGTATTTAAACCTAGACCTTCTGACTTGGGATTAAATGTTCTTTCTCCCATACTACAGTTACCTAAAAACATTGCATTTATTTTCTACATCTTTAATTGATCTAAAACAAATCAAACAAAAAAACCCAACAAATCTTATTTGGTTTAAAAATCAATTTGCATTATATATAATGGAAAAAGCACAAACTAAAATACTCTAAATCAACCCTCAGAGTGTTTTCATTATATTCCCTAACTTGTGGGTACCTATATATAGGAAAGATTTAAATATACACATCCAAGCCCAATCTTGTTTACAAGCCCCAATCTGAGATTGCCAGATGTTTTTTTTTTCTGTCCTACTGAAACATCAGATCCAAAATGCTTACATCTGAACTCAAATTACCCCCATCTATACCTTAACCTCTTTATAGTTTCCTAATTTCTTTTGAAGGTTCCAAAGATAATTAATTTAGAGGCCACATATTTTTAGGAAAAGTTCAGTATGTTATTTTACTCATCTACTTCAGGCTTTAGGTATGTAAATGATGAATGGTCAAATGCACCCTATGTAAATATTGACAATGATTTGTTAATTGAACACCAATTTCTATTCTTCAAAGTGTATCTGGATATTTCCATAGACTGAAAACTGTCTAAAAGCAGGGATAGTTTTGTTTTTGTCCTGTGTGCAGTGCCTCAGAATTTTTAGAAGAGAAGGATGGCTTTGGAACTGTGATTTCATATTGGAGGGAATTTTCAGTGTGGAAACTTTCCATTGATGTAGGTCAGCAACTTTTCTTTAACTTACAATCTTAGAGATTTACTGAGGACACTGAGGGTTTAAGTGATGTGCCTGTGTTTAGACAACTTAGATATGTCAAATGACAAGACTCTAGAAGAGGTCTTCCTGACTTAATGTTCAATTTGCTATCTATTATGGCACACCAACTATGATCTTGTACCTAATAAGGGCTTAACACAAGTTTATTGAAGACTTACATTTTCTTCATAAGGTTTGCTGGAAATTATTTTTGTCTTTGGATCATTAATAGATATTTAGAGTTACTAACCACATTTCTAAAAAGTATAAAATATTCCACAGACCAGCAAACAAGTGCTAAATTTATTTTCCATGATCTACCTTGCCTCCTAGGTACAAGTCTATTAAGAATTCAAAAGGAATGATTCCAGCAGCCATAAAATCTGCTCTGATCTTGAATGTCTCTGTCCAAGGGAACAATAACTATAATCATTTGTTGTTGGCCCTATTTTCCCCCATCCCATAGAATCCAAAAGGAAAGCAAAAGTGGAGTTGCCTTTAATAGACACTTTCTCCACCATCTAAGCATAATCATGAAGCTCTTTTTCCACAACTTGAAATCTAGTTTCCTAGAGCATTGAAGCACTCAGTGATTTTTTTCAGGGTTCCACAATAATGCCACTATGTATGAGATGTAGAACTTGAACCTCAATCTTCTGTGCTCTGAGGATGGTTCTCTATCTATAATGCTAGTTATGTAATATGATCATCACCCTGTTTTAATGATGGAACCCTGCCTTTGAACTCAATGTGATGTTGACTTGGTGGTAGTAATTCTATGCCCACCCTCAATTCTCTGATGATTTTTTCCCTTGGTTTGTTGGGGTTTTTTTTTAACCACAGGGACAGGATTCTTTTTAAAAAGTTCTCCATAGGTTACAAAGCATATTTTCCTCCACTTCCATTTAAACATTTGTGTTCTGCTATAACTCAAAGATATTAATTATATACTCATAAGGAGTGGGTTTAAAATAACAAACTCAAATTTACAGTTATTATTCATTCATCATCACTATACTAACAGCTGCATCTATTTCATGAGCATTTCAAAAATCATATGTGGATATAGCTGTGTGAATTTTGTTTCTGAACTCTTTTTAGAAATAAAATTTAAGAGAAAGTACCACCTTAGAATGACTTGTTTGGAGTCATAACTGAGGGATAGATTATGGGTATTTGACCCAGATTGTTAAAGACAGTCCTCTACATCAACCAAACTGCCTGTTAAATTGTTTTTTTTTTTCCCACCAGGTAAAAGATTTTTTTTTAAATTATGGCTCTTCATGATTCTGAGACCCACCTGGTTCCCCTGTTCTTTCTCTCCTTTTTCTCCCCAGCAGATGTTTCCCACCGATGTTTTCTGCTCTTGTAAGACTTCTCTGACTTAAATGTGATGACAGTTCACCATTCAAGTTATATGGTCTAGGGTCAGTGGAAAAAAACAATGAACTCAGATTCAGAAGACTTTGGTTATGTATCTACTTGATGTATAGCCTTTTGTGTAAGTCACTTCAACTCTCTGACCTCAGTTTTTACTAGATTGGAAAGAGGGAACAACCATTCATTAAGCATATACTATGTACTAGGCAACATATTAAGAATTTTTAAAATAATATATCATTTGATTCTCACAGCAGCTCTGGTTGTTATGATCCCAATTTTACTATAAAGGAAATTAAGGCAGACAGAGGCTAAATGATTTAGCCAGTGTCATAGAGCTAGCAAATATCTAAGGAGAAATTTGAAGTAAGGACTTCAGGTCCAGATAACTTCCAGTTAGGTTTCTCTAAGATGAGCTCTAACGGCTCTTATAGCAATAACATTTTGAGATGTGTAAAGTGCTTTATGGATGAGAAAGTAATTTCCTTAGAAACCCTTGAGACAATGTAATATGATTTCCCTTTCACATTGCCTCCTTGACGTGAAATTGACTCTTGGGTTTCTTGCATGGTGAGATAAATGCATATCTGCTTCCCTGAGTCTTTATGTATCACAGTTTATTATATATTTCTCAAGCATCAAATATGTACCAAGCCACTCAATACAGAGTAGATGATTATTTTTGGCTATATTTATAATGTTTTCACAATAGGTTCTCCATTAAACCTGTGGTGATTTTATTAGGATTTAGGGAAAATAGAGCATTGTCTGGAAACTTTGGATTTTTTAAATTTAAATTTTAAAAACTTTTCTTTATAATACTTCAGAAGCAACACATCTTCACTATCGCTATGGGAATTGTTCAGAGTTTTATTACGTCTTGCTGCTTGCAATAGCCAGGACCAAGAGAGACTTCCCTAAGTATTCTGATCAAGTAAAGACTTTTTGTTGACATTTTAAGGAACTTTATGATTATTGAGCTTTCACAAAAACAGAAAAATGTGTTTCCTCTTATGGTATTCTCAATGTCTACATTTACTCATGTATTAATTGCTCAGATTGGTACACAATTTTAGAGCTTGTGAAACTTGTTTTGCTCTCTTTGAGAAGGGAATAATAAATGTGTAACTAAATCCTTTGAAAGATTAGTATGAGGATCAACTTTAGGTAAAAATACTATTAGGAGAATGTTCATAAACTCAATTGCTGTATAAATCTGAGCAAATGTTACATGGGGGCAAGGATAGTCACAGCAAAAGAAATAGTTATAATGATACCAATAATCACAATAATACCATTTATGTAAAATTTGAAAAGGCTATATTAATATTATCTTATTTGATTTCACATCAAGTTTTGGTGATCAGTATTATAATTGTCCCCGTTTTATAGACCAGAAAACTGAGGCAGAGGGAAAAGGTGACTTCATTAGGGACACAGAGGTAGAAAGCGTCAATAGCAGAATTCAGATAGAGATTTGACAAATGAATATTTTATACTGCCTAAACGTAGGTATTGTCTATATAAGCTCCTGTAGCTTGCCAGTTCATCTGAAAATTCTACTCCCATGTACCTGCTTTTCAACTTTTGGTAAATGTCTAATCTCTGAGCTTTAGGTCCACAATTTGTAAAATAGGGCCAATACCATCTGTAATGTTTACCTCATAAAATTTTTATCATACATTAAAAAGTCAGTTTGATTTAATAACATTTTCAAATAGCTATCAGTCATGAAATTGGCATTTCTCCATTTGTTTCATTTTTAAAGGATCTAGACAGTTTTCATAGTGTACAGAACTCTTGGGCAAAAGGCAGGAAGAAGTATTCAAATCCTTTTCAGACCTTTGCTACCAGTGTGAACTTGAATGAGTCATTGAATCTGTATGACTTAAATTCTCCATCTATAAAATAGGATAACAATAATATCCTATCTCACAGGATTGTTGGGAAGGTTAAAAGAAAACACTTGTAAAATTCTTTGCCAAACTTAAAAACTACTACTTTCCTTCTGGTTCCTCTTCTTGTTCCTCTTGTTAATCTTTTTATTCCTCTTCTTATTCCTCTTCTTGTTCTTGTACTTGTTCTGGTTGTTTTTGTTCTTCTTGTTCCTCTTCTTCTTGTTCCTCTTCTTCTTCTTCTTCTTCTTCTTCTTCTTCTTCTTCTTCTTCTTCTTCTTCTTCTTCTTCTTCTTCTTCTTCTTCTTCTTCTTCTTCTTCTTCTTCTTCTTCTTCTTCTTCTTCTTCTTCTTCTGCTTCTTCTTCTTCTGCTTCTGCTTCTGCTTCTGCTTCTGCTTCCTCTTCCTCTTCCTCTTCCTCTTCCTCTTCCTCTTCCTCTTCCTCTTCTTCTTCTTCTTCTTCTTCTTCTTCTTCTTCTTCTTCTTCTTCTTCTTCTTCTTCTTCTTCTTCTTCTTCTTCTTCTTCTTCTTCTTCTTCTTCTTTTTCTTCTTCTTCTTCTTCTTCTTCTTCTTCTTCTTCACATTATACTATTCAGATTCATGATTTGTTATATTCCAGGAGATCTGGAATCCTAAAGTGCCACTTCTTTAGTCAGTCATTGACTCATACAGTATTCATGTTATTTTAGTCTTCTTGTCACTTCTATTACTTTTGCCATTTTTTCACTTAATTAATTTTGAGTTCTATTAAAATAATTTATCTATTTAGAGAGATATGTTTTAGATTTAATTTTTAAAATTATAATAATTGTGTTTTATGGGTTTTTTAATTAATTTATTTAGTGAATTTGAACATAATTACTTGGGTACAAGAATCATATCATTTCCCTCCCTACACTCCACCCACCCTTCCCACAGACAATGTGCATTTTCATTGGGTATTACATGTGTCCTTGACCAGAAACTATTTCCATATTGTTGGTGTTTGCATTAGGATGTTCATTTAGAGTCTACATCACCAGCTATATTGCCTCACCACATGTATTCAAGCAGTTGTTTTTCTTCTGTGTTTCTACCCCCAGAGATTTTCCTCTGAATGTGGATAATGTTTTTTCTTGTAGATTCCTCCAAGTTGTTCAGGATCATTGCATTGCCACTAAAGAAGAAGTGCATTACATTCGATTGTACCACAGTGTATCAGTCTCTGTGTACAATGTTCTGGTTCTGCTCCTTTCTCTCTGCATCAATTCCTGGAGGTAATTCCAGTTCACATGGAATTCCTCCACTTTATTATTCCTTTGAGCACAATAGTATTCCATCACCAATATCTACCACAATTTGTTCATCCATTCCCCAATTGAAGGGCATACCCCTTATTTTCTAAATTTTGCTACCACAAAGAGAGCAGCTATGAATATTTTTGTACATGACTTCTTCCTTATTATGTCTTTGGAATACCAATCCAACAGTGCTATGGCTGGATCAAAGGGCAGACAGTCTTTCAGTGTCCTTTGGGCATAGTTCCAAATTTCCCTCCAAAATGGTTGGATCAATTCACAACTCCACCAGCAATGCATTAATGTCCTGACTTTGGAACATCCCCTCCAGTATTCATTACTTTCAATTGCTGTAATGTTAGCCAATCTGCTAGGTATGAGGTGATACCTCAGAGTTGTTTTAATTTGCATCTCTCTGATTACAAGAGATTTAGAACACTTTTTCATGTGCTAAATAATAGTTTTGATTTCTTTAACTGAAAATTGCCTATTCATGTCCATTGCCCCTTTATCAAATGGAGAATGGCTTGATTTTTTGTACAATTGGCTTAGCTCTTTATAAATTTGGGTAATTAGACCTTTGTCAGAGGTTTTTGTGATGAAGATTGTTTCCCAATTTGTTGATTTCTTTCTAATTTTGGTTACATTGGTTTTCTTTGTACAAAAACTTTTTAATTTGATGTAATCAAAATTATTGACTTTATAGTTTGTGATTTTTTTCTAGCTCTTGTTTGGTTTTAAAGTCTTTCCTTTACCAAAGATCTGACATGTATACTATTCTGTGTTCACCTAATTTACTTATAGTTTCCTTCTTTATGTTTAAGTCATTCACCCTTTCTGAGTTCATCTTGGTGAGATGTTGATGTAAACCTAATCTCTCCCATACTGTCTTCCAATTTTCCCAGCAGTTTTTATCAAATACTGGGTTTTGGTTCCAAAATTTGCGATCTTTGGGCTTATCATAGAATGTCTTGCTGAGGTGATTTACCCCAAGTCTGTTCCACTTATCCTCCTTTCTGACTCTTAGACAGTACCAAATTGTTTTGATGACCACTGCTTTATAGTATAGTTTTAAATCTTGGACTGCAAGGCCTCCTTCATTCGCATTTTTTTTCATGATTTCCCTGGATATCCTTAACCTTTTGTTCTTCCAAATGAACTTTGTTATGGATTTTTTTTTCTAATTCAGTAAAAAAAGTTTTTTGGTAGTTCAATGGGAATGGCACTAAATAAGTAAATTAATTTGGGTAGTATTGTCATTTTTATTATGTTAGCTCATCATACCCTTAAGCTGTCAATATTTTTCCAATTGTTTAGATCTAGTTTTAATTGTGTGGAGAGCATTTTGTAGTTGTGTTCATATAGTTCTTATATTTGTCTCGGCATATAGATTCCTAAATATTTTGTATTGTCTTGGATGATTTAAAATGGAATTTCTCTTTCTAATTCTTCCTGCTGGGATGTGTTGGAGATATATAGAAATACTGATGACTCATGTGGGTTTATTTTCTATCCTGAAACTTTGCTAGTTGATTGTTTGGATTAGCTTTTTGGTTGGTTTTCTGGGGTTCTTTAAGTAGACCATAATATTTTCTGAAGAGTCATAGCTTGATCTCCTCATTGCCTATTTTTATGCCTTCAATTTCTTTTTCTTCTCTAATTGCTACAGCTAGTGTTTCTAGTACAATGTTAAATAATAGAGGTAATAATGGCCCTCCTTGTTTCACATCTGGGCTCATTGAAACGGCTTCTAGTTTGTCCCCATTGCAGATGCTGTTTGCTGATGGTTGTAGATATATATTGTTTATTATTTTTAGGAAAGACCCTTCTATTCTTATGCTTTCTAGTGTTTTCAATAGGAATGAATGTTGTATTTTATGAAAGGCTTTTTCTGCATGTATTGAAATAATCATGATGTTTTTGTCAGTTTTCTTGTTGATATGGTCAATTACATGGATGGTTTTCCTCATATTGAACCATCCTTGCATTCCTGGTATAAATCCTACCTGGTCATAGTGAATAACCCTTGTGTTCACTTGCTGGAGGCTCTTTTCTAGTATCGTATTTAAAATTTTTGCATCTATTTTCATTAAGGAGATTGGCCTGTAGTTGTCTTTCTCTGTTTATGACCTGCCTGGCTTTGGAATAAATATCATATTTGTGTCATAAAAGGAATTTGGTAAAACTTCTTTGCTTATTCTGTCAAATAATTTATATAATATTGGGATTAGTTGTACTTTGAATGTTTGATAGAATTTATTTTTGAATCCATCTGGAACTGGGGATTTTTTCTTAGGGAGTTCTTTGATGGCTTCTTCAATTTCTATTTCTGATATGGGGTTGTTTAGGTAGTCTATTTCTTCCTCTGTTAGTCTAGGCAATTTATATTTTTGTAAATATTCATCCATATCACCAAAATTGCCATATTTATTGCATTATAATTGGGCATAATAATTTTTGATTGCCTTAATTTCCTCTTTATTAAAAGTGAGGTCTCCATTTTCATCTTGGATACTGTAAATTTGGTTTTCTTCTTTCCTTTTATTAATTATATTAACCAGGACTTTGACTATTTTATTTTTTTTAATGTACCAGCTTTCAGTCTTATTTATTAAATCAATACTTCTTTGACATTCAATTTTATTAATTTTTCCTTTGATTTTTATGATCTCTAATTTATTCTTCATCTGAGGATTTTTAATTTGTTCACTTTCCAGTTTTTTAATTTACATGCCCAATTCTTTGACTTTTGCCTTCCCTAATTTGTTAATATATGAATTCAAGGATATTAATTTCCCCCTGGGTACTTCTTTGCCTGCATCCCATAGATATTGAAAGGATATCTCATCATTGTCACTTTCCTGAATGAAATTATTAATTGTTTCTATGATTTGTTCTTTAACTAACCAATTTTGGAGACTCACAATGCTTAATTTTCAATTAAGTTTTGATTTGCCTCTCCATGTACCCTTATTACTTATTATTTTCATTGCACTGTGATCTGAGATCTTTGCATTTATTATTTCGGCTCTTTTTCATTTGTTTGCAATGTTTTTATGCCTTAATACATGGTCAATCTTTGTGAATGTACCATGTGCTGCTGAAAAGAAAGTATATTCCTTTTTTGTCTCTATTTATTTTTTCCACATATCTACTAACTAATTTTTCTAATATTTCATTCACTCCTCTTACCTTGTTCTTATATTTTTTGATTCATTTATCTAGTTCTGATAGAGGAAGGTTCAGATCTCCAAACTAGTATAGTTTTTCTATCTATTTCATTCTTGAGTTCCACTACTTTCTCCTTTAGAAATTTGGATGCTATGCCATTTGATGCAAACATGTTGCGTACTGATATTTCCTCATTATCTATACAACTTTCTATATCTTTTGACTAGGTCTATTTTTACTTTGGCTTTATCAGATGTTATGAATGTGACTCCTGCCTTCTTTTTATCAGTTGATGCCCAATAGATTTGTCTCCATTCTCTTAATTTTCCCTAAGCATGTCTACCAACCTCATGTGTGTTTCTTGAAGACAGCATATGGTAGGGTTTTGGATTTTGATACACTCTGGTACTCACTTGCATTTCATGGGTGAGTTCATCCCATTCACATTCAGAGTTATGATTAACAGCTGTGTATTTCCCAGCATTTTGATTTCTACTCCTATTTCTGCCTTTTCTTCTTTCACTATTTCCTTCTACACTAATGTTTTGTTTTTAATCATACCCCCTTATTCCCACCCTTATTTTACTTCCCTTTCTACCCCCTCCCTTTTCCTTTTATTCCCCCCTTATTTTCTTAACAGACTTTTTAAACTACTCCTCACCCTCTCCCTCTCTTGTACTGCTTCCCTCCCCACCAGTCTGTTTGTTACCCTTCTACTTCCCTGTAGGGCGCAAATCAATTCAGTGCCCCAATGGATTCGATTGTTCTTCCCTCTCTGAGTCAATTTCAATGCAGGTAAGATTTGAGTATTTCCTATCTACAACCTGTTTACCCTTCCAGTGTATTGAAGTTCTCCCCCCTCCCACCATGAGCTTCTTTGTGACACATAATTCTACCCCCTTTTGTTTCTTTTCCCATTTCTTTTAGTATTAACCTCTGTTTTTAGCTCTAGTTATAAATATATATATATATGTATATATACACATATATGTATTTATGCATACATATATCTATATACATATTTATATCTTGGCATTTTATCCTATACAGTTCCATATATGTGTAATTCTTAGCTGACCAGGTGATAATAACAATTTTTAAGAGTTACCAATGACCTTTTTTCTTATAGGGATAATAAAAATTTTTTTTTCTTTTCCCCCTCTTTTTAAATTATCTTTTGTTAATTCTCTCAAGTTCTGTACTTGGGCATCAAATTTTCTGCTCATTTCTGACCTTTTCTTTGCAAATGCGTGGAATTATTATATTTTGTTAAATAACTTTACTTTCCCCTGTAAGAATATAGTCACTTTTACTGGGTAGTTGATTTGTGGTTGTAGATCTAGTTCCCTTGCTTTCTGGAATATCATATTCCATGGCTTTCAGTTCTTCAGTGTAGATGCAGTCAGATCTTGTGTTATCCTCACTGTGGTGCCATGGTATCTGAATGACTTTTTTTAGCAGTTTGTAATATTTTTTACCTTGATCTGATACTTCTTGAATTTGGCTGTAACATTCCTGTGTGTTGTCAGTTGGGGTTTAAGTACAGCAGGTGACATGTGGATTCTTTCAATCTCCATTTTTCCCTCTTGTTCTAGAATATTGGGACAGTTTTCTTGGATAATTTCCTGTAGGATGATGTACAGGCTTTTTCTTTTTTCATGGTCTTCTGGTAGACCAATGATTCTTAAGTTGTCTCTCTGGAAACAATTTTTGAAATCTTCTGTTTTTGAATGAGATGTTTCATATTTTCCTCAATTTTTCATTCTTTTGATTTTGTTTTATAGTGTCCTGCTGCCTTGTGAAGTCACTTGCTTCTAATTGTTGTATTCTGGTTCTTAAAGACTGGATTTCATCCCTGTTTTTTTGGTCATCCTTCTCCTTCTGGTCTTATTTTCTTTGGTGATTCATCTTCTTTGCCTCCTCTTTCATCTCCTTTGCCTCATTTTAAGCTGATTAATTTTGACTTTGAAGACACTGTTTTCTGTTTCCAAATGACTTATCTTGCTTTTAAAGCTTTCTTCAGCCTCTCTTAATTGTGTTTTGAATTGTATTTTGAGTTCTTTCAGAGCCCGTGTCCAATTTACTGGGTCTTTTTTTTTTGTTTTTGTTTTTTGCTGGGCATTCCCTAATCCTTCTTTGTTCTGTTTGCTCTTTGTTCATTGCCTGTATAGAATCTGTTTTATGTTTTATGTTACAGAAGCTTCTTTTATGTTTCTTTATGTTTTATCTTGTTGAAGATTCTCACTTCGGGGGATTTTGTGATAATTATTCTTCATCTTATATATAATTCTCTTTGGGAGAACAGGTTTGGAGGTTGACAATTTCAGCCAAAATAACTATTACTCCATCTTTCTGGTCACATTGCAGTGGAGATTGATATAATTTTCTAAGTTTATCTACACATATATATGTATATTATAAGCATAATATACAATAAATAATTTTATATGGTTCTGCAATGAGTAGAAAGAATCTCATATTCAGTGTTAGAAGACAAGTGATCAAATCTTGGTTTTACCTATCATTATATTTATTATAATTATATATATATACACACACATACCTTGAACTAGTCACTGTCTTTTCAGCCTGTTTCCTTATCTGTAAGTTAATAGCGATTGTACTAGATGATCTTTAAGATACCTTCTAGCTCTAAATTCTATGGAATACCCATCATAATTCTTTTAAGCTTTTTTCCAAATTTATAATTATTTAAGGATTTAACCTTACTGAAGAGTATTCTGACATGTAAAATTATGTTGACTTTTCAAAGTAGGGGCCAGGCTCAATTAGATTCTTACCTGGATTCAGACATGCAGAATCTTGCACTTAATATCATCATTTATATTTCTATGATGACTATCCTAATTCTATCAGTAAATCAGCTACCCAGTCCTGAATACTAAATTTGTACTGGGCATTTGGAATTACAAATTGATCTGTCTTTTTCCTTCCCTTTGATCCCTAATTCAGTCACTAGATTTTACTGATTTTTTTCATGAAGTTTTCCAATCTGTTCTTTCCTTACACTATTGTTTTTCATGTTGATCTCAATCATAATACATCCAAAACAAAATTAATCATTCCTCCAACCTATGTCTTTTCCTTAGTCCTCTGAAAGATACTATAATCTTACAGTCACACAGATTACCAAACACAGAGGTCACCCTGACTTTTCATTTCTACTCATCTTGTCTATCCATTTACAAAAAATCTTGTTCCTTTAATTGATAAAATGTCCTACATATGACCAAAACTTTCAGTTCATATAGCTACCTTCTTATTTCACATCCTTATCTGAATTATTTCAATAGCCTAATTTTTCTTCTTATTTTAACTTTTTCTCACATTCCCCTGTACACAACCCTAAAGGGAGTTTTGCTACCATGTTATCTGACCATTGCTGGGTGAGCAAAACCCTAGTTCACCAGGGGTCAACAATGACCCGATGGCTACGCTCACAAGGTTTGGCTGGCCTGTAAAAGCCTTTGCCCAGGGTGTGGCCGCTGCTGCATGTTAGCAGCTACTAACTGCTAACATGCTAATTGCTCACCCAGCATGTGAAGACTGTTTTGGTAGAACAGGCAGAAGAAACCAACAAGAAAGTTCAACGGCTGAGATGGTGATACAGCAAGGCTTTGTGGAGTGCTTTGGCCATGTTGGAGCACAAAAGACAACACGGCCATCCAATACAGCTGAGGAAGTCTCCAGGTGTAATGATTTTCTGTGCCACTGGACCTAGGCTTCCAACGCCGAGAGAGTGGGACTATCTCTGTGCACTCACTTTTCCACTTAAATCTCTTTCATGCACAAGTATCTTTGTGCACACATGCACAAAGACAATCATCATACTCGGCTTCCGAGAGACTATGTCGATCTGACCATTGTTGCTTTCCCCAACTCAATAAAATATTACCTTGATCAAACACCAGATCTTCTGTTATGGCTACTTAAAGTTTTTGACAAGATGGTTAAATCGTACCTGTCCAATCTTATTTCACATTACCATCCTTTATCCTCTCTATGATTTAGTCAATTCATCTTTTTCATTCTTTACACATGTTATTCTATCCCCATATATTTTTTTTTATTTTTTTAATTTTATTTGATCATTTCCAAGCATTATTCGTTAAAGACATAGATCATTTTCTTTTCCTCCCCTCCACCCCCCCATAGCCGACGCGTAAATCCACTGGGCAATACATGTTTTCTTGATTTGAACCCATTGCTATGTTGATAATATTTGCATTAGAGTGTTCATTTAGAGTCTCTCCTCTGTAATGTCCCCTCAACCACTGTATTCAGGCAGTTGCTTTTCCTCGGTGTTTCTACTCCCATAGTTTATCCTTTGCTTATGAATAGTGTTTTTTTCTCCTAGATCCCTGTAAAATGTTCAGGGACATTACACCACCACTAATGGAGAAGTCCATTACGTTCGATTATACCACAGTGTATTAGTCTCTGTGTACAATGTTCTCCTAGTTCTGCTCCTCTTGCTCTGCATCACTTCCTGGAGGTTATTCCAGTCTCCATGGAACTCCTCCACTTTATTATTCCTTTTAGCAAAATACTATTCCATCACCAACATATACCACAATTTGCTCAGCCATTCCCCAATTGATGGGCATCCCCTCGTTTTCCAGTTTTTGGCCACCACAAAGCACAACTGTGAATATTTTTGTACAAGTCTTCTTGTCCATTGTCTCTTTGAGGTACAGACCCAGCAGTGCTATGGCTGGATCAAAGGGTAGATATTCTTTTGTCGCCCTTTGAGCATAGTTCCAAATTGCCCTCCAGAATGACTGGATCAGTTCACAACTCCACCAGCACTGAATTAATGTCCCTACTTTGCCACATCCCCTCCAGCATTCATTACTTTCCTTTGCTGTTATGTTAGCCAATCTGCTAGGTGTGAGGTGATACCTCAGAGTTGTTTTTATTTGCATCTCTCTGATTATAAGAGATTTAGAACACTTCTTCATGTGCTTATTAATAGTTTTGATTTCTTTATCTGAGAACTGCCTATCCATGTCCCTTGCCCATTTATCAATTGGAGAATGGCTTGATTTTTTGTACAATTGATTTAGCTCTTTATAAATATGAGTAATTAAACCTTTGTCAGAGGTTTCTGTGAAGATTTTTTCCCAATTTGTTGTTTCCCTTCTGATTTTAGTTACATTGGTTTTGTTTGTGCAAAAGCTTTTTAGTTTGATGTAGTCAAAATTATTTATTTTACATTTTGTGATTCTTTCTATGTCTTGCTTTGTTTTAAAGCCTTTCCCCTCCCAAAGGTCTGACATGTATACTATTCTGTGTTTACCCAATTTACTTATGGTTTCCTTCTTTATGTTTAAGTCACTCACCCATTTTGAATTTATCTTGGTGTAGGGTGTGAGGTGTTGATCTATTCCTAGTCTCTCCCACACTGTCTTCCAATTTTCCCAGCAGTTTTTATCGAATAGTGGATTTTTGTCCCAAAAGCTGGGATCTTTGGGTTTATCATATACTGTCTTGCTGAGGTCACTTTCCCCCAGTCTATTCCACTGATCTTCCTTTCTGTTTCTTAGCCAGTACCAAATTGTTTTGATGACTGCTGCTTTGTAATATAGTTTAAGGACAGGGACTGCAAGGCCCCCATCATATGTGGTTTTTTTTTTCATTATTTCCCTGGATATCCTTGATCTTTTGTTCTTCCAAATGGACTTTGTTATGTTTTTTTCTAAATCAGTGAAGAAGTATTTTGGTAGTTCAATGGGTATGGCACTAAATAGATAAATAAGTTTGGGTAGGATGGTCATTTTTATTATATTGGCTCGTCCTATCCATGAGCAGTTAATGTTTTTCCAATTGCTCAAGTCAAGTTTTAGTTGTGTGGAGAGTGTTTTGTAGTTGTGTTCATATAGTTCCTGTGTTTGTCTCGGGAGGTAGATTCCTAGGTATTTTATTTTGTCTAAGGTGATTTTGAATGGGATTTCTCTTTCTAGTTCTTGCTGCTGAGCTGTGTTGGAGATATATAGAAAAGCTGATGATTTATGTGGGTTTATTTTGTATCCTGTAACTTTGCTAAAGTTGATTATTTCAATTAGCTTTTTGGTTGAATCTCTAGGATTCTTTAAGTAGGCCATCATGTTATCTGCAAAGAGTGATAACTTGGTCTCCTCCTTGCCTATTTTGATGCCTTCAATTTCTTTTTCTTCTCTAATTGCTACTGCTAGTGTTTCTAGTACAATGTCAAATAGTAGAGGTGATAATGGGCATCCTTGTTTCACTCCTGATCTTATTGGGAATGCATCTAGTTTATCCCCATTGCAGATGATATTAGCTGATGGTTTTAGATATATACTGTTTATTATTTTTAGGAATGACCCTTCTATTCCTATGCTTTCTAGTGTTTTTAATAGGAATGGGTGTTATATTTTATCAAATGCTTTTTCTGCGTCTATTGAGATAATCATGTGGTTCTTGTTGGTTTGCTTGTTGATGTGGTCAATTATGTGGATGGTTTTCCTAATATTGAAACAGCCCTGCATCCCTGGTATAAATCCTACTTGATCATGGTGAATGATCCTTCTGATCACTTGCTGGAGTCTTTTTGCTAGTATCCTATTTAAGATTTTTGCATCTATATTCATTAGGGAGATTGGTCCATAGTTTTCTTCCTCTGTTTTTGACCTGCCTGGTTTTGGAATCAGTACCATGTTTGTGTCGTAAAAGGAGTTTGGTAGAACTCCCTCTTTGCTTATTATGTCAAATAGTTTGTATAGTATTGGGATTAACTGTTCTCTGAATGTTTGATAGAATTCCCTGGTGAATCCATCAGGCCCCAGGGATTTTTTCTTAGGAAGTTCTTTGATGGTTTGTTGGATTTCATTTTCTGATATGGGATTATTTAAGAATTCTATTTCCTCTTCTATTAGTCCAGGTAGTTTGTATTTTTGTATATATTCATCCATATCTCCTAAATTGGTGTATTTATTGCCATATAATTGGGCAAAGTAATTTCTAATGATTGCCTTAATTTCATCTTCATTGGAGGTGTTGTCCCCCTTTTCATCTTTAATGCTGTTAATTTGCTTTACTTCCTTCCTTTTTTTAATTAGATTGACCAGTACTTTGTCTATTTTGTTTTTTTTCAATGTACCAGCTTCTTGTCTTATTTATTAAATCAATAGTTCTATCACTTTTGATTTTATTAATTTCTCCCTTAATTTTTAGGATTTCTAGTTTGGTTTTCTGCTGGGGGGTTTTAATTTGATCACTTTTGAGTTTTTTTCATTTGCATTTCCAATTGATTGATCTCTGCTCTCCCTAGTTTGTTAATATAAGCATTCAGGGATATGAATTTACCTCTGATTACTGCTTTGGCTGCATCCTAAAAGGTTTGAAAGGATGTCTCACCATTGTCATTTTCCTCGATGAAATTATTAATTGTTTCTATGATTTCTTCTTTAACTAAACAGTTTTGGAGTATCATATTGTTTAATTTCCAATTGGTTTTAGATTTGGTTTTCCATGTACCATTACTGATCATTATTTTTATTGCCTTGTGATCTGAGAAGGCTGCATTCATTATTTCTGCTTTTCTGCATTTGTGTGCTATGTTTTTGTGGCCTAATGTATGGTCAATTTTTGTGAATGTGCCATGTGGTGCTGAGAAGAAGGTGTATTCCTTTTTATCCCTATTTATTTTTCTCCATATGTCTATTAATTCTAATTTTTCTAAGATTTCATTCACTTCTTTAACCTCTTTCTTATTTATTTTTTGATTTGATTTATCTAAATTTGATAATGGTTGGTTTAAGTCTCCCACTAATATGGTTTTATTGTCTATTTTTTCCTTCAATTCTCCTAGTTTCTCCATTAGAAATTTAGGTGTTATGTTATTTGGTGCATACATGTTGATTAATGATATTTCCTCATTGTCTAAAATCCCTTTTAACAAAATATAATTACCTTCCCTATCCCTTTTGATCAGGTCTATTTTTGCTTTGGCTTTATCAGATATCATGCTTCCCCATATATTTTTAATGGGTGATGCTCCTTTGGTTGAAATGTAGTGCTTCCTCTCTTTTGTTCTTAAAACCCACAACTTCCTTTGACTTAAGTAGCCATCTTCTACATGGAGCCCTTATTGCTCAGCCTCTGATGCTAGTGGCTGCCCTAAGATTACCTTATATGCATTTTTGTGAACCACAATCCCTTGTTTGACCTAAACTATTTGGACATCTTCCTGACTTCTTTTTATAGTTTCTACTATCTCCAATTTGTTTTAAAAATACCAACTTGCTTTCCTAATAAGTCACATTCCATAATATACTTTTTTGCAAAAAAAAAGAGTTTAAATGATGATTAATTGATATGTAGAACATGTTTTATTTTGTATGTGATACCTATTATCCATAACCTTGCAGATTTTACCAAGAAAGTGAATGCATATTATGTATTATTTTGCCTAGAACCAATACTAGTCATTCCCTTTAATGTGAATTTTGTTGTCTTTATCATTTTTTCCATTAACACACTGAAGTTGTGCTTATTGTTCTTTTGATTCTACTTTTTTATTATGCATCAATTTACATAATTAACCTTACTATTTCTCTAATTCAATTTATTTTTCAATTTTTTTTACTATGGTCATTTTAGCTCAAACTCTGTTACAATCAGAGCAGAAAATAGCTCTTGTGGAGAAGAGGCCAGCCATCTTCACCAGTTATACACTAATGGAATAGAATGGCATACTGACTCAAGCAATGGGATAGGTCCAGATAGATAAAGGAGGTGGCATATACCAGGCAACAAACCATTATTTCTACCTTGAGCATCATCTCTTCAAATCCTGAATCCAAGAATCTTAGGAATGTGAATTTTAAAACTATTCCACCATAATCAGATCATACTTTAGAAGATCCTATTTAGCTATTTCCTGATCAATAACAATGGAGATACTTGGACTAACAGAATCAGGTCTTGGGAACCCTGCATTTCTCCACCCTCTTAGTTTAACAAGATTAGGAACATCTGCACCAAATTCAAGATTTAATTATCTGAGGAAATGGTCTTCAATAGACATGTGCAGAAAAAAGCAGAAAGACCCCTGGGCTGTCTTAAGTCAAGCTAAGCTGTTATTGGTACAGATGAGATGCAGGAAAGTGACATAAAACCATCTATACAAGGCAAATCACTTCCTCTCTCTCCCTCTTTTCCTGGAGAGGTGACTCTGGCTGGCAGCACACTAGTTGTTCCGACATCTTGGAGTGGTATATTGTCTGGGTTTGGTAGTGAGTTTGCCCTGGTGTTGTTTCAGGTTCAGGAATCTTAGCTTAGCCCTTTCTTTTAGGAGTTCAGGCTGACTTTTTCCTTCTTCATACTCCAAAACCTTATTTCCTAATCTTCCCACCCAGTGATAGCCAGGCTTGGGGATGGGGGGAGGAAACCTATTCTTTTCCTCCTTCCTTCTCCTTAATCTTCTCCACTATCAATTAAATCACCATAAAAGTTCCAGTCGACTTGGGTGTTTCATTTAGGATTTTATAAATAAAATCCTTGGTGACCAAAATAATTATTACATTCAGGCTCAACCATAATTTTAACCTTTGCTGGAATAACATTGACTCCTAGATCAAAGTCTCTGCTTCTATTATATGCCTCATACTTGTCACTGAGTGGAATAAATGCAAAATTTTGGGGACACAAATAAAGATGAAAACAATCCCTGAAATTAAGGAGCTCACAGTCTCATAAGGGAGATAAAATGCAAATCACTGTAAGCAGACAATGTATAGGGTAAGCTGGAGTTAAATTGACCAATCAAAGGCACTAATATCAATGTAGATCAGAAAAAAGCTCCTTGTAAAAAGTGAGATTTTAGCTTGAACTTTAAGTAGGATGAAGAGACAATGAATTATGGGGAAAGGCTATTAAAATGCATAGTCTGAAGATAGAGTATCTATGATGAGCTTGATTTATTTACTCTTCACACAATTCTATAACATTTTTGAAGGAAACGGATGTGTACAGATATATTTGCTGATGATGTACCTTGTATTCCTGCTCATTGTTTGGATAACTATTTGCGAGATTTTTCTGTTAGGTTGCAAATGATGATTCCATCTGGTATTTATGTAGTAATTTATGGTTAGGGTGCATTTTATATAACTTACAATAGTCATAACAATAACAGCTAAAACTTGAATAGCAAGTTAAGGTTTGCACATTCCTTGCATAGATTTTCTCACTTTAGCTTGAGGTAGGCAGTATTATATACATTATCTCTATTTTGCAGAGAAGGAAAATAAGACACCAAGTCTTTCTGTGACTTTCCCCATAGTTATGAAAAAAATTTTCATAAGTCATATTTGAAACCATTCATTTGTCTAGAACAAGGATCATAATTTTTGGCCACTTTGTCAGTCATGTAGTAAAATCTTATTTGAAAGTTTCATTGTGTCATGTAATTATCAATTCTGGATTTTTCAAACTACTCCTCTGTGTGTGTGCCTTTGTGTGTGTGTGTGTGTATGAGAAATCAAAGATGGACATAGCAGAATGAAAAATAAAATTAAAGAATAGAAGAAAATTGGCAAATAACTAGGCAGGGGGAAAGAATTTGTATCTTTTAATGAGAAGAGAAGACAGAAAATTAAGAGGAAATAATGAACTACAGAATAGTATTATACCATTTGTCCCAGGAAAGAAAAATATTGAAAATCATAGTATTCTTGAAGGCTTTTTTTGAGAAAAGAATAAAGAGACCTGGTAAAGGGTGATCACAAATTCAAAATAAAATGTTATTTTGTCATTTTGTCTATTGGAAATTCTGTCACTTTTATATAACATATAATATTATACAACTAAAATATCACTTTATTCTGGTCATGGGAAATTTCTAGTTTCCCAGGAAAATAAAATATTTCTTAGAAGATATTTTTTATTGTAAAAGATAGAGGGGCAACAGGAAAAACATTTCCTAGCTAGTCAAGGTATTCAAAATCCCTGGAATTATTACTAAGAGAATATCTTCTGTGCTACAGAGGCTCTTGTTATAATTTTGTATCTTCTTCTGACTCATTGTGGGCCATCCCAAATTTTCTTCTTCCCCATCATATTGTCTCAGGCATAGTTTTGGCTAAGTTTACTTCTTTGTGGAACATTCTAATATACAGCCTCTTTCATATGTTTTAGAGTAGTTTCATGCCTTTGTGGCTGAAAACAGCATTAAGACATTTGGTACACTCTGTATTATATGCCAATTTATCAATCTCCTATCTTCACATATAAGTGGCAAAGCCTTCCTATCATCAATCATTTTTAATGAGTTGAGATAGTCAAATATTTCATCATCTGGGTAACCATCCTCCTGGTAATGAGTTGTTTTGAAACTACCTAGATAACTTCTCAGACAACAGAACAAGCATGGCCACAAGGCCTGCATATGGAAAACACCCAATTTACTAGGAACTGCCATAGTTATGTCATATGTAATATCTTTGAGAGCCTATTGTTATCACAATACCATAATGAAATAGCAATGGCAGACACTATTCTCAAAACCTAAACTCTGATCCTAGCTCTTAAATAGTAAGTTGATTTTATCAATCACAAGGTGACATAAAATGATTTTTAGTAGTAATTCCAAATGGAAATGACCAGGGAGGAACAATTGTGTCATAATGCAAAGCAAGCCAGATTTGGAATCACAGAAGATTTGAGTTTGAATGATACCTCTGATGTTTACAGACTATGTGACTATGAGTAAATCAATAGGGTCTGAGAGTTTCAGTTTTCCTAACTTCTAAACTGTTGTTTTGGCCAAAATATCACCTATATGGGGGATTAGCTTCACTCAAGAGGTTCTTAAACATTCATTGTTGGACACCTACTCAAAACTTTTATAATTTGGTAGATTAGCAAATAACTGGTGTGGTTTTCAAAGACCAAGCATCAACTAGATATTATGATGAGGCATTAAAAAGGCATTTCAGTTAATGTAAGAAATTAAAATCAGAAAATCTGACATCTTCATGAATTTTAAACATGAGACAAGAGAAAATGAAATTAGAGAGAAAATGTGATAAAATATGTGCAAATTTACATGGTGGCAGAAAAATATTTTTAAAGTTTAATAAATAGATTTTATTTTTCAGATGAATAAGCATTCATTTTCTTTCCCTCACACTTCCCTTCTTCCCTCAAAAGGGGGAAAACACCTTTAAACAAATATGCATAATTAGGCAAAATGCATTCCCATTTTGACTATGTAAAAATGCATATTACATTCTACCTTCGAATTCATTCCTTCTCTTTCAGGAATTGAATAAAATTCTTCATCATTGGTAGTCTGGAATCAAGGTTGATAACTGAATTAATCAGAGTTCTCAAGTCTTTCAATGTGTTTTTTTAAGTGTTGCTATTATAGGAAGATCAGGTAACCACACTGTAAATTTATCTTGGGCAGAAAATTAGGATTATAGTGTTAATTTCTTATTTTTTTCTAATATGCACTATTGATTTCTTCTCTAATCATTGTTTTGCCATTTTGTGTTCTCTTGAATTAATGTTTTTTAATGAGTATTCCCTTCAGACAATATCACAAAAAGTATTGATCAATAATAATACCTCACAGTTATATAGTAGTTTAATGTTTGTTAAATGTTTCGTCAGCATCAATTGTGTCAAATAGAAGTGGAGGCAACTAAACCACACATGGACATTCCTTTGAATCA
This sequence comes from Monodelphis domestica, assembly GCF_027887165.1. Taxonomy (NCBI): domain Eukaryota; kingdom Metazoa; phylum Chordata; class Mammalia; order Didelphimorphia; family Didelphidae; genus Monodelphis; species Monodelphis domestica. The sequence continues at coordinate 218,902,819 of NC_077232.1, forward strand.
TATATTTACTTAGGAAATTGCATATTAACATTATTTTTGTCTCCTTACATTTGTATTTTGTTTGATATTTCCTAATTATACTTTAATATAGTATGGCCACATTCAGCAATTTTTGGTACGTGTGTCTGATACTTCTGACCTTCATCCTCTAATATTATCTTACCAAAAAACTCTAAGGATTAAAGTCATTTTCACTTTATAAACTGAGATAAATAACACTTAAAAGTAGACCAATGAGTTACCCAAGGTCTTAGGGATGATTTGTCAAGATAAGATTCCAAAGCAGACCTTTTCCTGACCACCACCTTTTTCCCTCTGATTTTACCAAGTTATTTTATTTCTTTTAGAAATCATAATCAATGACAAAAGCTAACATTTTTTATAAAAGTTTCAAGGCACTGTGCTAAGTAGTTGACATTTCTTTCATTTCATTCTCATAACCACCCTGGGATGAAGGTACTATTACAATCCCCATTGTATAGATGAGCAAACAGAGGCCAACAGAGATTATATGACCTGCATAGGGTCACACAGTTAGTGAGTGTATGAGACCAAGTTGAAACTCAGGTACTCCTGACTGCATACCCAATTCTCTTCATTGTGCCACCTAGCTGACCTAGAAGAATAAATGTTTATACACTATTTTTCTTCTTAGACAAAAAGTTGTCTTCCTTAGATCAGGAACATCTTATTCTTTCAAGTATAATATAATATGTACATTAAATAAGTTTGTGCTTCATATTGACTTTAATAGCTTGAGATTAATGTTGATTAAAGTGAACTTCAGTGTTTTATACATTTTGCATTACACTAACAATTTTGATTTTGTTGTCCTTTAACACTCCTTTAACTTAAGATGATGCTGGCTCTTAAAGGCAGGCTATAACAGGGACTTCCTGAGACAGAAAGTCTTTAAGTAAGGGCCAGAAGAAAGGCATCCATCAAGAGTCAAACTAGTTATATTCAGAGATATCAACTAGGAGCTGAAAAATCTACTACAGCAATTGATAAAAAGTAGAAAGATTGCAATACATTTTATCAAAGAAATAATTACAGTGAGAAAAATTAATTTCTTTTAAGTTAAAATACTAACAACTCAAAATTGTATCTGAGAGTAAAAAACTGGGGCTCTTTCTTGAACATAATTTTCCATGATGGTTTTAGGAAAAAGGTATTGTTTCTTAAAGAGACAATCCATTCAGTTTAGATATTCTTAAAGTGACTATATGTGTGCTGTGTAGGAAATGGGAAAGATATTGAGTAGCATGATTTCTAACCTCTTGGAACTGATAATTGAGAAGTAGTACATGACCTCTACATAAACAAATACAATACAAAACAAATTGAGATAAATTAATCAGAGATGTGTGGTATAATAAATGAAGTACTAATTTAATGCCAAAATGAAATTAGCGTTTTATATATATATATATATATATATATATATATATATATATATATATATGTAATATATATATATAACCCTGGGGTTGGTCTTTAAATTGGGTTCTAATAGGAGGATAGGAATTCAAGAGAGAATATTCCAAGTCATCTGAATACAAAGGCATAGATGTTAGAAAGTATATGGCATGCCCAGAAATAGTTCTGAGTCTGAGAGGAAAGAGTTGATTTCCCTTAATATGTTGCAAGCATCACTAACTAAATTAACCTAGGAACTATCTGATCACAACTACAAAACATTTTTCATGTGAATAATATCAGAGCTAAATAAAATGAGAAAAAAGGAACTACTCATGAATAGGTTTAGCCAATATAATAAAAAATGACATGAATATTCCCTTTCATGTGGAAAATAATACATTCTATTAGTCTCTGGGGGAAAAGGGCAGTATATTGTTTATACTTAGTATTTATAGTGGTAGCAGTGTCAACTAGAATTCCAAACCATCTATCCCATACAAGATTTTTTCCCCTTAAATGAAAGGGAAGAGTTACTGATATCTGATTTGTCCAGGGAATTAAGGCTTGAACCATGAGGAAGTTACTTAGTTCCCAGAGGGCATTAAAAAATGCAGTCCATAAACAGGTAGTGCCCCTCAATTTTGGTTGATGTTTCTCTTCCTTGTAAGGATACACTGATTTGGCCCAGCATATTCTGCTGACAAACTGCAATTCTATAAAAGATGAGACTTCTTCCCCTTGAAACAGCCTGAATAGTCTTTCCGTAGTAAATCTAAACAACTCCCCTTTTGCTCTTAGCTAGTTAACTTATGTCTCATTTTATTACAGTCTCCAAACTTAGCTACCATTCTCGTCTGACTCAGACCTGGCATTGATTCACTGCTCTTAAACATAGTTTATGTTTTACCCTTTTCTCTAAACAGACACATTTGCACTACTATACACCTTCCCAAAGCACACATTCCTGCCAGGGACCTCCCACTCTGGTGCTCTATTCTTGCTTAGGAAAACAATTGTCATAATCATTTAAAAATGATTCTCAAATTCTCTCTTCTACCACTATTTTCCTGATCTGTCACCTTGTCAGTGAGATATTTTATGTTTTCTTATAATTCGTCAGTCTTTTGACTTTGCTTTGTTAATTGTTGCTGTTTTTTTTTTAATTTTAAACATTATTTTATTTGGTCATTTCCAAACATTATTCACTTGAAACAAAGATCATTTTCTTTTCCTCCCCACACCCCCTCCCACCACCTTTCCGTCTCCCATAGCCGACGCACGATTCCACTGGTTATCACATGTGTTCTTGACTCGAACCCATTTCCCTGTTGTTGGTATTTGCATTAGAGTGTTCATTTAGAGTCTCTCCTCAATTATATCCCCTCAACCCCTGTAGTCAAGAAGTTGCTTTTCATTGGTGTTTTTACTCCCACAGTTTATCCTCTGCTTGTGGATAGTATTTTTTTAGATCCCTGCAGATTGTTCAGGGACACTGCATTGCCACTAATGGAGAAGTCCATTACCTTCGATTGTACCACAATGTAGCAGTCTCTGTGTACAATGTTTTCCTAGTTCTGCTCCTTTCGCTCTGCATCACTTCCTGGAGGTTATTCCAGTCTCCATGGAATTCCGCTACTTTATTATTCCTTTTAGCACAATAGTATTCCATCACCAACATATACCACAATTTGTTCAGCCATTCCCCAATTGATGACCATCCCCTCGTTTTCCAATTTTTGGCCAACACAAAGAGTGCAGCTATGAATATTCTTGTACAAGTCTTTTTCCTTATTATCTCTTTGGGGGTACAAACCCAGCAGTGCTATGGCTGGATCAAAGGGCAGACAGTCTTTTATCACCCTTTGGGCATAGTTCCAAATTGCCCTCCAGAATGACTGGATCAATTCACAACTCCACCAGCAATGAATTAGTGTCCCGACTTTGCCACATCCCCTCTAGCATTCATTACTTTCCATAGCTGTCATGTTGGCCAATCTGCTAGGTGTGAGGTGATACCTCAGAGTTGTTTTGATTTACATCTCTCTGATTATAAGAGATGTAGAGCACTTTTTCATGTGCTTATTAATAGTTTTGATTTCTTTGGCTGTGAACTGCCTGTTCATGTCCCTTGCCCATTTGTCAATTGGAGAATGGCTTGATTTTTTGTACAATTGATTTAGTTCTTTGTAAATTTGAATAATTAAACCTTTGTCAGAGGTTTTTATGAAGATTTTTTCCCAATTTGTTGCTACCCTTCTGATTTTGGTTACATTGGTTTTATTTGTACAAAAATTTTTTAATTTGATGTATTCCAGATTATTTATTTTGCATTTTGTAACTCTTTCTAATTCTTGCTTGGTTTTGAAGTCTTTCCCTTCCCAAAGGTCTGACATGTATGCTATTCTGAGTTCGCCTAATTTTCTTATAGTTTCCTTCTTTATGTTCAAGTCATTCACCCATTTTGAATTTATCTTGGTGTAGGGTGTGAGGTGTTGATTTAAACCTAATCTTTCCCATACTGTCCTCCAATTATCCCAGAAGTTTTTATAAAATAGTGGATTTTTGTCCCCAAAGCAGGGATCTTTGGGTTTGTCATATACTGTCTTGCTGAGGTTGCTTGCCCCCAGTCTATCCCACTGATCCTCCTTTCTGTCTCTTAGCAAGTACCAAATTGTTTTGATGACGGCTGCTTTATAATATAGTCTGAGATCTGGAACTGCAAGACCCCCTTCCATTGTATTTTTTTCCATTATTTCCCTGGATATCCTTGATCTTTTGTTTCTTCCAAATGAACTTTGTTATGGTTTTTTCTAAATCAGTAAAAAAAATTTTTGGAAGTTCCATGGGTATAGCACTAAATAGATAGATGAGTTTGGGTAGGATGGTCATTTTAATTATATTGGCTTCTCCTACCCATGACAGTTAATGTTCTTACAATTGTTCAAGTCTAGTTTTAGTTGTGTGGAAAGTGTTTTGTAGTTGTGTTCATATAGATCCTGTGTTTGTCTCTGGAGTTGGATTCCTAAGTATTTTATTTTTTCTAAGGTAATTTTGAATGGGATTTCTCTTTCTAGTTCTTGCTGCTGAGCTGTGTTGGAATTATATAGAAATGCTGATGACTTATGTGGGTTTATTTTGTATCCTGCAACTTTGCTAAAGTTGTTGATTATTTCAATTAGCTTTTTGGTTGAATCTCTAGGATTCTTTAAGTAGACCATCATGTCATCTGCAAAGAGTGATAACTTGGTCTCCTCCTTGCCTATTTTGAAGCCTTCAATTTCTTTTTCTTCTCTAATTGCTACTGCTACTGTTTCTAGTACAATGTCAAATAGTAGAGGTGATAATGGGCATCCTTGTTTCACTCCTGATCTTATTGGGAATGCATCTAGTTTATCCCCATTGCAGATAATATTAGTTGATGGTTTTAGATATATACTGTTTATTATTTTTAGGAACGACCCTTTTATTCCTATGCTTTCTAGTGTTTTTAATAGGAATGGGTGTTGTATTTTATCAAAGGCTTTTTCTGCATCTATTGAGATAATCATGTGGTTCTTGTTGTTTTGCTTGTTGATGTGGTCAATTATGTGGATGGTTTTCCTAATATTGAAACAGCCCTGCTTCCCTGGTATAAATCCTTCTTGATCATGATAGATGACCCTTCTGATCACTTGCTGGAGTCTTTTTGCTAGTATCCTATTTAAGATTTTTGCATCTATATTCATTAGGGAGATTGGTCTATTATTTTCTTTCTCTGTTTTTGGCCTGCCTGGCTTTGGAATTAGTACCATGTTTGTGTCATAAAAGGAGTTTGGTAGAACTTCCTCTTTGCTTATTATGTCAAATAGTTTGTATAGTATTGGAGTTAGCTGTTCTTTGAATGTTTGATAGAATTCACTGGTGAATCTGTCAGTCCCTGGGGATTCTTTCTTAGAAAGTTCTATGATGGCCTGCTGGATTTCTTTTTCTGATATGGGATTATTTAAGAAATCTATTTCTTCTTCTGTTAGTCTAGGCAATTTATATTTTTGAAAATATTCATCCATATTACCTAGGTTGGTATATTTATTGCCATATAGTTGGGCAAAGAAGTTTTTAATGATTGCCTTAATTTCCTCTTCACTGGAGGTGAGATCCCCCTTTTCATCCTTGATGCTGTTAATTTGCCTTTCTTCTTCCCTTTTTTTAATCAATTAACCAGTACTTTGTCTATTTTGTCTGTTTTTTCAAAGTACCAGCTTCTAGTCTTGTTTATTAGCTCAATAGTTCTGTCACTTTCAATTTTATTAATTTCTCCCTTAATTTTTAGGATGTTTAGTAAGGTTTTCTTCTGGGGGTTTTTAATTTGTTAGTTCTCAAGTTTTTTGATTTGCATTTCCAATTCCTTGATCTCTGTCCTCCATAATTTGTTAATATATGCACTCAGGGATATGAATTTTCCTCTAAGTGCTACCTTGGCTGCATCCCATAAGGTTTGAAAGGATGTCTTGCCATTGTCATTTTCTTCAATGAAATTATTAATTGTTTCTATGATTTCTTCTCTAACTATCCAATTTTGGAGTATCATATTATTTAATTTCCAATTAATTTTTGATTTGGCTCTCCATGTACCCTTACTGATCAATATTTTTATTGCCTTGTGATCTGAAAAGGCTGCATTTATTATTTCTGCTTTTCTGCATTTGAGTGCCATGTTTCTGTGACTTAGTGTATGATCTATTTTTGTGAATGTGCCATGTGGTGCTTAGAAGAAGGTGTATTCCTTTTTGTCCCTATTTATTTTTCTCCATATGTCTATTAACTCTAATTTTTCTAAGATTTCATTCACTTCTTTTACCTCTTTCTTGTTTATTTTTTGGTTTGATTTATCTAAATTTGATAGTGGTTGGTTCAAGTCTCCCACTAATATGGTTTTACTGTCTATTTCCTCCTTCAATTCTCCTAGTTTCTCTATTAAAAATTTGGATGCTATACCATTTGGTGCATACATGTTGATTAGTGATATTTCCTCATTGTCTATATTCCCTTTTAACAGAATATATTTACTTTCCCTATCCCTTTTGATCAGGTCTATTTTTGCTTTGGCTTTGTCAGATATCATTATTGCAACTCCTTCCTTCTTTCTATCAGTTGAGGCCCAAAAGGTCTTACTCCAACCATTAATTCTAAACTTGTGAGTGTCAACCCGCCTCATATATGTTTCTTGAAGACAACAAATGGTAGGGTTTTGGGTTCTAATCCAATGTGTTATTTGTCTATGTTTTATGGGTGAGTTCATCCCATTCACGTTCAAAGGTATGATTGTCATTTGTGGATTCACTGACATTTTGATATCTTCCCCTAGTTCTGACCTTTCTTCTTTAGCTATCTCCTTTTGAACCAGTGATTTACTTTAGGTCAGTCCCCCTAATCCCCTCCCTTCATATGCTTCCCTTTCTAGCCCCTCCCTTTTTATGCTCCCATACCCTCCTCCCTCTCCTTCCCTCCCTTTTTATACTCTCTCCTCCCTCCCCCTTTTTAATTTTCCTTTCTTTCTTGCCCTAATGGATAAGATAGAATTCAGGATCCCACTGGATCTAGATGTTCTTCCCTCTCAGATTTGATTTCACTGAGAGTAAGGTTTAAGTAATTCCACTTCATGCTCTCTTCCTCTCCTTCTCATATGAGAGTTCTTCCCCTCCCCTTCCCATGTGTATCCTTATATGGGAAAGATTATTCTATTAAGTCCCCCCCATTTCTTGATGTAAATCATAGTATTATCGACAGTTCCCCCCTCCCTTTTCCTTTCTTTGCCCCCACTTTCCCCAAATCTTCTTAATGCCCCATTCTTTCCCTATGCATGTTTCTTTTCTAACTACTCTTATGATGCTCCAATTTTTGAGAGTTACACAAAACATTTTCCCCACATATGTATAATATATATACATATAATATATAATTTGATGTAAATATCGTCCTTATAGAAGAGAGTTTGACTTAAAGAAAAAGATAAGATTTATCTCCTTTTCCCTTTCTTTCATATTTACCTTTTCATGTTTCTCTTGCTTTCTGTGATTGGATATCAAATTTTCCACTAATTTATGGTCTTTTCTTAGCAAATGCTTGGAAATCTTCTATTTTGTTGAATGCCCATACTTTCCCCTGGAAGTATATAGTATGTTTTGCTGGGTAGTTGATTCTTGGTTGGAGACCCAGCTCTCTTGCCTTTCTAATATCGTGTTCCATGCTTTGCGGTCTCTTAGTGTGTTAGCCGCTAAGTCGTGTGTGATCCTTATGGGAGCCCCCTTATATCTGAAGTTCCTCTTCTTGGCTTCTTGTAGGATTTTCTCCTTTTCTTGGAAGCTCTTGAATTTGGCAATTACATTCCTAGGGGTTGTCTTTTGGCTATTTAGTATAGAGGGTGTTCTATGAACCCTTTCTATTTCTATTTTGCCCCCTTGCTCCAAAACATGGGTGCAGTTTTCTTTTATAATCTCCTGTAGAATAATATCGAGGTTATTGTTTATCTCTGGTTTTTCTGGGAGACCAATAATTCAGAGGTTGTCTCTTCTCTCTCTGTTTTCCAGATCTATGACCTTCTCAGTGAGATATTTTATGTTTTCTTCTAATTCATTAATTTTTTGTGTTTGCTTTATTGATTCGTGCTGTTTTATGATCTCACTTTCTTCGAGTTGCTTAATTCTGGTTGTTAGGGACTGGTTTTGGTTTTCAGCTTTGTCTGCCCTTCTATTGGATGCTTCGAGCTCTTTTTCCAATTGAGTCGTCTTATCTGTCAGACTGCTGATCTCTTTCTCCCATTTTTCTTTCCAGGCTTCCATGTTTTGGATAAGTTCCAGTTTGAGATCTTACAGAGCTTGTTGATAGTTTCTATTTTGGGAGGCATGTTCTGATTTTTTTTGGATTTCCTCCTCATTCACTTCTTTTTTGGGGGGGGTACTTCCACCATAAAAGTTTTCAATAGTCACCTTTTTCCCTTTCTTCCTGGAGGCTTGATTATGGGCCATGTGAGCCATCCCTTTGGTGGTTTTATTCCCCTTTCCTTTTTGGTCTGGGGTCTGTGTGATATGGGTGGGTTTTCTGTGAATTTAAGTTGCCTCAGACTAGTTCTTCCCAGCCTCTGAGGTTTCTTAGAGTGCTGGGGCCCTGATCACAACCAAACTGCCCAGGTGTTCAGCTCCGCCCAGATAATCAGCGCGTGGTCTGCCCCTGGTGTTTAGCTCCACCCAGATGTTCACTGCAACCACCCCATATACAACTCCTCTAACCCCTGTGCTCAGTGCTGGGTTCTCCCGTGAAACCACCCTGAGACGTTTTTTCCTGGCAATCCCCAGATCCCAAGGACCCTGGAGTGATGTCCCCCCCCCCCCCCCGACAGAGACATTCCCCACTCACTCGCTGTCCCGGTGAGCGCTCAGATAGCTCACTCTGGTTTGGTGAGGGAGGTGGGGGGGGGAGGGCAGCTCAGTTCATGTTTCTGTGCAAGCTTTTCCTCCTTCTTATTATAGTGTGGAAATGTTCAAACCCCACATACCTTCACCTCTGTGGGGTACTGGGGAGTCCTGTTCCGCCAAAGGTGATTTTTATGTTCCCTTGATGTAGTCTATTTCATTCGGTGCTGGGGAGAGGAAGAGTTTGGCATCTAGATTGCAGCCATGATTTCCTGGAAGTCAATTCTTACTGTTTTGCAAGATCATTCTTTTCCAGTTGCCTAATGCTGGTCTTTAAAGCCAGGTTTTCCTTTTCAGTTTGGTCTACCCTGCTTTTTGTGGCTTCCAGCTGTTTCTCCAATTGGAAGTTCTTGTCCCTCCTATTGTTGTTCTCTCTTTGAATTATTTCCCATTTTTTTCTTGCCAAAAGGATTCCATCTTTTCAATAAGCTCCAATTTGAATTCTTCCAGAGCTTGTGGACAATTTCCATTTTTTGGAAGGTTTTGATTTTGTTTGAATTTCATCCTCTTTTTCCTCTGGAAACCCTGTTTTCCCTCCATAAAAATTTCCAAGAGTTCTTATCTTCTTCTTTCTTTTTCTTGGAGGGTGTTTGTTGTTCCTGGGCAAAATTAGCCATCTCTATGGTGTTTTTTCCTTCCCTTTTTTTGTCAGAACTCTGAATGAGATGGGCAGGTTCTCTATGGAGTTAAGGAGCAAGGCTTTTGCCTGAGGCAAGCTCTCAAATCTCTGCAGCCTCCACTGTTTGCTAGAATGCCTGTGGTCTGTACTCCTCAGTGCTCAGAGGTTTCCTGTGTACTTGCTCTTAGGGGCAGATCCCTGGCACTCCTGGTCAGCTCCCAAGGACCTAGTGGTGCCCCTTGCTCACTATAGAGGTGTCCCTTTCTCACTCACTGTTTCTGGTGTGCGCTGGCTCTGACTCTGTCTCTGTATGTGGGGTGAGGGAGGGTAGATGGAGTTAAGTTTGGGTGGGAGATTTTTCTCCCTCTTATAGTGTGAAAATGCTCAAAAACCCACATTCCTTCAATGCTGTGCCCTACTGTTGAGTTCCTCTGTTCTTCTGAAGATGGTTTTTATGTTCTTTTGTGGTAGTCTATTTTGTTTAGTGCTTGCATCTAGACTGCTGCAATGCTTACCTGGAAGTCCTCAGAAACAAAGTGCTCCTGTTTTAAAGGATGGTCTTAAACTGGTGATTAGGTAAAAAACATATTCAAGTCCTTTCATCATAATAGATTAGACCATATATCACTGAAAAGTTTTGCAGATATGATTTGGGATCTACTGGTGAAAATTTGATGATAATAATTATGAAGACTAGTCATCTGTTTTCCAAAATAAGAAGACTGGATCCTCCAAGTCATGCTACAGTGGTTTTTAGGCCAAACATTAAAATTCTCAAAAATATTAAATAGGTTGTTTCAATCACCTGGACAACTGCATTGATTCATTAAGAATAACATGAGAATAACCTTTTGATAGATTCTTTTATGTGGTATCTTTTTAGACAGACAAGTGGTTGTTATAAAAGTAAATTTTAGGGTGATTCAAAAGCATTTATAAAATTTCAACCAAGTCTTCAACCAAGAATCACCTACCCATCAAATCTGACTATCTACTTCCAGGGAAAAGTATGGGAATTCAATAAAATAGATGATTTCAAAGTATTTGCAAAGAAAATACCAGAACTAAGTGGAAATTTTGATATCAAGACAGAAAAATCAAGAGAAACATGAAAAGGTAAATAAGAAAGAGAGGGGAAAGGGAAATATTTTTATTTAAATTTTCTTCTTTAAGAGCTTAAATAAAATCAAATTGTTTATATCAATATATGGAAAGTGCTATTTGTAATTCAAAAATTATATTCACTATTATAGTAATTAGAAGAATCATTCATAGGTAAAGATTGGGGTAATAAGTAGTCTAAGATGATATGGGAAAAAAAAGGGAGGGAGGAATTGAAGAAGGCACCAAGAGAAATTTTAAGCAATAAGATAAATAGAATAATCTATACCGCACAAAGAGGAGCATAAGAAGGGGGGGGCGGAGAATGTTATTAAAAGGAGAGAGTGCTAATAGGAAATACTTAAACCTTACTCTCAGTGAAATCAATTCTGAGAGGGAAGAGCAGCTAGATCCATTGGGGTATGAAATTCTATCTTACCCTACAGGGAAAGTGAGAAGGGAAAAAGTAAGGGGGAGGAGTGGGGTGGGGAGCACAAAAAAGGAGGGAAAGGTGGTTGAACTTAATGGACACTAAAAAAATAAGATGAAGGGAAGAAAAAGTGAAGGGAAAGGGAAGGGAAGTATAATAAGGGTCGGAAATAGGGGGAAAGTTTAAAAGCAAACCACTGGTTTACAAAGATATACCTAAAAGAAGAAAGGGAAGAACTAGGAGAGGATATCAAAATGTTGGGGAATACAGAGGTGGTTATCATAACTCTGAATGGGAATGGAATGAACTCATCTATAAAACAAAAGAGAATAGCAGAGTGGATTAGAAATCAAAATCCTACCATATGTTGTCTACAAGAAACACACATAAGGTAGGTAGACAGAATAAGGATCAAAGGCTGTGGAAAATCTATTGGGCCTCAACTGATAAATAAAAGGCAGGAGTTGCAATGATGATATCTGACATAGACAAAGTAAAATAAATCTGTTTAAAGAGATATGGAAAATAATTACATTCTGATAAAAGGCAGTATAGATAATGAAGAAATATCAGTAATCAACATGTATACCCCAAATGGTATAGCATCCAAATTTCTAAAGCAGAAACTAGTAGAGTTAATGGAGGAAATAGATAGTAAAACTATACTAGTGGGAGATGTGAACTTTCTCTATCATATCTATAATAAAATAGGGATAAAAAGGAATATATCATTTCAGCAGCAAATGGTACATTCACAAAGATTGACCATGTACAAACAATCAAAGAATAACTAATCCCAATATTATACAAAATTGACCATGTACAAACAATCAAAGAATAACTAATCCCAATATTATACAAAATATGTGACATAATAAGCAAAGAAAGGGTTCTACCAAATTCCTTTTATGACACAAATATGGTACTGATTCCATAGCCAGGCAGGACAAAAATAGAGAAAGTAAACTATAGACCAATCTCCTTAATGAACATAGATGCAAAATACTTAAATAGAATACTAGCACAAATGACTCTAGCAAGTGATTGTGAGGGTTGTTCATTATGATCAGGTAGGATTTATACCAGGAATGCAAGCATAGTTCAATATTAGGAAAACCATTCACACAATTGACCATATCAACAAGTAAGCCAACAAAAATCACATGATTATCTCAAAAGATGCAGAAGAAGTCTTTGACAAAATACAACTATTATTCCTATTGAAAACACTAGAAAGCATAGGAATAGAAGGGCCTTTCCTAAAAATAATAAACAGTATATATTTAAAACCATCAGCAAACATCATCTGCAATGAGGATAAGTTAAAAGCTTTACCAATAAAATCAAGAGTGAAACGAGGAGGCCCATTATCACCTCTATTATTTACCATTGTACTAGAAACACTAGCTGTAGCAATTAGAGAAGAAAAAGAAATTGAAAGTATTAAAATAGGCAATGAGGAGACCAAGCTGTCACTCTTTGCAGATGATATGATGGTCTATTTAAAGAATCCTAGAGAATCAACTAAAAAACTAGTCAAAATAATCAACAACTTTAGCAAAGTTGCAGGATACAAAATAAACCCACATAAATGATCAGCATTTCTATATACTTCCAACTCATCCCAGCAGCAAGAGTTAGAAAGAGAAATTCCATTTAAAATCACCATAGACAGTATAAAATACTTGGGAGTCTATCTGCCAGGACAAATGCAGGAAGTATATGAACACAACTACAAAACACTCTCCACACAATTAAAACCAGATCTAAATAATTGGAAAAACATTAATTGCTCATGGGTAGGATGAGCTAAAATAATAAAATGATAATTCTACCCAAACTAAAATTTACTTATTTAGTACCATACATATTAAACTAACAAGACATTTTTTTACTGAATTAGAACAAACCATAACAAAGTTCATTTTAAAGAACAAAAAATCAAGAAAATCAAGGAAAATATTGAAAAAAATGTGAAGGAAGGTGGCCTACTAGTACCAGACCTCAAAATATAATATCAAGCAGTGGTCATCAAAACAATATGGTACTGGCTAAGAGACAGAGTTAGTGGAAATAATTAATAACGTTAGCTAATTTGTAGGATACAAAATAAACTCACATAAATCATCAGCATTTCTATATATTTCTCATAAAAATCAGCAGCATGAGTTAGAGAATCTTCATTTAAAATCACAGTACAAAAATTTTGGGAATATTTTTGACAAACAAACACTGGAATTATATGAGCAAAATTACAAAACAGTTTCCGAATATAAAATTATACCTAAGCAATTGAAAAACATTAATTGCTCATGGGTAGGCTGAGCTAATATAATAAAAATCTCAGTCCTCCTAAATGGATTTTTTTATTCAGTGCCATACCTATAATACTATCCAAAAACTATTTTAAAGAACTAGAAAAAATAATAAAATTCATGAAACTATTAAAAAGAAAATGTGATGGATGGTGACCTAGCAGTACCATATCTTTAACTGTACTATGAAGCAGCAAAAAAAATCTTCAAAATCATCTAGTACTGATAAGAAAAATAATGGTGATAGACTAGGGGTAATTTTCCTAAGAATTCTAGTTTTTGATAAACCCAAAGATTTCATATTTTTGTGATAAGAACTCACTATTTTACAAAAACTGCTGGGAAAATTCTAAAACAATGTGGCAAAAATTATGTTTAGATCAATATCTCATATACTATACCATGATAATATCAAAATTGGTATATGATTTAAATATAAAGAAAGATATTATAAGTAAATCAGGAAATATAGGATATATTACCTGCTAGATCTATGGAGAAAGAAAGAATTTATTATAAAACAGGAGATAGAGAACATTATAAATTGTAAAATAAATAATTTTGATATTAAACAAAACAGTTTTTGTACATGCAAAACCAGTACAATCAAGATTGGAAGGGAAGTAACAAACTGGGGAGGCACATAGGTCTCATTTCTCTAATATATAAAAAACCAAGGGAAATTTATAAGAAACAAAGTCATTCCCCAATTGATAAGTGTTAAAAGGATATGATTAGGTAGTTTTCAAATGAAGAAACCAAAGGTATTATTAACCATATGAAAAAATGTTTTAAATTACTCTTGATTAGAGAAACACAAATTATAACAACTCTGAAGTATGGTAAACTTACATCTAGAAGATTGGTCAATGTGACAGTAAAGGAAAATAATAAATGTTGGAGGGGATGTGGTAAAATTGGAACATTAATGTTTTGCTATCGTAATTGTGAAGTGATCCAACCATTCTGGAAGGCAATTTGGAATTTTGCCCTAAGGACTATAAAAGAATGTATACATTTTAATCTAGCAATACCACTACTAGGTCTGTATCATAAAGAGATTAAAAAATAGGAAAGGACAGATTTGTACAAAAATATTTATACTTGAAATTTTTGTGGTGGCAAAGAATTATGTCCATAAATTGGAGAGTGTCTGAACAAAATGTGCTATACAATGGTGATGGAGTACTATTGTGCTATAAAGGATTATGAACAGGATGATTTTAGAAAGAACTTGAAAGACCTGTATGAACTGATGCAGAGTGAAATAAGAACCAGGAAAACACTATAAGCTCTAACTGAAATATTATGGGATGATCAAATGTGATAGACTGATTCTAAGAGCAACCCAATGATTCGGGAAAATTTTGAGGTCTTATGAGAAAGAATGCTATCCACTTGTAGAGAAAGAAATGTTGGAGGAGAAATATAAATGAAAACATGATTGATCACTTGTTTATTTGGGTATATGATTAGGAGTTTTGGTCTTATAAGATTATTCTCTTATATGGAAATATTTCTGAGTTATAATACATGTATAACCCAATGGAATTGCTTCTTAACTCTGAGAAGGAGGGATGGAAGAGGGGAGGGAATCAACATGAATTATATAATTTTGTAAAATTTATATGTAAATTTGTTATTGGAACAAAATAAATATAAGTTAAAAAGAAAGTAAAGGGAAGAGTTTGGAGAGAAAGTAATGAATTCAATTTTGGAACTGTTATGTTTGAGATATCTTTGGGATGTCCAATTTGAAATGTCCAATAGGGAATTTGTTACATATAACTGAAGTTCCCAAGGGAGATGTATGTATATGTTTGTGATACATATAATACATATAGCATGTGCATATATTTCATACTTGTATGGAGATTTATACACATATATAGGGCTACCTATATATCTGTAATGTATAAAACATACAAACATAAAAAAATAAAAGGCTCATTTTAAAGGTTATTCAGGAATCTTAGAGTAAATGTCCACAAATTCCTAGTACATGTCCATTCAAACATTTGTGGCTTATCATCTGTATAATAGAATCTTTTTTTTCCCAGTTTTGCCCTGAAGTGATAAACATGAATAATGCAGATAAACAAAATCAATGTGTATATTGACAAACAGAACAAAGTAGAACAAACTGCTTTTTCACCATATGTTCTTCCTTACAATCAGATCATAAGTAGAAAAATATTGAATTTGCAAACATATTGCTATTAGTAAAAATATTTCCTGAAAAAATTGTGACATCCCAACATAATTAAACAACATTTTGTTTAAAACTTTCTCCAAATAGCAGAAGGTAAAATGACTATATAAACAGAAGAACTGGGAGGCACCAAAAGAGGTTGTTAAAAAATCTCACTTTCCCCCTCACACAGAAATTGTCTGAAAAATCAGTGCTGTTAAGAAACAAGGTTCATAAACATTTACAATAAGGGTTCTTAATATAGTTTGTGAGCTATATTTTATTATAATTGGCTTTCTTGGTGATTCTCTATATTTTTTTGTATTAAAAATGTTATTCTGATAAGGGGTCCAAAAATTTCACTAGACTGTCAAAAGTATCTATGACATTAAAAAAAAGGTTAACCATGCTTTACATCATAGAAACCCAAGGCTTGAAGTGAATGCTATAGATTGACTGTCCAGGACAAATGATATTTATCATATCATTGATATAATGGTCTTCCTTCCTTCCTTCCTTCCTTCCTTCCTTCCTTCCTTCCTTCCTTCCTTCCTTCCTTCCTTCCTTCCTTCCTTCCTTCCTTCCTTCCTTCCTTCCTTCCTTCCTTCCTTCCTTCCTTCCTTCCTTCCTTCCTTCCTTCCTTCCTTTCTTCCTCTTCCAGGAAAGGTGATTATGTAGCCTACAAAATGTACTTAGGCATTGACTCTATGTATTTTAATTGGGTGTCACCTATGACCAAAGCCTACTTATTTCAGTCTCCTTTTCTTTTTCATTCAAGACTGAAAGTCCTACTTTTTCCAAGAAGTTCTCAAAAACATTATTGCCTTCCTTCTTAATCAACCTTCAATTTATCTTAATATATATCTAATTTATATTTATGTTCATATTATTTGCATCTTGAGATCCTTGAGATTAGTTTTGCTTTGGTTTTGGTCTTTCTTTATATCCCTAGTCCCTAGCACAGTATCTGGCACAGATTATGCAAGTGAAAAATACTATTAGTATCTCTCACTAAATCTACCTGAGATTCATATTCACACATGAATATTACATCTGAGTATCTGAGAGGTAGTAAGTGGCTTGGGATATGGGAAATAGTTCAAGTTTAGTCTCTGGAAAATATCAACTGTTCTGTAATGCAATAAGGATAGACTCTGGATGTGTAATTTCTTTAATATAGGGAACTTCCAAATGAGGAAACTCCTTTATCAATACAAGTTCATAATTTCTTCAATTTATATTAGCCTAGAGCAGTAGCTTCCATAACATTACCCAATATGGGGGAGAGAACTTGAATTTAAGTCTTTTAGTTTTGAGAGTAGTTTACAATATCTCCAGTAGTATTATTTCTGATTTCTGACATGACATTTCCAATATGCCACGCTGTCTCTCACATGAGCAACTCAATTGGAAATTTTCAATGTCCAGTATAGCATATTTTGTGAATGTCAAAAAATTCTCAGACCCTACTTCATAAGATTTGGTTAAGACCATTCCCCATTTTAAACAATGAAGGGACTTAGTCAGGAATGTGAGAACTCTACTCCACCCATACTTAAGCATACTTTAGGGGAAGATAAAGTTGTAAACTCTTTACTGAACAATGAAAAGTACTTAACCCATACTTATAGTGAGGCCAAGCACTTAAGCTAAGTCTATTTTTAGGAAGGTGCTAAGTACCCATGAAGGTCAGGCAACTTGCAAGTTGCAAAGAGGTGTGAACTTACTCAGAAGTTTTAGTCTTCCCAGAAAAGTTTAGTCTACTCAGGTGTGAATTACTCAAAAATTTAGTCTACTCAGGTGTGAATTAAGAATGGTCTGTCCTTTGTAAAAGTCTACTGTGATTGGTAGATGTCAGAACTTAGGGGAGGTGACATAGGAGAAAATTCTGTTTAAAAGGAGCTAAAAAGAGGTCTCTGGAGGATTCAGCTTGCCAAAGCTGAATGGGAGAGAGGCAGTTTGCCAGAGTTGCCTTGAAGGGCTTGGAGGCTGAATAAGATTGAGCTGACCAAAGCTGAACTGGTATCTCTCTGAACACTAGAATCTTGCTTGGACAAATCTTATGGTGAGTTGATAAAAGACTGACTGATCTCTCTCTTAGAGCTTGGGCCTAGGCTGGCCTGGACTGGCCTGGGCTGGCCTAGCCCTTTTACTCATTGTTTCCTCTTACTCTCTGTCTTTCATTAATTCCTTATTTTGTAGTGATTAAAATCTCTATAAAACCCAGCTGACTTGGGTATATTTAATATTTGGGAATTTTCCCCTGGCAACCACTTTATATTTGATTTAACTCAAGACACTGTCTTGAAACCATATGTCTGTGGTCACAATTTAAGGCATCCACTCTTTTATCTGTAACAGTTTATGCCAACCACTACTTTAATTGTTACAATTTCCAATATATTAAGGTGGTTCTTATTAGAACTGCCAAATCACTTAACCTTTTCTTGCCTTAGTCAACTCTAATATTAAATGTTACTAACAAGTTGTAAATGTGCATGAGGTGCAGGAGAGTTTTTCCACATTGATGAAAGCATAGGTATTCTTCCCCTCCCCTCCAGAATTAAGGACTTATTATATTTAGACTCTTAGTTCCTCAATTCATCTATGTATTGATGACAGTTACTTTACAGAATACCACTTTTATTATGAAACTATAATGCTTAGAATTCTTCAATGGTATATTACAGATCCTTCAGTTTAAAAAAAAACACACACATGGGGGGAGTGGGGAGAAGGGTGGTAAAATTTCTCATCTTTTCATTCCATGCTTGCATTAGTCTGGAATCTATCAACTTTCCAATTTTATTTCCCACTTCACATAGTCCCTTAAATCAATCTTCTCCTTTTTTATCTTTCTAAGCTTAGAATTCATTCTACTCACAATCTATCCAAATTTTATCTTTCCATTAAAACCCAAATACCAAATAAAGTCTTTCCTTCTCTGTAAGGTCTTTTAGACTTAGCAATAGATATTTTTTTGTCTTCTCATCTCAAAACTATGAATACTAATCATTTAGAAATTAATGATATGTCAGTAAAATTTATGTAAATTTTGAGGTTTTGCGAAGTTCTTTGTTTCTATTATTTCATTTGAGTGTTAAAATCATGTGAGATAATTATAGTAATAATAATTATAGATATAATGATATAATATATATATATATTAATATTCTCATTTTAGAGATTAGGATACTGACTTCAGAGTTTTTAAATGTCTGCATTTAGTTTTGTAAAGGAGATTTAAGCTTAGATCTCTTTTATTTCAAGTCCTGCATGAAATCAATCATGCCACACAGCCTTTCTTTTACAATTGTATTCTCCTATTATTTAATGAATTATATATTTATTAAATGTCTCTCCAACTAGTTTATAAGCTCTTTCAGGATGTATACTATGTTTTTCATTCACTTCTTTTTCAAGATTAATGTTAAAATGTATATTCCATATGAAGTAGCTATTCACTACTCTACTTCAAAAATGCTGCTGTCACTTTCCCTATATTTCTAGAGTAGGAAACACATTTCACATGAGGGCACAGTAGTTGTTTAGTCTGTAGAGGGTGGATTGAGTGTTGGAGGGGACTTAATTTGGTATTAATTATTGATCTAGAGATGAAAGGCACCTCAGATTTCCTGTAGCCCAAGACCCTAATTTTAGAGATGAGAAAATTGAAGTCCAAAAATATTTAATGACAAGCCAACAGAAGCTAGGTGGTAAAGTGGAGAGAGTATGCTGGTTCCACAGTGAGGATCACTCTTTTTTTTGAGGTCATATCTACATCCTGACACTATTACTGTGAATCTGGGTAATCCATTTAACCCTTTGCTTAATTTTCTTCACCTGTAAAATAAGCATGTGAAGAAAACAGAAAACTATTACAGTATCTTTGCAAGAAAACCCCAAATGGGGCAATAGAGATTTGGACATGACTGAACTGACTAAATGGCAAAGGGTCAAAAATGTTACAGTTAGAGTGAGATTTGAATGCTGGTCCTTTAATTCCAGAACTGTTAATCTTTCCATGCTGACAATGATATTCTCCATATGTGTATCTATGATTGGCAGGAGAATGCCAGTTTTATAATCACTCATATCCTCAGTGACTTTGAAACATCTCTATTCTTCTTGACTTAAATTCACCCCCTCACAGTCCACTTTCTGAGCAAGTGACTTTGCCTCCTACTCTACTGGAAAGATTGAGTCCATCCATTAATAAGATCCCTTAGCTCCCACATCCTCTCTTCTACATACTAAAATTTATCTGCATCATCTCTCTATCCCTTCCGTTAGCCTAGGATGATGAAGTGTGATTCTCCTCTATATTAAGCAAGCTCTTCTGTGTGTACTCTTGATCCTATTTTTTTTCATCTTCTTTAGGGCATTGACTATCCCTTCTCTTTCATCTTCAATTTTGATCTCTTTGCCCTGATGTCTAAAAATATTCCTCAGATCCTTTCTCTTTCTCTCTTGCCTCACCTATATTTGGAAAATAAATCTGTTTCCTATTTTATCTGTATCCTAATTTGCATTCATACCTACCTTTACCTTTCAATTTCCACCATTATTCCTACTAACCTAATTATGGCCTCCATTTGTCCTCATATAAATTATTAATATTAACTCACATTTATAATGTTTTAAGGTTTGAGAAGCACTTTACTTATGTCATAGAATCCTTATACCCCTTCTGTAAGTTAGATACTCTTATTTTCCCCATTTTTTTCAGATGAGGAAACTGTGAATCAGCATGATATGTCCAGAGTCACATAAATGATGTCTGAAATGGTATTTGAAACCATTTTGCCAAGCTGTTTTTCTTATAATGGCTTCTTGATTCATTTTCTTCCTTCTGATCCTCCTGTTATCTGACTGATCCTCTACACACATGTGCCAGTCTACTGAAAGAGCATATCTTATCTGGTTGTTTTCTCATTAAAAAAAAAACACTAATGGTTCTCCTGAATAACATATTCTGAATAGCTAACATTGGATTACTATTACTCAGGTACTCACCTCTTCCATTTAGCTAGGCTATCTACTATTCTCTTATCCTGACTTGTCTTCTTTTACTTTCTTATTTTTGTGTTTTCTTAATGTTAAAACAAGAGTAGGCTTTCCTACACATTCATCTGTTGAAAACTACTCTTAAAAATCCAGTGTAGGTGCCCCCTATTCCATGAAACCCTACTTTTTCCACAAGGATATTTCTGACTGTAAAAGTAGGAAGGTGATTGCTACAGTGCAAATTATAGATAAGACATTGCCAGTTTAAATATTTCACTGGTGTTCATAGAATTCTAAAAGATAAAATGGAAGCTTTTCAGCATCTTGGACACATCTTTTAATGAAGTGGATAGGAATTTCAGTATAAAATAGATTGAAAGAAGGATAATTTGCAACAGGAGCATCCATACCAAGATGATCACAACTACAATAAAATGCAACCATTTTCAATGTAATAGATTGCTTTATGCAGCAAAATATTATCCTAAATTTTTAATACTGTAAGTCATATTAATAACAGCTATTTATCTAAAGCATATTAACTTAATTCTAGTCCTCCCAGAAATTCCAGTCCTCCCACTTAATAGTGCAATGTAATATTTTTGAGTAGAATTTCAATGTAGATACAGAGTTGACTTTGAACTCAAGAGAATTAGGTTCAAGTCTTACCTCTGACATATATTGACTATGTAACACTGTGGATATGACAAAATCCCTCAGTGCTTAAGGAAACTCTTTAAGAGTGATTGAAATAAATTTGCAATAAGTTGCTGAAAGGGAAATAACCTAATTGGGGAAGAAAAATTCCACACCTGGGAGTTACCTATATCAGTGAAATCACATATCTAGTCTCTATCCCTTGTTACTATGCTATTACTTTCTTAGTTTCTATAGAACTTAGCAAGAAATGTGGATATGAATATTGTGTTTTACTAAAATAATATTATGCCATTTTTCACTTGAATTGACTAAATATGAATAAACAGTGTGTCATGGCAGCTGAAACACACAATTATGTATACATGCATATGCATCTATATAATTTCATTATTTCCAAATTACATATAAAATTTTAGCATTCATTTTTAGCATTTTGATTTCCAAAGTTTCTTTTTCCCATCTACCCCTCTTCCTTCTTGAGAAGACATGGAATATATAACCAAGAGATTATGTATGTAATATCATTAAAAATACAGTAGGGCCTGGTTTTATGTAAATTCAGCATTTCATGTTCAAATTTAGGTATATGTGACTGACAAATGAAAAAATAAAGGCAGAAAATATGTAAAATAATATTTTTAACCCAACCACTAAATCTATATAATTTTTCCAAGTGGTGTAGTCTCAAAGTATTTAATGTAATCATACTCATTCTTGCTCTGAGAAGCATTAGTGCAATATTATTTTGTTCTGCAACAAACATTAGTTCTTATATATGCCTTTTTCTGGAGTTTTTGCTTATAATAAAACATGTCTGTCAGAGAGGTGCTTCTCTTTTTTATTATTGTTATTTGGTTATTAATGATGACTTTAAATTATGAGTAGTGATGCTGTTAGCTCTAATAAGCCTGAGAAAATGTAAAATTCCTATATATGTTAATATGAGAAATGTTTATTTACTTTTATGCACAATTTTTAACTTATGAGAAGGGTCTTGGGACACAGTAGTATTATAAAACAAGGTCTGACTATAATTCTATATTAACCACATATCCCAGAACAAAAACAAAATGCCTTTGATATTTCATTAATGTAGGATTTGGTCTAGCTACCACTCTCATGTCACAGATCTCTCTTTATGACCTCCTAAGTTGTCTTGGGCTGGAAGAATGATTCACTCAAAGAATATTTTTTAGCTCTGACACTCCCAAAATTCTGACTGAGAATGAGATCTTAAACTATACTATAAGGCACAGTGTTCAACATGTTACTCTCATTATATTTCATTCTAATTAAATCAAATTTGGAGTACTGAACTCTGGTTACTACTTTTTTTGGAAGGGCATTAATTGTCAAGTTGATTAGAGTTATGGATTAGATGTTAGGAATTAGATATTAGGGGACTGAATTTTGCTCAATGTATGTTAGTTGTATAACCTTGGGAACATACTTGAACTGTCTCTAAGTGCTTGCCTATAAAATGAGGTTAATAATACTTAAAGTAACTGCCCCTCCCTCTTGGATTTTGTGAGGAACAAGTGACATATAAAAATAATTTTGCAAATCTCTAATACTACACTAATAATTAATTATCATGGTCAAAATTATCTAGAAGAAACAATTAAGATGAGGGAGAACCTTGAGACTTGGAATTATGAATAATGGGGTTGTTGAAGTTGGGAAGGTATTAATTTCATCTTGATTTAAGAAATATATGCCTGGAAATTAGAGCTATTCACATGTATAGTAGTCTGCTTCAAAAAGAAGAACACTTATTCCTTAGAGGTCTTTAGATCAAAGCTTCATCACCACTTATTGGAGAGATTATGGTGGGAACTTCCTCAAGTCCCATATAAAATCTCACATTTTCCAAGAAGTCTTTCCCAATTTTCATTATACTATCTCTATGAATTTTTATAAATTTATATCAGTTATACCTTGTTTGCATGTAATTATTTGCTTATTGTCCCTTCACCCCCTTAAAACTTAGTGTACCTTGAGTGCAGGGACTATCTTTGGTCTTTTTGATATCCCTGGTGCTTAACACAGTACCTAGAACAGAATATGTGCTTAACAAATGTTTATTAAATGAAAGATCTATAACTTAAGTTCAGAATATGCCCAATGACACTTGGATTCCATTATGACTGTCATTATGTAATTCTTTGAATATTATTACTGACTGTTTCCCCTCTTTATTTTTATTTAAGCAGAAAACTGAAGTTTGATTAAATAGTTCATCAATTGGTAAATGACTAAACAAATTGTGTTTTTTGATTGTGATGGAATACTACTCTGCTATAAAAAATGATATGTAGATTAATTTAAAAATAAAAAACTTGGAAAAAACTACATGATATAAAGAGTGAAATGAGTAGAACCAAGGGAATATTTGATAGATATATAAATAGATTGATAGATAGATATAGCTATAGATTTGCTATATGAAGAATAATTTCTTTTGGAAACAGCCCCTTATACATCTGAATAGCTTTAATTTTCAGGCATGTATTTCTCATATCAAGATGAAATTTGTATCTTTTCAACTTCTAATAATTCATTATTTATAATTCCAAGTTTTAAGGCCCACTCTCGTTCTAATTGTTTCTTCTGGTTATCATTGACCATGGTAACTGATGTTAGTATAGCATTTTAATGTTTGCAAAATGCTTTTTATATGATACTTGATCCTCAGAAAAATCCAGTGAATATTTTTCTCCTGAGAAGAAGGAATGGAAAACCAATTTATATCTAGACATTTGTTTACTGTAGGATACCTTCTATGGTGTGAGGTGGGGAGGGAGGGACTGAGATACCTGGTACATCTTTTATTAATTAATTTTAAGTTAAATTAAATATTTTAACTATAATAATAAAGTAAGGTTTAGCAGAAAGAGCATTGAATGGGAAGTTTAAAAATTGGAAGTTTTACTACTTCAAGTGCAAGAAAGGACTTGGGAAAGTGATTTAAATCCACAGCCTCAATTTGGTTATATATAAAACCTTTCATCTATGAATGAACTCATCTCAGGTAACTAATAAAAGGAACAAAATATTACATCTTAGTTGATTTCTCTTCTTTTTTTAAACAAATGTAATTTCTATTATCCAAAAATACTTCTGCTTTATATTGTAAAGAGTTCTTTGAATCATTTAAAATATTTTTTTTCTAAGTAGATAGAAAAGTTTAATAGAAAGAGCAACATACCATGAAATGGTAGCTCAATCAGTGACCTTCTGTTTGGCCATAGGAGAGTCATTTCATCTTTGTAGTCTTCTGGTTACTCATTTGTGAAATAAAGCAAAGTTGAATAGAGAGAACTCCTTTAGTTTTGACATGCAATGAATATAGCTTCAATACTTCAGGAATCCATGGTTTTGTAAGAGTAGATAACTCCTATATCTATTAATGTTTTTCTTCATTGCCTCATTGTGGCAACCTTATCATGCCTAAAGTCTATGGCATAAAAATGGCTTCTAATTTGTACTACTAAGTTGTAAAAGCTTCAATCATGGATCTCAAAATGAACTGTATTCCAAGTATTTAATGAGCAACAAGTTTCAGGAGACTCCCAATATGTTGATCATTGAGTGGTAGAAATTTATATGTCAAAGATTTTCTTTTAAGTCATGAAAGGTTAAGTAAGTAATTAAATCCTAAGGCATAAAACTACTAAAACTAGAATAATGAGGTATTAAACTCTGGCTACTGACCTTATTCTTGCTTAAACTTATTATAATTATAATTTCTCCTATTTGGTTGATTTAGTTTTCTTCTTCTTGTATAGTATTCATTATCTAGAAATATTTAATGAGCATTCAGTATGTGCAAGGTACAATGGAAAATTAAAAAAAAAGATAGCTCACCTATCCAAGAGCTTAAATTCTAGTAGGAGAGATAAATTCTAGGGAATATAAATTCCACCTGTATATATTGTCACATTACTGAAAAAAAGGAAAAAGCAAAAAGATATGTTCCCTTCTTTATTGGCTCTCTTGGATATTAAGTCCTTTTTTAATCTAATAAATTTATAACATGATATAAGAAAATAAAAAAATTGCATTAATAAATATTATGCTATAAGTAATATAATGTAATTACTTTGGGCAGAATCATAGTATACTCAAACAAATATACATTTGACTAGAGAAATAACAAGGTACAACACAAGAAATCCTAGAAATTGGATGAGGAGTCCTGGATTTGAGGTGCATCTTGGGTATTTACTACTTGTAGAACCAGGATAAAGTCACTATATTTCTTTGAACCTGAGATTCTACATACATAAAAAGGACTTAAAAACATTTGCAATATTTCCTTAATAGGGCTACTATTTGTATCAAAGGTGATATTACTTATACTACTTTAAATTATCTTACGCACCATTCAAATATCAGTTATTAATTCTAGCTTTTATAGAATATGAAATTTCCTATCTATGCTAAGGAAAATTGACCATTATACTTAACTAAAATCCAGAGTAGTGAAAAATTATTTTCAATATTTATGCATTCTATATTAAGAGGAAGGAATAGCAATCCAAAACATAGATAACTTCTTTTTAGAGAAAATGGGCATTTTCATTTTCCCATTCAAATCTATATATTTGTGAGGAAGTGAAAAGAAACAGAAATTGTAGGGAAGGGGGTAGGAATGCTTTTGTTTTAGATTTTTCTTTTTACTCAATGAATTGTTTTTCTGTTCCCATGAACAATTCCTTTCATAATTTTCTAAGTAAAATTGCTCTTATTGGAGTGCCTATTTTCCAGTGCTTATACTTCATACCAAAAGTGGCTAAAAGCTACTGATTTCTATTGGAGAATTTTCCAGCTTTCCTCCCCTTTAATTTTTTTCTTCAGATTGTGGCCAACAAATGAATCTTGAGAAGAGAAAGGTAATGACTAAGGAAATTCTGCCAAACCAAAAAGATTTTCAAACTTCATAAAAATATGATTATGTATGATTTAAAAATTTTATAACATATAATATAGAAAGGAAAATGGAATATGTATCCATTAAGTGACTCCTCTGTGTCAGAAACTGTGCAGTGTTTTAAAATGTTAATTTTACTCTCACAACAAAACTGTGAAGTAAATGGTATTCTTATCATGATTTATAGTTGAGGATATGGAAGAAAACAGACGTTAATTATTTGCCAAGGTTTGCAGAGCTGGTAAAGTATCTGGGGTAAGATTTGAAGTCAGTTCCTGCTATAGATTACATTTCCTAGCTGCTTCATATAAAGTAATTAACATTTTGTGTGTTTATTGAAAACTTGATAGAGTTATAAACTTAGAGATGGAAAAGATTCCTTCATTTGATCAAGTATGACTTACGTCTCATCTCTAAAGAAATGAAATAAAGAAGGAGCAAAACCACAGGTATGAGGAGAATCATGAGTAAGAAAGAGGTGTCCTGTAAAGAAAATATCAAGTTGGAGAGGGTGATCAATAGTGTCAACGTTTATTGAAAGGTCAAAAAAATGAGGACTGAGAAAAGAACCTTGCAAACAAGCAGAACAACTAGAATCCCTTTATCATATGGCATGAGGACAACTGCCTGTATCTATTCTTTTCTAGTCTAAATATCCCCAGTTACTTCAAATCATTCTCATAAGACATGGTTTCTAGTCTGCAAGTCATTTTAATTGTCCCACTTTGGGTAATCTCTTGTTTATCTACATCCTTTCTAAAATGTGGTGCTGTAAGTTACACATTACCTTCTAGAGTATCTAATAAAGAAGAGAAAAGGAGGTCTATAGCTTTCCTTGTTCTAGACATTATATTCCTATTATAAGCACCTTAAGATCAACTTTTCTTTTGTAGCTAATGTTCTACATTCTTGCCTAATGTTGAAGTTCAATAAAACCCTTAAATTTTTTCATATGGATTATATCTAGCAATGTACTTTTGGTGAAGATTTCATAGCACAAGTTTAAGTATTTCCAATTAGTTCTTATTTAATGTCATCTTATTAGAGTTTCCCTTTTTAGATAGTTTTGGATCCTGCTTTTGACTTCCATTTTGTTAGTTATACATCTGAGATTCTTTCATATTATAAACCGATTAAGGAAGACATTTATGCAATTCACAATATCATTTAAAATGTTGAATACTATTGAGGGCAGATCCCTTCCAATCCCCTCTAGAAACCTTGCTGTATATTGATATACATTTCTTCATGCTTTCTCTTTGAGTTTTATCAATCAATAGGTCCTGACTCTACCTATATGTAATGCCATTTGAATCAATCTCTTCACCTTGTCCATAAGGATATAATAAAATACTCTTAAATGTATCACTGAAATCCACGCCAGTGCTCAATTTATATGACTTTTCCCTGATATGTAGCTTGGTAACTCTGTGAAAAGAGGAAAATGAGTTTCATACATGTCTGCTTTCCCAAGGCATACCTTTTTATTATTGTCTAGTTATTTCCCAAAGCATGTGGGACTCCACATGGATCCTGTGACAACTAATTATATCTACAAACATTAATCCTTCCTGTCAGCTCAAGAGGAACTAGCAACATATGTCCAATCAACATGTCTAAAACAAAAATAATGTCATGTCCTCCTCCACCACCCAAAATTTAACCTTGTTAAGACTCTAGTTTCTTTTTAATTTATGTTGCATATAGAAAGTTATACATTCAATTTTATATTTAACTTAGTTTTCAGATGAAGGGATTTTTTTCCTTGACAATTTCACTAACTCATTCTCATCATTCCTATGAACACTGTCGGTTTCCAGCATGGTTGATACATACAAACGGCTGATCCATGATATAACAAGGTAGCCTGAATCCAAACATAAAACTATCCAAATCTTGGCTCTCTATTTAGTATATAACTCATCTGAGGATGACTTTCAACTCTGTAAAATTCTTTAATAATTGAAGTGTATTTAATGCTCTATTATGATTTTTTTAGATAGTGGAATATCATACTAGCAAATATTAGTGCCATCATAATCTGACTATTACTACCTCATGGCCAAGATATCCCAGGTAGTTCAAATTCACATTCCCAAAATCTTGAAATCTTCAAAAATCAATCTATCATTGTATAGCTATCAGACTAAGGAAGGCTTTAAAAATCTGTTAAATATATAAAAGTGAAGAGAAAATCATGATTTTGTTATTGAATAATATGAGAAGAGAAACCATATGGAAAAATAAGGAAAATATTAGTAGACTAGGAACAAGGAGATGTGTTTTTAAAACCAAACGATAAATAGATATGTCAGCATGGGTTGAGAGGTGGAAGAAATATTAGAGCAAATTGTGCCCAATACCTTCATTTTATAGATGATCAAACTAAGATATATAAAAGTTAAGTAAGTTAACTAAAGTTACATGGATCGTGTCTGAGGAATGGCTTAAACACAAAATCTTTTTTTCAGATTTCACTTATTTCACCTTTCCTTTTTTTATTAAAATTTTTATTTAATTAATTAATTTAGAATATTTTTCAATGGTTAGATGATTCATGTTCTTTCCCTCCCCCTCCTGTTACCCCCCGTTCATGTTGTTGACATGCAATTCCATTGGGCTAAACACAAATCTACCTGAATTCATGATAATAATCATTTCATCTCTCTTGATTTTATTTTCTTCATATGAAAAGCAGTCTGTTTATATTTGTCCTATCCTTTCCACAGGTTGGCTTACAGAAAAACACTTTTATAATGTTGAATTGCTTTGTACTTTGTATGGTGTAATTTTTTAAAAATTTGATAATAGTGATATTTATTATTATAAAGAAACCATCATATGGACATTCAAGAAAGGAATCCATTTTTGTTCTTCAAGTTTACCACCTTTCTACCACTCAATCAGAAATTGAAACTCTGAAATATCTTTGTTTATATTGTTTTCCTTGGGAGCCTGAGGTTTTGCGGGTAACTGAATCAGCAACAAAGGCTTCCAGAGTTCTCAACCACAGATATTAAGGGGGGGGGTGGACAACTGCTCAGAAGGAGATTGAAGAAGTCCCTTTTCTGGCTCTGGGTGCAAGACTGATGGCATTGTCCATAAGAATATCCAGTTTGTGATTCTCAATCTCAGGGTAAGGAATAGGACTAGTACACACCAGCACTTGCAGTCACAGAAGAGCAGTAGACCCTGGTCACAGTTCAAAGAGGGTAAAGAGTGATTACGGTTGCTCACAGACTAGAGAATAGGCTAGGAGAATATTAAACACACATTTCCTACTACCTCAAAAAACTGAAAACTTACAGATCCCAAGAACTAACTCTGTTGGTAGCTTCACAAAGAATGTGAAGTTTTGAACATTGCTCCCCTCACCATGGGGATGGAAGCCAAATTTAACAGTTTTTTTAAGTTAAAGAAAGACTGGGAAATAAACAGGAAAAGAAACACAAAATAGAAAGTTATATTCATGACAAGGAAGATCAAGACATACACTTAGAAGAAGTAACAAAGTCAACATTGTTGCATCAAGTATCTCCAAGAAAACATGAATTGGTGTCAAGCTCAAAAATAATTAATGGAGTAGTTCAAGAAGAAACTAGAAAATGAGAACCAGAGCCAATATGACAGCTTAGTAGACACAAAAGCATGTAATGGCTCTGATTATCTTTCCAAACAGATCTGAAAAGGTGCCTGAAAAGGAAAAGAGCCAAAGCAGGACAAATGAAGGGAGTCTCCAACTGAGCACAATGTGAAAGGTAGGCAGAGAGAGAGAGAGTTGATTTTCACAATATAAGGACAGGAAATGAAATGACACACAGAGGGGTACTGACTGACCACTCCCACACTGACAATGCCAGACTCAGAACTAGGGTGTAGGCAACTTCAGGATCCCTAGTCACAGGATGAACCAGAAAAAGAACACCTCTGACCAAATGCAGGAAGTACCAGCCACTCTCAGTGTGGACCAGAGGTCCATATAGCTGGGCACTCTTAAGCCTCTGTGGCAGCAGTGAAAACAGCTCTAGGGCAAAACACTGCAAGCCAGAATTGGCAAGTAGCTTGCAGATTTCCCAGTCCACAGGCAGGAAAATGAGCAAATAACAGCAAACAAACAAACAAACAAAAAAAACCAAAAAACAACAACGAAAAAAAACTTTGGTCATTAAAAATTTCTATGAGGAAAAAGAGCAAAAAACAGAACCAACAAGAGATGGTGGGATCCAAGAAAACACATGCAAAATAAAAAAAAAAACATTAATTGTTAGATCTGGAAGAACTCAAAAAGAAATTTAAAAAACAAATGAAACAAACTAAAGTAAAATGAGAAAAACAAATTAAAGTAATGCAAAAAGAAAATAATAACTTAACCATAATTGATCTGGAAAAATGGGCAAAAAATCCAATGAAGAAAAGAGTGCCATGAAAAGGAAAAGGAGAATGAAAACTTCATGGAAGAAATTCAGACTTTAAAAATCAGAATTGGGCAAAAAGAAGTTAATGACTTCACAAGACATCAAGAAACAGTTAAACAAAATCAAAAGAATGAAAAAATGAAAAAAGAATGAAACAATAGATGACAATATGAAATGTCTCATTGAGTAAAACAACTCAACTGGAAAAATGATCCAAGAGAGATAATTTAAGAAAAAAAGCCTAGCCATTATTTTTCAAGAAATTATTCAAGAAAATTACTCTGATTTTCTTGAACAAGAGGGTAAAATAGAGATTGAAATAATACACAGATCACCCCCCTGTAATTAATCCCCAAATTGAAACTCCTAGGGATATTTTAGCCAAGTTTAAGAGCTCCCAAGCCAAGTAGAAAATATTGGAAATAATCACAAAGAAACAATTCAAATATCATGGACTCCCAATCAGAGTTACATAGGATCTGGCAGCTTCCCCACTGAAGGTATGAAAGTCTTGGAATATGATATTCCAGAAGTTCAAGGAAGTAGGTTGACAACCAAAAATCACCTACCAATCAAAAATGACTATATTCTTTCAGAAGAAATTATGGTCACTTAATAAAATAGAAAGTTTGAAAGCATTTCTGAAGAAAAGATCAGACTTAAATAGAAAATTTGATGCCCAAATACAAAATTCAAAAGAAGAATAAAAATATAAATAAGTGAGAAAAAAAGAAGTAAGGGTAGTGAATGAAATGTTAGAAAAATTAGAGTTCATAGATATCTGAAGAAAATTGAACAGGACAAAAAGGAACATAACTCCTTTTCAGCAGCACATGGTACATATTCAAAGATTGACCATGTA
This sequence comes from Monodelphis domestica, assembly GCF_027887165.1. NCBI lineage: Eukaryota > Metazoa > Chordata > Mammalia > Didelphimorphia > Didelphidae > Monodelphis > Monodelphis domestica. The sequence goes on from NC_077232.1 coordinate 218,934,222, forward strand.
CTGGAACATAAAAACATCACAACCAAATGCAAAAAAAGCAGAAATAATAAATGCATTTTTTTTCAGATCATAATACAATAAATTAATAATCAATTAGAGTTCAAGGAGAAGCAAATTAAAATTAATTGGAAAATAAATGATCTAATTTTTCAAAACAGGTGGGTCAAAGGACAAATAATAGAAACAATTACTGGTTTTATTGAAGAGAATGACAATGAGGAGATAACATAATAATTTATGCAATACACCTGTGGAAAGGAAAACTAAAGCAAGGTCTAGATTTTCTGCCACTGAGTTGGAACAAACAGTAGGTAGAATGTTAGAGAGAAGATATTGATAAGACTGACAGTTGGTGGGGGAAGGGGAACTGGGATTGGCAATTGGTCTTGTGACTAGCACTTCCTTCCTGGCCCTGGAAGAGGAAGAGTCTCTCTCCTGGTCTCTGGATAAAAGTGCCTCTATTTTCCTTATTTTTCCAACTGAGTGCTCTCCCTGGATTCCTGTGATCATGTCTTTGACAAAAGGACTTAAGGGAAGCAGTTTGAACTGTAAGGCCAGTCTTTAGGGACATTAGCCTGAAGAGACAGGTCCAATCAGCTCTGAAAATCAGAAATTTTCTTCCTTTCACTGTCTACTGCTAAGACTTTTGAAATTAAGAAAGCTAGCATAGATATAGCATAGACAGGAATAATAGAAACCCTCCACCAGCCTGTGAGGACTGGCCTCAGGTCAAAAGCCAAGAGAGACTCAAAAATCTCATCTAGGGAAATCCCTCTTCTCTCTTCCCTGATACCTATCCAATCCAAACTTGTTATTAAATTTTATCTTTATTTGAATGTCACAGTCAAATAAGAGGACTAACATGTCAGGGGACATAGGGGGAGCTGATCCTCAGGACAGCTATTCAACAATAAGCGGTCCTTATTTGACTCCTATTGGGCGACCAATAATAAAGCAGTATTTAGGGGGAAATTTATATCCTTGAGTGCATATACTAACAAATTAGGAAGGGCAAAGATCAATGAATTTGGCATGCAAATGAAAAAAAAAACCAACTAGGAAACAAATTAAAATCCTGAGATGAAAACTGAATTAGAGAACTTAAAAATTAAAGGAGAAATTAATCAAATTGAAAGTAAAATAACTTGAATTAATAAAGAAGACTAGAAGCTGTTACTTTGAAAAAACAAATAAAATAGACAGAGTGCTGGTCAATCTAATAAAAAAGGAAAGAAGAAAACCATATTACCAGTATCAAAGATGAAAATGGAGACCTCACCTCTAATGAAGAGAAAATTAAGGAAATCATTAAAAACTATTTTGCCGAAATATATGGCATTAAATATGATAATATAGGTGATATTGATGTATATTTACAAAAATATAAATTGCCTAGATTAACAGAAGAAGAAATAGAATACTTAAATAATCCCACATTTGAAAAAGAAATTAAATATGCTATCAAAGTACTACCTAAGAAAAAATTCCCAGGACCAGATGGATTCACAAGTGAATTCTATCATTCAAAGAACAAATAATACCAATACTATGTCAGGTATTTGACATAATAAACAAGGAAAAGGTTCTAATGTACTGATTGCAAAGTCAGATAGATCAAAAACAGAGAAAGAAAACTACAGACCAATCTCCTTAATGAACACAGATGTAAAAATCTTAAATAGAATACTAAAAAAAAGGACTCCAGCAAGTGATCACGAAGGTTATTTTTTATGATCAGGTGGTATTTATACCAGGAATGCAAGGATGGCTCAATATTAAGAAGACCATTCACATAACTGACCATATCAACAAGCAATCCAAAGAAAATCATATGATTATCTCAATAAATGCAGAAAAAGCCTTTGACAAAATAAAACACTCATTCCAATTGAAAACACCAGAAAGTATAGGAATAGAAGGGCCTTTCCTAAAAATAATAAACAGTGTATTTCTGAAACCACAAGTAAGCATCATCTGCAAAGGGGATGAATTAGAAGCATTTCCAATAAGATCAGGAGTGAAACAAGGATTCCCATTATCACCTCTATTATTTACAATTGTACTATTAGCAGTAGCAATTAGAGATGAAAAAGAAATTTAAGGGAATAAAATAGGTAATGAGGAGAACAAGTTATTATTCTTTGCAGATGATATGATGGTGTAATTAAAGAATGAGAGAAAATCAACTAAGAATCTAGTGGAAATAATCAAGAACTTTAGCAAAGTTGTAGGATACAAAATAAACCCACATAAGTCATCAGCATTTCTTTATATTTCTAAAATAATTTAACAGCAAGTGTTAGAAAGGGAAATTCCATTTAAAATCACCCTAGACAATATAAAATACTCAGGAATCTATCTGCCAAGACAAACACAGAAACTATATGAACACAACTACAAAACACTCTCCACACAATTAAAACTAGATCTAAACAAATTCATTGCTCATGGGTAGGATGAGTTAAAATAATAAAAATGACAATCCTACACAAATTTATTTATTTAGTGCCATACCCATTGAACTACTAAAAAACTTTTTACTGAATTAGAAAAAAAACCATAACAAAGTTAATTTGGAAGAACAAAATATCAAGGATATCATGGGAAGTCATAAAAAAATGCTAAGGAAGGAGGCCTTGCAGTCCCAGATATCAAACTATATTATGAATCAATGGTAATCAAAACAATTTTGTACTGGCTAAGAGACAGAAAGAAGGTTCAGTGGAATAGACTTGGGGTAAGTGACCTCAGCAAGACAGTCTATGGTAGGCCCAAATATCCCAGCTTTTGGGACCAAAATATGCTATTTGATAAAAACTGCTGGGAAAATTGGAAGACAGTATAAGAGAGATTATGTTTGGACCAACATCTCACACCCTACACCAAGATAAACTCAGAATGTGTGAATAACTTGAATATACAGAAGGAAACTCTAAGAAAATTAGGATGAACTAACATAATAAAAATGACAATCCCACTAAAATTAATTTACTTATTTAGTGCTATACCTATCAAAGTACCAAGAATCTTTTTACTGAGTTAGGAAAAAAAAAAACTATAACAAAGTTCATTTGGAAGAACAAAGATCAAGAATATCAAGGGAATTAATGAAAAAAAAAAGTGAAGGAAGGTGACCTAGCAGTACCAGATCGTAATCTGTATTATAAAGCAGTGGTGCTCAAAGCAGTACAGTACTGGCTAAGAAACAAAAGGGAGTATCATTGGGACAGGCTTTTGGTAAGTGACCTCAGTAAGACAGTCTATAAACCCAAAGTTCCCAGCTTTGGGGACAAAAATCCACTATTTGACATAGAAAATTGGAAAATAGTATGGGAGAGATTAGGTTTAGATCAACATCTCACACTCTACACAAAGATAAATTCAGAATGAGTGAAAGACTTGAATATAAAGAATGAAACTAAAAGAAAATTAGGTGAACACAGAATAGTATACTTGTCAGATATTTGTGAAAGGAAAGGTTTCAAGACCAAGCAAGAATTAGAAAAATTTACAAAATGTAAAATTAATAATTTTGATTACATTAAATTAAAAAGTTTTGATATAAACAAAACCAATGCAACCAAAATTAGAAGGGAAGCAGCAAATTGGGAAAAATCTTTATAACAAAAAAATTTGACAAAAGTCTAAATACTCAAATATTTAAGGAGCTATATCTATTGTACAAAAAATCAAGCCATTCCCCAATTGTTAAATGGGAAGAGATATGAATAGGCAATTTTTAGATAACGAAATCAAAATTATCAATAAGCACAAGACAAAAGTTTTCTAAATCTCTTATAATTAGAGAAATACAAATCAAAACAGCTCTGAGGTACCACCTCACACCTAACAGATTGGCTAATATAACAGCAAAGGAAAGTAAATGTTGGAGGGGATAGAGACATTAATGCATTGCTGGTGGAGTTATGAATTGATCCAACCATTCTGGATGGCAGTTTTGAACTATGCCTAAAGGGCTTTAAAATACTGTTTGCCCTTTTATCCAGTCATACCTCTGCTAAGTTTATCCCCCAAAGAGATAATAAGGAAATATACTCATACAAAATTATTTATAGCCATGATCTTTGTGGTGGCAAGAAATTGGAAAATGAGGGAATGCCCTTCAATTGGGGAATGGCTGAACAAATTGTGGTATATGTTGGTGATGGAATACTATTTTGCTCAAAGGAATAATTAACTGGAGGAATTCCGTGTGAACCAGAATGTCCTCCAGGAATTGATGCAGAATTAAAGGATTAGAATCAGGAGAACATTATACACAGAGACTGATATACTGAGGTACAATTGAAGGTAATGGACTTCTCTATTAGCAGTAATGAAATGATCCAGGACAATTCAGTGGGATGTATGGGAAAGAACACTATCTACATTCAGAGGAAGACCTGTGGGAATAGAAACACAGAAAAAAAAAACAACTGCTTAATCACAAGGTTCAATGGGGATATGATTGGGGATATAGACTCTAAATGGTCACCCTAAGGTGATTATCAATAATATGGAAATAGGTCTTGATCAATGACACATGAAAAAACCCTGTGGAATTGTGGAATTGCAGGTTGGCTATGGGGGGAAGGGGAAGGTACTACAGGAGAGGGGGAAAGAACATTAATCATTGAATCATGGAAAAATATTCTAAATTAATTAATTAAATAAAATTAAAAATAAAATCGATGTCATAGTTTTAACATTTTAGCAGTGTGAGAGAATAGAGAAGAGAGAATTTGAGATTCAAAATTATTTTAAAAGTATTACAAACAGTTTTTACATATAATTGGGGTAAATCAAATTATTTTTTTAAATGATAAGTTTCTAAGATAATATTGTACACAGTAATATCCATGTAATGATGACCATCTGTGAATGTCTTTTGATAGAGAAATTAATTAATGATATTTCAAATGATTTTATGATGAAAAATTCTATCTACATTCAGAAAGACAACTGATTGAAGAATACTATTTTCACTTACTTTATTTTTCTTATTTTTTTTTCAGCAACATGATGAATATAGAAATGTTTTGCTTGATTTCACATGTATAATTGGTATATTACTTTCTTTCTCATTGGGTATATTCAGGACAGGAAGGAGGAAGAATATTTAGAATTTTTAAAATTGTAATTGAGTGTCAAGATAAATAAAAAAAGATGATTAAAATGTTTTCCCTGGGATCATTTACCTTGCTTAATTATATTGCATAAGTAGGGCTTTGTTTTTTTTTTTAATTCAAAAAGAGCTAGACTTCATTCAAGCTGCCATTCCTAGCCCTCAGACATTTCCAATAAGTATGTGCCTTTAATGAACCATATTTCCCTGGGAATAGAAGAGCAATATTTGGAAGCTCCATTAGTTCTTTCAGACAGTTAACATACCCTGTGGAAGCTTTAACATGTTAATGCAACTTCCAAAGTATAAAACTTAATCCTGACACCTACACTAAGTACAGGGGTTGTTTAAATCAGTATAGCATCCTTTTGTTATTTTAACTAAATTTTGTCCAAGAATGAGAAATATTAACATATACAAAAATAGTTTCACAAAAGTATCCTACCATCAAATATATACTTTATTTCTCAGTAGGAATAAGGGAGAGGTGGAACATAGTGATTTTTTTTATTGGGTACTGTCAGCTAAAATTTGAATCTCTGTAAGTTCTTGGGGCTTAATACATTTCCTAAGGAGATTTCTTTGATTCTGAGATTAGTCATGATAGACCCCTGCACACAAAACTTCACCAAGGAGAAAGACTAAATTCTTTTCTCCACTTTAGTTAATAGCAAAATAAAACAGAATACAAGCCAGTGTGCTGCAAATAGTAATATTAAGAGAAATATACCCAGGATCTTGGTTTTTCCAAAACCCTTCAAGAATTATAGAATCAGAAGTACATCTTCTGCTGGATTGTCTGATGATTCATTGTAGTATGCAGATCACCCTGAATTAATTTGTTCATAGAGTATTTTTAAAGTCATCTACTACAACTCCCTTCTTTTAATATTGAAAAACCAAGCACAATATCAGTTAATTAATTTGCTTAAAAATAACACAAATAGCAAATGTTGGAGTGGCGATTTCAACCCAGTTCTTTTGATTTCAATTCTACAACTCTTTCTGCTTCTTGGGAGCTATGACAATGGTTCAACATGAAAAGTTCAAATGTGTCTTTGACTTCTATTACTGACCCATCATTCTCATGCCTTTTTTTTATCAATATATATTTTCAGAACAGCATGAGAGGTAAAAGACTACAGGGTTTAGAGGAAACCTAGTAGATTATTTATGGCCACTTAAAGAATAAGAAAAGATGATTCTATGCAATGTATCCACATCTTTTAGTCCTTCCACTATCTTTCACAAGTTCATGACCAGATACTTCCCTTTATTTCCTAATGAGGCATTGCACTTAAGCCTATTCTCTTTTACCATGTTCTGTGATTTAAAATTACCTCCTGAATCCCCTCCCCCATCCTCTCAAAATATTATCTTCCATGCCAGCATGCGTCTCAGCAGAATTTGAGGAAAAAATAAGTTTGATTAAACTCATTTACACTAAGGTCTAAATCACTGATCATCACTATCCCCCTTAGCTCCCACACAGGCATTTACTTGTTAAGCCCAATCAATCTCTATTATTAATTAATAATTAAATCCTGTGGAGTTGCTGATGATAGGCTTTCCAGTTAATTCTGTTATTCAGACTTAAAATATCTTGTAATATTCATCCTGGTGGATTGTGGGGATAGAAACTTTTATGATTCCCTACAATTGTATACACAGGGAAGGAAAATAATCACAATAAAGAGTTATTCCCTTGGCATAAAACCTAACTGATATCATTTTCATTGTGTCATTGACCAACATTTGTTGGGAATGCTATCTGTTAAGGAAACAAATATGATTCCCATTTGGAGATCTCTCAATATTAGAGAATAGGTTTTTATTGAGTCCTCAGAACAGCTTCCTGCTCTACCACTGTACTGAATACATTTACACATAGTACAGCTTTTGCATTCCACCACACCTAGGCATTGCTTTTATCATTTTCCAACAGAAACAAGCAACAATTAGTTTACCTGGGCTAATGTAACAATAGTAGACATACTGATAAATAAATGCTATATAGCACAATCTCAATTATGAATATTATATTATTTTAGGATTAAAATTATCATTAGAGACTGATTATTATATAAGAATATAAGCTTATTGAGCACATCAGGTTTATTGGTTAGGTTGGCATCATAACTGATAAAGCTGATATAGATCTCTATGGCTCTCTTGCTACCAGAGGAGGACCTGTATCAGGTCACCCAATGAATAGATTTTTTTAGGAACTCATTATTCCATTCCTTACTTAATCATCCCAAGACATCTTCAACTGGTGATAGTTAATTAAGAGGTGGTCCATAAGGTCCTCAAATAAATTCGTTTGAAATTTATTGTAGTTCAGTGGTGTTAAATAGACAGCTACTGCTTCTCTCATTCACATTCTATTCAATTACTCCAGTCATTTTAGGATTATTTGATTACAGAGTTAGAGATAAATTGAATGTTAGAGGTTATCTAATAAAAAAATTCATCTAGGATAAGAAAAATGAAGCCCATAGAGATTAAACCATTTTCTCAAGGTCAGTGGGTCAGAGTTTTCCCAGAGTCAGGGTTTAAACCCAAGTCACATATACACTATGTGTTTAAGTTGCACAATGAATTATTTTATTTATGATTTGTGGTCTTGATTTTATTAAGCACTAATCTAGATTATTATATGCATTTGATTATATATCATATTTAATATTCTTTATGAATCTATTTTTCAATTTTAATTTACTTTTTGACAGTTTTTATAATTTAGAAGTATAGATCTCTTTCTAATAGAATCTATTGATCTATATTAATGTGGTTTCAAAAGCTATATATAACTAAATAAAATGCTCTAAACTATTATTGATTAGAGAAATGCAAATCAAACAACTCAGATATCACTGCACACCTATCAAATTGACTAAAATAATAAGAGGGCAAAGGAATACACTTTATGAGAAATACTTATATTAGGAATTGTGCTGGATTTGGGGATAAAGATGATGAACTCTGTTTTGAACGTGATAGATCTTCCCATGTTTTCTGCAATACACTGTGAAATCTACTCTGTTAGTAGATTATAGAGTTTAGTGGTCAGGGTAACATCTGTGTAGATATGATTATTGAATCCATTGGAGGTGATGAATTTACAAAGATAGAAAATTCAGAGAAAGGGAAGCCCCAGGACAGATTCTTGGGATATATCCATGGCTAGGTTATACATAATGATCTATCAGAAGACATCAAGTGTATAGAAAAGTAGGAAGAAAACCAAAAGAGAGAGTCATGAAAAATCAGAGAAATTAAACAATGTCCTAAATTTATATTCCCTAACTGATAATTTTCAAAGGGAAACTTTGAATAAGTTTACATAATGAATACTTCTCAACAATCCAGGCATGTCTCTAAACCAGTGTTGGGGAATCTTTTAGAGATTACATGCCAAATCTCAAGTCTCCTGTGAGCCCCTTGAATTATTCCAGTCAGAAAAGGGTGGAAGTACTTCCACTGGTCACTGGGCAGAGGGGAAATGCATGGGACTGTGTGGAGGAAATGGAGCAGCCCCCTCCAACACCCTGAAGCATGTTCCATGTATTCATCAGCACAGCAAACTAAAAAATGAGGACTAATTGATCTTAATTGACAGAGGGAGCTTACCCATCAGGAATTACTTCATCACTATCATCACAGGTATAGTCCAAAATTAAAATGATTAATAGTTTTAAGCTATACCACAGAATTTTCATATGTCTTATTTATTAAAAAATAAAACAGAATTGAGGAGTGAGAAAAAAGCAAAGACAATAATTAGTGACATTTTCCTCATTTTATAATGCTTTATAAAAAGAAAAATAGAGAAATGTAAGTCAATAGCTTGAGGAAATGATGAAGTTGATGCAATTTATTTTTAAAGGATTAAGTTAAAATAGGCATATTTGTATGGTACAAGGAGGAATATTAAGATTACTGTATGAGTAGAGGGATTGATCTTGGTGGTCATTCAGTTGAGACTTTTTCTTTTCTCTGTGCATCTCTTCCTCTTCACATAATAGTTAATTAATGGATGAGTTGTTGTATCATAATGGAGAGAGATATATCCTCCAAGTTAGTAAGACTTAGATTCAAAACCAAATTATGACAAGTTAGTTCTGTAACTATGAATTAATCACTTTCCCTTGCAGAACCTTAGCTAACTCAGACTAAAAGACATATCTGCACTAGTAGAAGAATTTCTATAACCTGGAAATCCCCATACCAGTGACATCAATGTTCAGTGCAAATTAAAACTAATACCCTTTTCTAAATCCTATGTAGTTTCACGCTTTAACAATATTATCAATATTTTAATACAATTGAATTATTTCTATAATTTGCTCTTTTGCCCACATTTTATTTGGAAATGATTTTTTTGTCCCCTCCCAGGCTAATACATATTGATCTGATTCACTTAACTGATTGTTTTTTATTATAGTCAAAAATGTATTATAATTATTTTTAATTCTGAATGGTAAACTTTTAACATCTTTGTACTTCATATGAACATCTTTTGTAATGCTTAATGTAAATTTGTATAAAAATTGAATGGTCAATTGTATACATTGCTCCATAGAGCAAATAGAGTTTGTGTTTCCCTTATGTTTTGTTCATCATATTATACTATTGGGAAATTAAAAAATCAGAGTGTTATTTTGTTAATATATTTTATGCAGTTCAGTTAAGTTGCCCTTTATGAAACAGTGCTACATTATTAGGTGATTAGGTGTCCATGTATACAATATTCCTTTGTTGATACATTTAATTTCCTATATTTATCTCTAAACACTTAATAATTAAAATTCATTTGGGAAATAGCTAAACAAATTATGTTTTATGAAATTAATGGAATATTGCTTTGCTGTAAGAAATTTTAAGGACATAGATTCAAAGAAACTTTAGAAGAATTATATGAACAGAGATATGTAGTAAAATGGGCACATCAAGGACTTTTTGTCCTATGAAAACTTTGTAAAATAAACAATTTTTAAAGCCTCTGGAGTGCTGATAAATGCAATGATAATTCATAATCCCAATGAATTTTGTGACTAATGGAGAATGATGGTACCTATATCCTGGAAGACAGATTATGACCTAAAATTAAATATTCAGTATGAGACATGTTTTAGACACAAATATTTGTTTTGCTGGTATTATTTATTTAAAAGATTTTATACATTTTATTTTTTAAGAGGGTAGTAGTATAAGAAAACAGATAATTCAGTCTTGAAATCTGATTGCATAATTGCAATTCTTACTTCTTTTGAGTTATCTGAAATATAATAAATTTTATTATGCTCTTTCATTTTAAACCAGTTTTTCTCACTGTCTTCTATATTTCTTATAGATAACATATTGTTGGGTAATACTTTTCCATCATGGTCCTTTTTCTTTATTAAAGAATTTCAAGCAATTTTCTATCAAGATAATAATTTTTCCAAGACGATATTACATATGTTTATATGTACAAAAACAGAATGCATAAGAAAGAAGCATATGTTATTACCACTACTAAAAAGTAATTTTGATTTTTTTTCTCTTTTTTTCTATTGCAAAGGCACTTTTACAATGTTCTGTTCTTATCCAAGTTTTATTTCCATTTCCCTTTAATAATAATGTTTTTGCTTTGCACTACCCTAGATATGAAAAATTATTTAAGATAATAATTATTCTATTACAATTAATTTTAAATCTTTAATTTTTATTTTTTTCCTTACTCCCTTCACCAGACTTAACTTTTATATTTTTGTTTAGTTAGTAATTAGCTAAAAGAATGCTGGAGTTGCTTTGTTTTTCTCCTATGGGTTTTTCAGAGAAATATTTGTTCAAGTCAAATTCTATCATTACTTTGATTGTCCCATTATATTATATTGAGATATTTTATATCAATAATATTTTTGTGTTTTTCTATCAAAAAGAAATGTTTGCCTTTTAAAAGTTTATGACTGAAATCACTTGATGTACTATTGTTTTTCTATCTTTGAACAGTTTATATTTAGTCAATAATTAGTTATTCATATTTTAATCTTCATTTTTAATTTAAGTTTTTATAATCTTCCTTTATTGTTTCTATGTATGCTAACACTTCCAAAATATGATAATTTCTGCAGTTGGAATTAATTTTTATGTTGAATGATATTTTTTTGGAGGGAAAAGAAAACATACTCTTGCCTGGTTAACAAATTTTGGAGTGAAACAAATCATATTGATTTATAATAAAGCATAAACCCACTTTGTCATGCTTCATTTTAGGCAGAAAATTCTATGTGACTTAAATAAATTTGTTATATTGTACATGATAATTTCTTTCCTTGCCTTTTATTTAATTATCTCATTAGATATTGACTCACCTAAGTCTCAGACTCATCTTTCTTGATGTCATTTGGATGCCATTGGTCAGTAATCAGTATCTTGATATAGCACTATTATTGATAATTTTATTTCATGAATTCCTGATATTTAGAGTTTGGCTTCTTTATAATTTATTTGCCCAATCTTTCAGTTCTATCACTTCTTTTAGGTTAAAGGTTTGATTCTACTTGAGTGAATTTTTTTTGTTTGTTTTGATAACTATACTGCTTTTTACCTTTTTGGCTTAGTTTATCACTGTATTCCTGAAATCTGGCCTTTTAGTGAATTAAGACATTTTTAAAAACTTATTTTAATATATTTATTATTCATTATGAGTTTTGTGATATCTCTAGCTTTAGTTAAAATGTCAATTCATTTTTCTCCTTTTACAACATAATATTTATTCACTGTGTTGAAATTTTTCTACCTGCTTGTTTATTAATTTCATTATTCCTTTTCCTGGAATATGAGTTTATTTTCTTTAAAGGTTTTAATTTGTATTTATAGAGGGAATTGTATTTGTTGTTTTAGGTGCATTCTCCGAAAATGGGCTTTCTTTTTAAATGTTTAAGTTTTTTTCCAGATTACATCTCAATATAATTTTTAATAATCATCTTTTGATATTTCAAGATTCTCCTAATATATCTTGTTCTATATTCTTCCTTAGAGTCCATGCAGAGTATTTTTCTCTAATAATATCCAGAGACAGAGGAGATATTTGAGGAGAGAAATTGCATAACCAACTAAATCCTTTATCATTTGTAGAGACTGCATAGTATCTTAACATAGTACTTTGCATGGAAAAGGTATTCCATAAAGAGTAAATCTCAATTTCCTTTTACTTTTTTTTCATTCTACTATAATTAGGAAGAGCTCCCCTAACACATTTGTTCTCCAGTGTTTGGCAAGAATTCCTTTTTTTCCTAAAGGTCACCTGGAATAGTATCATTGTGATTGCAATCTAATAAAAAGTAAAAAGGAGTCAATTCTTGTTCTTTAAAGTGATTCTTTTAACAATAGTTATAGCTACTATAACATTTTAATGTTTGCAAAATGCTTAACAAATATTTTCTTAATTTATTCTCATCGCCACCCAGGTAGGTAGATCCTACCATTATCCCTATTTTACGTTTGAGGAAATTGGGACAAAAAGTAGTTAAGTAGCTTGCTTTGAGTCACAGAGCTAGTAAATGTCTCATACTATATTTGAAATCAGGTCTTCCTGACTCCAAATCCATTTTCCTAGTCCCCATACCACCTGGCTGCCTAATCTTCTTCAATGTCTAAAAGAAAAGTATTAACAAGAAAAAAATATACAAAAATAAACTTCTACCCCAGGAAGAACATAGCAAGAGAATTTTTTTTACCAGAATTCATTTTGTAGACTTTGAAGTAAAGCAAGACAACACTGTCTTTCTCATTATGATAGTCAGATAATTCACATATTCAAGTTGACATAGAATGCATTCAACATTTTAGAAAGCATTTCTCATAATTTATTAATATCCTAAGTCTGTGTTGATGTGGAAGTCTTATAAAGGAAAATAATATTGTATGTTGTGAAATAATAAAATTAAATGAAATGTTTTTGGCTGTTTCCCTCCTTCTGTCATTTGTTCTGTGTTTGCCTCATAATCATCACTTATCTGCATTTCAAAGAAGTCTGAACAGTGAAGCTTTGTTCTGTACTTTATTACTAAAAGAACTAGAACATAAAGACCAAAGAGAAGAAAGGCTTTGTAGAGACATTTTCTCAGCAAAATTGAGTAAAAACATTTTTTATATATTGTAAGACTTCTACATTCAGATTTTCAATCTTGATTTCATTCAGACATTCAGTTGGTGATAGCTCTATTGAAATCCTACACACCTTTATATCTTTATCCTTTCCCATACCTGACAGGATATTTTCCCATTTTCTACTAAAGCCATATTACATGAAATCATATTGAATCAAAAAATGGGCAAAATACCTACCATATATGACAACTAAACAGAAATGAAATGTAAAGCTTTTCTCCCTAATCAGTTATTGAAATATCAATTTAATAAGCATGCACTAATCTCTAGCTTCATATATAGAGAAAAATTGTTGCCAATAGGGGACATATAAAATGTAGGTGAGGCCCAACTTGTATAATTTTGCAAACATCAGAAGAGAAATTTAAAGCTCTGCATTTGAGTATATTTATATAACAGTTGGAGAAAGCAAATGGAAGAAAAGAGAGAAATGGAGAAGGGAGAGATTTTCTTAAGATTTGGAAATATTTTTTCTTAGAAGGAATGTTTCATAAGTACCAAGGTGAGTTTATCTGCCCTGACTTTTGAACTGTCTTCGAAAAGCACCATCTCTAAGGCTGCCAAAATGTTTACCAAATTCTTGACCTCTTGACTCACATTTGAAGTGGTAAAGAAGACAATTACAAAGCTGATTTCTGTGACACAGATTTCTGCCTTTTAGGAGTATAGCCAAAAATTTTATTTTTTAATAGGTATTGCAGTTCAACCATTAAGTGGAAACAGAAATTTTAGTCTGGAGTGTAGCCAATGAATGAGAATATTACAAGTAAGTCTTATAATTTAAGAGCCTGATATAATGGAGCCCCATTTCAAGTTGGTTTTTAAAAATATGAATTCTCTCAGGCATGTATTTTATAAATCACTACATTATGAACACTAATATTCTGCCAGAATGAAGGCTGCATCTTTTCATAACATACAGAATTATGATTAAATTAATTTAATTATCATTACTTTCATAATCAGAAAATATAATTTCATGTAGACAAAATTGTTATCAAAGGTATGACACTATGCTTCAAAGTAAACTGTGATGTTATGCTGTTAAGAAATGCATGTGTCATTCTGACCATCTTTTGTATATATGTATATGTATATATATATATATTTATCTTCTTGAATTTGATCTTTATCTTGCCTCATATTTTATAGAATGATTGAGATTATATTTTTCTCTTCATGTTCTTCATATGCTCCCAATTTCAGAAGATATTTTTTCTCCTCTAAAAATAACTCTATTTATGTTCCCCACCCTATCTTAAATTAAAGTTTATAGGATTCACAATTGTTGATTTTCCATATGTCTTTAGCACCCTTTCTTTATGAGTCTTCCTTTTTATTTCCCAATTATAAAAACATACTTTAAAAATTAACTTACTACCCTTCCCAGATACCAATTTTATAGAAAATTATATTGATTAAGCTATTACTGAGAGTCACAAGACTTAGATTCTAGTCCTGTTACAGATGCTTATTTGTTATATTAGTAAATGAGTCCCTTATCTCTCTGAGATTGAGTTTCCTTGTCTGAAAATTGGGATAGTACCACAAAGCAGTACCTGCTCCATAGGAAGATGTGACAGGATCATCTTATGAACTTAAAAGATTATATAAACTTTAGTAGATTTTAGTAACTTTGTGACTCAACTTTCTTCATTCATGTATTCCTCATCTACACTACTGCTTTCTATTCCCTTACTTTCTCCTTAGCCTTTCAATTTATTTTCACTCTAATCAATCCACTGAAACTGAATTTTCATTGTTCACTAATATATATCTTCTTATTATTCCCTTTCTCCTCAGTTTTCATACTCTTTGAATTTTCTTCTGCAGTTGGCATTACAAATTATATATTTCATTGAAAAACTCTTTTTTTTGACCTAACACTATGTTTCCTCCTCCCTCTCTGACTACTTGATGTAAGCTTTTTTCCCCCCAAAGCATATGGAGAATATGAAGATAGAGACAAGAAGAATGATGAAAGTTTATTATTTCAGTCTCTTACTCTAAGGAAATTCTACTAACTTTTTTTCCTTGTTCCATTTGTAAGAGATTCTAGCCTCCTTTTTCTATAGGAAGATAAAACCCCACAGCTTCCTAATTTCTGGAGTCCATTCAAAACTAGTCTAGTTTCTGAGCAAAATGGTTTTCCAAGTATTTTGCTATCCTCCATCAGGCCAAAGTGGGAGACCATGGATAGCAATGACATGCATAGCAATATTTGATATCCTTTTGCAATGGATATTTTACTAGTATTTTGCATTCTATCCAATAAATTTTATATTCAGCCTAAGGTAATTTGGCTGCATCTATGTTCTTTGAACTCTTGAATCTGACCAGCTTGCCACTCATTTTTCCCATCTATCTTACATTCTATATTCTGTATTGTTTTCTATCTCTATTATTTCTCTTTCAATGTTCTTATATGTCCTGGCCATTTCAACTTTATCAATGCTGATGACTCATGAAGCTCTAATTTTACTTGGGATTATATACAATTCATCCAACTCCCTGTCTTGGAAAACTGATTTCCATCTGACTGTTCAAATGTTATCACAATCAAATCCCTCTGGATCTTCAAGCTATCTTCCATTCCAAGTTATCACATTTATGTTGATGTTACAACCATAATAATATTGTAGGCTTAAAAATTTAGATCAATTTTGAAATCTTCTCTCATATTTATACCTAATCACTAGAATCTCTTCTTGTTTTTTCTTTGGAATATACTTCAAATTCATCTCTTAATTTCCATTCCTACTTCTTTTCCATTTTACTCAGTAATAAT
Source organism: Monodelphis domestica (assembly GCF_027887165.1). Lineage (NCBI taxonomy): Eukaryota > Metazoa > Chordata > Mammalia > Didelphimorphia > Didelphidae > Monodelphis > Monodelphis domestica. The sequence goes on from NC_077232.1 coordinate 218,950,295, forward strand.
GCTGTCACCTTGAAATCTCTAAAGAAGGGTTTTAAAGATCATCTTTTTCCTCTTCCCAGGAACCCATAATAGATCCATGAAGAGTAAAATCTTGAGCTTTGAGAGCCTGTATAACAACATCAATGTCAAATTCAAATACCCTTGCATGATTTTCAAATCTCTTCTCAAATTCAACAGATGTATTTACTCAATTATTTCCAAATACTAACCATTCCTTCTAGTCAGTTACTGACATATAGTTCTAAGTAAATTTTAGATATTCAGTATTCAGAGATTATTGATTTCTAGCTATATTCAGATTTCCTGAGAATTTTCCAACTCTACTTCAAAAAGTAAAGATATATGAATTTATTAGTTTTGAAGCTTTATCCAATAAGACAGTAGATGTTGCAATTGAAATATCCATGGAGACTTTCAGGAGTGGAGTCAAGATGATGGAGTTAATTATAATAGCTCTGTGTCATCATGAACATTCTCTCTAACCAAGATTAAATTATCATCACAAAACAAATAAAGGAATGAAAGAACCAACAAGGAGATAGAGTGAAACAACTATCAAGAAAAGAAAAACTCAAAAGGTAGGAAACGAACAACTGGGGCACTGGGATGAGCAGAGAGCAGAGCCAGCAAGGGGATGTTGGAAGGAGGGAAGATCAAGCCCAAAACAAATCACACACCCTCACCCCACATCAGTCCCCAGCCCTCCTCCCCCACAGCACCAGAGTAGGGGATCAGAGCACTCACCTGGAAAGTGAGTGAGTGAGGAATGTCTCTGTCTGGTGGGGGCACACCAGGTTCCTTGGGATCTAAAGACTGCTAGGAAATGACCTCTCAGGGAAGTTTCATAGGAGTACCCTGCACACTACAGAGTGGAAGCAGGAAAGCGAGTGCTCAGATGGCAGGGACACTGCAAACTATGAACAGTGAGGAGTTGTGAGAGTCTGTAAAAATGCCTAAGGCCAAAGAGTTGCCCCTCCCTGTAGTGAGGGGGGAGGGGATGCCAGGCTCCCTGGAAACTGACTGGGATCACCAGAGATCCACCACTCAGAGTGGTTTTACAGGAGACTCCTGCACACCGGTGAGAAGAGGTCACAGAGCACCAGGGTGGGCACATTGAGCATGGGGGGGGGGCAGGCCCGCGAAGAAACCACAGAGGTTGTGAAGAACTAGTCTGAGGCAACCTAAATCCACAGAAAACCCGCCTATATCACCCAGACCTCAGATCAAAAGGGAAAGGGGAAAAAAATCACTGAAGGGATGGTTCACATGGCTCAAAATCAAGCCTCCAAGAAAAAAGGGAAAAAAGTGACCATTGAAAACTTTTATGGTGAGAGTACCCAAGGAAAAGAAGAGAAAGGATGAAATTCAAACAAAATCAAAACATGCCCCCCAAAATGGAAATTATCCACCAGCTCTGGAAGAACTCAATTGGAGCTAATCCAAAAGATGGAAACCTTTTGGAAAGAAAAATGGGAAAAACCCAGAAAGAGGTCAGCAGATAGATACACAAGACCTTACAATTGGAGAAAGAGCTGGAAGACTCTACAAGAAAGGCAGAACAAATTGAAAAACAAATCCAGTCCCTAAAGACCAGAAATTAGCAACTGGAACACAGTGAGCTTGCAAAACAGCAAGATTTAATAAAGCAAAGCCAAAAAAAAGTAATGAATTAGAAGAAAACCTAAAATATCTCACTGACAAGGTGACAGACCAGGAAAACAGAGGAAGAAGAGACAACTTGAGAATTACTGGTCTGACCAAAAAACCAGAGATAAATAAAAACCTTGATGCTATACTACAGGAGATTATAGAAGAAAATTGCCCACATGTTCTGGAGCAAAGGGAAAAATAGAATTAGCAAGGGTTCATAGAACACCCTCTATACTAAATTCCCAAAAGACAACCCCCAGGAATGTGATCACCACATTCAAGAGCTTCCAAGCTAAGGAGAAAATCATACAAGAAGCCAAGAAGCAGAGCTTCTGAAATAGAGGGGACCCCATAATGATCACACATTACTTAGTTGCTTACACTATAAGAGACCTCAAAGCATGGAACACAATATTTAGAAAGGCAAGAGATCTGGGTCTCCAACCAAGAATCAACTACCCAGCAAAACTGACTATATACTTCCAGGGGAAAGTATGGGCATTCAACTAAATAGAAGATTTCCAAGTATTTGCTAAGAAAAGACCAGAATTTAGTGGAAATTTTGACATCCAATCACAGAAAGCAAGAGGAACTAGAAAAGGTAAATATGAAAGAAAAGGAAAAGGAGAAAAATCTTATCTTTTTTCTTTAAGTCAAACTCTCTTCTATAAGGATTACATTTATATCAAATTATATTTATTAATATGTGGGGTAAATGTATTATGTAACTCAAAAATTGTATGCATCATAAGAGTATTTAGAAGAATCATGCATAGGGAAAGATTGGGCATCAAGAAGATTTGGTGAAAGGGGGGAAAGAAAGAAAAAGGGAAGGGGGAATCAATAATACAAGATTTACTTCAAGAAATAGAGGGGGGGAGAATAATACTAAATAGAATAATCTTTCCCACACAAACATACACAAGGGAAGGGGAGGGGAAGAATTTTCATATGAGAAGAATAGGAAGAGAGCATGGAGTGGTATTACTTAAACCTTACTCTCAGTGTAATCAACTCTGAGAGGGAAGAACATCTAGATCCTTTGGGATCCTGAATTCTATCTTATCCAACAGGGTAAGAGGAAGTGGGGAGGGAGTATAAAAAGGGAGAGAAGGAGAGGGGGAAGGGAGGGAACAGAGGTCAAAAAGGGAAGCATATCAAGGGAGGGAACTAGAGGGACTGACCTAAAGTATATTACTGGTATAAAAGGCTAAAGTAAAGAAGAAAGGTCAGAATTAGGGGTGGATATCAAAATGCCAGGGAATCCACAAGTGACAATCATAACTTTGAAAGTGAATGGGATGTACTCACCCATAAAACGTAGACAAATAGCACATTGGATTAGAACCCAAAACCCTACCATTTGTTGTCTTCAAGAAACATATATGAGGTGGGTTGATACTCACAAGGTTAGAATTAAAGGATGCAGTAAGACCTTTTGGGCCCCAACTGATAGAAAGAAAGCAGGAGTTGCAATCATGATATCTGACGAAGCCAAAGCAAAATAGACCCGATCAAAAGGGATAGGGAAGGTAAATATATTCTGTTAAAAGGGAGTATAGACAATGAGGATATATCATAATCAACATGTATGCACCAAATGATATAGCATCCAAATTTCTAATAGAGAAACTAGGATAATTGAAGGAGGAAATAGAAGTAAAACCATATTAGTGGGAGACTTGAACCAACCACTATCAAATTTAGATAAATCAAACCAAAAAAATAAATAAGAAGAGGTAAGAGATGTGAATGAAATCTTCGAAAAATTGGAGCTAATACACATATGGAGAAAAATAAATAGGGATAAAAAGGAATATACATGCTTTTCAGGGCCACATGGCACATTCTCAAAGATAGATCATACCCTAGGTCACAGAAACATGGCACTCAAATGCAGAAAAGAAGAAATAATAAATGCAACCTTTTCAGATCATAAGACAATAAAAATATTGATCAGTAAGTGTACATGGAGAACCAAATCAAAAATTAATTGGAAATTATATAATATGATACTCCAAAATGAGTTAGTTAGAGAAGAAATGATAGAGACAATTAATAATTTCATTGAGGAAAATGACAATAGTGAGACATTCTTTCAAACCTTATTGGTTGCAGCCAAGGCAGTACTTAGAGGAAAATTCATATCCCTGAGTGCATATATTAACAAATTAGGGAGGACAGAGATCAAGGAATTGGAAATGTAAATAAAAAACCTCAAAAGTGAACAAATTAAAAACCCCCAGAAGAAAACCAAACTAGAGATCCTAATAATTAAGGGAGAAATTAACAAAATCAAAAATGATAGAACTATTAAACTAACAAACAAGACTAGAAGCTGGTACTTTGAAAAAACAGACAAAATAGACAAAGTATTGGTCAATCTAATTTTAAAAAAGGAAAGAAGAAAGGCAAATTAACAGCATCAAAGATGAAAAGGGGGACCTCACTCCAATGAAGAGGAAATTAAGGAAATCATTAAAAACTACTTTGTCCAACTATGTGGCAATAAATATACCAACCTAGGTGATATGGATGAATATTTACAAAAAATAAATTGCCTAGACTAACAGAAGAAGAAATAGAATTCTTAAGTAATCCCATATCAGAAATACAACAGGCTATCAAAGAACCCCCTAAGAAAAAATCCCCAAGACCTGATGGATTCACAAGTGAATTCTATCAAATTCTATCAAACAAACATACAAATAAACATTTCAAAGAACAGCTAATCCCAATACTATACAAACTATTTGACATAATAAGCAAAGAGGGAATTCTACCAAATTCCTTTTATGACACAAACATGGTACTAATTCCAAAGCCAGGCAGGCCAAAAACAGAGAAAGAAAATTATAGACCAATCTCCCTAATGAATATAGATGCAAAAATCTTAAATAGCATACTAGCAAAAAGACTCCAGCAAGTGATCAGAAGAGTCAAGTAGGATTTATACCAGGGATACAGGGCTGGTTCAATATTAGGAAAACCATCCACATAATCAACCATATCAACAAGCAAACCAACAAAAATCACATGATTATTTCAATAGACACAGAAAAAGCCTTTGATATAATACAACACCCATTCCTATTAAAAACCCTAGAAAGTATAGGAATAGAAGAGTCTTTCCTAAAAATAATAACCAGTATATAACTAAAACCATCAGCTAATATTATCTGCAATGGGGATAAACTAGATGGATTCCCAATAAGATCAGGAGTGAAACAAGGATGCCCATTATCACCTCTACTATTTGACATTGTACTAGAAACACTAGCAGTAGCAATTAGAGAAGAAAAAGAAATTGAAGGCATCAAAATAGGCAAGGAGGAGACCAAATTATCGCTCTTTGCAGTTGACATGATGGTCTACTTAAAGAATCCTAGAGATTCAACCAAAATGCTAATTGAAATCAACAACTTTAGCAAAGTTGTAGGATACAAAATAAACCCGCATAAGTCATCAGCATTTCTATATATTTCCAACACAGTTCAGCAGCAAGAACTAGAAAGAGAAATCCCATTCAAAATCACCTTAGACAAAATAAAATACTTAGGAATCTATCTCCTGAGACAAACACAGGAACTTTATGAACACAACTACAAAACACTCTCCACACAACTAAAACTAGACTTGAACAATTGGAAAACATTAACTGCTCATGTGTAGGATGAGCCAATATAATAAAAATGACCATTCTACCCAAACTTATCTATCTATTTAGTGCCATACCCATTGAGCTTCTAAATTTTTTTTTACTGATTTAGAAGAAAAAAAAATAACAAAGTTCATTTGGAAGAACAATGGATCAAGGATATCCAGGGAAATAATGAAAAACAATACAAAGGAAGGGTGCCTTGCACTCCCAGATCTCAGACTATATTATAAAGCAGTGGTCATCGAAACAATTTGGTATTGGCTAAGAAACAGAAAGGAAGATAAGTGTAATAGACTCGGGGTAAGTGACTTCAGCAAGATAGTATGTGACAAACCCAATGATCCCAGCTTTTGGAACAAAAATCCACTATTTCATAAAAACTGCTGGGAAAATTGGAAGACAGTTTGGGAAAAACTAGGTTTAGATCAACACCTCACACCCTACACCAAGATAAATTCAAAATGGGTGAATGACTTGAACATAAAGAAGGAAACTATAAGTAAATTTGGTGAGGGTGTCAGTGGCAACATGGTGGTGGCTGCAACAGCTGTGGAGGCCATCGGGGGTGTGTCCAGCACAGCCGGAGCATCCCCTCATCCCCGCCCCATGAGCCCGGCACGATGGGGGTGCGGGATGGAAGGAAATAAGATGCTGTGATGATGGATCATGATGTCCCAACAATCAAACCTAGAAGAATCCAGAACCAAAATGTTATCCACCTCTTAGAGCATCGGCGCATCAGTTCAGGCAAGGATGGTACCCACTGGCACCAGGTTCAAGTATTCCACCAGAATGTCTTCCCCAACTTTATTGTGGTTAATGTGGAAAAACCACCTTGCTTCCTGCAAAAATTTTCACCTGATGGGCGCTATTTTATTGCCTTTTCTTCAGATCAGACATCACTGGAGATTTATGAGTACCAGGGCTGCCAGGCAGCAGAAGACTTACTGCAGGGTTATGAGGGTGAAATTTTGGCCAATGGCAATGACCAACGGTCAGTCAACATTCGAGGCCAACTCTTTGAACGCTTCTTTGTCTTGCTGCATATTACCAATGTTGCTTCAAATGGTGAACACCTAAATCGTGAATGTAGCCTCTTCACAGATGACAGCCATTGTGTCATTGTGGGTTCTACTGCCTACCTCCCTGAAGAGCCTCACCCTCCTTTTTATGAAGTATATCGCAACAGTGAGTCAGTGACACCAAATCCCCGCTCCCCTTTGGAGGACTATTCCCTTCATATCATTGATCTTCACACTGGCAGGTTATGTGACACCCGAACATTTAAATGTGATAAAGTGATCTTGTCCCACAATCAAGGGCTATACTTATATAAGAACATACTAGCTATTCTTTCAGTACAGCAGCAGATCATTCATGTCTTCCAGGACACTCCTGAGGGCACCTTTATTGATGTGTGCACCATTGGTCGATTCTGCTATGAGGATGACCTGCTCACTCTGTCAGCTGTCTACCCTGAGGTACAGTTAGACAGTGAAACAGGCATGGCTAACCCTTACAAGGAGCCTTTCATTAATTCCCTAAAGCACCGACTGTTGTAAAGCACTGAGCAGAGCCGGATGGTAGTGCCATGGCCAAGAGGCGCTTCTTCCAATATTTTGACCAGCTACGACAGTTGCACATGTGGAAGATGTAGCTTCTAGATGAAAATCACCTGTTTATCAAGTACACTAGTGAGGATGTAGTGACACTACGGGTCAGAGACCCATCACAGCCTTCCTTCTTTGTTGTGTACAATATGGTGACGACAGAGGTGATAGCAGTCTTTGAGAACACCTCAGATGAGTTGCTGGAGCTCTTTGAGAATTTCTGTGACCTCTTCCACAATGCCACTCTGCACAGTGAGGCTGTCCAGTTTCCCTGTTCAGCTTCTAGCAACAATTTTGCAAGGCAGATTCAACACCGGTTTAAAGACACTATTGTAAATACAAAATATGGAGGCCACACAGAAGCAGTACGGTGGCTGCTTGGTCAGCTCCCCATCAGTGCCCAGTCATACAGTGGCAGTCCCTACCTTGATCTGTCTCTCTTCAGCTATGACGATAAGTGGGTGTCTGTCATGGAGTGGCCCAAGACTTGTGGAGATCACCCAATCAAGTTCTATGTCCGGGATTATGGTCTGCTCAAGTTTGAGATCCAGGCAGGCCTTCTGGGCCACCCCATCAACCACACAGTTAGACGCCTGGTCGCCTTTACCTTCTACCCTTTTGAGCCCTTTGCCATCTCAGTGCAAAGAACTAATGCTGAGTATGTTGTCAACTTCCACATGCAACACAGTTGCATATAGGATGTTGCCTAAAGGCTGGGGACTCACCAAAGCCAAGCTGTCTTGCCTTCTAAGACTTACACCCCCTTCCTATCTCTGCAGATTAGAAAGCAGAATATTTTAGGTGCCAGCATCATTCCTTTGGAACCAAGGTCTGTATTGGTAAACCTTAGCTGGCCTATATACTCACTCAAACATGAGCCAGAAGAGAGGAGTTGGACCCAGGATAACTTACTTTTTTTTTTTGAAAAACAAAACAAAACAAAACAAAACATGATCTTAACTATTCTATAATTTGAATGTCTTTTACAGTTTCCATAAGGGATTGCCCAAAATTAAGTCCTATAATTATTTTTAGTGGAGGGAGGTCTGTGTGTACATATTTTTTCAAGGAGTAGATGAGAGTTTTCCACTATTTTTCCCTCTTTCTTCTTTTCTTGACAGTGGTATGCAGCCTGAAGCAGAGCAATTAGTTGCCATTGTGGCCAGACCTAATAACTGATTAAGTCCTTGCTCCTTCCTTTTCATTTAGCGAAAAACCAAGGCTGTCTTTTTAAGTAAAAATAAAAGACATATTTTCTTACTTATATATTAAAAAAAAGAAAATTCGGTGAAACCAGAATAGTAAACATGTCAGAACTTTGGGAAGGGAAAGGTTTTAAAACCAAGCAAGACTTAGAAAGAGTCACAAAATGCAAAATAAATAATCTGGAATACATCAAATTAAAAAAAGTTTTTGTACAAACAAAACCAATGTAACCAAAATCAGAAGGGAAGCAACAAATTGGGAAACAATCCTCATATGAACCTCAGACAAAGGTTTAATTACTCAAATTTACAAAGAGCTATATCAATTGTACAAAAAATCAAGCCATTCTCCAATTGAAAAATGGGTAAGGGACATGAATAGGCAGTTTTCAGATAAAGAAATCAAAACTATTAATAGGCACATGAGAAAGTGTCCTAAATCTCTCATAATCAGAGAGATACAAATCAAAACAACTCTGAGGTATCACCTCACACCTAGCAGATTGGCTAACATAACAGCAAAGGAAAGTAATGAATGTTGGAGGGGATGTGGCAAAGTAGGGACACTACTTCATTGCTGGTGGGGTTGTTAATTGATCCAACCATTCTGGAGGGTAATTTGGAACTATGCCCAAAGGGCGATAAAAGACTGTCTGCCCTTTGATCCAGCCATAGCACTGCTGGGTTTGTACCCCAAAGAGATAATAAGGTAAAGACATGTACAATAATATTCATAGCTGCGCTCTTTGTGATGGCCAAAAATTGGAAAATGAGGGGAGTCCCTTCAAATGGAGAATGGCTGAACAAATTGTGGTATATGTTGGTGATGGAATACTATTGTGCTAAAAGGAATAATAAAGTGGAGGAATTCCATGGAGACTAGAACAACCTCCAGGAAGTGATGCAGAGTGAGAGGAGCAGAACCAGGAAAACATTGTACACAGAGTCTGACACACTGTGGTACAATCGAACGTAATGGACTTCTCCATTAGTGGCAATGTAATGTCCCTGAACAATGTTCAGGGATCTAGGAGATAAAAAAAAAAAACACTATCCACAAGCAGAGGACAAACTGTGGGAGTAAAAACAATAAGGAAAAGCAACTGCTTGACTACAGGGGTTGAGGGGATATGACTGATAAGAGACTCTAAATGAATACTCTAATGCAAATACCAACAACATGGAAATGGGTTCAAATCCAGATTACATATGATACCCAGTGGAATCGCGCATTGGCTATGGGATAGGTGGGGGAGTAGAGGGGAGAAAATGATCTTTGTATCCAATGAATAATGCTCAGAAATGGCCAAATAAAATAATGTCAATTAAAAAAAAAGAAAAGATAAAATGGGCCAATTGAAAAAGGAGAACCAAAAACTGACAGAGGAAAAACAGGCCTTTAAAATCAGAATTGGCAAACTAGAATTTAATGATTTCATGAGAAATTAAGAAAGAATAAACAGAATAGAGGAAAACATGAGACTCTCATTGTAACTGGCTCAGAGAGGGAAAATCAAGTATACTCAGTGGGGTTTAGAATTGTATCTTAATATGCAGAGAAGTAGAAGGGGAATAAGACAAGGGAAGAGGGAGGTAATTGAAGGGAAGGGTAAGTGGTAGAGGTAACCAAAAGCAAAATATTGGTGAGGATAAAGAGAGTGAAAGGAAATAGAGCACAATCAAAAGGGGATAATATGATGGAGGGCAATACACAGTTAGTAATCATAATGCTGAATATGAATGGGATGAACTCAACCATAAAAAGTTGATAGCAAAGTGGATTAAAAACAGAGTCCTACTATGTGCTTTTTACAAGAATACATTTGAAACTGGGTGAGAGACACAGACTAAAGGTAAAAGGCTGTGGCACTATTTATTATGCATCATCTTAAAAAAGCATGAGTGGCAATCATGATACTAGAAATAGCTGAAGTAGAAATTGATCTGATTAAAAGAGATAAGGAAAGCAATTACATTTTGCTAATGGGTACTATCAAAATGAACTAATATCATTACTATATGTTTAAAATCATTAGCAAATATCATCTGCAATGGGGACAAGTTAGAAGCCTTCCCAATAAGATTGGGAGGGAAGCAAGGATGCACATTATCAACTCTACTATTTAATGTTTTACTAGAAATGCTAGAGATAGCAATGAGAGAAGAAAAATAAATTGAAGGGATTAAATTAGACAATGAGGAAACTAAACTATCACTCTTTCCAGATGATATAACAGTATACCTAAAGAATCCTAGAAAGTCAAGTAAAAGGCTAATGGAGATAATAAAAAACTTTAGTAAATTTTCAGTGTACAAAATAAACCAACATAAACCATCAGCATTTTATATATTTCCATCAAAACTCAGTAGCAGGAGTTAGAAAGAGAAATTCATTTTAAAATCACTCTAGACAATATAAAATATTTAGTAATCTATCTGTCAAGATAAACATAGGAATTCTGTGAATACAACTACAAAACACTTTCCACACAATTAAAACTAGATCTAAATAAATGGAAAAACATTAATTGCTCATAAGTAGGATGAGCTAATATAATAAAAATGACAATTCTGCCCAAATTTATCTACTTATTTAGTGCCATACCTATCAAACTACCAAAAAACTGGGAAAGCAATAAATTGGAAAAATGTATTTATAACAAAACTCTGACAAAGTTTAAATTTACTAAATATGTAAGGAACTAAGTTGAGTTTACAAAAAAATCTAGCCTTTCCCCAATCAAAAAAATGGTCAAAGGATACAAATAGGCAGTTTTCACATGAAGAAGCCAAAACTATCAAGATGCATATGAAAAATTATTCTAAATACCACTTGATTAGAGAAATGCAAATAAAAACTCTTAGGTATCAACTCAAACTTAGCAGATTGGCCAATAATGCAGCAAAGGAAAGTGATAAATGTTGGATGGGGTGTGGCAAAATTGGAACACTAATACATTGCTGGTGAAGTTGTGAATTAATCTAACCATTCTGGAGGACAATTTGAAACTATGAGCAAAGAGTTTTAAAAGTAGGCCAGCCCTTTAACCCAGCCATACTACTGTTGGGTTTGTTCCCCAAAGAGATAATAAAGAAAAATATTTCTACAAAATTGTTTATAGCCATACTCTTTGTGGTGGCATGAAGTTAAAAAATGAGGGGTGTCCATCAGTTGGAGAATGGCTGAACAAATTATGGTATTTGATGGTGATAGAATACTATTGTTTTGAAAGGAATGATGAACTGGAGGATTTCTATGGGACTTGGAAAGATATCCAGGAATTGATGCAGAGTGAACAGAACCAGGAGAACATTGCACATAGTAAATGATACCTTGAGGTACAATCAAATGTAGCATACTTCTCTACTAGTATTAATGCAATGATCCAGGACAATTCAGAGTAACTTATGAGAAAGAACTCTATCCACATTCAGAGAAACAACTGTGGGAGGTGAAACAGAAGAAAACATATGATCAATCATGTGGTTCGATGTGGATATGATTGGGGTTTTGACTTTCAAAGATCACTCTATTGCAAATATGAATAACATGGAAATAGCTTTTGAACAGTGATACATGTATAACCCAGTGGAACTGTTTGTCAGCTCTGGGAGGCAAAAGGGAAGTGAGGAGTGAAAGAACATGAATCATGTAACCATGGAAAAATATTCTAATTAAATAAATTAAAAAGAAATGTTCATGAGTCCTTATACATAACAATCATAATGACATTCTACAGGTCAATGTCTTAATGGTGGACATAGAATTAATTGCCAGGACCATGCTAGACAATGAAAAGACTAGAACAGAATGCGCTCACCCAGCAAATTTCTTCTAGGAACATAATGCTGTACAGGTCATTTGACCCTAGAGGATTATATACATACATATTTTTATGTGTTTGTGTATATATACATACATAGTCATAAGGAATCTCAGAGGCAATCTAAGCTTATCATGAACTGAAAGAAAATGTTTACATAAACTACTGACCTAAACACCTAAAATAAAACATAAAAGCATAAGTATGTTTCACAAATTAAAAATGTAATAATTATGGTATTCATCAGATGGGATTGATAAAGGAAAATTTCTTTTGACAAATTGCTGGTTGATTCTTATACCTTACATTCTCATGCCTAATGTTACATCTTTCTAAGGAATAATTCTTAAAGTGAAGGGCATTCTTAGGGGTATGACACAATAGAAGAAAGATGTGTGATGATGGAGAAGCACAACTTATTTTGCCGCTTTAAAATTGTTTTAAAGTGAAAATAAGAGAGGTTGATTGGATGTGACTGAGGGAGAGGGGGCAGAGGACCTTCAAACATTAATTTGAAGAGTCTAGATTTTGTAATTGTCAAGAAATAAATAGCTTCTCTGATTTTAAGTTCGAAAATAGTTATGAGAATTGTACCTGAGAAAGATCAATTTGAAAAGATATGGAGGTTAGATTGGAATGGTAAGAAAAATAAATAGTCTTAATAAAATCAAATAATCAAGTGGTGGAAGAAGTTCAAGTTATTTTATTTTTCTAAGATTGATCAATTTCACCATCTTAGTAGCTCACCATTCTCAACCTTTTTTTTTTTAAATCTACAATCTACAAGTGGTAAATAATTGTTTTCCTCTGACAACTAAGCAACGATACTCTTGAAGTTCTAAACATTATGTAAAATGTTACAGAAACCTCTTAACACAGACATTTTCCTTTTTTACCTTCCTTCTACCAGGAATATTGCCATTGATCTTCACAGAACCCAAAAAACAAAAAACAAAAAAGAAACAAAAAAAAGCTTATATCCTGATCAGACGATTTTTAAAAACAGCTTCTTTGAAGACTATTTTCCTTCTTTTGTCTAACTCTTGGGAAATTTACGAAGTTGTATACATACCTATGTTGTACTGTTCTGTCACTTCACAAGTTAATGACTATCTTTGGTCTTGCTCATTTGTGACCAAAGCAATGAGAATTTCAAACAAGAAAAGAGATACTGTGAATGATATATTGGTGACCTTACATTTTTACTTAATATATGGTGTCCCTAGTGTTTCTCATCTTGAATATTAATTCTCAGAGTCTTAGAATAATCCATTTCCAGTGGATGATAGAGATATTCAAAAGAGATTAACAAATAGAGGAGAACCTAATTATTGATTATCAACTCCAATGACCTTTGCTTCTTGAGCTTCATTTCCACATCATTACCTATTGGACATTTCTAACTGGGTGTTTCTCAAATACCTTAAACTCAAATTTCTAAAACAAAACTGATTTTATCCTGCCAAAGGTGCCTCTCTTTTAAATTTGCATAATTCTGTTGAAGTTATAACTATCCTCTAGTTAATAAAATTTGCATTTATTATGTCATTCTCAACTCCTCATTTTCACCCAACATAATCAACTCAGTTTACAAATATTAGCTCTACAACATCCTTTACATACATCCCCTTTTCTATCCCTACAAAGTGACTACCCATATTCAGGTCTTCATCACTTTTCACTTAGGGAATTTTTCTAATTTCCCAATTTCAAGTCTCTCCTTAATCTAAAACATTGTCCACATAGCTACTAAGGTAGAATTCTTAAGATTAAATCCTGGCTATACCACACACCATACTGCCCACCCAACCCCATCAATAAACTTCAGTGACTCCTTATTTGATATTGGAAATCAAACATATAATTTTTCGTTTGGAATTTAAAGTCCTTACTCCCTTCCTAAGCTACCTTTCTTATTAAAACTCATTCCCCTTTCCTACACGCTATGATCCAAACTAGTTTTATTATTATTTCCTCATATTTAACTCCATTTTCTGTCTTCCCCTCCCCTGTTGCCAGGAATCGATTTTCTCCTCACCACTACCCTCTAGAATTGCTACTTGCCTTGAAGACTCACATAATAGTATCACTTCCCACATTTCCCCATTAACTTCATTGGCATAGAGTGTTTGTAGAATTGTGAAAGACATCTGGGAAGAAAACAACCTTTGTAAAACATTCCCTAATTTGGTGATCATTATGAAAAATAAAATAACAGTGAATATAAAGAAAAGATGAAGGAAAGAACATCATCATAAAAGGATATAAAATTCATATTACTACATTGGGTTTTCCATTATATATTCCTAGTCCTAATAAATATTTTTTTCCTAGAATAAGTCAAACATAATATTAAAATTAGAACAGAGATAGATAAAAACAAAGATATATAAAACCAGTTTGTAGACTTCAATGAAGATTGCCTAAACAAAATTGTATTTAAGAGGTGAAAGGAAAAACTATGACACATATACTGTAGTTATTTAAAAAAATTATCAAAAATGTATTCCATTAAAATCTTATGACCACTGATTTGTAGTCTCAAATAAGATCATCAATAATAATTCTGAAAATGAAGTTCTTAATAGTGGAATTTCAAACTATGTTAATTTATGAAGTTATAGTGAAATTAAGGTGAATCTTTATATGTGACAGGAAAAATTATAATTATTTTTCAAATTTATACCAGTTTGCCAGTAGGGGGAGCATTCCTTTACTCTATACTACTTAAAGGTTTTGTACTTTAGTGGCCACTCTGTAGTAGTAGTTCATTTTATATTAAATTTGAAAGTTTTTCATTGGATGAGGGACCACTATAATACTGCATTATAGCAAGTCAAGAAAAACTGTGCATATTCATGTAAAAACAAAACAAAACAAAATTAACTCAAATGAGAAAGTTTAAAAAATAGAACTGTTACTTCCATACTAAGCCTTCATATATGTAGAAATTTCCTTTCTACCATTTCAGTAGATATACTTTAAGACTGAAGTGATACATGTGACAGAATATCATTCACAAGCTACAATTAATTTATTGAACATGATCAATCATTTCAATAAGATTAAATGAAGATCATGGAACCTTGTTATTTAAAGGTATCTTTAAAGGGATATTCTGCTTCAATAGCATGGAAAAATAAAGTGACTACACAAATTTTAACTTATAATTGTGTATAGAAATTTTAGTGATCCTGATAATTCAATTCTAAATAACATAAATGCATCTTAGAGAAAAAAAGTCATTTTCTTTAAAGATATTCACCTCTTTTTTCATAATGAGAGAAGATACATGACAATATTAGAGTATGAAAGTAAAATGGTATTCAGTTATAAAAATAATTATACCATATTATTTTAATACAGTACATAGAATTCAATAGTCTTAGCTGGGAAAACCTTGTAGTCTTATTCCATTTAAACACTATAGTATATTAGTTTCAAGAAAGCATGAAGTTGTAAAAAAATTACAAGAATAAATAGAAGTTGTGCTTCAAACACCTGCTCCACACATTCTTAACCTTTCATTTCAGAAATAAAATGTTCACTGATATTAAAAGTACACAATTCTATTTGTTTTTTTCCAATCACTTCCTCTTACACACAGACATGCTTGTTTTCCACCACCACTTCATTCTTTGATATTTCTTCAACATATTTAAAGTAGATTTCAAAGATTTCTAATGCTAAGAAATAAACTGATAATGAGTACACTCTTAAATGCAAAAAAATCATCCCAAAGCAAAATTCTACTTATTGGTACTTCTTTTCATTTCAAATATCTTTTTGTTTCTAACCTATGAATATGATAAGCTCTTTATTACTGAAGAGATCTATTACACACCAATGACTTTTATCTTTAATTGGTGGAAGGAAAGCACTATATAATACTTTCATAAGTAAGACCTGGAACATTTGTAACATAATTAAGAACAAAAAATAGCAAATATTCTCCACTCTTTGCATGTGTTTCCTACTTCTTTCTTGGAGGATATTTTAAAGGAGCAAGAATTTTAGAGGACAGTAACAGTTAACAAATTCTCACTGAACCACAATGAAGATATTTCAGAAGACTAGTTCTTTGAAAGGCATATTGCAAGATTAAATTATTTATTAAATAAATAGCTCTAGACTTAATAAATATAAATGTTTGTTGAAGTTCAATCATAGAGTATTCCAACTTCCACACATTGATTTTCCCTCTGTTAATTCTGGGTATCAATATTTCTCTTCCACTAAGAATTGTTCTTTTTTTGAGAAATCTTCCTGAATTCTACTTTATACCTTTAAAAGGTTGTTATGAGCAACTAATTATCAAACTCTGGGTAACTTTTGCATATAAAACAGCAGTCTTGGAGAACTGAGAAGAGTTCAGAACTATTTCAAAAGGGAAAAGTCCATAGAAAATCTGGGTTGAGGAAGCAATAGGTAATCTATACTTTACAAATGATAAAGTGTTCTAGAACTGTTTTTGCTTCCAAGTAAACTAATGAGTGTGGAAGGTAGAGATCAGTTATTGAAATGCAGTCATCAATAAAAAAATAACCCAGAAACCAGGAGAAAGTTACTTTCAATAATCATTCAGGTCCCTAAACATTTTCTTTCAAAATCTCAGAAACAATTAAGCTAGAAAAATAAGTGAGGCAGGAGAGACACCTTCAGCTAGTATTTCATATGAAGAACAGTCTCTGTTTTGCCCAGAAACAAAGTGGTTATAATCACATTGGGGACAGAGTGAATTCATCTGCCCAAGTGCTAACTACTACAGGTGGACTCACCTGAGTAACACAGCTGCTTCCCAGAAGTAAAATCCTGAAGAGGCTAAACGAAAATATTTCACATGGGCCATGTTCTAATTAGTTATTTACATTACTGAAAGCTGGAGTATCCAAGGCATAGGGAAACAAAAAAGGGTTTGATGGAAAACACAAAATATCAATAGTTCCCGGGTTAGGTAAAGGAGTCTGGAAAAGCTTCAGCACCGTAGACAGCTCCCAACAGCCAGAAGCACCTGCAGTTTCCCACAGGATCCCCTTTTCAGTGCAGTGAGTAAAGGAGAGAAGCCGAAGGTGGCAGAAGCACAGGTAATTTATACACTGTCACTGGCGAAAGGGAGGGTGATGAAGGTAGAATAGAGGGATCTGTAAATCCTTTTTTCCTATGGGCAACAGCTTGCTGGAGCTCTAGCAGACTTATACACTCCAAGGAAGAAATTCAATCCACTTCAGGGTTCCTAGTCCTCTGGACTAGAGGACACCATTGCATCAGGGTCTCCCCGCCGCTGGCTTCTGATTTTGCTCTTGCACCTGTTTCAGGCGTCAGCCCAAAGCCCGCTCTCCACATTCCAGCAAAATCCAAACCAGAAGACCGCTGACAATCCGAATGGGGGCGAGGGAGGTGCCAGGCAACGGTGTTCTACGCACCAATCACAGCAGCGAGGCCCCATGGATTGACTGGTCCTTCAGGACCACAGGCGGTGCTTACCACTTTGCCCTTTAAAGAAGCTGGCATTGGGCACATGAGAAGAAAATGAGGCTATATGTGGTTGTCAGGGACTAGGATGGCGGTGGTATAGTGCGAGCAAACAGTAGAGGAGAAAATAATAATTTTGCACTCGACTGCACACAACCCTTAGGTATGTGGTTTGGGTCCCCCTTGCTGTTAGAAGAAATGGTGGCAGACCAATTTAAAGTAGCGACGTCCTCAAGCACCGCTTCTACACTAGACCGATTGGTGCTCCAGTGCTTTCAATTTCAAATCTTGCTCTTGGAGAAAATGGAAACAAAGTCCCAGGAGTTAGGCATTATTTTTTTTTTTAAAAAATTATTTAAAAAGAGCACTTTTCCGTTCTGCTTAATGAACCGCCAAAGTAACTTGGAAAGGAAAATATATATGTGGGGGGAGGGGAAGAGAAGGGAAGGGTATGATGTGAGGGTGTCCCAGTTTTTTACATCAGGTCTTTTTACTGTTGAAGAAGTGAGAGTGCTGGGAAAAGTGCTTTCCCAGATCACAGATAGTTCTTTGTTTTATTAAAATTCTGGACAGCATTTTGCCCATTAAAGCTTCAGAAGCTTTCTTTTATCCTATCGATCAAAACCCAAACTTCTTAAATAAAATGCTAGTAATTATCTCATTTTCTTTGATGTCTTTTATTCCCAAACCATTGTCCCTCCCAGGCAAAATATTTCACAGATTTTTAAATTCACCCCACTACTGCCCCCAAGGTTTCTTACTGAGGACACAAAAAGCTCAGGGTGCCAGCTTGAAGTAGCTTTATACTTACAGCCATTCCATTGGTATTGGCATTATCAGAATCAAGCAATACCTTTTTCCTCCATTCAGCAGCCTCTCCCTTTCAAGAAGTTTCCCTGAAATTATACTGGTAGTCCTCTTTGGAATATTTTGACTCTATTTACTACTCAGAGAAAGTACTACAAATTTATTTTCATTTTAAAGAACATAGATATAGAGACCAAAGGGACCTCAGAACATACACTTCAACCATCACATTTTCCAGATGAGGAAAGTGAAGCCCAGATTGTTTTGTCTAATGTTACAAGGAGTATGATTAGTAGAGTTATGATTTAAATTTACTTCTTCTGATTCCATCTCTAGTTCTCTTTCTCCTATTCCATATTGCCTTATTAATTCAACTACTGCACAATTGTGTGCAGAGCATCATGCCAGGAACTGAGAAGAAAGAATTAGTTTACTTATAAAACAATACTTGCTCTCATATAATTTATATTATAAAAACTTTTCAAACACTGAAAATATTCAATTTATTATTCTATATATAACTTATACCCTCAGTATCTCCATTCATATTCTAGTTTCTCTTTTAGAACATAAGCTGCCTTGAGCTAAAGGACAATGTCTGTTCAATTCTCTTTGAACCTTGCCTTGCTGAGTACTTTAAAGTGTAATAATAGAAACAAGAAGATAGGGGGGAAAACTTGAATTTTGAATCTGGAAATCCAGATTCTAAGCTCAACTTTTATATTTGCTAGGTACCAAACCTGTAACTCAATTTACTTAATTGCACAATGGGTTTTATAATATTTTCAGGTAATGGTAGTAGGGTGTACATTGAGACATTGTCTAGGAGCCATTTATTTTTCTTCTTACTTTCCTCCTCAGTAGGGAAAAGCAAAAACAACCTAGGTAGTATATATATACACATTGTCAACCAAGATATATTCTTATATAGTTGTTATGTTGTTTACTTATGTTTAACTCTTTGTGACCCCATTTGGTTTTTGCTTGGAAAAATAATGTAGTGGTTTCCATTTTCTCCTCCATATAATTTTACAGATAAGTAAACTGAGGCAAATTGGATTATAAATTAAGTGAATTTCCTAGGGACACACAGTAAATACATGTCTGAAGCCAGATTAAAACTTGAGGAAAAAGTCTTTCTGACCCCAGGCTCAGCACTCTATGTACCTAGCTGCCCAAATAAACCAAGGCAAACAGAGATAATGAAACTAGTTCAGGAGCACACACCTAGTAAGTCCCTGAGTCAAGATTTGAACTCAGATCTTTTGACTCAATTCAAGGCCTTATCTACAGAGCCTTCATTCAATATCAGCACTATTCAAAATATGTTTTATTCTGAATATTCTTATCTATCTTCTCTCTGAAAGGGGGTATGTAGAATTCTTCATTACTGGTATTCTCAATCCCTTATGAACAACACAGGAATCATTAATATTTTGCATGCAATTTTGTTCCTTATTATATTATGAGGGTCCTTGGATTCCACTCTTAGGCTAATTGTGTGAGTTGGAGAAAGCCATCTATCTTCTTCAGGCCTCATTTTTCTCATATGTTAAATTAAGATTTGTTTTAATTAAAGTTATTCCAGAATATTGTTTTTTGATTTTTAAATTCTAGGATTATATGAACTACCATATCTATAACTATTTTGTAAAATAATCATATAGATCATATTCATGAGTACCTGTTGAACAAATGAAACTTAAAACCTATTGGTAAATGTATGGGGATGAATGAATGTTCCCCCATTTTGCACTGAATGTTCCTCAGATCACACACACACACACACATGCACACATATGCACAGACACTGTTTATCACTAGCCTATTTTTGTGAGACAGTTTAAGAGAAATTCTAGGGTTTCAGAGTCATTTATTACTTTGGCAATGACAAGGCATCAGAAAAAGGCTATACTAAAGACTAATCTAACTATTTTAAAAGCCTGCATGATTCCACCTATTGGTAAGCATAACTTCCTCTTGTTTCTATTTATTTTAAAGAAAAAAAAATGCACAGTATATAATCAATAGTATATCCTGCCCAGGGATCTAACAGTGAGTAAAATGTGAAAGCAATTGTGGTTGCCCTATTCCTCTAACATGGTAGAGAGGCAGTTAGGTAGGCAGCCCAGATATGAGTTTAAGTATGATGCAAAATATTTAACAGTTTTGTGACTGACTATCCCATGTAACTTGTTCTCCTTCAGTTCCTCCTCTGTAAAATGGATATCAGAATAGAACCTTCCTCTCACGTTTACTATGAAGATGAAACAACATTTGTAAAGTAATTTTCAAACTTTAAACTGTTATATAAATTACATCTATTATTACTGAAAATACTTAATTTTCCCTTAATAACATCTTGTCAATAGATTATATTTATTATTTTTTTACTAAATCTGTTTTTATTTTGTTCTACATAATCTCATGGATAGCAATTCCTATATGTCATATAAGGTTGAAATGGCAATTTGGTATTATAGGGCAATGGATAAAGATTTGGTTTCAAGTCTTGCCTCAGACATATCCTGACCATGAGTATTTGGGCAATTCACTTATTAACTATTGCTCCTGGCAACTTCTCAAACCTTTTCTGTTAAAGTAGTTATCACTAAAGAGTGAGTTTCTTTCCTGGGAGGTTTTGCCACTGATGAAATCACCCGTTCAAAATAAATTCATGAGTCTTTAAGATTAATGAGACAGATTCTACAATTTCTGAACCACATGAATCCCAAGTCAATTTTGACCAATTAGATGGTCAAACATTTGTTTGTTGATTGATGAATTTGAAGTGATTTTCATTACATTGTCTTACTATAATCCTTTTAGCATTCATCATTTGTGAATAAAATGTTCATATCAGATATTTTATTTCTTAGTCAATTACTACTAATAATTAATACAAGAAATTTTTTGAAAATGAAAAAGCCCTTCTATATATGTCTCATTGCCCATCAAACACATTATTTCTCTCATTTATTTTTTCCTAATTCTAAAATTTCCAAATTCATTTCCAAAAGTAGCTAATAGTACAATAGCAATTAACTTCTCAGATGTATTAGTTAACTGATTTATTATACATATGGTGAAGATTGTCATTCTGACATAGTTCTTGAGACACAAGAGTCACACAAATACTTATGATAACTTTAATACCACCCCTCCCTCCAAAAGAGATTTCTTTTTTGAATACATTAAGATGATCAGTATATTACAAAGAATTTCTGAATAGTCCCAGTATTCTGAAATTTCCTTATCTGAGAATATCTCTCCTGGTTTTGGTAGAGCTTGTGAATTAATATCAGGGCCTTTAGAAATGGAGTATTTCTTATTCTAATACTGTGACAAATTTAATTAAGTATATTTCATAAATAAAACTTATATAGGTCATTCTTGAATATATTGCTAATATATGCTTAAATCTCCTTGGATTAAATTCTGTCATGTGCAAAATGAGGGAGTTGGAGTCCATAAACTCTGAGATTCCATCCAGCTCTAAAAAAATTTTGTTTTTTTATATACTTAAACATCAAAGCAGAGATCAAGTACATATACTTGCTAGTCATAATTACTTGAAAAAAATGTAAAGAATTCACCCTTGGCATATAACACTTGACACTCCTAAATCACTCAAATAAAATCTGTGTATTCCGTTTATCCATTCTTAGATTAGTATATATCTCATTCTCTTTAAAAATGTAATCCCATCAAAACTCTGCCCTGGATCATTTCGGTTCTTATCTTTATTCTTTCTTAGTAATCTCAACAACTCTCACAAATGTAGTCTTTATCTTTATGTATGAAACTTATAAATACATACATCTAGCCTTAATCTCTCTCCCTAATTCCATATCTGCCTTACTTCTACCAGCTAGAAACCAATACCAAGAAATAGCAGCTTATGTGGTACAGTAGAATGGAACTTTAAGGCAAAAAGACTTGACTTTGAATCCAGTCCCATATATTTATCAGCTATGTGACCTTGGACAAGTTATTTTGCCTTTTTGTAGCTCAATTTTCTCATGCAAAAAAGGGATAATAATAATATCTTCCTCACATTGTTGTGAATGAAATGTATTATGAATGTAAAAATGAAATGTATTAACATATGCAAAGCATTTTGAAAAATTTAAGACACTGTAAAATATGTAAGATATTAATTATTGTTTCCATTTGGCACCCCAAACTCAACATGTCTAAAATAAAACAATATCTTCTTTCTTAAACCTATGTGTCTATTTTTCCTCATTTTTATTGATGGCTCCATCTTCTTTATATTCTTTCAAATTTCTAACTTCAGAGGGATCTTTTATTCTACATAATACTCAGTTAATTCCTTATAAAGTTCTCTTTTCCTCCCTTTGCCATGTTTCTCATTTTCTATCTTTCACCACATTCTGTACCATCAATCTGCTATTATTATATTTCCTATAGCCTATTGTAAAATGACCTACCTGAGCACTGTGTTTCAGATTTTCCCACCTTTCAGTGCATTATTCACATGACTGCCCAAATAATCTCCCTAAGTTAAAAGAACAATCAAATACTTTGATCAAAACCTGTTTCGTGGCATCTTATTGTCTTAAAGCACAAATTTCTTAGACTGACATTTGATATGTGCCCATCAATATATGATAATAATCTAACTTTCCATCTTCATATAGCATTTCCTTTTTTATACACTTCTCATTTGTGTCAACTTGGACCTAGAGGGGCTCTCTGAACTCTGCATTTTATCTTCTGCCTTTCCTCTTTTATAAAAACCATCCTGCTATCCCTGGAATGGACTTTAATCTAATCTCTTCCTCTGAATCCTTGTATTTCTTAAGGCAAAGTTTTGGTACCAACTGTATTAAATGTTTCCTAATTCATATTTCTAGGAGGTATTAGCATCTTCCTCTTGTTAATTTGTATTTACTTATTTCTGCATATATAATATGTTCCCCTACTCCTCAGTAAGCTCCTTGACTATTTTATTTAACTATTGTGAAAAGGAAATTACATGCCTTTTTTTCCTTGATGTAATCAATCAGCTATCTTTGATGCAATCAGTCAGGAACTTGAAGATCTTTTAGCATTGATGTGCAAGTACAAACATCCTCAGAGACAGGAAATTTATACCACTGGCACTGGCTTCCTGGGTGTTGCCAGGCAAATTAAGGAAATATGATTGATTTCTGAGATGTGATATGGGAGAGCCAGTAGATGAAGAAAACAGCTTATAAAGGTGTGACCAAAGGAATGAACACACATTCTTGAGTTAGTGACACTTTTTCTGGAGATAGTACTGCACTTGTGACTTGCTGAAGAGACTCTCATGGGGTTCTGACTGGAGATTGGACCTGAAGGAGCCTTTGTCAGTGATGAGTCTCATTCCATTAGAACAGCAATTAGGGGATTTATCAAAACTGCTCTCTACCTCTTTCTTACATTTCCCCCTTTTTACTATCACTACTTTGATGTAATAAATCTACTAAATCTACTAACAGCCTCATAATTTAATTTTAAAGAAATGTATTTATTTTAACTATTACACTATTATACCCTCAGTAACTAGCTCACTTTATATAGTATGTACCTGAATTTTGGTGTAATTAAAATAAATTTATTCATTATATCATTTTTATGCTTATTTTTTTATTTGATCACATTGATATTACCTATTTTAACTAACACTACTATATATTTTTTAAATTATGAATATTAAAATGAAGCCATAACCTGAGGGAAGAAAATGAAAGTAGTTCCCATTTGGTCAGTGGTTTCAGAAGGATCTTGGGGATGTTAAATCCTGAATAAAGGTAACAAGGTAGTGAATATAAAGCTTTCCTTGAAGTCAGGAAAACTTGTGCTTAAAATGAACCTTTGACACATCAAAGCTATATGAACCTGGATAAGTCACTTAATTTCTTGATATTCTTGGAAACCCTCTGAAAATTAGATTATAGAGAAATTGATGACCTGCAGTGACAAAGTATTTCTTAATTTTGAGTTTGCTATAGCCATTAAATAACAACTCACCCCTAATCTAGGCTTATCTAGCCCAGTTACTTTATTTCTGATTTTTATTTTATTCATTCAAAATGTTATCATGAGGAGCCCATATATTTCACCAGATTTATAAAAGCTCCTTGGTGCACAAAAAGGTCAAAACCACCTGATATTTCTTTTTTTATATATATTTTATTAAACATTATTTTATTTGGTCGTTTCCATACATTATTCACTGGAAACAAAGATCATTTTCTTTTCCTCCCCTCCCCCCACACCTTTCCCTCTCCCATAGCCGACGCACTATTCCACTGGTTATCACATGTGTTCTTGACTGGAACCCATTTCCCTGTTGTTGGAATTTGCATTGTACTGTTCCTTTAGAGTCTCTCCTCAGTCTTATCCCCTCCAACCCTGTAGTCAAGCAGTTGCTTTTCCTCGGTGTTTTTACTCCCACAGTTTATCCTCTGCTTGTGGGTAGTATTTTTTAGATCCCTGCAGATTGTTCACGGACATTGCATTGATACTAATGGAGAAGTCCATCACCTTCGATTGTACCACAATGTATCAATCTCTGTGTACTTCTGCTCCTTTCTCTCTGCATCACTTCCTGGAGGTTGTTCCAGTCTCCATGGAATTCCTCTACTTTATTATTCCTTTTAGCACAATAGTATTCCATCACCAACATATACCACAATTTGTTCAGCCATTCCCCAATTGACGGGCATCCCCTTGTTTTCCAATTTTTGGCCACCACAAAGAGTGCAGCCATGAATATTCTTGTACAAGTCTTTTTCCTTATTATCTCTTTGGGGTACAAACCCAGCAGTGCTATAGCTGGATCAAAGGGCAGACAGTCATTTATCACCCTTTGGGCATAGTTCCAAATTGCCCTCCAGAATGGTTGGATCAATTCACAACTCCACCAGCAATGAATTAATGTCCACACTTTGCCACATGCCCTCCAGCATTCATTACTTTCCATAGCTGTCATGTTAGCCAATCTGCTAGGTGTGAGGTGATACCTCAGAGTTGTTTTGATTTGCATCTCTCTGATTATAAGAGATGTAGAGCACTTTTTCATGTTCTTATTAATAGTTTTGATTTCTTTGGCTGTGAACTGCCTGTTCATGTCCCTTGCCCATTTGTCAATTGGAGAATGGCTTGATTTTTTGTACAATTGATTTAGTTCTTTATAAATTTGAGTAATTAAACCTTTGTCAGAGGTTTTTATGAAGATTGTTTCCCAATATGTTGCTACCCTTCTGGTTTTGGTTACATTGTTTTGTTTGTACAAAAACTTTTTAATTTGATGTAATCCAGATTATTTATTTTGCATTTTGTAACTCTTTCGAATTCTTGCTTGGTTTTGAAGTCTTTCCCATCCCAAAGGTCTGACATGTATGCTATTCTGTGTTCACCTAATTTTCTTATAGTTTCCTTCTTTATGTTCAAGTCATTCACCCATTGTGAATTTATCTTGGTGTAGGGTGTGAGGTGTTGATCTAAACCTAATCTTTCCCACACTGTCCTCCAATTTTCCCAGCAGTTTTTCTGAAATAGTGGATTTTTGTCCCAAAAGCTGGGATCTTGGGGGTTGTCATATACTGTCTTGCTGAGGTTGCTTGCCCCCAGTCTATTCCACTGATCCTCCTTTCTGTCTCTTAGCCAGTACCAAATTGTTTTGATGACCCCTGCTTTATAATATAGTCTGAGATCTCGGACTGCAAGACCCCCTTCCTTTGTATTTATTTTTCATTATTTCCCTGGATATCCTTGATATTTTGTTCTTCCAAATTAACTTTGTTATGGTTTTTTCTAAATCAGTAAAAAAAATTTTGGAAGTTCCATGGGTATGGCACTAAATAGATAGATGAGTTTGGGAAGGATGGTCATTTTTATTATATTGGCTCGTCCTACCCATGAGCAGTTAATGTTCTTCCAATTGTTCAAGTCTAGTTTTATTTGGGTGGAAAGTGTTTTGTAGTTGTGTTCATATAGATCCTGTGTTTGTCTCAGGAGATAGATTCCTAAATATTTTATTTTGTGTAAGGTAATTTCGAATGGGATTTCTCTTTCTAGTTCTTGCTGCTGAGCTGTGTTAGAATTATATAGAAATGCTGATGACTTATGTGGGTTTATTTTGTATCCTGCAACTTTGCTAAAGTTGTTCATTATTTTGATTAGCTTTTTGGTTGAATCTCTAGGATTCTTTAAGTAGACCATCATGTCATCTGCAAAGAGCGATAATTTCGTCTCCTCCTTGCCTATTTTAATGCCTTCAATTTCTTTTTCTTCTCTAATTGCTACTGCTAGTGTTTCTAATACAATGTCAAATAATAGAGGTGATAATGGGCATCCTTGTTTCACTCCTGATCTTAATGGGAGTGCATTGAGTTTATCCCCATTGCAGATGATATTAGCTGATGGTTTTAGTTATATACTGTTTATTTTTTTAGGAATGACCCTTCTATTCCTATGCTTTCTAAAGTTTTTAGTAGGAATGGGTATTGTTTTTTATCAAAGGCTTTTTCTGCATCTATTGAGATAATCATGTGGTTCTTGTTGGTTTGCTTGTTGATGTGGTCAATTATGTGGATAGTTTTCCTAATGTTGAACGAGCCCTGCATCCCTGGTATAAATCCTACTTGATCATGGTGGATGACCCTTCTAATCACTTGCTGGAGTCTTTTTGCTAGTATCCTATTTAAGATTTTTGCATCTATATTCATTAGGGAGATTGGTCTATAATTTTCTTTCTCTGTTTTTGGCCTGCCTAGCTTTGTAATTAGTACCATGTTTGTGTCATAAAAGGAGTTTGGTAGAACTCCCTCTTTGCTTATTATGTCAAATAGTTTGTATAGTATTGGAGTTAGCTGTTCTTTGAATGTTTGATAGAATTCACTGGAGAATCTATCAGGCCCTGGGGATTTTTTCTTAGGAAGTTTTTTGATGGCCTGTTGGATTTATTTTTCTGATATGGGATTATTTAAGAAATCTATTTCTTCTTCTGTTAGTCTAGGCAATTTATATTTTTGTAAATATTCATCCATATCACCTAGGTTGGTATATTTATTGCCATATAGTTTGGCAAAGTAGTTTTTAATGATTGCCTTAATTTCCTCTTCATTGGAGGTGAGATCCCCTTTTCATCCTTGATGCTGTTAATTTGCTTTTCTTCTTTCCTTTTTTAAATTAGATTGACCAGTACTTTGTCTATTTTGTCTGTTTTTTCAAAGTACCAGCTTCTAGTCTTGTTTATTAGCTCAATAGTTCTGTCACTTTCGATTTTATTAATTTCTCCCTTAATTTTTAGGATCTCTAGTTTGGTTTTCTTCTCAGGGGTTTTAATTTGTTCGTTCTCAAGTTTTTTGATTTGCATTTCCAATTCCTTGATCTCTGTCCTCGCTAATTTGTTAATATATGCACTTATGGATATGAATTTTCCTCTAAGTACTACCTTGGCTGCATCCCATAAGGTTTCAAAGGATGTTTCGCCTTTGTCATTTTCTTCAACGAAATTATTAATTGTTCCTATGATTTCTTCTCTATCTATCCGATTTTGGACTATCATGTTATTTAATTTCCAATTAATTTTTGATTTGGCTCTCCATGTACCCTTGCCGATCAATATTTTTATTGCCTTGTGATCTGGAAAAGCTGCAGTTATTATTTCTGCTTTTCTGCATTTGAGTGCCATGTTTCTGTGACCTAGTGTATGATCTATCTTTGAGAATATGCCATGTGGTCCTGAGAAGAAGGTATATTCCTTTTTATCCCTATTTATTTTTCTGCATATGTATATTAGCTACAATTTTTTGAGGATTTCATTCACATCTCTTACCTCTTCTTATTTATTTTTTTGGTTTGATTTATCTAAATTTGATAGTGGTTGGTTCAAGTCTCCCACTAATATGGTTTTACTTCTATTTCGTCCTTCAATTCTCCTAGTGTCTCCATTAGAAATTTGGATGCTATACCATTTGTTGCATACATGTTGATTAGTGATATTTCCTCATTGTCTATACTCCCTTTTAGCAGAATATATTTACCTTCCCTATCCCTTTTGATCAGGTCTATTTGTGCTTTGGCTTTGTCAGATATCATGATTGCAACTCCTGCCTTCTTTCTATCAGTTGAGGCCCAAAAGGTCTTACTCCAACCTTTAATTCTAACCTTGTGAGTGTCAACCCGTCTCATATGTGTTTCTTGAAGACAACAAATGGTAGGGTTTTGGGTTCTAATCCAATCTGCTATTTGTCTATGTTTTATGGGTGAGTTCATCCCATTCACGTTCAAAGTTATGATTGTCATTTGTGGATCCACTGGCATTTTGATATCTTCCCCTAGTTCTGACCTTTCTTCTTTAGCTATCTCCTCTTGAACCAGTGATTTACTTTAGGTAAGTCCCCCTATTCCCCTCCTTTGATATGCTTCCCTTTCTAGCCCATCCCTTTTTATACTCCCTTCCCCTCCCCCCTCTCCTTCCCTCCCTTTTCATATTCCCTCATCCCTCCCCCTCCGTAATTTTCCTTTCTTTCTTGCCCTAATGGGTAAGATAGAATTCAGGATCCCACTGGATCTAGATGTTCTTCCCTCTCAGATTTGATTTCACTGATAGTAAGGTTTAAGTAATTCCACTTCACGCTCTCTTCCTCTCCTTCTCATATGAGATTTCTTCCCCTCCCCTTCCCATGTGTATCTTTATATGGGAAAGATTATTCTATTGAGTCCCCCCCTATTTCTTGAAGTTAATCTTAGTATTATCCATGCTTCCCCCCTCCCTTTTCCTTTCTTTGCCCCCACTTTCCCCAAATCTTCTTAATGCCCCAATCTTTCCCTATGCATGTTTCTTCTAACTACTCTTATGATGATACAATTTATGAGAATTACACAAAACATTTTCCCCACATATTAATATATATAATTTGATGTAAATGTAGTTCTTATAGAAGAGAGTTTGACTTAAAGAAAAAGATAAGATTTATCTCCTTTTCCCTTTCTTTCATATTTACCTTTTCATGTTTCTCTTGCTTTCTGTGCTTGGATATCAAACTTTCCACAGAGCTCTGGTCTTTTCTTAGCAAATGCTTGGAAATCTTCTATTTTGTTGAATGCCCATACTTTCCCCTGGAAGTATATAGTAAGTTTTTCTGGGTAGTTGATTCTTGGTTGGAGACCCAGCTCTCTTGCCTTTCTAAATATCGTGTTCCATGCTTTGTGGTCTCTTAGTGTGTTAGCCGCTAAGTAGTGTGTGATCCTTATGGGACCCCCCTTATATCTGAAGCTCCTCTTCTTGGCTTCTTGTAGGATTTTCTCCTTTTCTTGGAAGCTCTTGAATTTGGCAATTACATTCCTAGGGGTTGTCTTTTGGGGATTTAGTATAGAAGGTGTTCTATGAATCCTTTCTAGTTCTATTTTGCCCCCTTCCTCCAGAACGTGAGGGCAATTTCCTTTTATAATCTCCTGTAGAATAATATCGAGTTTATTGTTTATCTCTGTTTTTTCTGGGAGACCGATAATTTGGAGGTTTTCTCTTCTCCCTCCGTTTTTGAGATAGGTGACCTTCTCAGTGAGATATTTTATGTTTTCTTCAAATTCATTAATTTTTTGACTTTGCTTTATTGATTCTTGCTGTTTTATCATCTCACTTTCTTCGAGTTGCTTGATTCTGGTCGTTAGGGACTGGTTTTGCTTTTCAGCTTTGTCTGCCCTTCTATTGGATGCTTCGAGTTCTTTTTCCAATGGAGCATTCTTATCTGTCAGACAGCTGATCTCTTTCTCCCATTTTTCTTTCCAGGTTTCCATCTTTTGGATAAGTTCCAGTTTGAGATCTTCCAGAGCTTGTTGATAGTTTCCATTTTGGGAGGCATGTGCTGATTTTTTTATTTCCTCCTCATTCTCCTCTTTTCCTTGGGTACTTCCACCATAAAAGTTTTAAATAGTCACTTTTTTCCCTTTATTCCTGGAGGCTTGATTTTGGGCCATGTGAACCATCCCTTTTGTGGTTTTATTCTCCTTTCCTTTTTGGTCTGGGGTCTTGGTGATATGGGTGGTTTTTCTGTGAATTTAGGTTACTTCAGACTAGTTTTTCCCAGCCTCCGAGGTTTCTTAGAGTGCTGTGTCCCTGATCACAGCCCCCCTGCCCAGGTGTTCAGCTCCGCCCAGATAATCAGCGTGCGGTCCGCCCCTGGTGTTTAGTTCCACAGAGATTTTCAGCGCAGCCACCCCAAGTACAGCTCCCCGTTCTCAGCGCCGGGTTCTCCATTGAAACCGCCCTAAGACGTTTTTTCCTGGCAGTCCCCAGATCCCAAGGACCCTCGAGTGCCCCCCCCCCAACAGAGACATTCCCCACTCACTCTCAGTCGCAGTGAGCGCTCAGGTAGCTCACTCTGGTTTGGTGGGGGAGGTGGGGTGGGGAAGGGCAGCTCAGTTCTCTTTTCTGTGCAAGCTTTTCCTCCTTCTTATTATAATGTGGAAAAGTTTAAGTCCCAAGTACCTTCGCCTCTGTGGAGTACTGGGAGTACTGGGTTGTCCTTCTGTTCCTCCAAAGGTGATTTTTATGCTCCTTTGATGTAGTCTATTTCGTTCCGTGCCGGGGAGAGGAATCGTGTGGTGTCTAGATTGCAGCCATGATTACCCTGAAGTCCCCACCTGATATTTCTTATCACCATAATTGAATAGATGAATAAACTGACACCTATAGATAGGAAATAATTTGGTTAGAGGCACATGGATAATAAATGGGAGAGGAAAAATTAAAACCACAGTTTTCTGATGCTAAATCCACTTTCCTCTTTATGTTATAGCACTTTATATATTTTAAAAAATGTATTCCCCAAGATTATATATTGGTATGATTTTCAAGAATTGTTTTCTGGCATTTATAATCCATGGTCCCTTTTGCCCTCTGAAACTTCCCCCTTCCCCAAGATGACATGTGATATAATATAGGTTGTACCTATGTTATTATACAATACATATTTCCCTATTCATTATGTTGTAAAAAGATTCATATCACTTACACTTGAGAAAAATTCATGTAAGAAATAACATAATAACGGCATGCTTCCATCTGCATTCAGACTCTGTCAGTTCCTTCTATAGCAGTGGACAGTCTTTTCATCATGAGTCCCTTGGAGTTTTCTTGGATCCTTGTATTTCTGATAATAGTTAAGTTATTCACAGTTGATCAACAGACTTTATTTCTGCTACTGTGTAAAACTATCCTCCTGGATTCCACTCACTTCACTTTATAATCATTTCATATGAGACTTTCCAGGTTTTATTGTGATCATCTTATTTGTCATTTCTTATTGTGCAATAGTTCCCCATATCAATAATACACATAATTTGTTCAGCAATCCTCCAATTCATAGATATCCTTTCCAGTTTTCAGTTTTTTGCTACTACAAAAAGAGCTGTTATAAATATCTTTGTATACTTATGTCCTTTTCTCTTTTCTTTGAACTCTTTGAGTTATGTACCTAGTAGTGGTATTGCTGTCATATTATGAACAGTTTTATAGTCCTTTGGGTATGGTTCCCATTTTACATGCTTTCAAAGAATGACTTACAGACTTTGTCAGTTATGATCCAAGGGGCAGGAATTCCATTTACCAGTCTCATTATGATTAGTCTATAGGCTTCTTTAATAAATGGTAACATATAATCCCTCCATCACTGGACAAACTTAAATTGTTTCTTTAAATCTGTTACATCCATTTTTGATCTGAAAAACTGTCATCTGGCATATAGATCATTTTACTCCATCTTCCCTGATACTTAATATGTCTGAATCTTTAAAAACACTTTTCCTTTGTGTTATTTTTTCCTCCCAATTTGGTAAGTTCAACTAAAAGTTTATACTAGCTTAAGAGTTCTGTCACATTTCATCATCCTTGTAACTCAGAGAGATGAAACTTTCATCTTTGAATATAAGACCAAGAAATGTTGAGGCAGTAGAAGCTATATCTCATTGTTGTTATTTGATAATGCTTTCTAAATGTCATGTCTCAAGTATCCTTGTCTATGTCACACAGATCATACAGGAAGCAAGTAGTGAAACCACAAGTCAAATTCAGGGCTTCTGATTCAAATTTCAACACTCTTTCCAAGCTCCTTATAGAGAAAAATACTGGTGCTGAAGTGAAAAGAGACCTTGTCTGGAACCTCTCTATGATATTTAACAGATATATCATCATGGATAAGTCCCTAAATTTCTGAAACTCTATTTCTCCTTCTATAAAACTATGATCTATAGTATGTTGATCACAAAATTATTGGGAAAGTCAAATAAGAAATTGTATAGTAAAGATCTTTGCAAGTTTTAATGGGCAATGAGTTAGCCAACAATAAATTATTATAATAATCACAATAAGTTTACAAAAATAATACTGGCTAATTATTATATTATATATACATAATTTATATTATATGTATTATATTATAGCAATTTCATTTAGCTGTTCTTATGCATAGTCCTTTTTTGGAGACTATTACTGATTATTCCCGTCTCTGTTTATAGATATGACTGAAGAGGTTAATCTATTCTTTCCACAGCAAACTTGTACCAGTATAGATTCCAAGGACCAAGTGCTATTTCTAGAACTTTTGTGATGTTTATGACTATGTCACCTTAGCCCATGAATTATCACTTTCATGGAGAAATGAATTACCTTTCACATCATATTCTCTTGGAATAGAATACTGGCTACTTAAGGATGACACTTTTCTTGTAAAGTAAATGTGTGCTATGCTAGTGTAGGATAATTAAATATGGCCAAATAGTAAAATGTTTTCCACAGTAATGAGACAGAAATTGAATAACATTGTCAATCAAGGGTGTAGCCACTCTACAGCTACAAGATATACTTGCATGGGTTTGAGTACCTGAAAGGGAAACCAGGAACTGGGGGAATATGGGTGGAAGGGTTAAAGACTAAGGTAGGAAGGACACAAAGAAATATAAATAGACACAGATATACAAGATTCTTCAGCATCATGTTCAGTTTGTCAGTTCCTCCTCCTCCAATGTTCAGGGAGAGAGAGTCCCACACGTGAACTAAGTTTTATTGAGGTTTCTAGGAATGGGGGATGTGGGATTGCCAATCAAACAAGTGGTGTGATAGAGATATTAGCATCATATTGGCAACCAACAACAAGGAAAGAGAAAGGAACCCAACACGCTGGCCCAGCCCAATCCCAGGCCAGAAGTTCAATTGGAAGTCCTGCTTTCTCTATAACCCTGGCACCCTCTCATACAAATACTGAGTGAGTGTCTTTGCTATTACAAAGAAGCTATAGAAATTGCATGCCAGCCTTCCAGACTGCAGACATGGGGAAGAGGTTTGAGTTCCACAAAATTTGAACACCAATTCAATTTAAGGATCCAGAAATATCCATATGAAATCTCAGAAATATATCCACAAGGGTGGTCCATAAACATCTTGCTCATCAGAGTCAGCTTTTGAATAGATCTTTAATACTTTCATGATTCCTTCATAAATGGAACCCTTCAAAGGGGTACATGGCTTGCAGAGCTGTTATTGTCTTCAAATGTTCTAAATTTGTTTTATCTACATATGATTTCAATCTCTTTGATGCTAGGAAACATTCATATGGCTGAATATTTTTCTATTCATCTAGATCTTTGTCACCATGTAGATAAAATATCAATGAAAGGATATGGCTTTTGCTGGTAGAATCTTACGTGTACATATACAAACATACCCATATACAAATATACCTTGCCATCAGTTTATAGTATTTAAACATCTGTAAGTGTATTTGCATGAATACAAATGTACACACACACAAATACACATGCATGTCATCCTACATCCTAGTCTGATATCTACTTATATAGTTTTTAAGACTCTACAATCATCTAGATTCATTAATCTATATAAGTAGTGTGCAAACTTGGTAGGTTCTTTCAAGCCAGAAAGTATTTAAATAAAGTTCTGCTTGGCAGTGGACTTCATGTGTGATTGTAATCTGACACTAATTTAAAAATGATTAGAAAAGTCCCTTAGTACTGTATAGTTGGAAATTCTTGAACCCCTAAAAACTGCATTACCCAAAATTCCTTTCTGTATTATCTAGAATCCTTTCCCCTTTTCCTGTGTCCTCACATTTATGTGATTGTATTTAAGTTTGCTGTGACTCCTCTCTCTTTTTCTCTTGTCCTGAGATCCCAGCTGAGT
The DNA here is from genome assembly GCF_027887165.1 of Monodelphis domestica. Lineage (NCBI taxonomy): Eukaryota > Metazoa > Chordata > Mammalia > Didelphimorphia > Didelphidae > Monodelphis > Monodelphis domestica. The sequence goes on from NC_077232.1 coordinate 218,984,722, forward strand.
TAGGTATAAGTTTTATTTTAGTTATTATTAATAAATCTTACAAATATAATACTTGAGTTATTATATACTAATTTTAAAATCCACAATATGACTTATCACAAAGGGATAGAATTCTCAAAAATTCTTAAGAGAGGTTTACATTTGTTAGTAAGTTTTTGCTGGGCACCTAGTCCACCTGCCTTTGTGCCATCATGGTCACTGCTGCTCTGCCCTCTGCCTGTTGTTACTGTTGCTGTTTTCCTCCTTATTTCCTCCCAACCCTGCTACTTCTGCTGCCCCCTGTGCACCCATCCAATGTTCTGCTCCTCTGCCACAACCCACTGCTATCTCTGACTTGGATCTCTGCACAGAGGGTGAGATATCCCCAATCCTTTCAAGCCCCTTCCTGCATGGGTTTTTCCAGCCTGCCTTAACAATTTTCAGCATGGAGAATCAAAACCAGGCCATTCAGCCCCAACCCTAGTAGTTCTCAAACAGATGTTTTAAACTGACCATTGTGAATTTCAAAACTATTCCACCATAATCAGACCATTCTTTAAAAGATCTGATTTAGCTATTTCCTGATCAATAACAATAGTGATAATTGGAATAACAGAATCAAGTCTTAGAAACCCACAAAGGACAGACCTTTGGGCTATCCTAAGTCAAACTTGAGCCACCATTGGCATATGTGAGATGCAAAAAGTGAGGCAGATAACAGCCTCAGGAGTTCTTGGGACTTCCTGTGAGGAGAGTGAGAGTTCACTTCCTTCCTGAAGTTTGAGGTTGGAGGAGCTCCACAGACTGCTCTCCTTCAGATTGGTCACATCAGTGATAAGGACTGACCCGTTTCCTTTCATTGGCTCTCCAAGGCCTTAACGCCCACATTGGCTCAGCCTGAGCCAGAGTGGTTCTTAGTTAAACTCCTTTCCTTCTCTTCATTTTTCCTTCTATCCCTCTTTCCTTCTCTTCCTCTCTCTCTCTCTCCCTCTAATATTTTCTTCCTCCTGTTGTAATTAAATCACCATAAAAATTTGGCAGCTGACTTGGGTATTTTATTATTTTGGATTTCCCTAGGTGACCATTTAAATTTAGATTTTTTTTCAGTCTCAACTATAATTTTAACTGTTACAGTTTTTGGCTAACCACATCAGTGTGACAAAATACCTTCAATCTTCTTAACTTTCCTAAACTTTTTTTTTCTACTATGACTATTTTTAATAGCTTATTTTGATCAGCTATACAGGTAAGTAAATTTGGATTTTTTTTCTTTTCTCCCTCTCTCCTTAAATTGGATAGAACACAACTGCTTTAAATCTTAGCAACAGGGCCCTAAGATCCTGGCTGGGAGAGCTGTTAATAAATCTCCTTTCCCTTAGGGAACAACTGCAAAGATTAGGAGTGGCAAAAACTTGTAGAAAGTTCTAGCTTTGTCCTATTTCCCATGTGTTTGGGAAGACCATAAGAAAATAATTACTATATATATATATATATATATATATATATATTTAAATAAATATTACATTCTTTGATGACATTTATATGGTGGTTGAAGAATTAGGGACACTGAGGAATACAGCATACCTCCAATTTTTATATTAATAGATAATGTCATTTTCATACTCTTCAATACAGTGTTTAGAGATGCTAACGTAAAAAAAAATCATTTGAAGCTGAAACTCAGAAAAACACCAAAAAATTGATGATAAAATGCAAAAGAACATGCAAGCCCAATTAGAAAAAACTAAAATGTTTTTTACATAATCAATTGGCAAACATCCACCCTACCATAAACAGACCTGTTTCCGAACCTTTGAATGAGGAAATTTCATTTCCCAAAATAGAGATGGAAAACACCTTCCCTATAGCTCAGTTAACAGACTGCTTCCCTCATGTAGTACAAATTTTGATTGAATTTAATTCCCAAAACCCTTCCCCTGCAAACCCAGTTTCTCATGTTCCTTCTCCTACAGAAAACCAAATTCCAGCCCAAAGGAAATCTCATCCTCATAGAGAAACTTGTCCTAGTCTAACTGACCCTCAGGTACAAAGTTCAATTAGAGGCCTATTTCCTCTAAGAGAAGTACCTGAAATAGGACAGAATGGGGATGTGGTGACTTTAAGGCACAATATACCATTTACTTCCCAAGAAATAAATGACTTTACGTGAAATAGTCCCACATATGAACAAGATCCCTTTCTAGTAACAAAAAAGATGACAGACATATTTTTTCAGTATAATCCATCTTACATTTACATTGAAAACTTGCTACAGGCCATTTTAATTGAATGTGAGAAAAATAAAGTAATTGATCATGTCAATAAAACCTGGGGGCATAATGCAGCACATTGGTCATCTTAGGATCCCAAATGGGACTAGAATGACTCTGAGGATCTTTTAAAATTTATACCATTGTAGAGAGGCCATCCCAACAGCAATGAGGGAATGTGCAGACAGTATAGATAAGTGGACATAATTTGAAAATTTTAAGCAGAATGAGGAAGAAATACCCTCCAGATTCATGGATAGAATAATCAAGTTTGGGGGTAGATACCTGGATTTTGACCTATCTAAAGAAAATAGCTTAAGAAAAATTAGAAAGCATTTTGTCACTAACTCTTGCAAAGTGATTAGAGATTATTTTAGAACACATTGCCCAAGATGGCCAGAGATGGACCTTGAAGAATTGAGAAAAACAGCTTTATATGTTTTAAAGGGAAACAAAGAAAAGGAGGAAGAGAATAATGATATCATAGAAACAATAAAAAAATTGACATTTTTAACAGATAATATTGGAAAACTGGAAAGAGGGCATGATACTCAACCAATGGCACTTGCCCCTCTCCAGAAATCTAATTATCAATCCATTCCCTGCCACTTCTGTGGGAAGAAGGGACACAGAATGGTAGAGTGTAGAGCTTTTCTCAAGATTATCAGAAGGAATATACAGTTTAATAACAACTACAGAAGCGACAATTATAGAAATAACTATAATTATGACAATGGAAATCACAATTTTAGAAATGATAACTATACGAATAGATATTGGGAAAATGATAACTCAAATCAAATGACTCCACAACAATATAACTTAAGTGGTGCTCGTCCAAAAATACTAGGGGTTCTAATACCCCTCAGGGGGTGCCCTAGGAACTTCCCAAACACAATGAAGGTGTCCAGGGGGACTTGGGCACAGGAATCAGAGGACACAACCTTTGCTTTTCCAGACCATGATGTTGTCCCTATCCACTCCCCCCTATACTAATGAACCCCATGTTACTTTAAAGGTGGGTAACCTGGATTATGAATGTCTTTTAGACACTGGAACTTCCTGGTCTGTATTAAAGAGAGCACCTGATTTATATTGTTATTCTATTGGCTCAGATAATGTAATGGGAGTGTCAGGAATACCCCAAAGGGTTAAAAGGCTTCCCATAGAATGATGTCTGTAGGGCCCCTAGAGATATAACACTCTTTCCTTTTGATGCCTGACTCCCCTATAAATTTTCTGGGTAGGGACCTTCTATGCAAACTCAGAGCCACAATAACTTGCTCCCCAGATGGTTCCTTATCATTGGAAGTACCAGAGGAATCATTAAATTTACTCCCTGAAATTCTCTCAGAGAGCCAGGAGGAAAAAGAGCATCCCACCTGTGCAATCCCTGAAGATATATTGGAGTCTCTTTGGGCCACATCTTCTTTCAATGTAGGATTACTTAAGTCGGCTGTTCCTGTGCAGATAAAAACTAAATGTAGCCCACCTCCTTCTATTCCTCAGTATCCCCTCTCAAAGGAGGCAATTGAGGGAATTACCCCAGTAATGAAGTCATTAATTACACAGGGAATAATAATCCCTTGTAAATCTGAATACAACACACTGACCCTGTCCATTAAAAAACCAAAAAGAGGGCCTGATGGCAAATACCTCTATAGATTCGTACAAGATTTGAGGGCTGTCAACAATCATGTTATAAAGAGACACTCCATAGTTTCCAATATCAATACTATTATTTCTTCTATTCCTAGCACAGCTATGTACTTTAAAGTAGTAGACTTGTGCTCAGCCTTCTTTTCCATACCAATACATGAGAACTCCAGGCATATCTTTGCTTTAACCTGGCAGGGCCGTCAGAATGCCTGGAGTCATCTGCCACAAGGTTTCATAGACAGCCTGAGTTTATTTGCACAAATTTTGAGCCAAGATACAGATAACATAAAATTTAAAAACAGCAAATTAATCAAATATGTTGATGATCTACTCTTGGCTTCTACAGATGTAGAAGCATGTCAGGAAGATAGTAAACACCTCATTTTGAAATTGCACAAAAGAGGGCATAAGATCTTGAAGGATAAGTTTCAGTGGTGCCTCCCTAAAACAGAATATTTGGGGTTCATCCTGACTGCAGGTGCCCACTTTATTTCTCCCAAATGAATTGAAAATATTCAAAATTTATGTGCTCCTACCACTAAGAAAGAGTTGAGAGCAATTTTGGGAGAAACAGGGTTCTGTAGACAATGGATTCCTTGTGTATGGGGAAACCACTAAACTCCTTATAGCACTAACAAGGTATTTGGTCCCTGAGCCCCTAAAATTAGAACCAGAATATCTGTCAGCTCTGTCAGATCTAAAAAAGGCTATCCTGTTTGCCCCCACTCTAGGCATCCCAGATTACAACAAGCCATTTATTTTGTATGTACATGAGTGAAGAGGGGTAGCTTCAGGTGTTTTAACTCAGACTTTGGGGCCTTCTCAGCACCCAATTGCTTATTATTCTGCACAACTGGACCCAGTAGCATCAGGAACACCACCATGTCTTAGAGGAGTAGCTGCTACAGCATTACTAGTGACAAAAACTGTTGATCTAGTATTGGGATGCCCATTAACAATTATGTTCCCACATGAGGTAGAAGCATTTTTTTCTAAGACATAGAATGCAGGCATTTTCTGATCAGCGAATTACAAGGTATGAAATAACCTTGTTAAACAATGAAAACATTACCTTGAAATGCTGTTCAACCCTTAAGTCTGCCACCTTGCTTCCAGATTTACCAACTTCAGGAGAACCATTACATAATTGTGAAACAATAGTGTCCATGGCAGAAAAGCCTTGAGATGATCTCTTGGACACTCCCTTAAATAACTCAGATCTGGTCTTATTTACTGATGGTTCTTCTTTTATGAGAGATGGCATATGCTACACTGTAGCTGCTGTAGTCACAGAATTTGCCACTGAGTGGTCAGCTTCACTGTCTTCTAATATTAGTGCTCAAGGGGAAGAACTCATAGCTATGAACCATGCCTGTATAATTGCCAAGGGTAAAAAGGCAATGATTTATATGGATTCTAGATATGATTTTGGCATTTGTCACTCAGTCAGGATGCTTTGGCTCCAGAGAGAATTTTTAACCTCAGATGGAAAATCCATAGCTAATGCAGAAATTATTAATGAAGTTCTATCTGCTCTCAAACTGCCTGAATCCCTAGCTATAGTTTATTGCTCTGCCCACACAGGTGGCACTGATCCTGTCTCTAGGGGAAATGGCCGAGTAGATACTACTGCAAATATAGCAGCCATAGAAGGGCCTGAATTATTTTTTAACATTAACCACCAATGATTTAAATTTATCATTTTCCTATAATGAAAAGGAAGTGGAAAAATGGAAACAAAAATCCAAAGCAAAACAGATTAATGGAGTATGGATGTCATCTAAAGGAAAAACCTTTATCCCTAGAGGTTTCTATCACCAAATTTGCCAATCTGTTCATAAACATGGTCACTTTGGAACCCAGGGCATCGTGGACTCGGCTAAGAGAGTATGGATAGACCCTGGTATAACATAGCCTCTAAATTGTGTTCAGCTTGCTCTACCTGCCAGGCATATAACCAACATGCTTTTCATAGCAAAGCTTTCAATGGGCCTCCTCAGGCTTACCTACCTTTTGAGCACCTACAGATAGATTTCATAACAATACCAAAGGCCTGGCATTATAAATTTTGTCTAGTAATAGTAGATCAACTGACCAGATGGCCAGAACTATTTCCTGTGACCCGAGCCACAGTGGCTTTTGTTGCTAAGGTGCTTTTAAAAGAAAATATTCCAGAGACTTCCAGGTAATCATGGCTGCAATCTAGACGCCACACCCTTCCTCTCCCCAGCACCGAATGAAATAGACTACATCAAATGAGCATAAAAATCAACTTTGGAGAAACAGAAGGACTCCCCAGTACTCCCCAGTACCCCACAGAGGCAAAGGTAGGTGGGGTTTGAATATTTCCACACTATAACAAGAAGGAGGAAAAGCTTGCACAGAAAAGTGAACTGAGCCGCCCTTACCCCCCACTTCCCCCAACAAACCAGAGTGAGCTACCGGAGCACTCACTGGGACAGCAAGTGAGTGGGGAATGTCTCTGTCTGGGGGGGGCACTCCAGGGTCCTTGGGATCTGGGGACTGCCAGGAAAAAATGTCTCAGGGCAGTTTCACAGGATAATCCTGCGCTGAGCACAGGGGGCCCAGGTAGCTGTACTTAGGGCTGTTGAGCTGAGCATCTGGGTGGAGCTAAACACCTGGGCAGTTTGGCTGTGATCAGGGGCCCAGCTCTCTAAGAAACCATGGAAGCTGGGAATAACTAGTCTGAGGCAGCCTAAATTCACAGAAAACCCGCTCATATCACCCAGACCCCAGACCAAAAAGGAAAGGGGAATAAAACCACCAAAGGGATGGCTCACATGGCCCAAAATCAAGCCTACAGGAAGAAAGGGAAAAAAGTGACTATTGAAAACTTTTATGGTGGAAGTACCCAAGGAAAAGAAGAGAATGAGAATGAAATCCAAAAAATATCAGAACATGCCTCCCAAAATGGAAACTATCAAAAAGCTCTGGAAGATTTCAAACTGGAACATACCCAAAAGATGGAAACCTGGAAAGAAAAATGGGAGAAAGAGATCAGCAGTCTGACAGATAAGACTGCTCAATTGTAAAAAGAGCTGGAAACATCTAATAGAAGGGCAGACAAAGCTGAAAAGCAAAACCAGTCCCTAACAACCAGAATCAAGCAACTCGAAGAAAGTGAGACCATAAAACAGCAAGAATCAATAAAGCAAACACAAAAAATTGATGAATTAGAAGAAAACATAAAATATCTCACTGAAAAGGTCACAGACTTGGAAAACAGAGGAAGAAGAGAAAACCTCCAAATTATCAGTCTCCCAGAAAAAACAGAGATAAACAATAAACTCGGTTATTCTACAGGAGATTATAAAAGAAAATTGCCCGATCGTTCTGGAGCAAGGGGGCAAAATAGAAATAGAAAGGGTTCTTAGAACACCCTCTATACTAAATCCCCAAAAGACAACCCCTAGGAACATAATTGCCAAATTCAAGAGCTTCCAAGAAAAGGAGAAAATCCTACAGGAAGCCAAGAAGAGGAGCTTCAGATATAAGGGGGCTCCCATAAGGATCACACATGACTTAGTGGCTAACACACTAAGAGACAACAAAGCATGGAACATGATATTTTAGAAAGGCAAGAGAGCTGGGTCTCCAACCAAGAATCAGCTACCCAGCAAAACTGACTATATACTTCCAGGGGAAAGTAAGGGCATTCAACAAAATAGAAGATTTCCAAGCATTTGCTAAGAAAAGACCAGAACTTAGTGGAAAATTTGATATCCAAGCACAGAAAGCAAGAGAAACATGAAAAGGTAAATATGAAAGAAAGGGAAAAGGAGATAAATCTTATCTTTTTCTTTAAGTCAAACTCTCTTCTATAAGGACTACATTTACATCAAATTATATATATTAATATGTGGGGAAAATGTTTTGTATAACTCTCAAAAATTGTATGCATCATAAGAGTAGTTAGAAGAAACATGCATAGGTTGTAAATCTTGAAATCTCTCAGACTTGTGAATGTTAAAAATTTCCCCATCAGGGAATTCTTAATTGGAACAAATTCCCTACTGAGAAACATTCCCCATTTTGATGTGAGAACTCGCCAGGATCAGAAATGGGAGGACCTCTACTCCAACCATACTTAAGACTGCTTTAGGGGAGAAAACTCCTTGGTATGGGAGGACCCCTACTCTACCCATACTTAAGACTGCTTTAGGAGAGCAAACTCCGTGCCAAACAAAGAAAGTACTTGGATCCATGCTTATGGTGGGGCAAGGAGTTCTTTGAAAAAGGCCTGTTTTTAGAATTGATACAATGAGATGCTAGGTACCTAAAAGGGTCGGGCAAGTTTTCTCTTGATGAGATTAGTTGACTCAGCTGTGTTTTCTCTCCTTCAGACTTACTGAGGATCTTGGTCGACACAGCAGCATTTTTTTCTGATTCAGACTTACTGAGGAGATTTGTCGACTTAGCAGAAATTCAGATGGGCAGTCCTTTGGAAAGCATCTACAGTGATTGGTAGATGTAGGGACTTAGGGGAGGTGACATGAGAGAAAAACCTCTATATAAGAAAAAGCAGAATCTCTTGATTGGAGATAGATATAGATTCCTTTTGGAGAATTCCTTTTGGAGGATCTCTGATGAGGATTGCTTTGGAAGAATCTCTTGAGAGAGGCTCTGGAGAAGGGAAACTCTTGGAGGACAATCCCTAAGGAGGTCTCCCTGGAGCTCCTCTAAGGGGACTCTGCCGTCTGGAGGCTCTGGAGAGAGGCCCTTTGGAACAGTCTCTGGCTGGAAGGCTCTCTGGTGAAGCCAGCTGAGATGGAACTGGCCTGGTGTAACTAGAATCCTTGTTTAGTCAGACCTTGTGGTGAGTGTTAAAAAACTGACTGATTTCGTGGGTAATCATGGCTGCAATCTAGACGCCACACACTTCCTCTCCCCGGCATCGAACAAAATAGACTACATCAAAGGAGCATAAAATCACCTTTGGAGGAACAGAAGGACTCCCCAGTACCCCACAGAGGCGAAGGTACGTGGGGTTTGAACATTTCCACACTAAAATAAGAAGGAAAAGGTTGCACAGAAAAGTGAACTGAGCCGCCCTTCCCCCACCCCACTTCCCCCACTAAACCAGAGTGAGCTACCTGAGCGCACACCGGGACAGCGAGTGAGTGGGGAGCATCTCTGTCTGGGGGGGGGCACTCCAGGGTCCTTGGGATCTGGGGACTGCCAGGAAAAAACGTCTCAGGGCGCTTTCACTGGAGAATCCAGCAGAACTGTACTTGGGGCGGGCTTCGCTGGAACACTGCGGACCACACGCTGATTATCTGGGTGGAGCTGAACACCTGGGCAGGGTGGCTGTGATCAGGGACACAGCGCTCTAAGAAACCTCGGAGGCTGGGAAAAACTAGTCTGAAGTAACCTAAATTCACAGAAAAACAACCCATATCACCCAGACCCCAGACAAAAAAGGAACGGGGAATAAAATCACCAAAGGGATGGCTCACATGGCCCAAAATCAAGCCTCCAGGAAGAAAGGGAAAAAAGTGACTATTGAAAACTTTTATGGTGGAAGTACCCAAGGAAAAGAGGAGAATGAGGAGGAAATCCAAAAAAATTCAGAACACGCCTCCCAAAATGGAAACTATCAACAAGCTCTGGAAGATCTCAAACTGGAACTTATCCAAAAGATGGAAACCTGGAAAGAAAAATGGGAGAAAGAGATCAGCTGTCTGACAGATAAGAATGCTCAATTGGAAAAAGAACTCGAAATATCCAATAGAAGTGCAGACAAGGCTGAAAAGCAAAACCAGTCCCTAACGACCAGAATTAAGCACCTCGAAGAAACCGAGATGATAAAACAGCAAGAATCAATAAAGCAAACCCAAATAATTAATGAATTGGAAGAAAACATAAAATATCTCACTGAGAAGGTCACAGACCTGGAGAACTGAGGAAGACAAGAAAATCTCCGTATTATCTGTCTCCCAGAAAAACCAGAGGTAAACAACAAACTGGATATTATTCTACAGGAGATTATAAAAGAAAATTGCCCCCATGTTCTGGAGCAAGGGGGCAAAATAGAAATAGAAAGGATTCATAGAACACCTTCTATACTAAATCCCCAAAAGACAACGCCTAGGAATGTAATTGCCAAATTCAAGAGCTTCCAAGTAAAGGAGAAAATCCTACAAGAAGCCAAGAAGAAGATCTTCAGATATAAGGGGGCTCCCATAAGGATCACACACGAATTAGTGGCTAACACACTAAGAGACCGCAAAGCATGGAACACGATATTTAGAAAGGCAAGAGAGCTGGGTCTCCAACCAAGAATCAACTACCCAGCAAAACTGACTATATACTTCCAGGGGAAAGTATGGGCATTCAACAAAATAGAAGATTTCCAAGCATTTGCTATGAAAAGACCAGAGCTCTGTGGAAAGTTCGATATCCAAGCACAGAAAGCAAGAGAAACATGAAAAGGTAAATATGAAAGAAAGGGAAAAGGAGATAAATCTTATCTTTTTCTTTAAGTCAAACTCTCTTCTATAAGGACTACATTTACATCAAATTATATATATTAATATGTGGGGAAAATGTTTTGTGTAACTCTCATAAATTGTATCATCATAAGAGTAGTTAGAAGAAACATGCATAGGGAAAGATTGGGGCATTAAGAAGATTTGGGGAAAGTTGGGGCAGAGAAAGGAAAAGGGAGGGGGGAACCAGGATAATACTAAGATTAACTTCAAGAAATAGGGGGGGAATCAATAGAATAATCTTTCCCATATAAAGATACACATGGGAAGGGGAGGGGAAGAAATCTCATATGAGAAGGAGAGGAAGAGAGCGTGAAGTGGAATTACTTAAACTTTACTCTCAGTGAAATCAAATCTGAGAGGGAAGAACATCTAGATCCAGTGGGATCCTGAAGTCTATCTTATCCATTAGGGCAAGAAAGAAAGGAAAATCAAGGAGGGGGAGGGTGGAGGGAGTACAAAAAGGGAGGGAAGGAGAGGGGGGAGGGGAAGGGAGTATAAAAAGGGAGGGGCTAGAAAGGGAAGCATCTCAAGGGAGGGGACTAGGGGGACTGACACTTTCTCACTGGTTCAAAAGAAGAAAGCTAAAGAAGAAAGGTCAGAAGTAGGGGAAGATATCAAAATGCCAGCGAATCCACAAATAACAATCATAACTTTGAACGTGAATGGGATGAACTCACCCATAAAACATAGACAAATAGCAGATTGGATTAGAACCCAAAACCCTACCATTTGTTGTCTTCAAGAAACACATATGAGACGGGTTGACACTCACAAGGTTAAAATTAAAGGTTGGAGTAAGACCTTTTGGGCCTCAACCGATAGAAAGAAGGCAGAAGTTGCATTCATGATATCTGACAAAGCAGAGCACAAATAGACCTGATCAAAAGGGATAGGGAAGGTAAATATATTCTGCTAAAAGGAAGTATAGACAATGAGGAAATATCACTAATCAACATGTATGCACCAAATGGTATAGCATCCAAATTTTTAATAGAGAAACTAGGAGAATTGAAGGAGGAAATAGACAGTAAAACCATATTAGTGGGAGACTTGAACCAACCACTAGCAAATTCAGATAAATCAAACCAAAAAATAAACAAGAAAGAGTTAAAAGAGGTGAAGGAAATCTTAGAAAAATTAGAGTTAATAGACATATGGAGAAAAATAAATAGGGACAGAAAGGAATACCCCTTCTTCTCAGCACCACATGGCACATTCACAAAAATAGATCATACACTCGGTCACAGAAACATGGCATTCAAATGCAGAAAAGCAGAAAAAAATAAATGCAGCCTTTTCAGATCACAAGGCAATTAAAATATTGATCGGCAAGGGTACATGGAGAGCCAAATCAAAAATTAATTGGAAATGAAATAATATGATATTCCAAAATCGGATAGTTAGGGAAGAAATCATAGAAACAATTAATAATTTTGTTGAAGAAAATGACAACGCCAAGACATCCTTTCAAACCTTATGGTATGCAGCCAAGTCAGTACTTAGAGGAAAATTCATATCCATAAGTGCATATATTAACAAATTAGGGAGGACAGAGATCAAGGAATTGGAAATGCAAATCAAAAAACTTGAGAACGAACAAATTAAAACCCCTGAGAAGAAAACCAAACTAGAGATCCTAAAAATTAAGGGAGAAGTTAATAAAATCGAAAGTGACAGAACTATTGATCTAATAAACAAGACTAGAAGCTGGTACTTTGAAAAAAACAGACAAAATAGACAAAGTACTGGTCAATCTAATTAAAAAAAGGAAAGAAGAAAGGCAAATATACAGCATCAAGGATGAAAAGCAGTGTCTCACCTCCAATGAAGAGGAAATTAAGGCGATCATTAAAAACTATTTTGCCCAGCTATATGGCAATAAATATACCAACCTAGGTGATATGGATGAATATTTTCAAAAATATAAATTGCCTAAACTAACAGAAGAAGAAATAGTTTTCTTAAATAATCCCATATCAGAAAAAGAAATCCAACAGGCCATCAAAGAACTTCCTAAGAAAAAATACCCAGGGCCTGATAGATTCACCAGTGAATTCTATCAAACATTCAAAGAACAGCTAACTCCAATACTATACAAACTATTTGACATAATAAGCAAAGTGGGAGTTCTACCAAATTCCTTTTATGACACAAACATGGTACTAATTCCAAAGCCAGGCAGGCCAAAAACAGAGAAAGAAAATAATAGCCCAATCTCCCTAATGATTATAGATGCAAAAATCTTAAATAGGATACTAGCAAAAAGACTCCAGCAAGTGATCAGAAGGGTCATCCACCATGATCAAGTATGATTTATACCAGTGATGCAGGACTGGTTCAATATTAGGAAAACAATCCACATAATTGACCACATCAACAAGCAAACCAACAAGAACCACATGATTATCTCAATAGATGCAGAAAAAAAGCCTTTGATAAAATACAACACCCATTCCTACTAAAAACACTAGAAAGAATAGGAATAGGACGGTCGTTCCTAAAAATAGTAAACAGTATATATCTAAAACCATCAACTAATATCATCTGCAATGGGGATAAACTCAATGCACTCCCATTAAGATCAGGAGTGAAACAAGGATGCCCATTATCACCTCTATTATTTGACATTGCATTAGAAACACTAGCAGTAGCAATTAGAGAAGAAGAAATTGAAGGCATTAAAATAGGCAAGGAGGAGACCAAATTATCGCTCTTTGCAGATGACATGATGGTCTACCTAATGAATCCTAGAGATTCAACCAAAAAGCTAATTGAAATAATCAACAACTTTTGCAAAATTGCAGGATACAAAATAAACCCATATAAGTCATCAGTATTTCCATATAATTCTAACACAGCTCAGCAGCAAGAACTAGAAAGAGAAATCCCATTCGAAATTACCTTAGAGAAAATAAAATACTGAGGAATCTATCTCCTGAGACAAACACAGGATCTATATGAATACAACTACAAAACACTTTCCACACAAATAAAACTAGACTTGAACAATTGGAAGAACATTAACTGCTCATGGGTAGGACGAGCCAATATAATAAAAATGACCATCCTTCCCAAACTCATCTATCTATTTAGTGCCATACCCATGGAACTTCCAAAAATTATTTTTACTGATTTAGAAAAAAACATAACAAAATTCATTTGGAATAACAAAAGATCAAGGATATCCAGGGAAATAATGAAAAAAAATACAAAGAAAGGGGGCCTTGCAGTCCCAGATCTCAGACTATATTATAAAGCAGTGGCCACCAAAACAATCTTGTACTGGCTAAGAGACAGAAAGGAGGATCAGTGGAATAGACTGGGGGCAAGCGACCTCAGCAAGAAGGTATATGACAAACCCAAAATCCCAGCTTTTGGGACAAAAATTCATTATATCATAAAAACTGCTGGGAAAATTGGAGGACAGTGTGGGAAAGATTAGGTTTATATTAACACCTCACACCCTACACCAAGATAAATTCAAAATGGGTGAATTGCTTAAACATAAAGAAGGAAACTATAAGAAAATTAGGTGAACACAGAATAGCATACATGTCAGACCTTTGGGAAGGGAAAGACTTCAAAACCAAGCAAGACTTAGAAAGCTTTACAAAATGCAAAATAAATAATCTGGAATAAATCAAATTAAAAAGTTTTTGTACAAACAAAACCAATGTAACCAAAATCAGAAGGGTAACAACAAATTGGGAAACAATCTTCATAAAAATCTCTGACAAAGGTTTAATTACTCAAATTTCCAAAAACTAAATCAATTGTATAAAAAAATCAAGCCATTCTCCAATTGATAAATGGGCACGGGACATGAACAGGCAGTTCTCAGCCAAAGAAATCAAAACTATTAATAAGCACATGAAAAAGTGTTCTACATCTCTTATAATCAGAGAGATGCAAATCAAAACAACTCTGATGTATCACCTTACACCTAGCAGATTGGCTAACATGACAGCTATGGAAAGTAATGAATGCTGGAGGGGATGTGGCTAAGTGGGGACACTAATTCATTGCTGGTGGAGTTGTGAATTGATCCAGCCATTCTGGAGGGCAATTTGGAACTATGCACAAAGGGTGATAAAAGACTGTCTTCCCCTTGATCCAGCTATAGCACTGCTGGATTTGTACCCCAAAGAGATAATAAGGAAAAAGACTTGTACAAGAATATTCATAGGTGAACTATTTGTGGTGGCCAAAAATTGGTAAATGAGGGGATGCCCATAATTTGGGGAATGGCTGAACAAATTGTGGTATATGTTGGTGATGGAATACTATTGTGCTAAAAGGAATAATAAAGTAGAGGAATTCCATGGAGCCTGGAACAACCTCCAGGAAGTGATGCAGAGAGAAAGGAGCAGAACCAGGAAAACATTTTACACAGAGACTGATACACTGTGGTACAATCGAAGGTAATGGACTTCTCCACTAGTGTCAATGCAATGTCCCTGAACAATCTGCAGGGATCTAAAAAAAATACTATCCACAAGCAGAGGTTAATCTGTGGGACTAAAAACACCAATGAAAAGCAACTGCTTGACTACAGGGGTTGAGGGGATATAATTGAGGAGAGACTCTAAATGAACACTCTAAAGCAAATACCAGCAACAGGGAAATGGGTTCTAGTCAAGAACCTATGTGATAACCAGTGGAATCGTGTATCAGCTATGAGAGAGGGAAAGGTGGTGGGAGGGGGGGTGGGGAGGAAAAGAAAATGATCTTTGTTTCAAGTGAATAATGTTTGGAAATGACCAAATAAAATATTGTTTAAAATTAAAAAAAAAGAAAAGAAATTATTCCTCATTTTGTCCTGGCAGCATATATTGATTCAGATAGAGGAAGTCATTTTACTGATTTTGTCTTAAACCAAATATATTCTTTCTTGGGCATAACTCCTAAATTCCATGTTTCTTATTATCCCCAGAGCTCAGGCCAAGTTGAAAGGATGAATAAAGAACTTAAAACTATGATGGGCAAATTATGCACCGAGACACATTAAAATGGCTTGAAATTCTACCTCTGGCCCTATTTTATCTTATAAGCAGGCCTAGAGTAGACCTACACATCTCACCATTTGAGATGCTTTTTGGACATCTGCCTATACAGGCTAAGGCTTTCTCCCTGGCATATACATCACTATTAGGGGGAGATACTACTATTGCCTCCTATATGCAGGAATTATAGCATAAACTGCAATAACTTCATGAATCTGGAGCTGCAGTGCAAGTCAGACCACTAGACTTTTCACTTCACGACCTGAACCCAGGAGACAAGGTGTATATTAAGGATTTCCAGCTTTCTGTAACAACTCAGTCTTCCTGGGAGGGACCATTACAAATATTGTTAACTACTCCAATATCTATAGAGGTTGGAGAGAAGGACTCTTGGATTCATTGCTTATATATAAAGAAAGCATCTTCTGTTGAGACTGACTGACTGTATCCCATCACATGCATTGAAGATAATAATCCATTGACAACTGGATGCTGTTTTTCAAAAATACATTGAATTCCTGATTTTTTCTTTCCCCTATTTTTTTATTATTGCTTTTCTTTTGAATATTTGATTTTTCTCCCTTTCCTCATTTCTTGTACTAAAGGTACACACAATTAAATTTTTTCTCTCTCACTGCAATAATATAATTTTAATTTATATATACTTGGCTATAATATCAATACATACCCCAAAAGCTTTAAATGTGGGAACCTGCCATTTATTGATAAAATGTTATGGGACTATGATTAATGTTTGTGTCTGATTCCAGGAAATGGGATAAAAACAAGGATCACAGACTTAACCTGAATAGTGCCAAAAGAGCACACAGGAAATACTAATGTGGACTCGAGGTTGCGACACTTTACATACATTAAGTCGTAGGACTTCCTTGTATCTACACTCTTTATGAAGTACTCATACAAGTACCAAACTTTTACTATCATGCTGGCTCCCTATATCCCTGAGAATGACTAAAAATCAGACCAAGGAATGACTCTTCCCTATCAAAATAGAATTATAGTTCCTTTTCTTCTCTTATTATGGCAACTTCCTGTAGTCTTGGCTGCAAAAGGGTAAGTGAAATATTACTGCATTCTGTTCTACTGACTTGTGGGATAGAAATTACTTTAAATTGGTCCTGTACAAGGGCCTATTATTAATTTATTCTTGCTTACTCAACATTTTATGTACATTGATTTCAGTATTTTGATTCTGATTTTAAATTTTTTTCTTCCCTTTCTCCCAAAAGTTTAACTTTCTTCCAATTTTTCCCTTCACATATATTTTTGTTTTGTTTTTTGTTTGTTTTGTTTTTATTGTTTTTGAATTCTTTTGATAACTGACTCATACACCCCCATAACTCAACAATTCATTCAGAGCTGAACTGGATATTTTTTTAACACCCACTTCAGGGGGGTATTGTATTTTACTAAAAATCCAAGATTTTGAAAGTTTTTTTTTTGTTCAAGAAAGAGCCTCAAGGAAGAAGCTTGCTAACTCATGAATCCAGAGAATGAACTCTTACAGAAAGAAGCCAGAAAACCTACATTACATCGAGATCAAGAATGAACCTTGGGGTGTGGTTGATTGAACTGAAGGTTGATTGAATTTATTTTGAATGTACACTCTTCTGCCATAGGGGACTGCCCCCTAATTGGCTTTTGTCAATGTGCCCAGAAAAATATTGGTTTTGTCGTCTGTCTGTCTGTCAGTCTCTCTCTCTCTCTCTCTCTCTCTCTCTCTCTCTCTCTCTCTCTCTCTCTCTCTCTCTCTTCACTTATATCTAACTATTGTAATTTCATAGCTGGTATGTTTCCAAAACCCATGGAAAAGACTAGTCTTCCTAGGGTCTCAGGAGGAATTGTGAATTTCAAAATTATTCCACCCTAAACAGACCATTCTTTAAAAGATCTGATTTAGCTATTTCCTGATCAATAACAATAGAGATAATTGGAAAAACAGAATCAGGTCTTAGAAACCCAGACTCTCCATCCTACTCAGTGTAACAAGATTAGGTTATGGGCTGCATCAAACTCAAGATTTAATTATTTGAGAAAATGGCCTTCAACAGACATGTGCAAAAAAAGGACAGACCTTTGGGTGGTCCTAAGTCAAGCTTGAGCCTCCATTGGCACATGTGAAATTTAGGAAGTGAGGTAGAGAACAGCCTTGGGAGTTCTCGGGACTTCCTGTGAGGAGGGCTTCACTTCGTTCCTGGAGCTTGTGGTTGGAGGAGTCCCACAGATGGCTTTCTGTGATTGGTCACATGAGTGATAAGGACTGACCCCTTTCCTTTCCTTGGCTCTCCAAGGCCTTAACACTCGCATTGACTTAGCCTGAGCCAGAGTGGTTCTGAGTGAAACTCCTTTCCTTCACTCCCTCTTTCCTTCTATCCCTCTTTCCTTCTCTCCCTCTCTCTCCCTCCTTCTAATATTTTCCTCCTCCTGTTGAAATTAAATCACCACAAAAATGTGGCAGCTGATTTGGGTATTTTATTATTTGGGATTTCCCTAGGTGACCATTTAAATTTAGATTTTTTTTAAGTCTCAAGTATAATTTTAACTGTGACACCATGGACTGCTAGTTTAGAAGGCTGTTACTAAGGGTTGTTCACAGGGAGGTCAGTTAGTTCAAAATCAGTAGATATAAGTCAGTTTGGGGAAATAAGCCTGATTTTTCCTTTTTTCTATTGACCCAAAACACCATGGTGGAGTACTCTTTCTATCATATGAAATACACTATTGTTGTCCCTCACAACTTTGCCCTTAGAACAGAAGAATAGCTATTAAAAGCCATTAGGCAAGAAAAGCCTTAAAAAGTCTCTTTATCTTCCAGTCAGGGTCTCCTTTTGTTTAACTTTTATTTAAGGAATAAATTTGTTACAAAGCATGGCTCACGCTATGAAAGAGCAATGCATTACCTATCTCAAAAAGCTCAAAGTTTTGGAGTGTATTTTCTTTCTACTGTTCCTGGGTGCAATGGTCCTCAGGTTTCGCTTGAGTAATCCTGAGATTCAGAGGGGAGAATCATCTTCCTACACAGCTTTGGTATGTGGGCCTGCCCAACCTCTACAATACATCCAATTTGAGATTCCTTCATACTATTCTCAGTATAGAATTCTCCCTTACTCTGATGAACTTCAGAGCTCTGACAAAAGAAATGCAAATGATGATAAATACCGGAGGAGGGAAAGAAAATTTAATGAGATCTGGAGATGAATTTTAAATCTTTTCATACTCAATTGTTTTATTCCTTGCTAATCATTTTCAATTTATTACCCTCCTTCATAGTGAACAAGTCTATCCAGATTGGAACAAAAAAGGATTTTTTACTTCACTGCCTATGATAGTTTTGATTGCTTTAAAGTTTAAATTTTTTAAGTTCATTTGTATTAATCTAATCATTATCTTTCTGTTATACTGAATCATTTTAATCTATATGCTTTGCCTATGTTTATCTTTATTTTTTACCTCTCCTGAAGAACAAAATATCATTGTATAAGCTTATGAACATCTTGCCCAAACCCTTGTCAGTAGGTCCATTAAAGATTACATGATGACTTAAAAGTCTTTTCTACCTTTTTTTCCTTTGTTAATAGTTACATATATGATAATAGATAGAATTCATCAAAACTGGTTACAATTTCATACAACCTTTGGAGAATTTAATTAGCTAAGAATTTAAATGGTAATGCTAAGATGTCTTCAGAAATAATTTTAGATAACTAGTGGTTTCTGAATGGATGTTTATATATATATATATATATATATATAATAGTACATTATATAGAATATTGTATTAAATAAAATATTGTATTAAAGGTAGAGAACCAAATAGAAGTTCTTGCCAGAAGGGGGAAAGTGTTTATACAAAAGCGGTAAGCCAAAAGAGCTTCTCCATAACTCTTCAGTTTAATTTACTTCCACCAGAACAATATAGATTCTTGGTGATGTTTTAGACTCCAAAAATGAGTTCATCAATAGTTAAAAATATCATTGCCAAACATTAAAAGATTTGCTAGATCTGTAAAATTGTGACAAATATCCACCATTTCATAGATTATTAAAAAATGTCACATAGAAAATCATGTGAAATATGATAGTGGGTTTGTTTGCTATTATAATTAACTGGGCTACTGTGAATTTTGGGGTTTTTAGTACTTCTTTGAATATGCATTATCTATTTTAATACTCTATTACTGTTTTATTCTGAAAATCATTTGCACTAACACAGTGGTTCATGGCCAAGTTAAAAAAGGACCTGGATCTCGTTTTTGGTGAGGAACCTTTGTATTATACCTCTCCTTGGCTGACACAGTTTGGCAATGATTGTAAACTATATATTTTTCATTTTAAAACATTTTTATTATTGTTTTTCCTTGCATGGGTAATATAGTAGTTTTATTTTCTCTCCTTTTTGTATTTGAAGCACATATCAAAAGTATTGAGAACATTTTCTTTTTTTTATGTTACAGTAATATGAGTTTAAAATACATTTGCCCTAATGTCAATACATATCCAAAAAACTTTAGACTATAAAACGGATTCCATTTATTGTTTAAAAAATTATGGGACTTAGCTTAATGATTCTGCCTGATTCCAGAACAAGAAATACAAAAAGAGCCATTGCACGGTGCCAAAGAAGCACAAAGCTAACCTGCATAGTGTCAATCGAGCACAAGGTCAAAGAGGCCAAATCCCAGTTTAATTGATTTAATTTTGATCCAAGACAAGAGGACTTGAACTTGGTTGGCGTTTTAGGTTGCCAGTGTTTTGACATATGCCAGAGGCAGTACTTCCTCTGAGCCCTTACAAGGACCTCACTTTAGTTACCATTTTGGCTCCTATAATCTAGTACTTTTTCTGTCTCATAGTGTGGCAAACTTTCTGTAGACCAGCATACTCATTGGGTAAGCACATAATTTCTTAAATCATTTTGATTGGATGCTAATTCAAGAACCTGTTATAGGTTTGTTTTTTTACTTAGAATTTTCTAGGCATAAGACTTTGACATTTTGCATTTTATCCACAAGTTATTTTTTCTCTTTTAATTGGATTTTTTGATGTTTTTAATTTCTTTTGCAAATTGATTCCTATACCTCCTAACTCAGCCATCCATCCCTGAATGATCCCCATGTTTATTATTATCCACCTAAGGTGGGACTATGTTATTGTTGTGAACTTTGATTTGAATTTGAGCAATTTTAGGATAAGAAACTTGCTACCTCCAAGAATATAGAAGGCACCGTAAAAATGCCTGAAGAGACCATATGCTGCACCAGAAGATCCAGAGTAAACTTTGGGATGTGAATTTGAACTATGAGGGGTTGAAATACTTTTGTTTTGAATATATACTTTTATGCCAAAGGAGACTGCTCCCAAATTAGCTTTTTGTCAACCTAGTAATCATTGGTTTTGCTCTTTTTTCCTTTTATCCACAAATTATTGCAATTTATATTAGTTATGTTTCCATGATCCTTTTGGGGAGACTGCTCTCCCAACAGGATCACAAAGGGGAATGTATATTTGGAAATTCTTGAATCCGTAAAAACAGCATTACCTAAAATTCCTCTCTGTATTACCTAGAATCACTTTCCCTTTTTTTGTTTCCTCATGTTTATGTGATTGTATTTAAGTTTTCTGTGACTCCCTCTTGCTCTTGTCTCTTGCAACCCCAGCTGAGTTATGTATAATTTTTATTTATTATTAATAAATCTTATACATGTAATACTTGAGTTATTTTATATTAATTTTAAAACCCACAGTAAATTTTTAATTTTAATTTCAAGCACAGTGACTCATAAAGTTTACTAAAACATAGAGTGGTGACCTGAGTTGACCGAAAAAAATCCCATTCCTCATAAAATGGCTAGTATTTTAAATATAAGAATTTGTGTTTAAAGGGGCCAGAAGGTGGTAAAATGGCTACAAGAGCTATAATTGTCTGAAAATAAGTTTGATTTGCTGGTCCAGAAGTCTTTTTTTGTTTTTAAGCTCTGAGTTTAAAAGTGTGTGTATGCACACACACACATGCACATACACAAGCACATACATACACACACACTGTGAGTTATGAAACTCTATAATTACAAAGCAATTAAAACAAGTATGACACAAAAGCAATTGTGATATATATGGTGGGCATCACCAACACATAACAAATAAATGTCAAAGACCTGGAATTACATATCATTATTACATACTTTAAATCACAAATATAAGTGAAATTGAGCTTTTAAATGATAAGAAGGATAAGAATTTCATGTTAACACAATGCTGGTATTATCTTTAAATCATGACAAAATGAATGGTCTCCTTTTGGTGATCTTAAAGGTGGTCATGGATAGGAGTTACACAGGATGGGAAGGAATTAATGTGTTATGTTCTGCTTCGTTAGAGTGTATGTAAATTGATCAAATCACAGCTTCATTTGAATAGATATGCTTGTTTATGTGTATGTGTTGAACATGTGTGTGTATGGAGGTAAGAGGTGGTGTAGTACATGTGTATATGCTTATTGAATTGAGGATATTATTGATATTTCATTTATATGTGTATTCCCAAATCTATTTGTATCACTGATTTCTACTTCAGGTTACTCAGATTTATTGCTTTTATTTGTTTCTTGCTTCTATGTGTCTCTTCCTATTTATGCACTTTCATATATTTCTAAATAAAATCTTCTTCTGACTCATCCAACTTAATATAGAAAAGAATATAATTGAATGTTCCATAGCCTTCCTTGCTTGGCTTTTAGAGGATCCTGCTACCCATTTGGAAGTCAATAACTTTGTTCTATCTGTCCCTAAGGTCAAATCTTGTGAATAATCGATGTTTATCTTATCATTCTCTATACAGTTACTTAACAAATAAATCTCCTTATTCCTCAACAGAAAATGTCAGGTTTATTTCTTCACACTACCAAAATCCCCAGTGCAAAGTATGGCTTTGTTATTCCATCATATACAGCTTTTATTACCCTGTAGACCATACTGTCCATATAATTTTCTTGGCAATGATACTGGGAGTGGTTGGCCATTTCATTCTCTAGTTGATTAAGGTAAACAGGTGTTAAGCAACCAGTAAATTTCTGAGATTGGATTTTAACTCAGATCTTCCTTAATACATCCCTAATGCTCTTTCTACTGAGCCATCTAACTGATCCTAAAGTAGGGCTACAATGCTCCTTATATATTAAGGTTTATATTTAGTCAGTTTTATAATTTACTCTCCATTCATTCTAAATGACTGTATGGCTACCAAATTCACAGCCAAATAACGCCACTCAAACCCTTTCCCATTATCCTTAAATTAAAGTTCAGACTTCATAGAATTAGCATAGAAAAGTAAAAAATACATGCCTTATTTCAACAGATCTAAAAACGCACAAATATCTCATTTTAGCTTGTCATGATAGGAAACTGTTCATAATAGACAGAGGTTGTGGGACATAGTGGATAAAGAGCTGGCTTCAAATCTAGGAAGAAAGACCTCTGTTCACCTACTTCTGATTTCTGCTGAATGTATTATTACGGGTTACTATTCACTTGATCTTTTGATACTCTAATCGAGTACAAATATATATTCAGATAACATGATGAACTGCATTGAGAGAAAATTTATTCATTCTAGAGGTCTAATTACCAATAAAATCACAGATAGAGTCTTTAGCACCCTCTATATTATTAAGTTACACAGAGTAGAAATGTGCATACTATACCTCTGTAGTCCCAGAGAAAGGAATTTTTACTCTGATATAAATTGACATTAATCAAACTTGCAGTTTTCTTGAGCCCATTGTAACCTCAAAATTTCTTAGACTTATAAATGTTGGAAATTTCACCATTGGGAAATTTCATACTTGAAAAATTTCCTATTGATAGTGGGTCTTGACTATTGGAATGTGAATCCCATTGGCATGGGAGGTTCCTTCTTCTCCCTTCTTAAGATTACTTTAGGACAGAAACCTTTTGCTGAACAATGGAAAGGACTTTGACCTATGCTTAAGCATAGAACAGGAATTTCTTTGAGTCATGATTGATTTTAGAATTGATACAATGGAGATACTTGGAATCAATCTCCACCCTATTCAGTCCTAACAGGATTGAGTAAGGGCTGCAGCCTAGATCAAAATTTAATTATTCCAATCTCTACCCTACTCGGGTTAACAGGATTTAGAAAGGGCTGTAGCAAAGGAGCAAAGATTTAATTATTTGAAAATATGACCTTCAGCAGACATGTGCAAAGCCTCTGGGCAGTCCTGGGTTAAGCTAGAGCCTCCATTGGCACAGGGAAATTGATGGACAGTGATTGGTAGATGTGAGAACTGAGGGGAGGGAACTTGGATGGTTTCTTTAAAGATCAGGGGGGTCTGAAGACTCGGGGTGGTTGAGGAGTTGGTCTGAGTGGTTGGTGTGTGCTCTGAGAAGCTTGCTCTGAAGGAAGCTGAAGGTGGGGGCCTCTGAGACTGTTTCTCCATTTTGGTCACGTGAGTAATAGGGACTGATCTCTTTTCTTTGCCCCAGCTATCTAAGGGCTTGGGCCTTTTGGCCCAGCCTAAACAGAAGGGGTATTTAAGCCCTATTCCCTTCTCTCCCTTTTTCTCTATCTCTATCTCTAATTCCTTTCTTACTCCTATTGTAATTAAACTCCATAAAAGATTTACTGCTGACTTGAGTTTTCATTTAGGAATTACGTAGCTGAATTCCTTGGTGACCTTAAATTAATATATATATCAGTCTTTAAAGTGATTCCCTTGTCATACCATATCCATATTAGCCTTATTCACAAGAAATAAATGATTGATTAATTAACATAAAATAATCTCTCAGAGATAATAGGATTAGAAGTTTTTTTTTTTTTAAACCAGAGCTTATGTTTCATTTCCATCAAAAAAGTAGATGAGACTGTAATTTTCACTAATAACAATGTTATATATATATATGTGTGTGTATATATATATATATGCATATATATATATTTAAACCATTTTGGTAATCTATGTTACAGAAGATTATAAAATTATAGAAATTCAGTGGTGCAAGGCCACATGGACCAGATGTAATCCTATCTAAAGCTTGTAAAATCTTGACAGCATTCATGGGAAGTGATTTGCAGATCTTTAGTAATATTTAAAGCAACATATTATACTTTTAAACAATTCTAATTCTTGGAAGCATTTCTTTCTGTTAAATTAAAATCCCAAACTGATTCCAATAGAGCCAAGAAGTTCAACCCATTATTAACTTTCAAATACTTGAAGCCTGACATAATGTCAAATCATCTTCCCCAGGCTAAACATTGCTGATCTTTTCATTGTTTATATAAATAACAAGTTTTCTCAAAATATACAACCTCCTTTTTATTTATTTAATTGCATCCAAGGATGTCTGTAAAAAAACCTGATGATTCAACTAATAAAATTTATTCTTTGTAAAAGTTTATTTTTGAAGTGAAATACTGGATCTGGCTATTTCTGCCTAACCCTAAGGTGAATTGAAATTGAATAAATAATATAGTAGGAAGGAAAAAAATTTCGTATGTCATCATCAGAATTTAACTTTATAATATCTGGGTTATTATTGGGGAAAGAGAGAAAAAGGTAGAAAGAGGGAAATAATCTTAATTTGATACTTAGTTTGATCTCATTATTTTACTCCTTAAACCTTTATACATTAAAACTATTTATACCTTTTTAACATTTGTCTTGAACTCTTGAATATATCCTCCCACAGCTATGCTCTTAACAATGCATTCAGTGCTCTGGAAGCTTTATTTTATTTCTTTTAACATTTCATGTGTGATACGTCATCCCTCTGGTACTTTTCCACTTTGGCCATTCTACCTTCTGACCCACTAATACATAACCTTGCTAATGTGTTTTATTTCTCCAGCACTTATATAATTACCTTCATCTAGTAAGTACTTAATAAATGCTCATTGAATTGAATTGATGTAAAAATAATTATCCATATACCCATACCTACTGTGCCTCATTATTATCTCTTTGCATTTTGATCCTTCAGAGGTTAATATTCCCTGATGGATAGAGTTCAGAATATAACTAGGAGAATATTTATGCAAAACAATGGCCTTTTTATAAAATAATACAGTTTGGAATAATTGAAAATAAAAACTTGTGCCTACAGGGCTATTCACTGTTACTAACATGGTCAGAAATGATGTGGGAAAAAAAAGATGTATGCTCACATACTGGTATTTTATTTCTCTGTAGAACACAATGAAAAATAGTGAGTCAGGAAAAAAGAAAGGACTTGTAAGAAATCACATGGAATATTCCTTCTATGTAGACCTAGCTTTAGGGAACAACATTTTTAGTGAATAGTATGAGTATGCCCATGCATATGTACCCTGCAGTATTCTCTAGCACTATCATTCATGGCCCTTTTATAGCAAAAAGGGAGAATAAGGTAGCAGATTAATTAATAAATGTAAAGCTCTTCATGAAGATTATGTGGGATGAAAAAATAGGAAAAGAAAAATATCCTCATGCAACTAGTGCTGCATTAAGTCTTAGAATAGGATAATGTTTGCTATATGTAACCTACAAATACCATGGATACTATCCACATTTTTGTCCTGTAAATTTTTTAAACATTGTAAATGTTCTTATTTTGAGAGTGGTCATAGTATTAGCCAAGAGACCATATCTTTGAAGTTCAAAAATGTTGAGTGTTTAGGTATCTGTCATTTATATATAAATTATATCAATGAAATGGCTATTATTTTACAATTATTTCTGTGACAATGAATGATAATGCATAAAAGCAATGCTATATCTAAATGTTTTACAAGTTTCATTGTGGTCCTCTCTTGCCATTATGCTAATGATACCCAGTACTACAAGCTTTTTATTTTTAATAAAATCCAAGAATTATGAAATTTGATTAGTCTAGATAATTGAAATAATCTTAAATAATAGAACCTGCTGTTATATCATTTCCCAAGACTCTCAGGGAATATTTATAGGCCAAACAGTGTTAACAGAACCCATTCATGTTAGTACCTGAATTTAAAGAAGACAACTGGGATAATAACTGAAAATGAAGGAGAACTAGAATAATACTCAGTATTTTTCAACAAAATTAAATTCTTTGTTCTAACTTCTAAAAATAGTCTTTTTCACCTTAACCAGACTTGATCACAGACCATAGTCAATTGCTGGGCCTGTACTAAAAGTCTTTCCAAATTAAGAAAATCTATCAAGAACCTAAGTAAAGTTTAATGGAAAGACAATAGAATTGTTACATAACAATGTAAAAAAACAGAGGGTACATGGATATTGCCAAATCCCTTACTATAAAACAAAGATGAATTTTATCATTTACTATTGAGTGTTAATGATCCTTAGAAGGAAAGACATCTAGATCCCTGATTTTATCAGTATAGGGACTCTCATTATGAAATTCCTTTAACTGATGGGCAGGTATTGACTTAATCTTAGGGAGTCACTTGAGACTTCTTGAATATAGAATACAATGAAGGAAGGGAGGCATTCAATTTCAAAACAAAGACTTTCTATCTTTGATGTAACTTAGAGGCTGATAAAGTTCTATCCTCAAAGTTATTTGTAGAGATTTATCTAAATGAAGATTTCTTAACTTGGGATCTATCAATAGAATTTAAGGGGGCCGCGGACTTGTAACTTTTAACATGTCAATTACTCTATTTCAGTAAAATGGATTTCCTTAGTAATTCAGTGTATTTTATTTCTTCCTTATTTTTCAAGTAGGAGCCTATAGACCAGACTAGCAAAGGAGTCCCTGATACACATAAAATGTTATGAACCTTGTATATATAAATATATACATATATTTTTATTTATGTATTAGAGTAGAGGTAGTGGTAGAAAACTGAGGAGGTCATCTAAGCATATCCAGAAAAATTCATAACTATGAGAATATAAGGCAAGAAAATTACCAATATCATATTTAAAGATGAATAGTTCAGTTACCAAAGGAATAATTTACCTCTATAAAAAACAATTGGTTCTTTAAACACTATATAAAAGTTTTATTGGATAATAAGATTTTAAATGTACCAAGTTTTTGACTTTCATTTCTGCAGTCAATACAAATAAGACCATATAATTTATGTTGGAGCTTATTTTACTATAAGTCATCATTTGAATATGTGAAATAAAAGATTAGATCTTAGTGACCTGGCAAATAATTTTTCCCTCTCTGAATTAGTCACAATTGTAAAATTTTATTGTCCTTTTATCAACTTTTATTTTAGCATTCAAAAATTGATGCTTTGTTTTTATAAAGTAGTAAATAGATATTCATCTATAGAAATTATGTTATTTGCCTCTACTGCAGACAAGTTAGTCTAAACCAGCGAGAGGTTGTTTTGTCTTTAATGTAAAAATTTTCAGCTGAGTGATTACTTTTCATCTACCTTTCATAGTAGGGAGAACAGATAAAACCTACCTTTAAGAACAAAATCCCAGAATGGCTGAGGACTTATATTTCTCTGTATCATTGCATATCCTATAAACTTTGAATGTGTTCATAAAAGCAAGAAGTAACAGTGCATCTGCATATATAGAAGTAAAATGTCCTTTAGTCCTTGTACAGGACTAAAGAATTCCTATTTCTCATCTACTGTATTAAAAAAAAAAGTTCCATGTGGGTAAGAAACCCAGGTTTGTATAATCCATTACTATATGTAATTGCAATTAGTACTTGAGTAGAGCTTAGTAAGCAATATTACAGATGAGGAAATGGGGTCATGGGAATAGAAAGTTTAAGTAATTTGCATAGTTTCTGAGCACAGCTCTACCTTGCTTCAAATGAATCAGTCTTTATTTTCCCCCTTATAACACTATGCACCTAAATGAAATCTAAATGTGATATTAATACAAAGAATTCATGTTTTCATTATTCCAAGTATATAAAGTATTTTTCCAACAGCAAACATGAGGAAGAATTTATCACAGTCATACTGTGACATTAATGGTTTTATTTATACAATATCAATCATGAAAGGATTTCAAAAACCTACTTCAAAAGTTCTCTGATATTCATTTTACTGATGTCTCTGTGATTCTTTGATAGGATCACTTGAAATAATTTATGAAGAACTTATAGGAATAAACAACCATATGAATGTTATATATTTTCACAATCATCATCATAGAAGAAATGATAGGTGTCTGAATGAAAATTGGAACATACCATTTTCACTTTATTTCCTTCTTGAGTCTTTTTCCCTTGTATGAGTGATGTGTCTTCTTTCACATGATGAACATGTAAATATGTATTACATGATAGCACATATATAACCCTCGTTATATTTCCTGACATCTTAGAGAGGGAGAAGAAGAGGGAATGAAGGAGAGAACATGAATCAAAAAATGGCAGAGGAGGCAGAGTCAAGATGGTGGCATGGAGGCAGAACACATTCAGACATCTGAAAACCCTCCCTTACTGACTACAAACCAATGCTCCCAGGGGACTGAAAATCAAACCTAAAAACAAGACAGAGATAAGGAACCCTCCCACTGGACTCAACTTAAAAAGTATACCCCCCCAAAGCCAGAATTTGAGAACACTCCAATTTAAGGGGAAGGAAGAAGGAAGGCCCTGGTACCCCTCCCCTACCTAGAGCTCTAAGCCTCTAGTGGCATAAGAACTTCTGGGCTAGAAAAGGCGCTGGTCTGGCAGG
Source organism: Monodelphis domestica (assembly GCF_027887165.1). NCBI lineage: Eukaryota > Metazoa > Chordata > Mammalia > Didelphimorphia > Didelphidae > Monodelphis > Monodelphis domestica. The sequence continues at coordinate 219,013,834 of NC_077232.1, forward strand.
AGTACCTTGCAGGCAAAGTTGTGCCAGGCTCAGTGTCCCACACAGGCAGTGAGGAAACAGACAGATAAGAAACACAGAGCACAGAGCAGGAGGCATAGTTGCAGCAGTGGAGACATTCTATATTGCCCCCCCATCCCTAAAGAGGTTTTGGCCACAGGGCACATTGAGCAACCCAGCCTGACATAATCCCATGAAAGCCTTCAGAGGACAGGGAAGCTCAAGTTGCAAAAGCCTTCCCTCACAGATTGCTGGACTTAATCCCATCAAAGCCTCCAGAGGGTAGGGAAGCTCAAGTTTCAACACCCCTCCCCCACAGATTGCACTGAGAGATTAACTGACAAAAATCTAAGTGTGAAGACAGGAAGAAAAGCCCCAAACTATAAAAAATGAGAGGAGAAAGAGCTCAGGCAACTGCAGGGAGTAAAGAAAAAGTAAATATGAGCAAACGAGAAAAAAGAAAAAAAAGAAATTATAATCAACAGTTTATATACAGGCAATGAACAAAGAGCAAATGGAACAGAGAAGGATGTGGGAAAAACAAGCAAAAAATAGAAAAAAACAATGAAATGGATAGAGGCTCTGGAAGAACTCAAAATATAATTCACAACACAAATAAGAGAGTCTGAAGACAACTGGGAAAAGAACTTAAAAACTTAGATAAGTCATCTGGAAACAGAGGCACTTGAAGTACAATAAGAACATAGTGTCTTGAAAGCCAAAATCAACCAGCTTGACAATGAGGCAAAGGAGGTGGAAGATGAGGCAAAGGAGATGAAAGGTGTGGCAAAGAGGATGAAAGATGACCTCCAAAGAAAATCAGACCAGAAGAAGAAGGATGACCAAAAATCCATGGATGAAATCCAGTCTTTAAGAACCAGAATACAACAACTAGAATCAAGTGAATTAGAAAGGAAGCAGGGCACTATAAAATAAAATCAAAAGATTGAAAATATTGAGGAAAATGTGAAGCAACTCATTCACAAAACAGAAGATTTAGAAAATTGTTCCAGGAGAAACAACTTAAGAATCATTGGTCTACCAGAATTTTTTCCCCTTATTTTTATTCTTGCTTTTCTTTTATTTTGATTGGAATATTTGATTTTCCCCTTTTTATCATTTCTTGTACTAAAGGTACATACAGTTAATATTATCTTTGCAGTAATATAAGTTTAATTATATATATATATATATATATAATTGTTATAATATTAATGCATACTCAAAAAGCTTTAAACTGTGGGAACATGCCATTTATTGGTAAAATGTTATGGGACTCTGATTAATGTTTGTGTCTGATTCTAGGAAATAGGATAAAAACAAGGTGCACACACAGGTCAAAAAGAAAGAAACCAGTCCAGGTGGGATTGATGCACTTCTAAGCCAATATAAATGGACTTGAACCTAGTGTAAGACTTGAGGTTGCAATGCTTGACATATGTTAAGTCATAGAATTCCTTGTGTCTACACTCTTTGTGAAATACTCACAGACAAGTACTGAAGTTTGGCTATCATCCTGACTCCCCATATCCCTGAGAATGACAAAAAATCAGACCAGGGAATGATACTTCCCTATCAAAATAAAATTCTAGTTCATTTTCTTTCTTATAGTATGATAACTTTCTGTAGTCTTGGCTGCAAATAGATGAGTGAAATATTACTGAATTCTGTCCTACAGACTTGTGGAATAGAAATAACTTTATTATTTTTTTGCAAGTGTTTTATTAAAAATTCTTCCTTTGCATTTGCTCTCACTGGAGACCTTCTCTCCTCTAATCTAGAAATAGAACTTCCTCCTCATGATAGTAGGACATTTCTGCATTGACAAGATGATTTTTCCCCATTTAAATTAATTTATTTAGTCAATTTAGAACATTATTACTTGGTTACAATAATCACACTGTTTCCCTCCTCCGATGCACCCACCCTTCCCACAGCCAACTAACAATTTCATTGGGTATTACTTGTGTCCTTGATCAGAACCTATTTCCATGTCGTTGTTTGCACTAGGATGTTCATTTAGAGCAGCGGTTCTCAACCTCTAATTTGTAGCAAAGAGAATACATAATGCATATCATGTATTTACATTCCAAATCATAACTGTAGCAAAATTACAGTTTTGAAGTAGCCACCAAAATAATTTTTTCGTTTGGGGTCACTGCAACATGAGGAACTGTATTGTGGGGTCATGGTATTAGAAAGGTTGAGAACCACTGATTTTGAATCTACATCCTCAACCACATCTCTTTGACCCATGTATTCAAACATTTGTTTTTCTTTGGTGTTTTTACTCCCACAGTGTTTCCTTTGGCTGTGGATAGTGGTTTTTCTCATAGATTCCTCCAGGTTGTTCAGGGACATTGCAATGCCACTAATGGAGAAGTCTATTACATTCTATTGTACCACAGTGTATCAGTCTCAGTGTACAATGTTTTCCTGGTTCTGCTCCTCTCACTCTGCATCAATTCTTGGAGGTTGTTCCAGCCCCCATGGAATTCCTCCACTTTATTATTCCTTTGAGTTCGATAGTATTCCATCACCAACATATACAAACATTTGTTCAGCCATTCCCCAATTGAAGGGCATCATCTCATTTTCCAATTTCCAATATTTTGCCACCACAAAGAGCTCAGCTATGAATATTTTTGTACATGTCTTTTTCCTTATTATCTCTCTGGGGTACAAACCTAGCAGTGCTATGGCAGACAGTCTTTCATTCATTGAGGAAAAAGAACTCTTTACATAGTATAATTGGCCAAATGGAAGAGAAGGTACAAAAGCTCACTCAAGAAAATCTTGCCCTGACTTATGAGAAAGAATGCTATCCACATCTATACAAAGAACAATGGAAGTAGAAATCCAGAAGAAAACATGATTTATCACTTCTTTATATGGGTATGTGATTTTGAGTTTTGCTTTTAAAAGACTATTACAAAAATGAATAATATGTAAATAATATTTGAGTGATTTTATATATATATATATATATATATATATATATATATATATATATATATATATATATATCCCAGTGAAATTGTTTGTCAACTCCAGGATGGGGGAGAGAAGATGGGAGGGAGATAATAAGAATCATGTAACCATGGGAAAAAATTAAAAAAAAAGAAAATCATGCCTTAAAAATTAGAACTGGACAAATGGAAACTAATGACTCCATGAGATATCAAGACACAATCAAAGTCAAAAGAATGAAAAAAATAAAAGAAGAATTTAAATATCTCATTGGAAAAACAATTGACCTGGAAAATGAATCCAGAAGAGATAATTTTAGATTTTTTGGACTACATGAAAACTTTGACAAAAAGGAGCATAGGCATCATCATCTTTTAAGAAATGACCAAGAAAACTGCTGAAACCAGAGAGTAAATTAGAAATAAAAAAAAAATTATTGTTCTTCTCAAAGATATCCTAAAAGGAAAACTTCCAGAAATATTATAGCCAAATTCCAGAATTTTCAGATTTAAAAGATATTGCAAATGTACAAAAAGGAACAATTTAAATATTGCAGAGTCCCAGAATAATACAAGATTTAAAAGCTTTTAAATTAAAAAAATAGAAGGGTCTGAAATATGATATTCCAGAAGTCAAATAAGCTAGGATTTCAATCAAGAATCACTTTCCTTAGAAACCTGAGCATAATCTTTCAGGAGAAAAATGGTTATTCAGTGAAATAGAGGACTTTCAAATAGTCCTGATGAAAAGGTCAGAGATGAATGGAAAATTTGATTCTCAAATACAATACTCAAAAGACAAATAAACACTGTAGAAAAATCAGTAGATATCCAGTAAGGTAAAACCTTTTACATAATTGTATGGAAAGAATATTTTGTAACCACTAAGAACTTTATTACAATAAGGGGAGTAAGAAATAATATATGCAGTCAGAGTTGAATATTATGGAATGATAACTAAAAGAAAGTAAGGTACAAGAAAAGAAGGCATTGGGAGAAAGGAAAAGAGAAAAATAGAATGGGATAAATTTTCTCCCATTAAAGAAGAATGAGAGAGCCTTTAGAGTTTATGGGAAGATAGATGAAGTCAGGAGAGGAGCACTGGAACCCTAATATCATTAGAATTAGCTTAATAAGGGAAGAACATACACAATCAATTGGGTATAGAAATCTATCTTACCCTCAGGGAATGGGATAAGTGAAGAAAGGTGGAGCTACACCTATAGAAAAGAGGATAAATGTGGGGATGTTGAAATCAGAAACTAAATAGAAGAAAATAGAATGGAGAGAAATATACAGTAATCACAAAATTGTAAAATGTATAATTTTCTAATGAAGTTTTTTAATTACTCAAATGCCTAAAAAATTGAGTAAAATGTTTAAGAATGCAAGTCATTCAATAAAAATGGTCAAATGAATATAAACAGAGAGTTCACAAAGTAATTGAGGCTCACTATAGTCATGAATAAATGGTCAAAATCATGATTAATTAGAGAAATGGAAATTAAAATAGCTCTTGAGGTATCACCTCATACCTATCAGGTTGACTATTATGACAGAAAAGGCAAAAGACAACACTTGGAGGGATATGGGGAAATTGAAACCCTAATGCACTGATCAGATAGTTTTGAAATGATCCAACCATTATGGAGAATAAGAAAGTATATACCATCAATACCATTGATAAGTTTTGTTAACCCTTACCTTCCATCAATACCATCAATTCTGTGTTTTGGTTCTAAGGCATAAGAGTGGTAAGGGTTAGGCAATGGGGGTCAAGTGACTTGCCCAGGGTCACACAACTGGGAAGTGTCTGAGGTCAGATTTGAACCTAGAACCTCCCATCTCTAGGCCTGGCTCTCAAGTCACTGAGCTACCCAGCTGCCCTGCCATTGATAAGTTTGTATCTCAAAGGGATAAAAAAGCAAAAAGGCTAAAGATGTATGTGCACAAAATTGTTTAAAATAGTTCTTTTTGAGGAGGCAAAGAATTGAAGTGAGTGGGTACTGATCTTTTGAGGAATGACTAAATTATAGTATATGATTATAATGTAATACTATTTTGCTCTTACAAATTAAGAACAGGAAGAACTCAGAAAAAACTAGAAAGACATGAAGTGACGCAATGTGAAGTAAATAGAAACAGTACATAGTATGTAAAATGACAGCAATATTGTACCATGAACATCTGTGACTAACTTATCTATACTCAACAATACAATGATCCAAGGCAATTCCAAAGGACTCAAGATAAAAATGCCATCTGCTTGTAGATAAAGAACTGATGGAGTCTGAATACAGATCAAAGCAAACTTTTTAAAACTTTCTTAAATTTTTTGTTCATTTCATTTCACAAAAGATTTAATATGAAAAAATGTTTTACATGATTGCACATGTAAAGTCAATATTCGACTCATCTTAAGTGGGAGAGAGAAGGAGATAATTTGACACTCATATTTTAAATTTTTTATTTTTAAATTTGAGGAATATTTTTACATTTAATTATATTTTTACATTTAATTGAGCATATTTTCTAAATAAAGAGCTAGGTATGAACCAAGTTAAGTGGAAGTTGCACATTCTTTAAAATAGTCTTTCAATAAAGAATGAAGGGTATATAATACAAAAGAAGTATAAAAATTATTTTCAGCTATATCAGAATTTTGAAACAGTTAAGAGTCTATTATGGGTTCCAAATCTTCCAAATATCTTAGCCTCTTTCTTGTTAATCAGTTAGGTACTAAGGTTGCTAGTTATAACTCTCAGAAAATTCATATTTTCCAATAGTAATTAAATAGCAATGATCACTCATTTTTGTAGAGCTTTAGTTTCAAAAATGCTTTTGGTAAAATGACCTTGATATGCAGGTAGTATAAATATAATTATCTTCATTTAACAGAAATAGTAACTGAATCTTAGAGAGGTTAAAACCCTTACCCATGGTCATATTATAAAGTAGGGATTTGATATCACAACTTCTGAAACTAAATACAAGTTCCTACCTATTTTGTTCTATCTTGCCTCTTCCCTATATAAATTTTATCCTGCTTTTCTTATATATATTGATTGTCAGAGAATGTTTTGTACATTGACATGAATTTGCCCCATTATGAAACACATTATATTTATCTGATCAAAATAAGCAGATGTGGGGCACCACCACAATTATTCTGGCTTTACAAAAAGTCAACTGAGTGTCAGATGATAGTTTAATTTATGAATAGCAAACAGTAAATTAATTAGGAAATTTGTCATTTTAATGATTTTTCCTTTATTCTCTCAAAATGAAGACTACTAAAGCATAAAAAATAAAATATTGTAATAATATTTAGTGCTCACATTTATAGAGCTAGGATAATTTAGAATCTAGTTTCCACTGATTGCCCCTTCCATTCATTTTTAGGGCTTAAAGACTTCCCTTTTGTGGAGTTAAAATTACCCATAAAAACCTTCAATTATTTTTAGCTTTACTAGTTTATCTGCTTTTTCTTTGAAAGTTTCTCACTTCCGGGTAATCATGGCTGCAATCTAGAGGCCGCACGCTTCCTCTCCCCAGCACCGAATGAAATAGACTACATCAAAGGAGCATAAAATCACCTTTGGAGGAACAGAAGGACTCCCCAGTACCCCACAGAGGCAAAGGTACATGGGGCTTGAACATTTCCACACTAAAATAAGAAGGAAAAGCTTGCACAGAAAAGTGAACAGAGCCGCCCTTCCCCCACCCCACCTCCCCCACTAAACCAGAGTGAGCTACCTGAGCGCACACCTGGACAGCGAGTGAGTGGGGAGCGTCTCTGTCTGGGGGGGCACTCCAGGGTCCTTGGGATCTGGGGACTGCCAGGAAAAAACGTCTCAGGGCGCTTTCACTGGAGAATCCAGCGGACCTGGACTTGGGGCGGGCTGCGCTGAACAACGCGCGCTGATTATCTGGGCGGAGCTGAATACCTGGGCTCGGAGGCTGGGAAGAACTAGTCTGAAGCAACCTAAATTCACAGAAAAACCGCTCTTATAACCCAGACCCCAGACCAAAAAGGAAAGGGAAATAAAACCACCAAAGGGATGGCTCACATGGCCCAAAATCAAGCCTCCAGGAAGAAAGGGAAAAAAGTGACTATTGAAAAGTTTTATGGTGGAAGTACCCAAGGAAAAGAGGAGAATGAGGAGGAAATCCAAAAAAATTCAGAACACGCCTCCCAAAATGGAAACTATCAACAAGCTCTGGAAGATCTCAAACTGGAACTTATCCAAAAGATGGAAACCTTCTGGAAAGAAAAACGGGAGAAAGAGATCAGCTGTCTGACAGATAAGACTGCTCAATTGGAAAAAGAACTCGAAGCATCGAAGAGAAGGGCAGACAAGGCTGAAAAGCAAATCCAGTCCCTAATGACCAGAATTAAGCACCTCGAAGAAAGTGAGATGATAAAACAGCAAGAATCAATAAAGCAAACCCAAATAATTAATGAATTGGAAGAAAACATAAAATATCTCACTGAGAAGGTCACGGACCTGGAGAACAGAGGAAGACGAGAAAATCTCCGTATCATCGGTCTCCCAGAAAAACCAGAGGTAAACAACAAATTGGATATTATTCTAGAGGAGATTATAAAAGAAAATTGCCCCCAGGTTCTGGAGCAAGGGGGCAAAATAGAAATAGAAAGGATTCATAGAACACCTTCTATACTAAATCCCCAAAAGACAACGCCTAGGAATGTAATTGCCAAATTCAAGAGCTTCCAAGTAAAGGAGAAAATCCTACAAGAAGCCAAGAAGAAGAGCTTCAGATATAAGGGGGCTCCCATAAGGATCACACACGACTTAGCGGCTAATACACTAAGAGACCGCAAAGCATGGAACACGATATTTAGAAAGGCAAGAGAGCTGGGTCTCCAACCAAGAATCAACTACCCAGCAAAACTGACTATATACTTCCAGGGGAAAGTATGGGCATTCAACAAAATAGAAGATTTCCAAGCATTTGCTAAGAAAAGACCAGAGCTCTGTGGAAAGTTCGATATCCAAGCACAGAAAGCAAGAGAAACATGAAAAGGTAAATATGAAAGAAAGGGAAAAGGAGATAAATCTTATCTTTCTCTTTAAGTCAAACTCTCTTCTATAAGGACTACATTTACATCTAATTATATATATTAATATGTGGGGAAAATGTTTTGTGTAACTCTCATAAATTGTATAATCATAAGAGTAGTTAGAAGAAACATGCATAGGGAAAGATTGGGGAATTAAGAAGATTTGGGGAAAGTTGGGGCAAAAAAAGGAAAAGGGAGGGGGGAACCGTGATAATACTAAGATTAACTTCAAGAAATAGGGGGGGAATCAATAGAATAAACTTTCCCATATAAAGATACACATGGGAAGGGGAGGGGAAGAACTCTCATATGAGAAGGAGAGGAAGAGAGCGTGAAGTGGAATTACTTAAACCTTACTCTCAGTGAAATCAAATCTGAGAGGGAAGAACATCTAGATCCAGTGGGATCCTGAATTCTATCTTATCCATTAGGGCAAGAAAGAAAGGAAAATTAAGGAGGGGGAGGGGGGAGGGAGTACAAAAAGGGAGGGAAGGAGAGGGGGGAGGGGAAGGGAGCATAAAAAGGGAGGGGCTAGAAAGGGAAGCATCTCAAGGGAGGGGACTAGGGGGACTGACCTAAAGTAAATCACTGGTTCAAAAGGAGAAAGCTAAAGAAGAAAGGTCAGAACTAGGGGAAGACATCAAAATGCCAGCGAATCCACAAATAACAATCATAACTTTGAACGTGAATGGGATGAACTCACCCATAAAACATAGACAAATAGCAGATTGGATTAGAACACAAAACCCTACCATATGTTGTCTTCAAGAAACACATATGAGACGGGTTGACACTCACAAGGTTAGAATTAAAGGTTGGAGTAAGACCTTTTGGGCCTCAACCGATAGAAAGAAGGCAGGAGTTGCAATCATGATATCTGACAAAGCCAAAGTACAAATAGACCTGATCAAAAGGGACAGGGAAGGTAAATATATTCTGCTAAAAGGAAGTATAGACAATGAGGAAATATCACTAATCAACATGTATGCACCAAATGGTATAGCATCCAAAGTTTTAATAGAGAAACTAGGAGAATTGAAGGAGGAATTAGACAGTAAAACCATATTAGTGGGAGACTTGAACCAACCACTATCAAATTTAGATAAATCAAATCAAAAAATAAATAAGAAAGAGGTAAAAGAGGTGAATGAAATCTTAGAAAAATTAGAATTAATAGACATATGGAGAAAAATAAATAGGGACAAAAAAGAATACACCTTCTTTTCAGCACCACATGGCACATTCACAAAAATAGATCATACACTAGGTCATAGAAACATGGCACTTAAATGCAGAAAAGCAGAAATATTAACTGCAGCCTTTTCAGATCACAAGGCAATTAAAATATTGATCGGCAAGGGTACATGGAGACCCAAATCAAAAATTAATTGGAAATTAAATAACATGATACTCCAAAATCGGATAGTTAGAGAAGAAATCATAGAAACAATTAACAATTTCGTTGAAGAAAATGACAACGGCGAAACATCCTTTCAAACCTTATGGTATGCAGCCAAGTCAGTACTTAGAGGAAAATTCATATCCCTGAGTGCATATATTAACAAATTAGGGAGGACAGAGACCAAGGAATTGGAAATGCAAATAAAAAAACTTGAGAATGAACAAATTAAAAACCCCCAGAAGAAAACCATACTAGAGTTCCTAAAAATTAAGGGAGAAATTAATAAAATCGAAAGTGACAGAACTATTGAGCTAATAAACAAGACTAGAAGCTGGTACTTTGAAAAAACAGACAAAATAGACAAAGTATTGGTTAATTTAATTAAAAAAAGGAAAGAAGAAAGGCAAATTAATAGCATCAAGGATGAAAAGGGGGATCTCACCTCAAATGAAGAGGAAATTAAGGCAATCATTAAAAACTACTTTGCCCAACTATATGGCAATAAATATACCAACCTAGGTGATATGGATGAATATTTACAAAAATATAAATTGCCTAGACTAACAGAAGAAGAAATAGTTTTCTTAAATAATCCCATATCAGAAATTGAAATCCATCAAGCCATCAAAGAACTGCCTAAGAAAAAATCCCCAGGGCCTGATGGATTCACCAGTGAATTCTATCAAACATTCAGAGAACAGTTAACCCCAATATTATACAAACTATTTGACATAATAAGCAAAGAGGGAGTCCTACCAAACTCCTTTTATGACACAAGCATGGTACTAATTCCAAAGCCAGGCAGGCCAAAAACAGAGAAAGAAAACTATAGGCCAATCTCCCTAATGAATATAGATGCAAAAATCTTAAATAGGATACTAGCAAAAAGACTCCAGCAAGTGATTAGAAGGGTCACCCACCATGATCAAGTAGGATTCATACCAGGGATGCAGGGCTGGTTCAACATTAGGAAAACTATCCACATAATTGACCACATCAACAAGCAAACCAATAAGAATCACATGATTATCTCAATAGATGCAGAAAAAGCCTTTGATAAAATACAACACCCATTCCTACTAAAAACACTAGAAAGCATAGGAATAGAAGGGTCATTCCTAAAAATAATAAACAGTATATATCTAAAACCATCAGCTAATATCATCTGCAATGGGGATAAACTAAATCCATTCCCATTAAGATCAGGAGTGAAACAAGGATGCCCATTATCACCTCTATTATTTGACATTGTATTAGAAACACTAGCAGTAGCAATTAGAGAAGAAAAAGAAATTGAAGGCATCAAAATAGGCAAGGAGGAGACCAAATTATCACTCTTTGCAGATGACATGATGGTCTACTTAAAGAATCCTAGAGACTCAACCAAAAAGCTAATTGAAATAATCAACAACTTTAGCAAAGTTGCAGGATACAAAATAAACCCACATAAGTCATCAGCATTTCTATATAATTCCAACACAGCTCAGCAGCAAGAACTAGAAAGAGAAATCCCATTCAAAATTACCTTAGACAAAATAAAATACTTAGGAATCTATCTCCCGAGACAAACACAGGATCTATATGAACACAACTACAAAACACTTTCCACACAACTAAAACTAGACTTGAACAATTGGAAGAACATTAACTGCTCATGGGTAGGATGAGCCAATATAATAAAAATGACCATCCTACCCAAACTCATCTATCTATTTAGTGCCATACCCATGGAACTTCCAAAAATTTTTTTTACTGATTTAGAAAAAAACATAACAAAGTTCATTTGGAAGAACAAAAGATCAAGGATATCCAGGGAATTAATGAAAAAAAATACAAAGGAAGGGGGTCTTGCAGTCCCAGATCTCAGAATATATTATAAAGCAGCGGTCATCAAAACAATTTGGTACTGGCTAAGAGACAGAAAGGAGGATCAGTGGAATAGACTGGGGGCAAGCAACCTCAGCAAGACAGTATATGACAAACCCAAAGATCCCAGCTTTTGGGACAAAAATCCACTATTTCATAAAAACTGTTGGGAAAATTGGAGGACAGTGTGGGAAAGATTAGGCTTACATCAACACCTCACACCCTACACCAAGATAAATTCAAAATGGATGAATGACTTGAACATAAAGAAGGAAACTATAAGAAAATTAGGCGAACACAGAATAGTATACATGTCAGACCTTTGGGAAGGGAAATACTTCAAAACCAAGCAAGAATTAGAAAGAATTACAAAATGCAAAATAAATAATCTGGATTACATCAAATTAAAAAGTTTTTGTACAAACAAAACCAATGTAACCAAAATCAGAAGGGTAGCAACAAATTGGGAAACAATCTTCATAAAAACCTCTGACAAGGGTTTAATTACCAAAATTTATAAAGAACTAAATCAATTGTACAAAAAATCAAGCCATTCTCCAATTGACAAATGGGCAAGGGACATGAACAGGCAATTCTCAGCCAAAGAAATCAAAACTATTAATAAGCACATGAAAAAGTGCTCTACATCTCTTATAATCAGAGAGATGCAAATCAAAACAACTCTGAGGTATCATCTCACACCTAGCAGATTGGCTAACATGACAGCTATGCAAAGTAATGAATGCTGGAGGGGATGTGACAAAGTGGGGACATTAATTCATTGCTGGTGGAGTTGTGAATTGATCCAACCATTCTGGAGGGCAATTTGGAACTATGTCCAAAGGGCGATAAAAGACTGTCTGCCCTTTGATCCAGCCATAGCACTGCTGGGCTTGTACCCCAAAGAGATAATGGACAAAAAGACTTGTACAAAAATATTCATAGCTGCGCTCTTTGTGGTGGCCAAAAATTGGAAAATGAGGGGATGCCCCTCAATTGGGGAATGGCTGAACAAATTGTGGTATATGTTGGTGATGGAATACTATTGTGCTAAAAGGAATAATAAAGTGGAGAAGTTCCATGGAGACTGGAACAACCTCCAGGAAGTAATGCAGAGCGAGAGGAGCAGAACCAGGAAAACATTGTACACAGAGACTGATACATTGTGGTACAATCGAAGGTGATGGACTTCTCCATTAGTATCAATGCAATCCCTGAACAATCTGCAGGGATCTAAAAAAAAATACTACCCACAAGCAGAGGATAAACTGTGGGAGTAAAAACACTGCTGAAAAGCAACTGCTTGACTACAGGGTTGGAGGAGATAAGACTGAGGAGAGACTCTAAATGAACACTATAATGCAAACTCCAACAACAGGGAAATGGGTTCGAGTCAAGAACACATGTGATAACCAGTGGAATCATGAGTCGGCTATGGGAGAGGGAAAGGCGGGGGGGGGGGGGGGGGAGGGGAGGGGAGGAAAAGAAAACGATCTTTGTTTCCAGTGAATAATGTATGAAAACGACCAAATAAAACAATATTAAAATTAAAAAAAAAAGAAGTAAAAAAAAGAAAAAAAAGAAAGTTTCTCAACCTCTATTTCCCCTCAAATAGCTACAGTAGACTGGTAAAATAGATTTGAGAGTTCTTAGAAAAACTTCTGCAAAGGTGGTTAGGGAAAGAATAATCATCTTTATTTTATAGATGAAAAAACTAAGGTTCAGGACTTTTAAGTAATTTGTAAATGGTTAAAATTTTGGTATATTTATGACTGCAATGTGAACCTGTCTCTACTACCTCCAGATCCAAAGCTCTTCTTATATTGTCTTAGAGTTATAAAAGTATTCATCTTGTACTTTTATAATGCTAAGTATTAGTGAATGCAGATGAAAAAAGTGCTCAAAAAGTAAGGCTTATCAGCTTTTAATATATCCTGCAAGTGAGCTTTGGTGAATTATATTTTCCCTTCATCCACAATGACACTCAATTTGCAAAGTACTGGCAATATTGATTTGTACTTATGTGTCATGATAATGGCTTTGGGACATGCTCTGTAATTGAACTCAGGGGCATCACTCAGTGTTTTGAATTCAATTCACTAGATTTTTATTGAGCTCATAAGGATGAAAGAGAAAAAATACTGATTGGTTTTAGTGCATTTTCTAGTTCAAATAAAGGTTAGATATTAAATATCCTGAGAGTGAGCAATGATTCTACTTCAATTGCCTTTCCTAAGTTCACCCAATTAAAACCATATATAAATTGTCAGGGTTTGAGAGAAAAAAAAATATGCCATGAACATCTTAGAAGTCTTAACAATGAAAATAAATAGTAGAATTTCCCTCTATTTCTCTTAAGATAGTATCTTTCTATAGATATATTTTCCAAATCCCATAAAATATTAGCATGAAATTTAGATTTGTATCTGAATGGCTAAATTGGTACTCATATTCCTGCTCCCCTCTATATCAAATAGAAAAGATATAATATAAAATAAATTTTAATGATTCAATTCTTCATTAATAGTGATACAGAGTCCTCTATTTTCACTCTAAGGGTATGAATGAAATTCTCTAACATTGAAGAAAATATATTACTCTTCAGCTACTCCCTTCCATGTGTCATGAATTAAAATAAATATGGGAGATATAGTAAATTATAAGTATTTGTTAACAAAGAGAAAGAAAGAAAGCTTTCTAGCCTTTAAATTTTTTTTTTATTTAAAATATTTTCCTATGGTTATATGATTCATGATTCCATGTTAAGGGTAAAATTTAGGGTTGTGAAAATTGAATTAAGATTTCCCTTGATTGTATCAATGAAGGTACTTAGCTCTTCCTTGATTGTGAAGATTGAATTGTAATCCTCTGTATATTTGTTGATTTAATCCCCAGGAATGTAAGCACAGTACTTCGGAAGTTGAGTGGGAAGATCTGCCCATGTTAGGTCTGGTCACCAAGGGTGTAAATCTCCCACTTAATCATGAGGTGGGATATCTGTGACCCACATGTGTGATAGTGGGTAATGAATTAGAATCGACTAATTGCCTTCTGGGCAGTCCTAGAGCAGAGTGTCTGCTGTGATTGGTAGACATAAAATTTAGGGGAGGTGACACAAGAGAAAAGGATCTTTAAAAAGAGGACCGTGAAAGGGATTTGGGATGGAAGAACTCTGACTCAGAGTAAATACTGGAGGATATACACTTAAGGAGAGACTGGAAGAGGAACTCGACCCTGGAGGAACTCGTGCAACTCAGACTGCTTTCTCTCTCTCTCTCTCTCTCTCTCTCTCTCTCTCTCTCTCTCTCTCTCTCTCTCTCTCTCTCTCACTCTCTCTCTCTCTCTCTCCTTTTCTCTATTCCTTAATATCTTCCCTCTATTGTAAATAAACTACCAAGAATTCCATTTTTTTAGCAATTCATTTTGGGATTTGGAAATTAAATCCCTGGCGACCACCTATATAAATATGCAGAGTCAAACCACAATTAAATTAACAGGGTTGATACTGAATATATCATTTTGTGGTCTCCAGGGATTTAAATTCTAAATCCCAATTAAATACTCAAGTCAGAATAGAATGTTATGGTGGTTTGTTTATAATAGAAGGAAGAAATTAAGGATGAGGGAGAAAGAGGGAAAGGAGTAGAAGATCTACTCTGGCCTGGCCTGAGCCAGGAGAAGTTCAGAGGCCTTAGCCAACGGGCCTTCCCAGGAGATTAAATCTAGCTCAGCTTCCAGCCATGAGGCCTCCTCCAAGATGAGGGGCCTCCTTGGAGGCTGGTGCCTTCAGAAAACCAGAGAAAGAGGATTCAGCCTTAACACTCACCATGTGGTTTACTAAGGGAAACAGTCTCAAGCCTCCATGCTCCAGCCCTCCAAGTCTAGAAAAGCTGCAAAAGCCCCCCTCACAAGAAGTGACATGAAAAATAAAGGTTGTCCCTTATATCACTTCCTGCATCTCAAATGTACCAATGGTGTCTTAATCTTGGCTTAGGACAGTTAGTTTTTTCTGATTTGTCACTTGCTACCACACCCAGGTTACAGACCATCCTCCCTGAAGTTAATCCTTAAACGAGGGTGTATACATTCCTGGTTGCTAGATTTTTAAAGACTAAGCATGGTGGAGTAAATCTAAAATCCATATCCCCCTTTAAAAATAATAGGAGAAATGAATTGATTATTGATTATCAACTGATTAGATACTCTCCTTCCTGTGCTTGCAAAGTATTTTCAGTTTATATCAGTGAATTGAAGCTCATAAGTGAAATTCTCGTTAGGACCAGGGGCGAGGAATCTAAGGAGAAGCTTGTTATATGAAAATAAACTATTTATTGCAAACATAAGGATTAAAAAGGATTTCTAACTTTAAGGGATTCTAACTTTACCCAAATAAAATCCCCTGGTTCCCCAAGTAACCACTTCTCCTGTTTCCACAGGCTACACTCATCCTTCCTTATCTGACGAACTCAAATTTTTAAAATTCTAAATAAACTAACACTATTATCCTTATTCTTAACTTTGCCTCCAAGTGTAATAATTAAAATGATTGAAGGTCATAAACTGTAGTGATTAAAATAGTGGAAGATATAAATTGTGATAGATATAAAGAGTGGATGAGTAAGTTGTGACCTCAGGAAATGTTTTCACTACAGTGTTTTGTTTTTAAATCAAATATAAGGTGGTCACCAGGGAAATATTCCCAATTATTCAAATATACCCAAGTCACCTGGGTTTTTATAGAGATCTTAATTAATACAAATGAGAAATTAAAGAAAAGGAGAGAAAGAGAGAAAAAGGGGAATAATGAGAAAGGGACAAGCTGGCCCTGGCCAGTCATGGCCAACCCAGGCCTAAGCCCTAAGAGAAAAGATCAATCAGTCCTTAATCACTCACCACAAGATCTGTCCAAGCAAGGATTCTAGTGACACCAGGCCAGCTCCATCTCAGCTGTCTTCACCAGCTCAATCATCAAACTGAATGTCCCTGAGAGTCTCGAAAGAGACCCTTCCAGGTAGCCTTTTCCCAGCTGTCTGTCTCCAGAGAGAGCTTTTCGTCTCCTGTTAAAGGGAATTTTCTCCTTTGTCACCTCCCCTATATTCTTACATCTACCAATCACAGTAGACATTTTTCAAAGGACAGACCATTCTTAGTTCACACCTAAGAAGGTGTGAACTTTTGAGTAATTTACACCAGAGTAGACTAGAATCTCTGAGTAAGTTTTCACCTCTTTGCTCCTTTTAAGTTCACTAGTTGCCTGACATTTATAGGTATTTAGCACCCCTTTCTAAAAATAGGCATTGCTTAAGTATGGGTTTAAGTACTTTTCATTGTTCACCAAGGAGTTTTCTCCCCTAAAGCAGTCTTAAGTACGGGTGGAGTAGAGGTCTTTCCATTTCTGATTTAAGTAGAGTTCTCACTTTCCAAATGGGGAATGGTCCCAGTAGGGAATTGTTCCAATGGAGAATTCCCCAATGGGGAATTTTTTTAACATTCACAAGTCTGAGAAATTTCAAGATTCACACAAGTTATAAAAACAAGAAGTCTAGCTGGCTGAGCCTCAGTAAGAATGTGTAATTGAAAATCAGTTACTCTAAGAACTACATTTCCCAGGAGCCCCATTGACTTCCTATTATTACATATTTCCTATAGACAGGGGATAAATTAAATGGGTGTTCCAACTCTGGCTCTCTTTGACTTCATGTTGGGAGCATGGTAGTAGTAAATGTAGGGGTTTTGAACAGGCTGATTAGCCATGGGCATATGTTATTTTTTATTTGTTACTTTCTTATTCCTTTACTTCTAATGATCATGAATACATCTCTTAAAATATAATATTTTAATTATTGATGATTAATTTTAAATTTTACAGAACCAAGTTAGGACTCTGAACCTTAGCAGACTCAGAGTCCAAAACAAAGACCAGGTGTTTCTTTGTTCTTCAGAGTTAAAATAATTTATAAAAAAACAACACTAGATAGTCACTAGTATTTTCTAAGTTGGGAAAGGAAAACACTTAGCTCCTTAAGGACTTTCCCTCTTTTTCTTCTATCTCAGACAGGAGAGAGACGAAAGATGTTACCTCCTTCAAGTCCTCAGAGAGAGGGCCATCACAAAGAGTACAGGTATGAATATTTTTGTACAAGTCTTTTTCCTTATTATCTCTTTGGGGTACAAATGAAGTAGTGATATGGTTGGGGGTAGGCCTTCAGTTAAAGGCCTTTGTGCATAATTACAAATTGCCCTCCATACTGGTTGGACCAATTCATAATTCCACAAGCAGTGTATTAGTATCCGAATTTTGCCACATCCCCTCCAACATTTATCACTTTCTATTGCTGCCATATTGGTCAATCTGCTAGGTGTGAGATGGTACCTCAGAGTTGTTTTAATTTACATTTCTCTAATCAGGAGAGTTTTAGAACACTTTTTCATGTGTTTATTCATAGTTTTAATTTCATTTAAAATGGCCTATTCATTTCCCTTGAGCATTTGTTGATTGGGGAATGACTTGATTTTTTTGTACATTTGACTTAGTTCTCATATATTTGTGAAATTAAACCTCTGTCAGAAAGTTTTGTTATTAAAATTGTTCTCCCAGTTCATGCTTTCCTTCTATTTTGGTTGCATTGGTTTGGTTTGTATCTTTTTAATTTGATATAATAAAAGTCATTCATCATTCCGTTTACATTTTGCATTGTTCTCTTTCTCTTGCTTGATCTTAAATTGCTTCCTTTCCCATAACTCTGACAGCTATACTAATTTATGTTCACCCAATTTATTTATTCTTTCACTCTTTACATCTTTACATTCAAGGCATTTGCCAATTTTGAATTTATCTTGGTATAGGGTGTGAGATGTTGATCTAAATCTAATTTTCCCCATATTATTTTCCAATTTTCGAATAAATTTTTGTCAAATAGTGATTTCCTGTTCCAAAAGCTGGGCTCCTAGGGTTTATCAAACACTAGTTTACTGAGGTCATTTACCCATAGTCTATTCCACTGATCCACACTTCTGTCTCTTTGCCAATACCATATTATTTTGATGATCAATGCTTTATAGTTCAGTTTAAGATCTGGTAATGCTCGGTCCCCATCTTTCACTTTTTTTTCATTATTTCCCTTGATATTCTTGATCTTTTGTTCTTCCAGATGAACTTCATCATATTTTTTCTAATTCTTTGAAAAAGTTTTTTGGTAGTTTGATATGTATGTCACTCAATAAGTAGATTAATTTGGATAGGATTTTCACTGTTATTATATTAGCTCATCCTATCCAAGAGCAATTAATGTTTTTCCAATTGTTTAGATCTAGTTTTAATTGTGTGAAGTGTTTTATACTTGTGTTCATATAATTCCTGTGTTTTTTTTTTTGGCTGATAGATTCTTAAATATTTTATATTGTCTATAGTGATTTTAAATAGAGAATCTATTTCCATCTCCTGCTACTGAGTTTTATTGGAAATATATAGAAAGGTTGATGATTTATGTGCTTTTATTTTGTACCCTGCAACTTTACCAAAGTTGTTAATTATAAATTGTAATTATATAATTTATGTATATATATATATATATAATATAAAATTATAAATAAAGGGGCTCTTTAAGTACACCATGATATCATGTGCAAAGAGTAATAGCTTAGTTTCCTCACTGCCTACTTTAATTCCTTCAATTCATTTTTTCTTCTCTAATTGCTACTGCTAACATTTCTAGTACAATATTGAATAAAAGAGGTGATAATGAGCATCCTTGCTTCACTCCTGATCTTATTGAGAAGACTTCTAACTTGTCCCCATTGTAAATGATACTTGGTGAATGATTTAAATAAATACTGTATTACTTTGTGGAAGAGCCCTTGTATTCCTACTCTCTCTTGTGTTTTAAATAGTAATAAGTGTTGTATTTTTCCAAAGACCTTTTCTGCATCTGTTGAGATAATCATGTGATTTCTATTGGTTTACCAATTATGTGGATGTTTTTCCTAATATTAAACCATACTTATATTCCTGGAGTAATCCCCACCTGATCACAGTGAACAATCTTCATGATCACTTGCTGGAGTCTTTTTACTAGTATTCTATTTAATGTTTTATTTTTTTTGTATCCATATTCATTAAGGAGATTAGTTGATAGTTATCTGTCCCTATTTTTGGTCTGCCTGGCTTTGGAATCAGAAACATATTGTGTCATAAAAGGAATTTGGTAGAACCCCTTCTTTGCTTATTTTGTTAATTGGGATTAGTTGTTCTTTAAATATTTGATAGAATTCACTTGTGAATCTATGTGGCCCTGAAGATTATTTTCTTAGGAAATTCCTTGATGTCTTGTTCAATTTCTTTTTCTGAGATGGGGATGTTTACAAATTATATTTCCTCTTTTGTTAATCTAGGCAATTTATACTTTTTAAAATATTCACCCATTTTACCTAGATTGTCATTTATTTCCATATAATTTGGAAAAACAGTTCTAAATAATTACGTTAATTTCCTCTTCATTAGAGGTGAGACCTCCCTTTTCATCTTTGATACTATTAATTAGATTCTCTTCTTTCTTTTTTATTAGATTAACCAGTACTTTATGTATTTTATTTGTTTTTACAAAGTATCAGCTCCTAGTCTTTTTTATTAGTTCTATAGTTCTTTTACTTTCAATTTGTTTAATTTCTCCAATTTTTAGGGTTTCCAATTTAGTCTTTATCTGGGAATTTTTAATTTGTTATTTTTCTAATTTTAAGTTTCAAGCCAAAATTCATTGATCTCTTCCCTCTCTATTTTTTTGCTATAGACATTCAGAGATATATATTTCCTCTTGAGTACTTCTGTGACTGTATCCCATAGGTTTTGATATGATGTCTCCTCATTGTCATTCTTTTGATGAAGTCTATAATTGTTTCTATGATTTCTTCTTTGATCCACCTGTTTTGAAAAATTAGATTATTTAATTTCTAATTAATTTTAAATTTGCCTTTCCAGGGACCCTTCTTAAATCCAATTTTACCATATTCTGATCTGAAAAAAGGGGCATATATTAGTTTTGCTAAATCATCAATCTTTGTAGATGTTCAATGTATTGCTGTGAAGCAGATATATTCCTTTATATCCTTGTTCAGTTTTCTCCATATATTTAACTATATTTTTTCTAACATTTCATTTACTTCCCTTAATTCTTTATTATTTGTATCTTGGCTCAATTTACTTCTGAAAGGGGAAGGTAAAGATCCCCCACTAGTATTGTCTTACTATCTATTTCCTCCTTTAGCTTATTCAATTTTTCCTTTAGAAATCTAGAATGTTATATAATTTACCCCATTCTATCTCTCTCTTCCCTTTTTTCTCGATACAGCTCTCTCTTTCAGACCTTGATTAATTTTTATATGTCATTCCTATGCATACATATCATATATACACATTGTTCCATATCATCACATTTACATATACATCATATCATCATACATCATCATATACATCATAATGTCATAATTGGCTTTCTTTTCTACCCTCTTTCTGAGTAAATTATGTCTATCTTCTCTACTACTGTGAGTAATTTTTGAGAATTATAGACATCCTCTATCCATGTAGATACATAGATATTTTTATGTTAATGAGTCCCTTAAATTTTCTCTTTCTTATTTACCTTTCTGGGCTTCTCTTGGGTCTTATATTTTGCCTTCAGGTTTTTTTGTTTAGGTCTGGTTTATTCACCAGGAATGCTAGGAAACCTCCTATGTTATTGAATGACCATTTTGACCCCTGGAAAAGTATAATCAATTTTGCTGGATAGGTGACTCTGGGTTGTAAACCCAAATCATTCTCCATTCTTAACATCATAATCCATGCCTTCTGATCCTTTAATATAGAAGCTGTTAGGTCCTGAGTGAACCTGATTGTAGCTCCATGGTTTTTGAATGTTTATTTCTGGCTGTTTGAAATATTTTTTCCTTGGCTTTGTGGCTCTGTGAATTTGGTATTACATGCCTGGAAGTTGTCAATTAAGGATTTCTTTCTGGAAGCAATCTGTGAATTATTCCCATTTTTATTTAATTTTCCTTTTCAAGGATCTCTGGGCATTCCTAGTAACAATATCCAAGGGTTTTTCTTTATCATGACTTTCAGGTAATCCAATAACTCTCAGACTGTCTCTCTCTTAGATCTGTTTTCTAGGTCTGTTTTTTTTTCAGTAAGATAATTCATGTTTTATTCTGTTTTTTCATTCCTTTGATTATGCTTTATTGTTTCTTCATTTCTAATGAAATCATTAGTTTCTATGTGGTCAATTCTGATTTTGAAGGCCTGATTTTTCTCTGTCAGTTTTTGGTTCTCCTTTTTCATTTGGCCCATTTCTTAGTGCATCAATTTACTTTTTCCTTGCATCACTTTCATTTCTCTACCCCACTTTTCCTCGACCTCTAATATTTGGCTTTTGAAGTCTTCTTTTTTGAATTCTTACAGAATCTGTGTCCAATCCATATATTTCTTTTGGACTTTGGGTCTTTGTTTTTGCTGTTCCTTTCTGTGTCTGCACCTTGCTCTTGGTCTTCATAAAAAGTCTTTAGGGTTAGGTCATTTTTTGATTGCTTGCTCATTTTCCCTAACTAATTATAGGTAGACACTGTTTTCTGGGGAGTTGGAGTACCCTCTTAAACTCCAGTTATTTCTTGATGTTATTTAGAAATTCACACAAGGAAAGAGAAATACCTGGAGACTGCATCTGTTTTTCTCTAATTTCAAACCAGGAATAAGGCTACAATAATGCTGTTTGTGAAATAAATGTTCACTCAAATAGTTTTCTGTGCTCAGAGTTTCCAACTGGTTTATCTTACTTTCAAGACCCCAGAAGAATATTTTCTCAATGTTCAGATAAAGCAATGGCAGGATCTCACACAGTACAGTCAGGACAAACAACATTACCATTCCTTCTGGAAGAGCATAGAGTCTGGCCATGACATGAATACCTAAGTAAGGAAATAAACTTAGAAAATAAATAAGCAGAATAATATCAGTAATAAGGAAACAGTTTACATTCAGGGTACATGCTGGAAACAAACCTGGGGGGAGAGAATAAATCCAAAATACTTGAGAACAAAACCTTAAAAATAAAAAAAATAGCTTTCTAGATCTATTTGAGTTCCTAGAAGAAATGAAATGTCAAAAGAAAGATTTGAGCATTCTAGAACTGAAATAAGAATTTAAGAAATAGTACTAGAGATAGTATGAAGAGTTGAGGACAAATATAAAACTTTTACCAAATAGTAGAATATCTGAAAATTAGAGTGAATCATGCAGAAATAAATTATTCCATGAGACAATACTAACAAAATGAAAAGATTGATTAAAGTAGATGTTTGAAATATTTCCTATAAACATCACTGACTTGGAAAACATGTCAAGGTGAAATAGTCTAAACATTATATGACAATCAGACTATCAGAACACTTATCAAAAAGAAGTCTAGAGACCATATTTGAAGGAACAATGAATTTGAACTTCCTAGACCTATTGGATTCAGTCAGCATAGTGAACAGAGAAATATTCTGTCAATCACATGACAGAAATCACCAAAATGATTACTTCCATTAATATCAGAAATAAAATGCCAAACTTAAAAGTGAAAAGAAAATATCACAAGTAAACAAAACAAAAGAACAAAGAATTTACATTAATTATCACAAACATTTGGCATCTATCACATGAAGAGGAACATGAGATATAATATTCCTAAAGTCCAATGATATGCCTTGCAAAAAACTGCATATAATCCTATGGGAAGGAAATAGGCCTTTGATGAAATAGACTTCCTAACATTTTTGATAAATAGAACAGAACTGAGTTGAATCTTTGAATTGCCAACATCAGTGTCAATAGAAACAAACACACACACAAAAAAAGAAAATGCATATGAACATTTTAAAAAGGCTACATTATAATGAAGTATTAGCATTCTATCTGTGTAGTGGGGGAAGTTTTAGTATTCTAACAATGTAGAGTCAGGGAGGGAATGTGTCCTCACAGAAGGTTTATATTTTCAAGCACCATAGGTGTTAAACAACAGAATATCTCATAATTTGGAGAAAAAATAATAATCTTAAAAGAGGAAGAAGAAATATAGTAGGTAATGAAAAGGGAGTAAGTAGGTAGAATTTATTGCCCCATTTAATAATGGCGATCAACAAGAAGTCTATATAAATGTAGTAAAAGGAGATGGGGGGAGAAAGGTTCAGATGACAATAATCCTATAGCATAGTAAAAAGAGTGCTAGATTTGAGGTCAGAGATTCTGTTTGATTCCCAGCTCTGTCATCTACCAGTTGTGTGACCTTGGGCAAGTCATTTTACTTATGTGAACCATTTTTTCTCATCTATAAAATGAAATGGTTGAAGTAAATGATATATAAGACCTTTCCTATCTTCCAAATTTGTGATGCTATGATCCTAATATGCTATGTTAAATAATATCTAAAATTCTATCCACCTCTAACATTCCATGGGCTCAAGATTTTTTAAAAGACTTTTTACTATGACAAGGAATTTCTAGATGCTATGATCTACTTAGTTTAACAAAAGAGGCAAAGTTTATAAAAATGAATAATTATATGACAGCATTTGAACATAATAATCCAAGGCTAATGTGTCTGGTTCATACTTTATGGCTATAAGAACATAGAAAAGAAAGAGAAAAGAAAGTGAAGTTTGAGGCATTTGTGGCCAGTTTTGTGAGGATAATAAAATTAGAATTGAGCCTTGCTTAAAGGCTGGGAAATATTCTGACTAGAATCAAGGAGACTTGGAAAATACTTTATGTAAAATGAATAACAATCAGCATATGTCTAAAGGGATGAAAAGATATGGCATATTTGGGAAGTTCAACTCTAACCAGACTGAAATGAAAAGTTTGAATTGAATATTCTTTTGAGGAGTTTGATACTCTGCCACCAAACTCCCACTTGGTAAAGATTTCTATTTTTTTTTCATGATAGAAAAAATACCGAAGATTTGATCTTTCCCTCATTATCTAGAAGAAATAATTACTGAAAGTTGCATTTGCATAAAATTTGACCCATTAACTTGGATCATATTTTTCTATTATGATCATTTTGTTGATGGAGAAGAGGGAGACATACTTGAAGTTTTAAAATTGTAAGGCACACATATCAGAAATACATATGGCCAAGGTAATCAATATTTTCTGTCTCAGGGATAGTTTAGAAAAGTTCCCTGTTGTGTTTGGCAATTTTTTCCCCACTCATAAACTGAGCTAATTCATTCTGTGCTGCACTATCTACTTTTCCCTTACTTTAAGAACATTAGGCATGACATTTTTGCTGGATGAGTCAATCCTATGACTTTCTTCTCTGATGCTCCACTTCTAAATTGTTTTCTGATGAAATGGTCTTATTCTTCAGCAACACTATAGTATTGATTACTTTAACAATTAGGTATAAATGATGCCTTCAACTGAAGTAGCATCATTTAGGAAGTAGTTTATTAATAAAATGGAGGGAATCATATTTTTGTTTGCAAAAGACAGATGCAGTTTTATTCACTTGAATATTCTTTTTCTGAATCTTAGTGTAAGAAGTAGTAAATGCAGAATATTGTCTTTCATTTGTCTTCTTTATTCATCTTTTGTCTACGATTATTTTGAAAAGAGTGGTAAATTTTAGGCAATATAAAATGCTAAGGAGTTTGCCACCCAAGACAAACACAAAGATAATATGAATACAATTATAAAACAATTTTCACAAAAATAAAGAGATCTAAACAATTAGAGAAATAAAAATTACTCATTTCAAGTAGGAGACAATATCCACATATGTTAATTTATTTATTCAATGACATATCATCAAACTGTCAAAGAATTATTGTAATGATCTTGAAAAAATAACGACATTTATCTGAAGTAATAAAGGGTCAAGTTTGTAAAGGAAATAATTGAAAAAAAATTAAGAAAGACTACCAGTTCCAAATTTTTATCTATATTATTATATAGTAATCATACAAATCTGATACTGGCTAAGAAATAAAGTGGTGCATTAGTGGAATAGATTAGGTGCACAATACATAGTATTAAATGGCTCAAAAATTTGGTGTTTGGTAAACTGAAAAGTCTAAACTTTGGGGTAAAAACCCAACTTCTGATAAAATTTCTTAGTAAAAATAGAAAGTAATTGAGCAGACACTAAATATAGCCCAATATCTCACACTATGTGCCAAGATAAAGTCAAAATGGATAAATGATTTAGACATAAAGAATGATATAAGTAAATTAAAGGATATGGAAAATTTTCCTTTGGATAAAAAAGTTTGTGTCCACACAAGAGATAGATTTTAGGAAGTGATGAAATTTTTATTATATGACATTAAACAGGGTTTGCCCAAACAAAATTAATATAGCCAAAATTAGAAGGAAAATAGGGTACCAAGGAAAATTTACAGCAACTTTATTTGATAAAGGCCTAATTTCTCAAATATTATAAACTGTTCATGCATTTTAACCCAGAAATACCATTAATAGGTATGTATATCAAAAGACATTAAATAGGGGGCAGCTGGGTAGCTCAGTGTGTTGAGAGCCAGGCCTAGAGACAGGAGGTCCTAGCTTCAAATCTGGCCTCAGACACTTCCCAGCTATGTGACCCTGGGCAAGTCACTTGACCCCCATTGCCTATCCCTTACCACTCTTCTGCCTTGGAGCCAATACACATTATTGACTCCAAGACAGAAGGTAAGGGTTTTAAAAAATAAATAATAAAAAAGACATTAAATAAAAGGGAAAAGAACTTATTTTTACAAAAAAAATAACTCTATGGTGCCAGATAATTAGAAATTGAAGGGATGCCGATTAATTGGGGAATAGCTGAAAAAGTTGTAGTATAAGATAGTGATGGAATATTATTATTTATAAGAAATTACAAAGATGAATTCATGAAAACCAGGGAATAATTATATGAACTTATACAAAATGACATGAGATAAATTTGAGAGATGACTCCTCATGGTAACAGCAATTTTGTAATAATGATTAAGTATAAAAGACTTAAATATTCTTATTAAGGCAATGATCCAAGATAACTCCTAAGGACCCATGATGAAAAATGTTAGCAATACCAAGATAGAGAACTCATGAAGTATGACTGCAGATTGAAATCTGACTGCAGATTGAGGCATACTTCTATATTTTCTATGTATTTATTGTTTAACTTTTTGTATTTTTCCTTTTGTATATGATTAATATGGAAATATTTTGCATGACTTCACATGTATAATTGATATGAACTTGCTTGCCTTTTCAAGGAAGAGAGGAGGTAAGAGGGAGAGTTAGAGAGAATTTAACTCATTTTTAAAATATTGTTAATTTTTATATGCAATTTAGGTTTTTATTTAATGAAACAAAATATAATTTTAAAAATAATTAAGTGAAAGCATAAAGATAAATGCAGTCTCTATAGACAACCAAATCTTCCTGACAACATGACAGTAAAGAGATAGACTACCTATTTTTCACAGAGCTTTGGACTCTGTTATTTTACCTTTCTTTTTTTTTCTTCATCATGTATGACTGCTCTGAGTGATGTCATTTTATTATGGTTAATAACCATATTCTCATTTTCTTACACTAAGTCAAAGTCAAGACTGGGACATTTATCTAATAAACACACATAAAAATTACATTCACATTTTCCCGGGTATTGACTTCAATGTTTACCAGTTTTGATATGTTCTTGAACAACATTAGTCTGTATTTACTCCACATTTCTACTTTGTCAAATGCAAATTAGCATCTACAATCTTAAAACACTGAGGTAGATAATTTAGATATAGATGAAGTAGTATTATGACACATGAAAGTAAACTGTCAAGAGTCACATTCCAATCCAACCTCAGTTATTATACCTGTTTTTTTTTTATCTAAAGAGTTGTTATTTGAAAAAGGATTGGATTTAATCTTCTTGGGCCAAAAACAGAACCACAATAGGAACTTAAAGCATATTTCTTTCATAAAGGTTTAATTCTCAAATAATTAGTGAAATTTATTAAAAAGGAGAGTCATTCCAAAGTTGGTAAATAGTCAAAAGATAGATAGATTATATAAATACATACATACATAGAAAGATAGCTAGATAGAGATATAAACATAGCTTTCAGAATAAGAAATCAAAGCTATCAATTATCACTTAAAATGCTATAAATAAATATTACTTAGAAAAATATAAATTAAAACAACAAATTCAGAAGCTCTAATATAACAAGAAGTGAAAATGACAAAGATTAGAGAAAGTGGAAAATTAAGACACATGCATTATTGGTGGAGTTGAAAACCTGTCCAACCATTCTGGAGAACAATTTGGAACTATGAACCAATAGCAATAAAACTATATTAACTCTTTTACTCAGAAATACTACTAGTAGGTCTGTATCCCAAAAAAGATTGAAGAAAAGGGAAAAGAATATTTTTTTTTTACAAAAGTACTTTTACAGCAATTCTGTGATGGCAAAAATTTAGAAATTGAAGATTGTAAAAATGGAGACTTGAACCTTGGACTCCAATCCCCAGAAGTCCTTACTCTAGTTCTTGAGATTCTCAACTGGGCAGAGAACAAATTATTATTTAAAGAGTCTCCACCTACGGCTGGGTCTCTTTCCTGTTTCCACTTCCAAGCAGAAGAGTCTCTCATGATGTAAGTGAAATTGAATGGGTCTTTTGACCCACCTAGGCACATGCTTTCTTATTCTGTATTTTCTTAAATTCTCAATCTTTAATAAACCTCATAAAATATAATACTTCTAGCAGAGAAACTAATTTTACCTGCTACAAGATATACCAAATTTTGCATAATGTAATCTGCTTACAAGAAAGAGTAGTATATCAAAATAACTACATGTGAAAAATCAAAGAAAAAATATAAATTGGACTTAGTATCTTCTCAAAAAATCCGGTGGAAGAGTTAAAAAAGGACTTTAAAAATCAAATTTTAAAGTTTGAAGAAAAATTAGGGGGAAATTAGAGTAAAGCAGAAAGAATCATGAAAAAAATCAATAGCCTTGTAAAGAGAACACAACAAATCGAAGGAAATATATCCAAATTTTTGTCAAAAGGAACAATTCCTTAAAAAGTAAAATTAGCAATGTGGAAAAAAGTGGTACAAAAATCGTAAGTGGTACAAAAAATCGTAAGTAAAGAAGTCCTTAAAATACAACAAGCCAAATAGGAATGGAGGTATATAAGTTCACTGAAAAAAATAATTCCTTAAAATTATAATTCTAGAAGTGGAAAATAATAACTTCATGAGACTTCAAGAAGCAAACAAAAGCAAACAAGTGAAAAAAGTAGGGGACCTGAAATTACTCATTTTACAATCAACTGACTTGGAAAATATATCATGGAGAAACATCTAAAGAATTATTTTACCTCTGGAAAACCAAGAGCCAAAGAAGAATGTGGACATCATATTTCAAGAAAATAGCAAGTAAAACTTCTGATATCCTAGAATTAGATGGTAACATAGAAATTGAAAGAATCTACTAATCACTTCCTGAAAAGAGATGCCAAAAAGAAAAAAAAATGTTACAGCAAAATTCTAGAACTGCCAGACCAAGAACAAAACTTCAAGCAGCCAAAAACAAATAATCCAAATAGCATGGAGTCATGACCAGGATTACATAGGATTTAGCAATTTCTACTTTAAAGGTTTATAGGACTTAGAATATGATTTTATAGTGGCCAAGAGAACTATGATTACAATCTAGAATCACCTACACAGTGCTCAATATAATACCTCAAGGACAAAATGATTATTTAATGAAATTGAGAACTTTTAAGAATTTTTAGTGAAAAGATCTCAACTGCTTAGAATATTTGACAGTGTAAAAAAAGATTAAGAAGATAAACAAGAAAGAGTAAAACTATGGATTCAGAAATATTAAGCTATTAAACTGTATACATTCTTATATGAGAAGCTCATACTTATAACTCCTATGAACTTTAAGAATATTAGGACAAATAGGAGAAATATACACAGAGGGTATGTGTTTGAGTTTTCTGTAATGGCAAGATTAAGTTTTCTTAAGTTTTCTGTAATGGCAACAAAGATTAAGAGAAGAGAAAGAAGATTTCACTGGGAGAAGAGAGAAGGGATAGATGAAATAGGATGAAATGCATCACACAAAAGAGGTTAGAAAGAATTATATAGGAGGTGAAGATGTGGGAGTAGTTTTTAACACGTTAATCTTAGTCTCATTGAATTTAGCTCAAAGAGGATATAGTGTACACATTCAGTTAGATATAGATCTCTATATTATCATGAAGGGAAGTATACAGAGATGGAGGAAGGGAAGGGGGGAACTTTGAACAGGGAAGACAGATTGGGGGAGACTGTGGTCAGGAGTAAAACACTTGTGAGAAAGGACAAGGTGAAAGGAGAGAGGGAGAAGAATAAAAAGAGGAAAGGTAAGATGGAGAGAAATATAAAGTTAATTATCATAGCTATAAATATGAATATACTGAACTCACCTATAAAATGGAAGTGAATGGTATAATGAATTAAAAAACAGAATCCTACAATGTATGGTTTGCAAGAAGTACATTAGAAACACAGAGACACACAGAGTAAAGGTAAAGGGTTGGCAAAAAACCTATTATGCTCTAATTGAATTAAAAAAAATAAAAGGAGAGGTAGCAATCATTATCTCATAGAAACTAAAATAAAAGAGAAAAGAAGGAAATTTAATTTTGCTAAAAGGAAAAATAGGCGATAAAGAAACACACCAGCACAAAAGATATATGTACCAAGTGGTAGAGCATGCAATTTTTAAAAGAAGTAAAATGAGTTAAAGGAAGAAGTAGTAAATCAATACTTGTGGGGTACCTCAATATTCCCCTATCAGAAATAGAAAAGTCTAACAAAAAATCAACATTAAGGATTAGGGGCTCTGGTCATAGTACAAAGGCCAAGAGAAGCACTAGTGCTTATGGCTGAAGGAGAGTAGAGAACCTAGACACAATTCCAAGGACAAAAGGAGTGCTAACACTTGTGGTTATATGGGAACAGGACACATGTAAAGACCAGAACAACATTACAGGAGAATAGTGATCTCATTTCTCCCTGGATCACACCACCTTTAAATCAGCAACAGATTTATAAATCAGAAGTAGCTATGAAAACAGCAAAACAAAACAAAAGAAAACAAAAAAACACTTGAAGTTTGAGATTATACCTCTCTTCCTCCAGTTGTGTGCATCCCAACTCTAATCTAAATTTCAAAGTCAAAAATAGGAAAAAATTACCAAACATAAAAAATAATTTGACCATAGAAAGCTACTATGTTGGCAGGGAAGATCATCATATAAACTCAAAGGAAGAAAACAATGTCAAAACAGCTATAAGTATAGCCCCCCAAAAAGTGCTAACTGGACCCGAGTCCATCAAGAATTCCTAGAAACAAAAAATGAGATAAGAATCCAAGAATTCCTGGAAATATTAAAGAAATAAATAAGAATCCAATTGAATAATTGAGAAAAGAAATGACTGATATAATAAAATTATGAAAAGAGAATTAAGAGATAGTTAAGAGGTACAAAAATACTAAAGAAAACGATATCTTAAAAAACCAGAATTTTAAATGAGGGGATGCCCTTCAATTGGGGAATGGCTGAACAAATTGTGGTATATGTTGGTGATGGAATACTATTGTGCTCAAAGGAATAATAAAGTGGAGGAATTCCATGGAGTCTGGAATAACCTCCAGGAAGTGATGCAGAGCGAAAGGAGCAGAACCAGGAAATCATTATACACAGAGACTGATATACTGTGGTACAATAGAATGTAATAGACTTCTCTATTAGTGGCATTGCAATGTCCCTGAACAATCTGCAGGGATCTAGGAGAAAAACACTATCCACAAGCAGAGGATAAACTGTGGGAGTGGAAACACTGAGGAAAAGCAACTGCTTGACTACAGGGGTGGAGGCGATATGACTAAGGAGAGACTCTAAATGAACACTCTAATGCAAATACCAACAACACAGAAATGGGTTTGAGTCAAGAACACATGTGATACCCAGTAGAATCATGTGTCAGCTATGGGAGAGGTGGTGGGAGGGGGGGAGGAAAAGAAAATTATTTTTGTTTCCAATGAATAATGTTTGGAAATGACCAAATAAAATAATATTTATTAAAAAAAAAAACAACAGAATTTTCCTAATGACAAGTAAGGACCAAAATTTCCTGAAGAAAAGAACTTTTTAAAATCAGAATAGCTAAAATGGACACACTTAGACAGATTCACTAAGGAAAAAATCCTACCTAAATTCCAGAGCTCCCTGGTCAAGGAGAAAATATTGCAAGTAGCAAGAAAGAGACACTTCTAATATCATGGAACCAAAGTCAAGATCTCACAAAATTATGAATTTCCCTGTTAAAGAAGTGGGCTTGGAATATGATATTCCAAATGGTAAAGGAGTTGAGGTCATAACCAGAAATAACTTATGCAGCAAAACAGAGTGTAATCCTTTAGGAAAAACAATTGAATGAAATAGAGAATTTTCAAGTATCTGAAGAAAATACAAAAGCTGAATAGAAAATCTGATGTTGAAAAAGAAGACTCAAGAGAAGCATGAAAAAGTATACCTCAAATAGTAATCATAAGTAATAATTCTATAAGTAAAGATTATGTATCAAAAGCCCAAGGACTTTTTTATGATTAGAACACTTAGAAGGAAGTCACATATACACAGGGCATAAACATCAGTCAACTTATGTTGTGATAATCTCTCCAAAAAAATAAAGGGGAGAGAAAGAGGGATACACTGAGAGAATGGGAAAGGGAGAGGTAGAACGGGGCATTTTTTTCTCACATTAAAGAAGCATGTAAGGAAGAACTTTGAAGATGAATAGGAAAATGAGTAAGGGTAGGCAATGCTTGAACCTCACTCTCATTCTAATTGAAAGAGAGAAGAATACACGCACACATATTACATATATACATATATACACATATATTCCCTCAGTTTGGTATAGGAGGTGAAAGTGAAAAGAGATATGGGTAGGAGGGATGATAAAAGGGAGAGCAGATTAAGGGAGCCAGTTCTGAGAAGAAAAATAGATTTTTGAGTTTAGACAGGATAAAAAGAGAGAAAGATCAATATGCAGAAGAAAATAGACTGGACAGAAATACAGAGGAATCATATTTGTGAATGTGAATGGGATGAACTCACCCATAAAATGGAAGTGGATTAGAATAGATTAAAAACAACTCTGCAACAATATTTAGTAGAGACACACTTGAAAAAGAAAGACATAGATTTAAAATAGGGGGCTGGTACAGAGTCAATTATGCTTCAGCTGAAGTAAAAAAAAAGGCAGGAGTATCAATAATGATCACAAAGAAAAATAAAAATGAATACTAAATTAAATTTAAAGGAATATGGGGATATAAAAATAGAGAGCTATACTTGGGCCTGATTATAGTGGCTCCTAA
This sequence comes from Monodelphis domestica, assembly GCF_027887165.1. NCBI lineage: Eukaryota > Metazoa > Chordata > Mammalia > Didelphimorphia > Didelphidae > Monodelphis > Monodelphis domestica. The sequence goes on from NC_077232.1 coordinate 219,046,628, forward strand.
TGCTCAACTAAGACATTTGAACTTTACCCTTTGTGAACGTCATAAAATGTATTTGAAAAAGAGCATGATATACTTAAAGGTATGTTCTGTGAAGAGTAAATCAAACTCTTTGCTTATCAATCAGCAACTTTGAAGTTAATCGATCAAAAACTTAAATACCCCTACTTAGTACTTTACCCGTCACTAAGTATGAGAGTTCACAAGGCACTTGCTAGTATAGGTGACAACTCCAGAGGCCACTGTCCTCCCCTGAGAAATGCTAGGGAAATTGAAAGACTGAGATTGGTTCCTGTAAAGTGGGGAAGGGGCAGGAAGGTACAGGAAGTGACATGGAAAAAGGACAATAAAAAGTCCATAGGACTTCTCCTTGTGACGGCTTCTCCTTGGAAGTTCTTTGGAGTCTGCTCCATGGGATCTTCTCCTTTGGACTTCTTTTTTGGAGGACAGTTCCATGGGGCTTTTGGACTTTGATTTCAACTTGAAGCTTTGAGTCTTTCAACTGTAGTTTTCAGCTTTGGAGCTACTTGGAGTTGAACTTTTTTGTTGGGTTCACTGCTACCTCATCGAGCTTAGCTCCCAAGTATTTTTCTGCATTGGGAGCTGGCCTGGATCCTGCCTGGCTTGCTGGTGAGTGACTAGGATTCCCATATGGAGATTGGAACTCTGTCGGGGAGAGAGTTTCATTTCACGAAATCAGTGTGTAGAGTAGGCTAGGCAGTCTCCTTACTTCTTTCCCTTTCAAATTTCTTTCTTTTTACTAATATTCCAATTAATGAAAATTATTAAAAGCTGCTAATAATTTTCCTAGCTTATGGAATTATGATTGGCTACCACTTTTTATAATGTTCTTATTTAGTCAAAATTTCAATTTAACCATTATAGTTCCAAAAATTGAGTTGTCTTCAACAAGATGTTGCAGGGAAGAGAAGACTGAAGTTAGGTAGACTGGTTTGACTGTGGTAATGGTTCTGACTTAATGATTTAAATGGGGAAAGAGAGGAAAATATGCACATGTAATTGATAATATAAAGGAAAACAAAATCAAAATTGGTGATGAATGAATTTAGTAGGCATGGGAAGAGGGTGGATATTAAAGATATCTTCAGAATTTAATTATGAGTGACATAAAATATGATACTACAACTGGAAAAATATAGAAATAGCTAATACTAAAATAGTGTTTAAAGGTTCATAAACTACTCTTTCTAAATTAATTTATTTTGGGGGATTATTAACATTTTTGGATATATTGGATTTGAGGCAACAGGAGAGAAACATGATGTGAAAATAAGCAAAAGAAAAATCAGACACTGGAATTTAGGAAAGATTACAAATGGAGATAGAAATTTAAAAATCCTTTTCAGAGACATTAGTTGAAACTATTAATATGAGTGTGGTAGATTGTTTATATTTTGCTCAGTTGAATCAGTGACAGCTGGTTCTCTCTAGTCCCTAAGGTAAGGTAGATTCCATATTCTACTACATGACCAAATACTTGTTTCATTTTTTCTTCTTTTTGCCTCACTTCCTATCTTCATTTTCCATGTGTTCCTTCCTTTTATGTAAATTCTTGCCTTCTTACTTTTAAAAATAGTAATTTGAGGTCCAAACTAAATACATAGAATCTCCTTAATTTACTTCTCAATAGTAAGAAACTATAAATAATAATTTTGAGTTGACAATTGTTTCTATTTAGGGATTTATTTTCTGCATTTATTATTTACTATTGTTCAGTCATAACTAGTGAGACTTTTTGTCAAGGTGGTGAATTTAGAGTATGCTGATAGTATTTTTGGTTTTTCAGTAGCTTAGAAATTTCAATAAACTTACAAGTGGTTTCCTTCAAGATTGACACCTCACTGAAACCTTTTGCTGCCACTTGCTTCTGGTCCTGTTGATGCTATTTGCCCCAAGCATAAAGATTGCAAGTTACAGTTCTATTTCTATTTCATTTTATACATCCTCATTTTAAAAATCTACTGTACAATTTCTTATTATTTATTCCTTTTACAAAAAGTACACTACTTCTGCAAAAGAATTCTTTGCTATTTTGTGGAGACTCTCTTTTTATTGCCCTTTTTAATGGAAATTAATTGTCCCATTTTTCATCAAATGCCACAAACTGATTTTTTTCTTATTTAGTGAAAAACATTGTTTAAAAGTTTTTTTTTTCTCACTTTGCAATCTCAAAGGAAAGGAACATGTGGCGCAGTTCCTAATCTTTCCTTTTTTCAGAGATTATTTTCCCTTTAAACTTTGCTACAATAAAGAATGTAAGTTGTTTTTTCAGAGAGGGCCACTATGGACTTCCATGATGATTACAGCTAAATACTGACTACTTCTTCAGCCAATTAGTTGACTTTTCTCTTGCAGAAGAGAACACTTTGTGTTTTATTTTCCCATGGAGAATAAAAAACTGAGTCTAAATATAATATGGTAGTAGCAATACCTTTCTGAGTGTCTAAAATGTCATTGTTTGTTTTCAATTAGGCTTCCATAAAGATAAATTGAATTTTGATGTAACCTTTCAAAGTTGTTTCACAGGAAAGATTTTCCTATGTCCACTTGGGTGTGCTGTAGCCCATTACAGATCACTTCATGAGTCTCTCTAGGAAAACATGTTTTTGTAACATATACTATTTTCAATAATTCATCATGGGTTATATTTAAAGAAGAATTAAATGGGTACTGTTCTGACTTTCTATGGAAATCTAGAAGATAGAGATGTAGAAACTATTGATCAAAAATTTATAAAACTTTTAATGAACTATGGTCAATGGGATGACTCAGTATTTCAGTGTAATTTTTCTCTGTTCAAACTTTTTTTTATTATTTCATAACACCAAACATTAGAACATGGCCCAACTGTTCAATATTATAAAAGGTGAAACTTTTTTTTGGAATATACATACACATATATCTTCACACAGATGCACACACATAGCTTTTTTTCTATTCAATTTAACTTTATAAAGATCATAAGATCATAAATTTGGAGCTGGATAGGATTGCAGTTGCCATCTAGTCTAAATTTCTCATTTTATTGATGAGGGGCTAAAAACAGTCAGACTAATTAAATAATTAATCTAAGGTTTAAATAGGAAGTAAGTTTCAGAGGTAATATTTGATCAGATCATCTTCCTCCAGAATAAATGCTTTTTTCTAGTATATAATTTTACCTCCTTAGTCAAGGTATATCACTAGACTTCCGTAATTAGTTCATGCTTTGAATTTCTTGCTACTGAAACCAAAAGATAATTCAGTAGGTTTAACTATGCTAAAACTTTGATAGCTCCTTGACTTTCCATCTTTAAAATTACCTCTGTTGATCCATTCATGAACATTGAGATATGATTAGAACTGAACAAAAAGATTACTTAGTTGCCAGCTTTGTGAGGATAAGAATAGCCAATGTCTCAGTTAGCATACATATACTATCTTTCAGTGAGTCTATGTCAGGAGCCTTTATAGCTTGGTAATGACATACTGGAGTTTGTATTTTCTTTGTAAAACCTTTGAGAACTGATCATCACCTATGGATTAAAGTGAGGAAATTAAATAGAAATTTTTTGAAGGTTAGGAAACCTCATAAATAAGTTGTCTTATACTTAGGAATATTGTTAATCCTTTATACCTTTCAGTATATATAAATTTCTCTCTCTCTCTCTCTCTCTCTCTCTCTCTCTCTCTCTCTCTCTCTCTCTCTCTCTCTCTGTCTGTCTATCTATAGGTGTGTACTCACATATGTATGCACACATATTTATATAAAATTTTGTGAATTAAAATAATGTCATTCATACTTAGTTTCAGTATCTCAGTGTAATGATCTTAAATTTCTATCACCAAATATAACTTCTTTTTTGATTTTCAAATCCCATCTCTCTACCATATGGCAAAAAAAGCCCATGCTACTGTCTCAAACTCAAAATGTCTCAATTTAAACTATATATGGAATGTCTTAAAAGTCTTTGTGATGTTTTCAGGTTGTTAATGTGATATAGTACATGTAAATATAAATATAGCATATTATAATAATTATAATATATAACAATAATATAACTATATAAATAATGTATGATTTATTAATATAATGATAAATAATAAATAAAATGAATATTAATAAATATAGAAAGTAAGCACAGTTAATAGAGTGCTACTCCCAGAGTCATGATGACCTGAGTTTAAATCCAGTGTCTGGCACTTACTAGCTGGGTGACATTGGACAAGTCACTTAATCTCTGGCTCACTTTTTTTCATCTGCAAAGTGCAAAAATTAAAAACACCTAATGCCTAGAGTTGTTATAAATCTCAAATAAGATAAAAATTGAAAAGTGGTTATTAAGTAATTTTAATGACACATATTAAGTTTTATTTAAATATTATCTATTATAGCTATGATGTTGAAATATATTAATGAAGGACAATACTATATTGTAGACCTTTAATTTATTCTAAATATTTGAATTATTATTTTCAATACCATATAATTCACTTTTTATAATCACTTAATGCATTACATATATAATAAAGATATAAATGACTTTTAGATTATATTTTTTTCCAAATTCATTAGTTTCTCTATTAAATTTTCAGTTTGCTAATCTATACTTTATATATATGACATTTTCATTTTTCAACATTGTGAAATGTTGAATACTAGGTAAACATATTTAAGCATATTTCCACCTTTGTAGAAGAAAGCTTTTCCCTAGTCAAAATCTCAATTTTTTAATAAACATTTTCTATTCTTCTAACCTTCTAAAAATTACTTTTACTTCGTCAACAGTATTTATTTTTAGTATGATAGATAAAAAATAGGATAGAAATGTGCATAGAATACATATATGTATATATGTTATCCCTCTCTGTAGATATTTGTACAGACATAGATATCTCTGTAGAGATATATAGATGTAGAGAGAACTGGAATTGTGATTTAATTGATATAAAGAACTTCTATATCAAGCAATTCCCACAATTCAGAAACTATAATCTAAGAGAGTTGCTTAGTGAATTTTCCAGAGTAACATAGCCAGAATGTGCCTGCAGTGAGATTTAATCAAAGGGCTACATAACATAAAGGTTCTGTCCCTATCTATGCAAATATTTCAGCCACTCTCTCATCCAAGCCATCTTTTCACACTGAAGTCCCATTATTTCTTGGTTCCTTATCCCTCTTTGCCATTGGTGGCTCCTTATCCCTATTCTCCCATTGATGAGTTCCTTTTACAACCTCCATTCTAAAGAAAGGCCCAAGCAGATGAAAAAAAAAGCTAAAGAAAAAAATAGATTTGATTAAAAGAGATAAGGAAGATAATAACATCTTGATAAAAGATAGTATGAGGAAATCAATATTCAACATATATGCACCGAATGCTATAGCATCCAATTTTTTTAAAGGATGAATTTAAGGAGGAAAAAGATAGTAAAATTATATTAGTGAGGTACCTAAAACTTCCCCTATCAAAACTAGATAAATTGAACCAAACATAAAAAGAAGGAAGTAAGAGAAGTTAATGGGATTTTAGAAAACTAAGAGTTAATAAATATCTGGAGAAAATAGGAATTAAAAGGAATATACCTTCTTTTAAGCAGCATGTGATATATTAGAAAGCATCAGAATAAAAAGGTATTTCCACACAATAATAAGTATTTATTTAAAACCTTTAGCACGTATCATCTGCAATGGGAACAAGTTAGAAGCCTTCACAAGAAGGCCAGGAGTGAAGCAAGGATGTCCATTATCACTACTGTTATCTAATATTGTACTAGAAATGCCAGCTATTCCATATAGAGAAAAAAAAAAGAAATTGAAGAAATTAAAGTAGACAATGAGGAAATTAAACTATCACTCTTTGCAGATGATATGATGTTATTCTTAGATAATCTGAGAAAATAAATTTTAAAAGTAGTTGAAATAATAATTTTAGCAAATTTTCAGTATTCAAAATGAACCCACATTAATCATCAATGTTTCTATATATTTCCAACAAAACTCAGCAGCAGGAGTGAGAAAGAGAAACTTCATTTAAAACCACTCTAGACAATATAAAATATTTGGCAATCTATCTGCTAAGAGAAACACAGGAATTATATGAACACAATTACAAAATACTTTTCACACAAATAAATTTAGAACTAAAGTATTGGAAAAAACATTAATTGCTCATAGATAGTTTGTGCTAATATAATAAAAAATGAAAATACTGTCTAAATTAATTTACTTATTCATTGTCATACCTGTAAAACTAACAAAAACATTTTATAGAACTAGAAAAATAATAACTGAATTCATTTAGAAGAAAAAAAGGTCAAGAATATCAAGGGAACTAATGAAAAAAATATGATGGATGATGGCCTAGTTATACCAGATCTTAAACCATACTATAAATCAGTCATCATCAAAGCAAATCTGGTATCAACTAAGAAAAAGAAATGTTCATCAATGGAAGAGATTATGAGTAAATGATCCCAGCAATATAGTGTTTGATAATCCCAATGATTCCAGTTTGGGGGATAAGAATTCACTGTTTGACAAAAACTGCTGAGAAAATTGGAAAACACTATGGCAAAAGTTAAGTTTTGATCAGTATCTCACACCCTATACCAAGATAAGTTAAACTGGGTGTATGATTTAAACATAGAGTGAAATTATAAGTAGAATAGTTTACATAGAACAGTTTGCTAGTCATATCTATGGAGAAAGGAAGATTTAAGACAAAACAAGAGCTAGAGAACATTAAAAATGTAAAATGAATAATTTTGATTATATAAAATTTAAATGTTTTTGTACAAACAAAACCAAGGCAACCATGATTAAGAAGGGAAGCAACAAACTGGGCAAAGAATTTTATCACAAATTGCTCTCAATTTTCATAAAATTAATGAACTAAGTAAAATTTATAAGAAACCAAGTCATTCCCCATTTAACAAGTGTTTAAGGGATATGAATAAACAGTTTTCAGATGAAGACATCAAAGCTCTCTGTATAATCAACTGAAAAAATGTTCCAAATCCCTCTTGATTAATGAAATGCAAATCAAAATGTATCTGAGATACCATTTTACACCTAATAGATTCACCACTATGATAATAAAGGAAAATAATAAATGATGGGAGAATGTTGTAAAATTGGGACACTAATGCATTGCTGATCAAATTGTGAATTGATCCAACTATTCTGGAGGACAATTTGGAATCATGCCCAAAGGGCTCTAAGAAATGTATGCTTTTTGATCCAGAAATATCACTACTATGTCTATGTCCTAAAGAGATAAAAAGAAATGGGTAAGGACCCATTTGTACAAAAATATTTAAAGATGAGCTTTTTGTGGTGGCAAAGAATTGGAAATTGAGGGGATGTCCCTTGACTGGGGACTGGCTAAATAAATTGTGGTATGTGATGGTGATGGAATACTATTATTCTATAAGGAATAATGAACAGGATGATTTCAGAGAGAACTGGAAGAACCTACTTGAACTGATGAAGAGTGAGATAAGTTGAACTGGGAGAACATTATACAAAATAACTGAAACATTGTGGGATGATCATCAATGACAGACATTACTACTAATAGCCATGCAAAGATCTAGGACAATTCTGAGGGACTTATGAAAAGGAATGGTATCCACATCTAGGTTGGAGTTTAAATGTAGATGAAATTATATGATTTATCATGTTTATTTGGGTATATGATTTGAGGTTTTGGATTTATAAGATTACATTCTTATAGAAATGAATAATATTCAAAAAAGGTTTTGGGTGATTATATATATATATATATACATATATATATTGATCATATTGATCATATTTCATTATCTGTGGTACCTTTTAACATAATGTAGTGTCCCAGTGTATCTTTTTTTAATTAGATCTATTTCAGCTTTAACCTTGTCTAAGATCATTATTGCTACCCTTGAATTTTTGTCAGCTATTGATTAATATATTCTATTCAATCCTTCCATTTTATGGATGAATTCAACTCCTTCATATTCAAAGTTATAATTATTAGTTGTGTATTTACCTCCATTTAAATTTTCTTCACTGTTTTCCTTTCATGTCCTTTTTATCTTATTTCTTCTCAGAAATATAATTTTCTTCTAATCATTACCTCCCAATTCCTATCCCTTCTTCATTTTCACCTTAATTTTCCTCTTTATGCTTCCAAATTTCACTCCCTTTTCTGTTCTCTTTCTCCCTCCTGGTTGCTTTATCTATTTATCCTTCTCTTTATTTGTTTATATAAATAACCTTTCTAATTCTAACCACTGTCATTTCATTTCCCTCTTTGTTCTTAGTCTATATTCTCTGCTTTAAGATTCATCTCTACTTCTTATCTTCTTATGAATTAAGAAAAAAAATAATCCTTTATTATGTATTTATTATTTCCTTTTTCCCTAGATCCAGTGAGAATAATATAATAGCATTACCATCCCTCTATCCCCATTTTTCCTTCATTGTAATGTTTCTCTCATTTATTCCTCTTTTATATAAGATGATTATTCTAATTTATCCTTTCCCATTCATTTTTATTTATAATTCATATTATGATATTAATTTCATCCTTGAAACTACTATCGATACATGCTTCTTCAAACCATGCAAATATGAAATTATTCTGAAAGTTCAAAGATGTAAATTTCCCATATGAGAAGTAAACATTTTGAACTTATTAAATCCTTTATAATTGGTCTTTTATATTATCTTCTGGTGTTTTTTCTCATTCTTTACAATCAAATTTTCCATTCAGCTCTTGTCTTTGACAAATATTTTTTGAAAGTGTTTTATTTACTTAAATTATCATTTCTTTTCTTGCATAAACATATTCAGTTTTTCTGAGTAGGTTATTCATGGTTGTAAATTCAGCTCCTTTGCTCTTTGAAATGTTGGAAGCCATGCCCTTCATTGTTTTAATGTAGAATCTGCTAAATCTTGTGTTATCTATATTATATTTCCACAGTATTTAAACTGTTTCCTTTTAGTTTTAAAGTAATTTTCACATAATGTGAGACTTATAAAACTTATCCATAATGTTCCTGGGAATTTTTCCCATTAGGATTTTTACAGGTGGTAATCAATTAATTCTTTCAAGTTCTATTTCATTCATTATTTTAGTGTGAACACTTCAGAGAAACATATTATTTAAACTATTGTTAAATCACAACTTTACTGTAGTCCAAGAATCCTTATACTATCTTTTCTCAATCTCTTTTACAAGTGAGTTGTTTTGTTATAAGGTGTTTTTTATCTTGTTATTATTTCATTTTTTCAAGTTTTATTTCTCTTTTTCTTAAGAAATTATCAATTTCCTCTTCCCTAATTTCCATTTTTATGAATTGTTTTCTTCAGTGAATTTTTGTATTTCTTTTCCAATAGGTTGACCTTTCATACTTTTCTATATTTTCTTGCTTCATTTTTTATTCTTTTAAGTTTTATTTCCTCAGTCTTTCTTATTTGGTTATTAATGTCTTTTTAAAGATCTTCAAAGAACTCTTTTAAGACTTGTTTCTATCTAATGAATTTCTTTAAAATTTTAGAATTAGATGTTGTTTTACTGTATTCTGAATATTTTGAACTCTGATCTTTATTTCCAAAGAAGCTCTGTCTAGTTGGGTTCTATCTCTTTTGCTTACTCATTTTTTTTTATTTTTCAGTGAACTATTTCTTAATTGTCAATTTTATGTAAGTGTAATATTATTCTTCCTCTTTACATGGGGTGATATCTTAATTTTTAGTTTTGGGGGCATTTTTAGCTGTTACTTCCTAAGCTCTCTGGGGTCTTTGATTTCTTGGTTATTTTCATTTTTATTTTGCAGGGTCCCTGGAAATGTTATCACTTTCAACACTGTTACCACCTACATTTTTTCAAGAGTTTGTAAAAATCTTTTTACTTCCCTATCCTGGAGCAGTAATGACGGCCTTTTTCTCCAAGGGTTTACTCATTTCTGTTAATTAATTCCTCTTTTGTAACCATAGTCATTTTCTAAAACTCTGGCTATGGCCTACATAGTTGTCACCAGGTCCTGTCATCTGTTTGTTTGGTTCCTAGATAACCATCAACAGCCCTCCCAACTTCTTTTCAACTTTTCTCAATCAGAGGTACTATTTTTAAACATTTTGGGGGGAATTTTGAGAGTGAGGTAAGCATATGTCCTATTCCATCATGTTCTCAGAATGCAAATTCCAAAATTGCTTCTGGAGCTGCCTTCTACATGTGATCTTTCTTAAACATTCAAGTTGATCATCCCTCACTTATACTTTTTTTTAAACATTATTTTATTTGGTCATTTTCAAACATTATTCATTAGGAACAAAGATCATTTTCTTCCCCCCCCCAACCACCCCCTCTCATTGGCGATGAGTGATTCCTCTGGGTATAACATGTGTCCTCAATCCAAACTCATTTCCATGTTATTGGTTTTTGCATTAGGTTGTTCATTTAGAGTCTTTCCTCCATCATATCCAGTCCACCCCTGTAGTCAAGCAGTTGCTTTTCCTCGGTGTTTTTACTCCCACAGTTTATCCTCTGCTTGTGGATAGTGTTTTTTTCTCTTTGATCCCTGTAGTTGTTCAGGGACATTGCATTGACACTAAAGGAAAAGTCCATTACGTTCAATTGTACCACACTGTATCAGTCTCTGTGTACAATGTTCTCCTGGTTCTGCTCCTCTGGCTCTGAATCACTTCCTGGAGGTTGTTCCAGTCTCCATAGAATTCCTCCACTTCATTATTCCTTTTAGCACAATAGTATTCCATCACCAACATATACCACAATTTGTTCAGCCATTCCCCAATTGAAGGGTATCCCCTCATTTTCCAGTTTTTTGCCACCACAAAGAGTGCATCTATGAATATTCTTGTACATGTCTTTTTACTTATTATCTCTTTGGGATACAAACCCAGCAGTGTTATGGCTGGGTCAAAGGACAGACAATCTTTTATCACCCTTTGGGCATAGTTCCAAATTGCCCTTTAGAATGGTTGGATCAATTCACAAGTCCACCAGCAATGAATTAATATCCCATCTTTGCCACATCCACTCCAACATTAATTATTTTCCTTTGCTGTCATGTTAGCCAATCTGGTAGGTGTGAGGTGATACCTCAGAGTTGTTTTGATTTGCATCTCTCTGATTATGGGAGATTTAGAACACTTTTTCATGTGCTTATTAATAGTTTTGATTTCTTTATGTGAAAACTGCCTATTCATGTCCCTTGCCCATTTATCAATTGGAGAATGGCTTGATTATTTTGTACAATTGATTTAGCTCTTTATAAATTTGAGTAATTCGACCTTTGTCAGAGGTTTTTGTTATCAGGATTGTTTCCCAATTTGTTGCTTCCCTTCTCATTTTGGTTACATTGGTTTTGTTTATACAAAACCTTTTTAACTTGATATAATCAAGATTATTTATTTTACATTTTGTGACTCTTTCTATGTCTTGCCTGCATTTAAAGTCTTTCTCTTCCCAAAGGTCTGACATGTATACTATTCTGTCGTCACCTAATTTACTTATAGTTTCCTTCTTTATGTTCAAGTCATTCACCCATTCTGAGTTTCTCTTGGTGTAGGGTGTGAGGTGTTGATCCAAACCTAATCTCTCCCACACTGTATTCCAGTTTTCCCAGCAGGTTTTTTCAAATAGTGTTTTTTTTTGTCCCAAAAGCTGGGGTCTTTGAGTTTGTCATAGACTGTCTTGCTGATGTCACTTACCCCAAGTCTATTCCACTGATTCTCCTTTCTGTCTCTTAGCCAGTACCAAATCCCCTCACTTATTCCTAAATAACTACATAGTGTTACATTATGTTTCTTTTTAATTCACCATCTATGTATATATTATCTGTGTGAAAAAGTCAACTGGGAATTGTTCAATTTTTCAGTGCAAGCATTTGTCTCAGCAAATACTACAAATCATAGCTTTGCCTAATTAAAAATTAATATATTTATCTTCCAACTCAGAATTTATACTAAATATCATTTCCAAAGCAAAATAGTGGAGAGCTAGGTAAATGGAGTTAAATGACTTTCCCAGGATTACACAGTGGAAGTATCTGAAGCCAGGTTTGAACCAAAGAAACCCTTCTCTAGGCTTTTCTCTCAATCAATCCAGTTGCTACCTAGCTGCCCCTTAATTTTTTTTGTTGTTGTTAATTTCCAGACTAAAGAATACCATGAAGAAAACCATGCCATATACAAAAACCTTTTTATGAAGGAACCTTTTAATAAATGATCATTGGATGTGTTGAGTATCAGTGATATTAATTTAGAATTCTCTCAGAATTAGAAGAGGAACTGGATATAATCTAGTGATTCCATAACTTATTCTCTACAAATATTTGAGAAGGAGTCATCAGTTTAGTTTAAAAACTGCCAAGGGAGTTTATCATCTTACAATATTGTCATTTCTCTATTAGAATAGGTCTTCGTCTCTTGATGTGTCAGTTGGAAGTTTCCTTCCTCACCACAAACTGACAGGTACTTCATCATAAAATAACTGAGGCATAGATATGAGTCTCTATGCCTTTTTCATTTTAGGTCTTTTGATTTCAAATCATCTGATATGTCTTCCTAGCCAGAAGGAACAAATGATGTGTTTCTACAAGGTGTTCACACTGGTGTGTATTAAAGATCGTCTCCTTTTCCCCCATATAGATGCTATCCCTAGATTGTTTTGCTTTTCCTGCTTCTTTTTGCACTGGGAAACCAACAGATCCTTCTAACTTGGGGACTTGTAAATCATTCAACAGAAACAACATTGGCTCCTACTGTCCTTGATGGAAATGTATCTTGTTATGTAGTGGTCTCCATGCCAACAGACTCTGAAACTTATTGTTCTGAGAGTGCATGATGTAGGAAATAAATCCATCTGCCTGTGTCTCGGGCTTTAAGTCGTAGACTTAACTATTCAAAAATAAGCCTCTTAAGTGTGTAGTATGCATTGATCAGGCCCATTTTGCAATTCTCTTTGTGTTTCTGAGATTAACTCTAATGTAATAAACAACAATACATGTAAAGTGGCCAAGATGAGGAGCATAAGTGAAACCATATAACCTGGGGAGCACTTGAATAACTTTCTTATTCTGGAACAATGTTTTCCTGGAGACAGGAATACTTAATGATTCCAGTAATTTTCCTCAAATATTTATGGAATTTCTATGGAGATGATGGTATTATATGTGTAACGGGAAGGCTGAACTAAAACCAATGGGTAGAAATTATGTTCAATCTAAGTCTTCATTCTAATAAGTATTTCTTAATGATTTTCAATGTACAATATACTATATTAAACACTGAGGATATAAAGAAACAAAACAAGACATATATAGTCCCTGCACTCGAAGAGTTTACTTCTTAATGTAGGAAATGGTAATGTCACCAATTGTAACCTACAGAGCAGTCAGGGATAGAGGGAACTAGCTGTGGAGGGGGAAAAGGCAAAAGGCATACAGGAAAGAGCTTTTGAAGGAGGCAATATATGAGTTAAATTTTTGAAGGATTATAGGTATAAATGAATCATGAAAGTATTAAAGATGCATTCTGATGAGCAAGGGATTCATGGACCAGCCTTATGGATATATTTCTGATATTTCACATGGTTGATTTCTAGATCCTTGAATTGAATTAGGGCTCAAATTTTGTGAAACTCAAACATCTCCCCATGTCCACAGTCTGGAAGGCTGGCACACAATTTCCATAGCTTCTTTGTAATGGCAAAGGCACACACTCAGCATTTGTATGAGAGGGTGCCAGGGTTATAGAAGAAGTAGGACTTCCAATTGAGTTTCTTGTCTGGGGTTGGGCCAGCATGTTGGGTTCCTTTCTATTGTCTTGTTGTTGATTGCCAATATGATGCTAATGTCTTTATCACACCACCTGTTTGATTGACAATCCCACATTCCCCATTCCTGAAAACCTCAATAAAATATTGAAGGACCTCAATAAAATATAAAAAAGGACCATAAAAGTCCTGAACTTCGTATTCAAGGGACTGCTCCTTTGAACTTCTCCTTTGGAATTTGTCTTTGGAGACTCAGCATTGGTGAGCTGGACTGAAGGAGGAAACTCTTTCCCTAGATCCTGTGTCAGCTTGCTGGGTGAGTAGCGGACTATCCTTTCCTGGCTTTTGGAGTGACTGGTTCTGGTAATTCCTATCTTGGGTTTGGAAGAGGCCTCACTGGTGAAACCCTGGATGAAGACATGGTGGGGTCTTCTGGTTGAGAATTACTGGGAAAATCCATGTGGAAAAAAAAAGTCCTCAGGAAGCCCTTCTGAGGCTGAGCCTGGCACTTCAGGAGAAGGGCAGGTGGCTAATTAGAATCCATCTCTTTATCTACATTTTTCACTTTCAATCTTTCCATTTCTTTATAAAACTGCTAAAAGTCAAATTCTGAAATTCATACTAAGCCAAAGAATTTAATGAGAAAGTGAATTTTTCTACCACAGTATAGCACAAAAATTCATTCCAAAGTCCACAGTGATCAGAGGAGGGAACTTCCAATAATGTCAATACCAGTATAGACAAAAAACTTAGAGCTTGTCAATGGAACTAGATAAAGGTAAGAGACTGTAGCCCATAAAGCTCTGTGTCTAGAGGCAGGGGAGAAATGCTTACTGTAATCTAAAATCCCCAGTATATTTGAAAACCCAAATTGGCAACACTGGATATTATCAGGAATGACAACAGAGTACATACAAGGTTCAGGTCTATAGGAGCTCTGAGGTTCCTGGTGTTGTCTTGAATTATTATAAAGGAATCTGAAGATCAAGTGCTTTGGACTTCACTGGTTTAAAGGAATATAAATATGGAAGATTGGAATAAGTGTAGGAAAACAGATAATCTAGAATAAGATCAAATATTGCTGATCATTCCAAACTAAAAATACAATAGGAAGCAGAACTTAGCCTTCACACCAATCCAGAATTCCAAAACACTAGTAAAAGATATTATTGTAGCTATAGCTATGCCCCCAAATCTACCCAAGAACAAGAAATTAACTCCATAAAGCCTGCAAACAGAGACTCAAAGGGGAAATAAAATGTATTTTTACAAGGATTATATTAAGATCTACAAGAAAGCAAGTAGAATTTAAAAAAAAGGAAATTAAGGTATAACTAGTTGCCTCAGTGGATTAAGATTAACTCCTATAGATGGGTAGTTCTGGGTTCGAATTTGACTTCAGACCATCCTACCTGTGTGACTCTTGGCCAGTCACTTAACTCCCATTGCTTAGTCCTTACTATTCTTCTGTCTTGGAACTAGTACTTTATATTGATTCCAACATGGAAAGTAAGTGTTTAAAATGTTTTCAATGAAATAAAGTAGAAAAAGAAAGCAATGGAAAGAATAAATAATTTAATTCAGATAATGCATTTAAAAAATCATATTAAGAAAGCTACCTGAAACCATTATCAAAATGGTGCAATAAAAAATCAGAAAGGATTCAGATAATTTTTTGAAATAAAGCACAAAAACAAAAGCATTAGGAACATCATAGCCCAAATCCAAGACTTCTGTATTGAAGAAAAATATTGAAAGCAAGGCAGACATAAAATATTCACATACTAAAGAACCACAGGATCACACAAAATTTGGCATTTTCCTCCTCTAACCAATAGGATATCTTAGAATAAGCTATGCTAAAAAGCAATAGATTTATTCATAAAACCAAGGAAAATTTACCTTACAAACTTCCACATATATAATCCTACCAAGAAAAAAAAGGACTTTTAGTGGAAAAGAAGATTTTGAAATTTTAATGATGAAAAAAGTGAGCTGAGAAGTAACCAAAATATAAGCCTAAGAATACAGAGCTAAAAGGGGATGTATGATTTCTAATAGGGGAGAACAAACCACCAGCTTTTCAGACCTAAAATGAGAAGAAATGGGGGAAAGTTTGAGGGTTAATGTTGAGGTTAGAATGATTAAAAATAAAACAAATCTCTTCATGGGGGTATTAAAAGGGGAAAAAAGAAAAAAAAAAGATTAGAATCTAAAGGAGTGACCATTAATAAAAGAAAGGAAAGAAAAATTGTATTATGAGAATGTAATGGATATCACAACATAAGTAAAAACAAATAAAAAATTACAGAAAGTCCTAGGTACATAGGAAAGCAAGTAGAAACATTTATGGAATTATAACAGTGGGAAAAAAAAAGCATTGAAAGTCAGGAATTCTGATTAATACTATTAACAAATTAATATGTCTCCAGAGGACCTATGATAAATCATGTTAGCTAGTTCTGACAAAGATAATGGATCAAAGAGGGAAGAGTGAGACATATGTTTTTGTACATGGCCAATGTGTGGATTTACTTGGCATAAGTATGATTTTTGTTTATAGATTTTTGCCCCTTTCCATCTTTACTAATGTTGGGGATTTGATTGGAATGGAAAGGATAGTAAACAATAGTAGAGGCAAAAAAGAACGCAGTTGAAACACTTTTTTAATGAAAGGAAAAGGACAAAAGGTAGTTCATATGGAATCTTAGGCAATCAGTACATTTCTGAAAATAACATGTGAAATTTATTTTTTTTTACTTTTTTTTAAGCAAGCAGAATGAAATGAAGGTCCATAGTATTGAACAGTCCTCTTTTGTATTAGCTACTTATATAGAAACACTCTGTGTGGGTCTTTAAGATTAACACATATGAACAGTCACACAAATAATATTACTAGACACCAGACACACATAGCCCCAAATACAATGCAAACCTGTATTATGATACCCAAACAAATAAATTCCAAACTTTATACCTCCCCATTCCACTCAACTTCCTTTGAAAATCATCAAAAGAATATCCTAATTTAAACATAAACTCATAATTTCCCATTTACTTTCAGTTATTTTCCAGGACATTCTCTCTTATTTTAATATTCTTGAGTAAAACTTTTCTATATCCCCTCTTTGGCTCCAGAAGGGCATATATTTGTGGCCCAAATCTCTTAAGAGATTAGCTTTTATACCATCTCTCATAGACATTTTTCCAAACTGAGAAATATGATTTGGTCATATGAGGGGTAAAATTAGGGTGGTTGACTGAATATATTATTTTAGTGGTCACCAGGGCTTTTTAAAAATTTGATTCCAATAAAATATTCAAGTCAGTTTGGGCTTTTTATGGTGGTTAATTAAAATAGAAGAAAGAAATTAAGAAGAAGAGAGAGAGGAAAGGGTATAAGATTCCTCCGGCTTAGCCTAAGGCAAGGGAAGTTCAGAGGCCTCAGCCAAGGGACCTTCTCAGAAGATTAATCTAGCTCAGTTTCTAGCCACAGGGTCTCCTCTGAGATGAGGGGCTTCCTCAGAAGAGAGTGCCTTTTCAGGAGGTCAAGGAAAGGAGGAATCAGCCTAACCACTCACCAAACCAAGGTCGCTCAGGGAGGAAGTGTCACCTAAATCATGCCACAGAACCAAAATGCCTCAAGCACACCAAAAATGCTGCCCAGGGCTCCCAACGCTGCCAGGAGAGCTCAATGTGAGAGAGAGAGAGAGAGAGAGAGAGAGAGAGAGAGAGAGAGAGAGAGAGAGAGAGAGAGAGAGAGAGAGAGAGAGAGAGAGAGAGAGAGAGAGAATGTGACATGAAATAGTTCTTTACATCACTTTCTGCATCTTACATGTACCCATGGTAGTTTAGGGCAGCCAAGGGGGTCTGTCAGTTGTTTCTGATTTGTCACTTGCTAGCACATGTCAGTCATTGGTCATCCTTCTCACAGTTAATCCTTAAGTGGGGGTATATACATTCCTAGTTGCTAGAATTCTAAAGACTAAGCAGGGTGGAGTAAATCTAAAATTAACAATCATTTGAAAAGATTTTCCCCTTTCAGAAACACAACAAACTGCTTAATGGTTATGTATTTTCTCTATCACACCAACTCATGTTCTATAATTGTTTGATGATTAGGAATTCTATAATTTAGCACTAAAGAATCAACTTTAGGACAATTTGCTATTTGTGGCAGGGCCGGCATCCATATAATATCTCTATTCTCTTTCCTTTTCATTTGTTAGAATTTTAGGAAGACTTTATTGCCCATTCTTTGTAAAGCTTTGTATTACGTTGAGCAAGTTGATTTTTTTTTCAGTTTTTATAATTGTATATTTAATAACCACAACCACCAACAAAATAAATACAAAAATGCATAAACATTGTGTGGAAAATCACAAACTCCACATTGTTTACAATTTGTTTAAATTATGCAAATTATGTGTCCTAATATATATATCTTCTGTTTTTGAGTTTCCTTCTGATTCATTTTACTTTGATACATTTTCTCTTGACTTTGAGGGTTTTTAATGTAATTATAGTGCATATTATTCTTATTCTATTTCCTTCCCTTTTCATCTCTTAATATATTCCCCTTATTTTCTTCATATTCTGATATATGTAATTTCACTAACATCATATAATCCATGACTTTCAAATGCCCTTTGATCCAGCCACAGCACTGTTGGTTTTATACCCTAAAGAGATAATATGGAAAAAAGACTTGTACAAGAATATTCACAGCCTCACTCTGTGGTGGCAAAAAATTAAAAAATGAGGGGATGCCTCCAATTGGGGAATGGCTGAAAAATTGTGGTGTATTTTGGAGATGGAATCCTATTGTGCCCAAAGGAATAATGAACTGGAGGAATTCCATGTAAACTAGAATGACCTCCAGGAATTGATGCAGAGTGAAAGGAGTTGAACCAGGAGAACATTGTACACAGAGACTGATACACTGTCGTAAAATCAAATGTAATGGACATCTCTATGAGTAGCAATGCAATGATCCAGAACAATTGTGAGGGACTTATGAGAAAGAATGCTATCCACACTTAGAGGAAGAACTTTGGGAATAGAAACAAAGAAGAAAAACAACTGCTTTATCACATGGGTTGATGGGGATATGATTGGGGATATAGATTCTAAAGGATCATCCTAGTGCAAATGTGAATAATATGGAAATAGATCTTGATCAATGACACATGTAAAATCCAGTGGAATTGCATGTTGGCTATGGGAGGGGGTTAGAGGGAGGGGAGTGGAAGAACATGATTCTTGTAACCATGAAAAAATATTCTAAATTAACTAATTAAATAAAAACTCCCAAAACCAACCAAACAAAAACCCCACAAATATTACAATCTTTTAGCTATTTCTCCCAAATATTACATTTGGGTCATTACTGTCTGGCTATTGTGACAAGGAAATCACTTTAAAAGACTGATATATATTAATTTAAGGTCGCCAAGGAATTCAGCTATGTAATTCCTAAATGAAAACTCAAGTCAGCAGTCAACCTTTTATGGAGTTTAATTACAAACAGGAGGAAGAAAGGAATTAGAGAGAGAGAGAGAGAGAGAGGGAGAGAGAAAGGGGAGAGAAGGGAATAGGGCTTAAATACCCCTTCTGTTTAGGCTGGGCCAAAAGGCCCAAGCCCTTAGATAGCTGGGGCAAAGAAAAGAGATCAGTCCCTATTACTCATGTGACCAAAATGGAGAAACAGTCTCAGAGGCCTCCACCTCCAGCTTCCTTCAGAGCAAGCTTCTCAGAGCACACTCCAACCACTCAGACAAACTCCTCAACCACCCCGAGTCTTCAGACCCCTCTATCTTTAAGAAAACCATCCAAGTTCCCTCCCCTCAGTTCTCACATCTACCAATCACTGTCCATCAATTTCCCTGTGCCAATGGAGGCTCTAGCTTAACCCAGGACCGCCCAGAGGTCTCTGGCTTTGCACATGTCTGTTGAAGGTCATATTCTCAAATAATTAAATCTTTGATCCTTTGCTACAGCCCTTCCTAAATCCTGTTAACCTGAGTAGGGTAGAGATTGGAATAATTAAATTTTGATCTATGTTGCAGCCCTTCCTCAATCCTGTTAGGACTGAGTAGGGTAGAGATTGATTCCAAGTATCTCCATTGTATCAATTCTAAAATCAATCATGACTCAAAGAAATTCCTGTTCTATGCTTAAGCATAGGTCAAAGTCCTTTCCATTGTTCAGCAAAAGGTTTCTGTCCTAAAGTAATCTTAAGAAGGGAGGAGGAGGAACCTCCCTTGCCAATGGGGTTCACATTCCAATAGACTATCAGTAAGAAATTTTCCAAGTATGAAATTTCCCAATGGTGAAATTTCCAACATTTATAAGTCTAAGGAATTTTAAGGTTTACAATCCCCCCTGATGATCATTGGGAGACTAGTCTCCCCATTGATCATTTAACATAATCATTTTGTAGTTCTAAATTCACTTCTAACTAAAGATATACACAATATTCAATTTTCTAAGAGAAATTAGAATAGTGAGAGAGGAAATAGAAAAGAAAAGAAAGCAAAACCAATGTTTGTTAGGCGCATTGACAGAAAGCCAAATTAGGGGCAGTCCCTTTTGGCATGAATGTGTACAGTTACAATAAATGTTCAATCAAAAGTTCTGTCCAATCAATCACATCCAAAGTTCATTCTTGATCTTCTTGATGAAGTGTAGGTTTTCGGCATCTTTCTGCAACAGTTCATTCTCTGGATATAAAAATTTCAAGCTTCTTTCTTGAAGATCTTTTCTCAAACAGAATCAAAATCTTTGAATTTTTTTTTTATAAAAGTAAAATCTTAAACAAAATTCTTGGATTTTTATAAAAATACAATCTCAAACAAAAAAAAAATTCAAAAATTCTTAGATTTTAAATTAAAATACAATCCCCCCTGTGGGGCACCTCTCTGAGGGTCATTAGTACCTCGAGTATTTTTTGGACGAGCGCCATTTCTCATATATTGTTGTTGTTCATTATCATTATAAGTTTCTTCAATTTGAGCATTGTCATTAATTTCCCAATTTCTATTTCTATAATTCTGGTTTCTAAAGTTCTTATTTCTATATTCATTATAGTTATTTCCATAGTCATTATTATAATTTCTAGAATTCTGGTTTCTATAACCATTATCATAATTTCTATAGTTATTATTTCTAAAACTATTATTAAACTGTGTATTCTTTCCAAACATTTTAAGAAAGGTTCTACATTCCATCATTTTGTGGCCCTTCTTCTCACAGAAGTGGCAAGTAATGGATTGATAATTGGATTTCTGGAGAGGGGCAATTGTCGTTGGTTCATTATCATGCCCACTTTCTAATTTAGTCATCCTATCTATTAAATATCTCATTTTTTTCTTCATTTCCTCTATGCCATCATTATTTTCTTCCTCCTTTTCCTTGTTTCCCTTTAAAACATATATAGCTGTTTTTCGCAAATCTTCAAGGTCCATATCTGACCATCTTGGGCATTGTGTTCTAAAATAATTCTTAATTGCTTTGCAAGAGTTATTTACAAAGATTCTTCTAACTTGTCTTAAACTACTCTCTTTAGTTAAGTCCCAATCTAAGTATCTGTCCCCAAACTCGATAATTCTATCCATAAATCTGGAGGGTGTTTCTTCTTCCTTTTGCTTAATTTTTTCCAGTTCCATCCACTTATCTGTACTGTCTGCACATTCCTTCATTGCCGTGAGGATGGCCTCTCTACAACGGTATAGTTGTAGATAATCCTCAGGATTGTTATAGTCCCATTCGGGATCCTGAGATGGCCAATGTGCTGCATTACGCCCCCGGGTTTTGCTGACATGAGCAATTATTTTATTTTTTTCATGTTCACTTAAAAAAGCCTGTAGTAAGTTCTCAACGATCTTGTAAGATGGATTATACTGAAAAAATATGTCTCCCATCTTTTTTGTTACTAGAAAAGGATCTTGTTCATATGTGGGGATATTTCGTTTAAATTCATTTATTTCTTGGGGAGTAAATGGTATCCTATGTCTTGAAGTCACCACATCCCCATTCCGTCCTATTTCAGGTACTTCTCTTAGAGGAAACAGGCCTCTAATTGAATTTTGTACCTGTGGGTCAGTTTGACAAGGACAGGTTTCTCTAGGAGGACAAGATCTCCCTTGCATTGGAATTTGGTTTTCTTTAGGAGAAGGAACATGAGAAACTGGGATTGCAGGGGAAGGGTTTTGGGGATTAAATTCAGACAAGATTTGCACTACACGAGAGAAGCAGTCTGTTAACTGGGCTATAGGGAAGGTGTTTTCCGTCTCTATTTCAGGGAAGGAAATTTCCTCATTCAAAGGTTCAGAAACAGGTCTGTTTCTGGTAGAGTGGTTGTTTGCCAATTGATCCTGTAAGAAACTTTTTAGATCTTCTAATTGGGCTTGCATTTTATCTTCAATATTCCCTATTTTATCCTCCATATTTCCCATTTTATCCTCAATATTCCCTATTTTATCCTCAATATTTCCTATTTTATCCTCAATTTTTTCTATTTTATCCTCATTTTTTTTTAATTTTAGCATCTCTAAATATAGTATTGAGGAGTACAAAAATGACAGTACCTATACCTATTAATATAAAAATTTGGAGGTATCCTGCATTCCTCAATGCCCCTAATTCTTCAGCTGCCATATAATTGTCAAAGAATGTAGTACTCATTTTTATATATATATATTTTGTAATTTCACAAAACACGTGGGGAGCTATCTGGGGCGCACATTATTGTGGCTTGTAATTTGCATAGTAAATCTCTCCCCAGCAACAGGGAGTAAATTTAAGGTTTCCTCGGGCACTTCTAAAGAGAAGGTTTACACTAAGATAAGGTTTAAGGTTTACACTATTTTGTCATTACAAAGAAAGCTTCCATGAATATTTTCATATACATTTTTTTTGCCCTCTCAGTGTCTATAGAACTTATTACTAATAATGGAATTGTTAGGTTAATGAACATGAATAGTTTTAAAGCTC
Source organism: Monodelphis domestica (assembly GCF_027887165.1). Lineage (NCBI taxonomy): Eukaryota > Metazoa > Chordata > Mammalia > Didelphimorphia > Didelphidae > Monodelphis > Monodelphis domestica. The sequence goes on from NC_077232.1 coordinate 219,069,403, forward strand.
TCAATATATATTTCACCTTATTTTATATTAAAAATTACAGCCACCCTTACAATCTGATATTAGGCCTATTTCTTCATGTTTCTCTCAGCATTTAATTTGATCAACTTAAATCATCTGGTTTTCAGTTAACATACATCACCAGGACCAAATTTAGCCAGATCAGTTCTTAGACTGAATAGAGACTCTATTGTCAAAACCATACTCTTCCCCAAACCAAGTCTTTTCAGCTTGATCATATTGAACAGAACTTTTATTCCAATGCCTTCACCCCTTGGGTATATAGGATTACTGAATGTTAAGATAAGACTTTTGAAAGATTATTTATGTTCCCTAAATCATCATTGTTCCACCAGAAACTATGAATGGATTATGTGTATGAACAGGCTTAGAGTTATAACTACTCTCAGGATGGCTTTCCTGATACTAGTATCAGTGAGAGAGCAAGGGGCACCTCAAGGTCCTTGGCAGTTGACTAAGACCACCAAATGAGAGCACCTAGACTTCAGACCCCAACAGTTGGAAGAACACAGACCTTGGGTGTGAAGATAGCTCAGAGAAGGTCTGCAAACATTAGAAGCCTCAGAGATTTGAGAGGTGGCCCCAGGCAAAAACATCACTCCTTAGCTCCATAAACAGAGAGTCTGCACTCCTCACTCAGACTTCTGACTGGAAAGGGTAGGAAAAACCAGCATAGTGATGGCAAAAAATACCCAGGAAAAACACCTTCCTAACACAAAGAATAACAAGAGGAAGGCTTTGACCCTGGATAATTTTTAGGGATGAAATATCCAGACTACAGAGGAAATAGCAGAAGAAGATGAAGAAATAAATGCATCCAAACCTTCCAAAAAAATTAGAAATTGGCCACAAGCTCTTGAAGAATTTAAATCGGAGGTTATTAAAAAGATGGAAGAATATTGGCAAGAAAAGTGGAAAATAGTTCAAAAAGAAAATAGCAGTTTAAAAGACAGCAACTCCCAATTGGAGAAAGAAGCCCAGAAATAAAATGAAATGATAAATAAATTAGAGAACAAATTTAAATAGATGGAAGGAATGAAAAGCAGATAGACCAAACCATAAAGGTAAATCAAAAGATTATAACAGAGAATCAAAAGATTATAGCATAAAACCAATCTTTAAAGAATAGAATTGGGCAAATAGAAGCCAAATGATCTCACAAAACACCAAGAATTAATAAAGCAAAATGAAAACATTGTCAAAATAGAGGGAAACATGAAATATCTCACTGAGAAAATGACTAACCAAGAAAATAGGTCAAGAAGAGACAATTTGAGAATCATTGGTATACTTGAAAACACATAAATACACAGAAACCTTGACATTATACAATTAGAAATGATTGAAGAAAATTGCCTTGATGTTCATGAATAAGAGGGCAAAATAGACATTGAAAGAGTTCATTGAAGACCCTCTACACTAATTTCTCAAAAGACAACCCTCAGGAATTTAATTGCCAAATTTAAGAGCTTCCAAGCTAAGGAAAAAAATTACAAGAAGTCAAAATGAGACAATTCATATATCAAGAAACACCAATAAGGATCACACAAGATCTAGCAGCTTCCACAATAAAGGGCCATGAAGCTTGGAATATGATATTCAGAACAGCAAGAGAATTGGGTCTTCAACTAAGGATCACCTACACATCAAAAGTGACTATATGCTTCCAGGGGAAATTATGGACATTCAATAAAAATAGAAGATTTCCAAGTATTTGTAAAGAAAATACCAGAACTAAGCAGAAAGTTTGATATCCAAACACAAAGATCAAGAGAAACATGAAAAGGTAAATAAGAAAGAGAGAGGAAAGGGGGTAAAATGCTTTTTCAGTTAAATTTTCTTCTTTAAGGGTTTCAATGAGATAAAATTGTTTATATTAACATATGGAATAATGTTATTTGTAACTCTAAAAAATTATATTCACTATTATAGTAATTAGAAGAATCATTCTTAAGAAAAGATTGGGGTAATAAGTGGTCTGCTATGATATGCAAAAAATAAAAAGTAAAAGGGAGTGGAGAAATAAAAAATGACACCAAGAGAAACTTGAAGGAATAAGATAAATAGGATAATATATATCATACAAAGAGGTAAATGGGTAAGGGATAGGAAGAATATTGTCATAAGGAGAGGAAGAGAGTGCTAATAGGAAATACTCAAACCTTACTCTCAGTGAAATCAATTCTGAGTGAGAGGAACATCCTGATTCATTTGGGCATAGAATTTTATCTTGCCCTACAGGGAAAGTGAGAAGGGAAAAACTAAGGTAGGAGGATGAGGCGGGAAGTACAAAAAAAAGGAGGGAAGGGGAGAAGGAAGTTAATAGGCACAAAAAAGAAGTAAGAATTGGAATAATATTTTTCACAGATATATATTTTATAAAGTTTTTTAAGAAAGGGTAGACAATCATTCCTATAAGTAACCTGACTGCATGGTCCCTAATCTGCAAGTCTCTTCCTCATTCTGTTCACCTGTCTGCTCTGTTCCTGACCTCTTCCTTCTTCTTTCTCTTCTTGTTTCTCTCCGATTTTCTCTCAATTCTCCCCCTCTTCAAGCCCAAAGCCTTGACCTTTACTGGTGCACAGCACATTAACCAATGCAAAACTTGGCTCAACTATGGTATATCAGGAATTTTTGATGGGCAGGCTACTCAGGAAGGGGAGGGGATAAACTTCCTTGACAAAAAGGGAAGAAAAAGAGAGGGGGGCAGAAAGGGAAGTATAATAAGAGTGGGGATTAAGGTGACTGATTAAAAGCAAACCACTGCTTTAAAAACATATGGAGAAAGAAGAAAGGGCAGAAATAGAAGAGGATTTCAAACTGTTGGGGGTAGAAAGGAAAGTATAATAAGGGTGGGGATTAGGGGACCGATTAAAAACTGGTTTAAAAAGATATAGTAAAAGAAGAAAGGGCAGAACTAAAGAGTATATCAAAATGTTGGGGAATACAGAGATGGTTATCATAACTCTGAATGTGAATGGAATAAACTCAAACATAAAAAAAAAAATAATCATATAGCAGAGTGGATTAGAAACCAAAATTCTACCATACGTTGTCTATAAGCAACACACATAAGGTAGGTAGATACTCCCAGAATAAGGATCAAGGGCTAGAGCAAAATCTATTGGCCCACAACTGAGAAAAGGAAGGCAGGAGTTGCAATCATGATATCTGACAAAGCCAAAGTAAAAATAGATCTGATTTAAAAAGATAGAGTAGGTAATTAAATTCTGATAAAAGACATTATAGACAATGAGGAGATATCAATAATTAACATGTATGTACCAAATGGTATAGCATCCAAATTTCTAAAGGAGAAACTAGTGGAGCTCAAGAATGAAATAGATAGTAAAACCATACTAGCAGGAGAACTTAACCTTCCTCTATCAGATATAGATAAATCAAACCCCAAAATAAATAATAAAAGGTAAGAAAAATGAATGAAATCTTAGAAAAAATTAGAGTTAATACATATGTAGAGAACAATAAATAGGGACAAAAAGGAATACACCTTTTTTCCATCAGCAAATGGTACATTCACAAAGATTGTCCATGTACTAGGGCATAAAACCATGGTAAATAAGTGCAAAAAAGCAGAAATGATAAATGAAACCTTTTCAAATCATAATGAAATAAAAATAATAATTAGTAAGAGTATATGGAGAGGTAAATCAAAAATTAATTGTCAATTAAACTATATGATTCTCCAGAATCACTTAAACAACAAATCACAGAAACAATTAAAAATTTCATTGAAGAAAATGACAATGAGACATCCTTTCAAAATCTATGGGATGCAGTAGTCAAGGGTAAATTTTTATCCTTGAGTTCATATATTAACAAATTAGGGAGGGCAGAGGTAAAAAAATTGTGCATACAAATCAAAAAACTTGAAAGGGTACAAATTAAAAATCCCCAGTTGAAAACTAAATTCTAGATCCTAAAAATTATAAGAGAAATTAATAAATTTTAAAGTGAAAGAACTATTGCATTAATAAATAAGACTTAGCTTGTATTTTGAGAAAACAAATAAAATAGACAAACTACTGGTCAATTTAATAAAAAAAGGAAAGAAGAAAACCAAATTAACAGTATCAAAGATGAAAAGGGAGATGTCATCTCTAATAAAGAGGAAATTAGGGCAATCATTAAAAACTATTTTGCCTAAGTATGTAAATAAATATACCAATCTAAGTTATATGGATGATTATTTACAAAAATATAAATTGCCTAAATTAACAAAAGAAGAAATAGAATACTTAAATAATGATGCATTAGAAAAAGAAATTGAACAAGCCATCAAAGAACTCCCTAAGAAAAAAATCTCCAGTTCCAGATGGATTCAAAATTGAATTCTTTCAAACATTCAAAGAACAATTAATACAAATATAATACAAACTATTTGGCATAATTTGCAAAAAAGATCTACCACATTACTTTTATGTCACAAATATGGTACTGATTCTATAATGGTGATGAATTAGAAGTTTTCCCAATGCGATTAGGAGTGAAACAAGGATGTCCATTATCATCTTTATTATTTGATATTGTACTAGAAACATAAGCTGTAGCAATTGGAGAAGAAAAATAAATTAAAGGTATTAAAATAAGCAAAGAGGCAAACAAGGTATCACTCTTTGTGGATGATATGATGTTCTACTTAGAGAATACTAGAGAATCAACTAAAAAGCTAGTGGAAATAATGAACAACTTTAGGAAACTTGCAGGTTACAAAATAAACCCACATAAATCATTAGCATTTCTATATATTTCCATTACACATAAGCAATAAGAGTTAAAGGAAATTCCATTTAAAAACACCCTAGACAATTTGAAATACTTAGAAATCTATCTGCCAAGACAAACATAGGAACTATTTGAACACAACTACAAAACACTATCCACATAATTAAAACTGGATCTAAATAATTGGAAAATATTAATTGCTTATGCATAGGATGAGCTAACATAATAAAAATGATAATCCTTCCCACACTAATTGCTCATTTAGTGCCATACCCATTAAACTACCAAGAAACTTTTTTACTGAATTAGAAAAAATATAAAAGTTCATTGGGAAGAACAAAAAGTCAAGAATATCAAGGGAAATATTTAAAAAATGTGAAGGAAAGTGGCCTAGCAATACCAAACCTCAAACTATAGTATACAGCAGTGGTCATAAAAACAATATGGTACTGGCTAAGAGACAGAAAGGAGGATCAGTGGAATAGACTTGGGGTAAATCATCTCAAAAAGACAATCTATGATAAACTTAAAGATCCCAGTTTTGGGAATCAAAATCTACTATTTGACAAAAACTGCTAGGAAAATTGGAAAATAGTATGGGAGTGATTAGGTTTAGATCAAGATCTCACACCCTATACCAAGATAAACTCAGAATGGGTGAATGACTTGAACATAAAGAAGGAAACTATGAGTAAATTAGGTGAACATAGAATAGTATACATGTCAGATCTTTGGGAAAGGAAAGATTTTAAGATCAAGCAAGAGTTTGAAAAATTTACAAAATGTAAAATGAATAATTTTAATTATATCAAATTAAAAACCAATGCAACAAACAAAACCAATGCAACTAAAATTAGAAGAGAAGCAACAAATTAGGAAAAATCTTTATAACAAAAACCTCTGTCAAAGGTCTAATTACTCAACATTATAGAGAGCTAAATCAATTGTACAAAAAATCAAGCCATTCCCCAACTGATAAATGGGCAAGAAACATGCATGGGCAATTTTCAGATAAAGAAATCAAAACTATCAATAAACTAATGAAAAATATTCTAAATCTTTTATAATCAGAGAAATGCAAATCAAAAAAAATTTTTGAGGTGCCACCTTACACCTAACAGATTGGCTAACATGACAGCAAAGGGAAGGAATAAATTTTGGAGGGATGCCAAAATTGAGACATTAATGCCTCACTGTTGGAGTTGTGAATTGATCCAACCATTCTATAATACAATTTGGGACTATGACCAAAGGGCATTAAAAGACTGTCTGACCTTTGATCCAGCCATAGCACTGCTCTGTTTGTACCCCAAAAAAGATAATAAGGAAAAAGACTTACACAAGAATATTCATAGCCATGCTTTTTGTGGTGGCAAAAAAATAAAATGGAAAATGAAGCAATACCCTGAGATTGGGGAATAGATGAACAATTTCTGGTGTCTGTTGGTGATGGAGTAATATTTCTCTGAAAGAAACAATGAACTGGAGGGATTCTATCTGAACTGGAATGACCTACAGGAATTGATGCAGAGTGAAAGGAGCAAAACCAGAAGAACATTGTACACAGAGACTGATGGACTATTGTACAGTCAAACGTAATGGATTTCTCTATGAGTATCAGTGCAATGATCCAGGACTATTCTGAAGGTCTTATGAGACAGAACAGTATCCACATTCAGAGGAAGATTTTTGGGAATAGAAATACAGAAGAAAACAACTGTTTGGCCACATATGTCAATGAATAAATGATTGGGGTTAGAGAACCTAAATGATCACCCTAGTGCAAATATAAATAATATGGAAATAGGTCTTGACTAATGACACATGTAAAACCCAGTGGAATCGTGCGTCCTCTATGGGAGCATGTTGGGGTGAGGGGAGGGAAAGAACAACATTTTTGTGATCCTGGAAAAATACTCTGAATTAATCAATTAAATAAAATTGAATTAAATATAAAAAAAATTAAATGTCTTGTGTCCATAGACCAGCAATATTTGATTAAGATAAACATTCTAATATAGTACTCCTCTTAGAGTCATGGGGAAAAAAAGAATACCTAGGCTAATGCTTTTCATGGGGCCTGACTACCCATCTGGCCTTATTTAGAATCCTGATAGTGATTCAGGAACTCCTCCAATTTCTTCTTCTTTCCTCAGGATGAGTCTTAGAGACATCTATTCATGCCTGTCATTAGAACAAACTATACATATAAACAATCCACATGTGTAAGCATACTCTCCATGAGTCACACATTTAAAAATATTTTATATGTACTTATAAGTAGAGTGTATGTTATTTCCTTTAGTAGAACATAAGTTTCTTGAGGAAAACAATTATTTCTATGTAGTTTTAATACTTTTAGTACCTTTTTTTAAAAACTGGGAATTATTAATTGTTTATTGGTTTTCACTACATTAAAACATTAAGTATCTTATCTACTTAAATTTGTACTTTAGAAAACTGGGTTAAAATTTGCTCAGCAAATATTTATAAAGTGCCTAAAGTAAGCAGGGCAGCATTTGGATCTATGAATACACAAATGAAAGGTAGCATATCAGAACCTGCCCTCAAAAAGCTTACAATTCATTAAGGAAGATAAAACAAAAAGGAAAGAATAAAAAGAACAGTGTAAGATTGTTTTATAAAAAGAATGTAATATCCCCTTTAACTTGATGATTACAAAAGCCTTCTTGAAGAAATGAGAAGAGAGTGAATATTTTCATTTAGGGTAAGGAAGGAGTAAATAGGTACCCTGAAAAGAAGGCCAGCTGTGAGAGAAGGCAAGATGAGTTTAGGGAATAATTTGTAGTATAAATTTTCTGGAGGTTAATGGGCATCTGAAGCATAAATTATATGTAATAAGGTTAGATGGGTAAGGAAAAGCTAGATTGTGGAGAACCTCTCCATCACAATGTAGTTTATTTTATAGTCAAGGCAGACTATTTCAAGTTCTCAAGAAAGGAAGAGAAATAATCCTGTGTATTTGGGTTGGTGCTGCATGGGCAATGAATTATCCCAGTGACAAAGAACTTAGAATTTTAAGTTTTAATAACATATCCCAGTGGTTCAAACATTTAATATACCCTGCTATAATCAAGACACTTTTAAAGAAATCTTAGTGGCTAAGAAAACATTGAAATAATTTCACCTGAAATTACAGGTTTTTAAGTAATTAAAATATGATCAAAGACTGAATCATTCATTCATCATGAGGGCCTATATTAGAAATAGCCTAAGGAAATTTATAGGTAAGATATAGAGGTTGGTGATCAATAGAATATCTTTTATCTGTCCCTAGGCTTCTCTTGGTAATGTAAATACTTTTTATGACTTTTGATGAATCCCTTACATTTATGGGTTTGGTATATTTAATTTAATTTTATAATTGTTTGCAGAGATAAAATTTACTACATCTAGGAAATTATTGTATTTTGTAATTTTCAAAGCAGAATTTTCTAATTTATACTTTTATTCCATAAGGAGTTAATAGATCATAAGAATAGGCTAAAGATAGGGATTGGACTGGAGTTGTGATAAAATGATATAGAGAACTCCCAGGTGAGGATATTCCATCTACCAATGCACATCATCATTTTTTTAAACATAGTCTTAGAAAGTTATCTGGAACACTAAGAGATTAAGTACCCAGGGTCATGTAGTTAGTACACAACAGAGGTAGAACACAGGTCTTTGTGCCTCCAAAGTTGGCTGTATATCCAACCTATCACTCTGCCCAAAAAAACAGATATTGAAAAATACATATATGAATTTTAACATCTTTATTTTCTTTTTGAGCTTTATTAATATTGAAATAATTTTGCCTTATTTTCTTAATATTTTCTTGAAGACCTTTTATGCCCATACAATGTGTAAATTGTCTTCAGATTTAAGATGAAACATAGAGGTATAAAATAATGCTTAACATAGGGATGATACAGTATGAATATTAAATTCAATCAGTGAACAAATATCCATTGGCCAATCTCAGTTATTCTGGTAACAGGGCACAGTTCAGTTTGTACTACTGCAACATAAATTTTAACAACAAAGATTCATCCTGCTTTGTCAGTGAATAACATTTCTCCCAATATATAAATTGTCTGCTGCACTAAAAGATACCCTAGAAAGCTGAAATAGTTGGTGGTTTTTCTTAAATACACATAATGTCAATAAATGACAGGTCTGATATTTGAAATTTGTAGAATGACATAGACCTAGGCTAGCCAAACAGACCTTTAACATCATACAACTGTCTTTCCATTTGTCCACCAAATGTTGATTCTCATATGTTATAGTAACATTTTTTGAGTTGTGTAAACCTGGAATTGCTAGGCTAGAGGATTTTCTTTTATTAATTTGATTCAATTCAGTTGGATAGTCACTTATGTAATATAAGTGATGATAATAAAAATGATATTCCTTGCTTTCAACAAGTTTATATTCGACGGGAGAATACAATATGAATTGAGGAAAGCTCGTAAAGATTATGTACATGTATTACCTATAATATACCTATATCTACATAAACATATATATGATATAGACATGCAGTTTTCAGAGGAAGAAATCAAAGCTATCAAGTCATTTGAATAAATTCTTTAAATCACTAGTGGTTTCATAAATGTAAGCCAAAACAACTCTAAAGTATTGCCTTACACACATCAGATTATCTAACATGACAGGAAAGAAAAATGACAAATACTGAGATGGTTATTATAAAATAGGTACCTTAATGTCCTGATAGTTTGCTTGTGAACTAGTCTAACCATTCTGGGGAATAATATAGAGCTATGCACATAGAATTATAAAACTGCATACCCTTTGACCCAGCAATATTGTTACTAGGCCTACCCTACAAGGAGATAAAAGAACAAGGAAAAGGACCTCTATGAACACATTTATTCATAGCAGTTCTTCTGTGATGGCAAAAGTTGGAAACAGAAAATATTCATCAAATAGGGAATGGCTGAACAAGTTATAGTATATGAATTTAACAGAATATTCTTCTGCTATAAGAAATAATGATGAATGGAATATTTTCAGAAAAACCTCAAAGATCTAAATGAATTGATACAAAGTTAAGAGAGTAGAACAAGAACAACTTCTATAGTAACAGCAATATTATAAGAACAATCAGTTGAGAAAGACTTAGTAACTCTTATCAATACAATGATCCATCCACCACAACGCTGAATGACTTGTAATATAAACTGCTATCAAACTTAAGATAGAGAATTAATTTAAGCATATATTTTCCTTAATTAATGTTTAATTTTTGTAATAGAATTGATTTAGAAATGTTTATATCTACTTAATATATGTATGTCTATATTTTTATATATCTATCTGTCTATAAAACTGATACAATATTTTTTGCCTTCTAAATGGGTTGGAGACAGTAGAGTGAGGAAAATAATATGGAACCATTTTCCCCCCTAAATCACATTTTATTTCATTTTTTATAATACTTTATTGGATCATTTCCAAGCATTATTCATTAGAGACAAAGATCATTTTCTTTTCCTCCCCCCCATAGCCGACATGTGATTCCACTGGGTATCACATGTGTTCTTGATTTTAACCCATTGCCATGTTGTTAGTATTTGCATCGGAGTGTTCGTTTAAAGTCTCTCCTCAGACATGTTCCCTCAACTGCTGTAGTCAAGCAGTTGCTTTTCTTCGGTGTTTCCACTCCCACAGTTTGTCCTCTTCTTGTGGATAGTGTTTTACTCTTGATCCCTGCAGATTGTTCAGGGACATTACACCGCCACTAATGGAGAAGTCCATTACATTCGATTATACCACAGTGTATTAGTCTCTGTGTACAATGTCCTCCTGGTTCTGCTCCTCGAGCTCTGCATCACTTCCTGGAGGTTGTTCCAGTCTCCATGGAATTCCTCCACTTTATTGTTCCTTTTTGCACAACAGTATTCCATCACCAACATATACCACAATTTGTTCAGCCATTCCCCAATTGATGGGCATCCCCTCTTTTTCCACTTTTTGGCCACCACAAAGAGCACAGCTATGAATATTCTTGTACAAGTCTTTTTCCTTATTATCTCTTTGGGGTACAAACCCAGAAGTGCTATGGCTGGATTAAAGGGCAGACAGTCTTTTATCATCCTTTGGGCATGGTTCCAAATTGCCCTCCAAAATGGTTGGATCAGTTCACAAATCCACCAGCAATGAATTAATATCCCTACTTTGCCACATCCCCTCCATCATTCACTGCTTTCCTCTGCTGTCATGTTGGCCAATGTGCTAGGTATGAGGTGATACTCAGAGTTGTTTTGATTTGCATCTCTCTGATTATAAGAGATTTAGAACACTTTTTGATGTGCTTATTGATAGTTTTGATTTCTTTATCTGAAAACTGCCTATTCATGTCCTTTGTCTGTTCATCAATTGGAGAATGGCTTGATTTTTTGTACAATTCATTTAGCTCTTTATAAATTTGAGTGATTAAACATTTGTCAGAGGTTTTTATGAAGATTTTTTCCCAATTTTTTGTTTCCCTTCTGATTTTAGTTATGTTGGTTTTGTTTGTACAAAAGCTTTTTAATTTGATGTAGTTGAAATTATTTATTTTACATTTTTTGACTCTTTCTAAGTCTTGCTTGGTTTTAAAGTCTTTCTCTTCCCAAAGGTCTGACATATATACTATTCTGTGTTTACCTAATTTACTTATGGTTTTCTTCTTTATGTTCAAGTGATTCACCCATTTTGAATTTATCTTGGTGTAGGGTGTGAGGTGTTGATCCAGGCCTAATCTCTCCCACACTCTCTTCCAATTTTCCCAGCAGTTTTTATCGAATACTGGATTTTTGTACCAAAAGCTGGGATTTTGGGGTTTATCATATACTGTCTTGCTGAGGTCACTTGCCCCAAGTCTATTCCTCTGATCCTCCTTTCTGTCTCTTAGCCAGTACCAAATTGTTTTGATGGCTGCTGCTTTGTAATATGGTTTGAGATTTGGGAATTCAAGGCCCCCTTCCTTTGTATTTTTTTTCATTGTTTCCATGGATATCCTTGATCCTTTGTTATTCCAAATGAACTTTGTTATGGTTTTTTCTAAATCAGTAAAGAAATTTTTTGGAAGTTCAATGTGTATGGCACTAAATAGATAAATAAGATTGGGTAGGATGTTCATTTTTATTATATTGGCTCTTCCTATCCATGAGCAGTTAATGTTTTCCCAATTGCTCATGTCTAGTTTTAGTTGTGTAGAGAGTGTTTTGTAGTTGTGTTCATATAGTTCTTGTGTTTGTCTCTGGAGACAGATTCCTAGGTATTTTATTTTGTCAAAGGTGATTTTGAATGGGATTTCTCTTTCTAGTTTTTGCTGCTGAGCTGTGTTGGAGATATAAAGAAATTCTGATGACTTATGTGGGTTTATTTTGTATCCTGCAACTTTGCTAAAGTTGTTGATTATTTCAATTAGCTTTTGGGTTGAATCTCTAGGATTCCTTAAGTAGACCATCATGTCATCTGCAAAGAGTGATAACTTGGTCTCCTCCTTGCCTATTTTGATGCCTTCAATTTCTTCCTTTTCTCTAATTGCTACTGCTAGTGTTTCTAGTACAATGTCAAATAGTAGAGGTGATAATGGGCATCCTTGTTTCACTCCTGATCTTATTGGGAATGCATCTAGTTTATCCCCATTGCAGATGATATTAGCTGATGGTTTTAGATACATACTCTTTATTATTTTTAGGAATGACCCTTCTATTCTTATGCTTTCTAGTGTTTTTAATAGGATTGGATGTTGTATTTTATCAAAGGCTTTTTCTGAGTCTATTGAAATAATCATGTGATTTTTGTTGGTTTGCTTGTTGATATGGTCAATTATGTGGATGGTTTTCCTAATATTGAACCAGCCCTGCATCCCTGGTATAAATCCTACTTAGTCATGATAAATGACCCTTCTGATCACTTGCTGGAGTATTTTTGCTAGTATCCTATTTAAGATTTTTGCATCTATATTCATTAGGGAGATTGCTGTATAATTTTGTTTCTCTGTTTTTGACCTGCCTGGTTTTGGAATCAGTACTATATTTGTTTCATAATAGGAGTTTGGTAGAATTCCCTCTTTGCTTATTATGTCAAGTAGTTTATATAGTATTGGGATTAACTGTTCTCTGAATGTTTGATAGAATTCACTTGTCAATCCGTTGGGCCCTGGTGATTTTTTCTTAGGGAGTTCTTTGATGGCCTGTTGGATTTCATTTTCTGATATGGGATTATTTAAGAATTCTATTTGTTCTTCTGTTAGTCTAGGCAGTTTGTATTTTTGTATGTATTGATCCATATCACCTAGATGGTGTATTTATTGCCGTATGATTGGGCAAAGTAGTTTTTAATGATTGCCTTAATTTCTTCTTCATAGGAGGTGATGTCCCCCTTTTCATCTTTGATGCTGTTAATTTGCTTTTCTTCTTTCCTTTTTTTTTAATTAGATTGACCAGTACTTTGTCTATTTTGTTTGTTTTTTCAAAGTACCAGCTAAATGAATAGTTCTATCACTTTCGTTTTTATTTATTTATCCCTTAATTTTTAGGATTTCTAATTTGGTTTTCTTCTGGGGGGTTTTAATTTGATTGCTTTCGGGTTTTTTTAATTTGCATTTCCAATTCATTGATCTCTGCTCTCCTTAGTTTGTTAATATATGTACTCAGGGATATGAATTTACCTCTGATTACTGCTTTGGCTGTATCTCAAAAGGTTTGAAAGGATGTCTCGCCATTGTCATTTTCCTCAATTAAATTATTGTTTCTATGATTTCTTCTCTAACTAAATGATTTTGGATTATCATATTGTTTAATTTCCAATTAATTTTTATTTGGTTTTCTATGTACCATTACTGATCATTATTTTTATTGCCTTGTGATCTGAAAAGGCTGCATTTATTATTTCAGCTTTTCTGCAGTTGTATGCCATGTTTCTGTGACCTAGTGTATGGTCAATCTTTGTGAATGTGCCATGTGGTGCTGAGAAGAAGGTGCATTCCTTTTTGTCCCTATTTATTTTTTCCATATGTCTATTAATTCTAATTTTTCTAAGATTTCATTCACTTTTTTACCTCTTTCTTATTTATTTTTTTATTTAATTTATCTAAATTTGATAATGGTTGGTTCAAATCTCCCACCAATATGGTTTTACTGTCTATTTCTTCCTTCAATTCTCCTAGTTTCACCATTAGAAATTTGGTTCTATAATATTTGGTGCATACATGTTGATTAGTGATATTTCCTCATTATCTATATTTCCTTTTAACAAAATATAATTACATTCCCTATCCCTTTTAATCAGGTCTATTTTTGCTTTGGCTCTATAAGATATCATGATTGCAACTCCTGCCTTCTTTCTGTCAGTTGAGGCCTAGAAGGTCTTACTCCATCCTTTTATTCTGACCTTGTGGGTGTCTACCCGCCTCTTGTGTGTTTCTTGAAGACAACATATTGTAGGGTTTTGGATTCTAATCCATTCTGCTATTTGTCTACTTTTTATGGGCGAGTTCATCCCATTCATGTTCAAAGTTATGATTGTCACTTGTGGATTCCCTGGCATTTTGATATCCTTCCCTAATTCTAACCTTTTTTTTCAGCTCTAACCTTTTAATCCATTGATTTAATTTAAATCAGTCCCCCTTGTCCCCTCCCTCCATATGTTTCCCTTTCTAGCCTCTCCCTTTTTGTTCCCTTCCCCTCCCCCCTCTTCTTCCCTCCTTTTTTTGTGTTCCCTCCCCCCTACATCCTTGGTTTTCCCTTCTCCCTACCCTTGTTGGGTAAGATAGATTTCAAGATCCCAATGGATCTGGATGTTATTTCCTCTCAGAGGTGGTTTTGCTGAGAGTAAGGTTTAAGTAAAAACTATCTTCCTCTTCTTCTTAAAGGAGTTTTCTTCCTGTCCCCTTCCTGTGTGAATCTTCGTGTGAGAAAGATTATTCTATTTGGTTTTTCTTTTCCCCTATTTACATATTACATTTTCCCCACATATTGATATACATAGATTGATAAAAACATAGTCCTTATAAAACAGAGTTTGAATGAAAGAAAAAGATAACATTTTTCTCCTTTTCCCTTTCCTTCTTATTTACCTTTTCAGGTATTCCATGCTCTTTGTTTTTCAATATCGAACTTTCCACAGAGCTCTGGTCTTTTCTTTGCAAAAACTTGGAAATCTTCTATTTTGTTGAATATCCATACTTTCCCTTGGAACTATATAGTCAGTTTTGATGGATAGCTGATTCTTGGTTGAAGGCCCAGCTCTCTTGCCTTTCTGAAAATCATATTCCATGCCTCATGGTCATTCAAAATGGCACTTAAAAGGTCTTGTGTAACCCTGATTGGCATTTCTATATATTTAAATTGTCTTTTTCTGGCTTCTTGTTAGATTTTTTCTTTTGCTTGAAAGCTTTGGAATTTGGCAATTACATTCCTTGGAGTTGTCTTTTGGGGATTTATTGTAGAGGGTGTTCTGTGAACACTTTCAGTGCCTGTATTGCCCTCTTGTTCTAGGATCTCTGGGCAATTTTCTTTGATTATATCTTGTATTATGATGTCGAGTTTGCTGTTTATTTCTGGATTTTGTGGTCTTCCAATTATTCTTAAATTGTCTCTTCTCCCTCTATTTTCCAAGTCTAGGACCTTGTCAGTGAGATATTTTATGTTCTCTTCTAATTTCTTGGTCCTTTGGCTTTGCTTTATTAATTCTTGCTCTTTTACATGCTCGTTGTCTTCCAGTTGCCAGATTCTTACCTTTAAAGCCCAGTTTTCCTTTTCAGTTTGGTCAAACTGGTTTTGTAGATGCATGAATTTCTTTTGCATTATTTACCACTTTTCCTCCCAGAAGATTCCATCTTTTTTTTATCATTTCTGATTCAAATTCTTCATGGGTTTGTGGAGAGTTTCCATTTCGTTTGGAAGGTTTCAGAGCATTTGCTTGTGTTTCCTCTTCTATATCCTCTGTATTTTGTGTTTTTGCTCCATAAAATGTGCCAAATTTGCCCCCTTCTTCTTGTTTTTCTTGGAGTTTTGAGGCTTTTTTGTGCTGTTTTCCATCTCTATCTGTGTGGGGAGGACTAGCTTTTCTTATCTCTGTCTGTTGTTCAGAGGCTTTAGCCCTAGGCAAATTGTCCTTTCTATGCAGCTGTTGTTCTGTCTTCCCGGGGAAGCCCGGTGTTTGGGGTGTTACTGCTCTCATTTCCCTCCCGATGCTTCTTTGTTGCCTTACTTCCATGCTCTGCGCCTGGCTTGGCACTCTTCGCAAGGTATCTCACTGCCTTTGTGGGCCAGAAGAGCCTGCACTCTGAGGGGGTAGGGGCCATGGCTTCCTGGAGCTCTGAGGTCTCCTGATAGGATTAACTTCAGCTGGGTTGGATTGAGTATGCTCTGAAGCAGGGACCTTCCATGAGACTCAGATGGAAGGATCCAGCCAGGGGGCTACAGGCTCTTTTTTTAACAGGCTTTTGATTACCAGAAAAAGTTTCATTCCAACACTTGGTTGATGCTAGTGATATATTTAGGATGTCAAACTTCTGTTATTTTTTTAATGAAAAATGAGGTATTGGGTTAGATTGTCTCAGTTTCCAAATTTATTACTCAAACATGAATATGATAATTCATGGTAATGAGAGATATTATAATGGAGTGGGTTGGATTGAGCTTTGAGTTTTAGCAATTGAGCCAAACTGCCTAGAAATATGCAAGTTTTTTGCAGGTGAAATAAGAATAGAAATTCATGTAATCTACATTTCTGGGGATGGATAATGTTGAGTAGTTGCTTCTTTTTAAGGCTTCTTTTATGGAAGTTTGTTATTAAAAAGTCCCCCTGAATGAAAATATGCCTCTTTCCCAAAGCAAGCTTAGTGTTGACAATGAAATGTAAATTTTTTTTTTGGTGGGAGTAGTGAGTTTGGAGCACCAAGTATATTTCCTCAAGTCTGTTCAAAGGTCCTTTGGTCCTCGCCTCAAACATTTTAGGTGGGCCACAAACTTCTAGTCCACCAGCTTAGGGAAAATGACTTGAGACTTTGCTACAAGTCAGAGAACTTTTTTTGGAGTTGTTTAAAAGTACAGAAGAATTGATTGCTTCTTTTGTAGTGAACAAAAAGTTGATCTATCTCTTTGAAAGGAAATGAAGCTGAAAGTTTTAAATTGAGTATTGAAAGTCAGTTCTACTTTTGGGTTATAATTGTATAGAATCAAGACTCAAATGTAAGCAATAATAACAATAATGATATTCTGCTTATTATTATTTTAATGTAATCTAATTATGTCTTTGATAGAATTTAACTTGATATAATTTCATAAAATATCTTAATTGTGATAAAAACAAATCTTTCTAAGATGACCAGATGATTTGGTAATTTTTTCATATATTAAATTTTTAAATATTATTTTGGTAAGGTACAATTTGGTAAACTATTGTAATGATATAATGTTAAAAAGTTATTTCTCCAATTTGGATTGATAAATTATGAACTAAACTCAAAAAAGAAAATATATGTGTTTGTATTTGGAAAAGTTTGAATGTTACATTCTAATGCAGTGCTCTTGATTTTAATTCTTATTATTATTTTAAATTCTAATTTTGAAGCATTATGTTTTAATTTAAAGTTATTTGACTAGTTATAGAAAAGATGAATCAATTTTTTAAAGTTATTGAATCAGGAGAAAATTGAAGTGATCTATTTAAATCTCCTTGTTTGCTTAAAATATATAACTTCAGATGAAATCCTTATCTTCCTTTTTCCCCATTATAATTACTTGATTTGATGGAGAATAAGCATTCTAGGGTGGAGGTATTTGCTTTATAAAGCTATACATTATATAGATGTTTCAACAAAGGAAGTTACAGTAGCTATGTGTATCTATATATTGTAGGGAGATTTACAGCAATGGACCAACATTTTTTCTAGAATTTTTAGAAAACGATCCTATATTCCCTATGAATTTTCAAAATGCAATCAGGATGAATTTAGCCTCCAGGAAAGGCAATTTTAAGACATGGCAAATTTTACTATTTGTGACACCAGGTGAGAAATAATTTAGCACTTATCTGTATTTACTAAAACTTGCTATTGAAGTGAGATATTATGGGACTGTAAGTGGTATTGCTCTGAGTCTCATTCCATGTAGGCTTATCAGGCTATACTGTTAATTCACTGATTCCTAATGCCAACAGTTCTGTGAGGGTGATATCTATGATGTACAAGTGGAATTAAAAGATGGAGGAGATACTCTCTGCATGAGAATAGGTAGGCCTCCCTTGTCCTGAATGGAAAATGTTCCTAAAATGATTCTAAGGTTGGATGATGAAATTTTTTTGTCAATGACATTGGCTTTCTCTATGCTTCTAACCTGGAATGTACATCTGTCTACAGGACTAATTTCCCTTTGTCATAACATAACCATATCCCTCATCTTCCCCTTATAGTAACTGTATATGAATCAGGAAAACTTGGCAATGAAATATATTAAAGTTTTATCTACTCACTTAAAGACAAAATCTCTAAGCTATCAGTGTGTAATATCAAAGATATTTTACCTGAAATATTGTGATTCCTTTTATGCACAAATAGATAAGTATTTGATCTAGCTGTCATTAATTATGCAAATCCTTCAGATATCTCAGAGTGGTATAATTTGGCATGATTTCAGAACATCTCACCAGGATATAATTCCACTGTTTCATAAGGTTACATTAGCAGAAATTTTTGTTTTGAATCAAAAGTCTTGGCTGTTATCTCTTATCTTAGAGAAAAATTAGTTATGGTCAATATTTTGTCATTTCCAAGTGATATTTAGAACTTGATTTCTAGTAATACTAAAATGTGTATGGTATATATTCTGTAATGCAATCAGATTACATAAGGGTATGGAGAAGATTTATGACAGTACTGGTGAACTTTCTAGAGATCACGAGCTGTGCCCACCCCACAGAGACCTAGTGCACAGAGACCTAGTGCTGCCCCCCCTACTTACTAAACATAGAGGAGGGAGAAAGTTCTCCCATTGGGCTGATGGGCTGAGGAGCAGGTGATGGGAGCAAGGTCCACAGGTGCTTGGAGAGGGGAAGGGAGCAGCTCTGACTTTCTAGTCCCTCTGACTTTATATATATATATATATATATATATATATATATATATATATATATATATATATATATATATATATATATATATATATATATATATATATCGATTCTTTTGTATTTTGGATAGAGATTCATATTTTATATCCTTTGTATTAATCATAATGTTTGACGATCTGACCTCACTATTGGTGGCAATGACATATTTTAGTGACTGTATTGAATTGTATTGAGTTCTATTTTTCAAGTAACTATAGAAAAAGATGTTATCAGTGACCTTGAACTAGGAGAATGCAGATCTTCCAGAGGAGCTCCTCTGAGGACCAGCATAACTTCAGAAGATTGAAGATGACAGCAACAGCAGAAAACCCCCAAAATCAGACTACTGCATCATGAGACTTTGAGCCCTAGGACTTAATGAATAGTATAGTGAGTGTTGGGTCACCTGTCCCTTTCAGGTCTCTCCCATGAATCGTTGAAATTTCATTTCTTTGTAAGACGCTTAGGACATAAAGGGTGTGACCCCTTAATGGCTACCTATCAATACATCTATCATTTATTTTTGTCACGTTGAGAAATACTCAAGCAATATAGGTAAGACATTCCATATAATGTATAGTTAATCATATTCAGAGTGTTTCACTGGGGAAACTGAGATTTAATTTCTTATTATTTAAGATTTTTGCATCTATGTTCATTGAAGAGACTGTTCTGTAATTTTCTTTCTCTGTTTTTGGTCTGCCTGGCTTTGGAATCAGAAATATATTTATGACATAAATTGAATTTAGTAAGATTCTTTCCTTGCTTATTTTGGCAAATAATTTGTATAGTATTAGTGAGATTCAATTTTCCCAAGAAACACAGGGCAGATTGTGAGAATGGATTTTTCACATACTGTATTAATTCCTATATATTCAGTATAATTACTGTGTATTTCTGTGTCTGAAATCTGGATCAGAGATTCTCTCTACTCTGGTGCTTTTTGCATTTTCTTTGTCCTTGGGAATCCTAAATAATATCTTCCTTTATAATAGAATTTGGTTAATAAATCAAAGATACAGGGGTTCTTTTCCTCTGTACATGACCTGTCCACATGCAGGGATGGGGAGGGGTGGACAGGTTTATGGGCCGCTTCTTAATTAGCTATCATCACTGGGATGGTCATAGGAGGAACTGAATAATGAACTCCTAAAAATCTATCAGAATGCCTGACCCAAGTCATCCCTTGGTAACCAGAGAGTCATGTAGACCTATATCCCTTGATCAGTTATAATGCTGGCATAACCAATAAATCTTATATAATCAGTAAACTCACATTCTTATCCAAAAGTTAGTCTTTTGAGACAATTTTAATTGTAACACAACCCTATCATTTTTATCACAATAATATTTCCATAGAAATGTATACCACAACTTGTTCAGTCATTCCCCAATCAATGGGTACTTCTATTTCCATTTTTTTACCACCACACAAAGAGCTGTTACAAATATTTTTAAACTATAAGTCTTCCCCTATACCCTTTTCTTTGATCTCTTTGTGATACAGACAAAAAAGCGGAATCATTAGGTCAAATGTTATGTCCTGTTTTACATATCTTTGAGTATGGAGTCATATTGTTTTCCAGAATATTTGGACCAGTTACAACTCCAAAAACAGTGCATCAGTGCACCTGTTTTTCACACTTATAATTTGCTCTTTTCCTGTTGGGTCAATTTAGTCAATGACTGCTTATTCTTGAACAAAGATAATAAAAAATATAGTTTTAAAATCTGGTTGAGATTTGTTAGAACACCATTTCCCTATTTTTATTAATATAATTACAAACAGGTAGGTTCACTTATAATTTTTTATCAAAGTTCATTGCAGTGGTAGCATTTGACTATAGTGCTAGGATGGAGTCAGAAAGATGAAAAATCAATTCCTGCCTTTGACCTTTGCTCCCAATGGCAGGGAAAGTGACTTAAGCACTTTAGTATTGGTTAACACTATAGTACTGATTTGTTAAGTGGGAGGGTGATTTCTATCTCAGTTTATAAAAAAGAATTCCTATATTAGGAGTTCCTGACAATTATAATGTAACCATTTTGTAATATTTGGTGCAAAGTAAGTGTTTAATAAATGCCTGATGATTAATAAAATTCCTACTTGCTTGTTTGAATTTATGTCATATAGACAGTGTCTCTTTCTCTGCTGAAATGATAGTATTTCCTTTCTAATTTGAACATATGGGTATATTCCTTTATGTCCTTTGAGAAACATGTACATACATGGGATAAATATGGCAAAAAAGATAATTCAAATGTTCTAAGCATCACATATTGTGTCCTGGAAGGGACATTCGATATGGGAAAAAGATGAAGGGATATTAGATATGGGGAAAAGATCAGAGATTTAACACTGAAAGGGACCTTAAATATCATCTAGTCAAAACCCCAATTTTGCAGATAAGGAAATTGAGGAATAGCAATAGGAAGTGAGTTTTCCAAGGGCATACAGGTAGTGAATGTCCGTGGTAGGATTTAAGTCCAGACTTCTGATTCTAAGGCTAAGGCTTTTTTACTCTCAGTTACTAAACCACTGTAAGACTATCTTATGTTACCTATGTTTGGAGGGTTGTAAAGTTAATAATAAAGAACTTTAAATTAAGGACCTTGTTATTTTCAAATATTGTAAACTAAACAGAGAGTACACATTGAAGGAAAGAAGGAAGAAAGGAAGGAAGACTGAACAGGGAGGTCATATGGAAGGAAGAAAGGTAGGAAAGGAAGGAAGGCAGGAAAGAAAGGAAGGAAAGAAGAAAAGTAAAGTAAATGAATGGAAAATTAAGAAAAGGAAAGGAAAGGAAAGGAAAGGAAAGGAAAGGAAAGGAAAGGAAAGGAAAGGAAAGGAAAGGAAAGGAAAGGAAAGGAAAGGAAAGGAAAGGAAAGGAAAGGAACATAGGGAAGGGAAGGAATTCATGGAGGGAGGAAGTAACCTGGAAAGGATCTTGGAGACTGTGTTGTCAACCCTCTGATTCTTTGGACAAGGAAACTGAGACATAGAGGAAATTTGTTTCTCAAAGTCACACAGATAGTGATTGTCAGTGGCAAGATTTAATCCCAGATCTTATGATTTCAAAGCCAATGCTTTTTTCCTAGTTCTAAAAATAAATTATCTTTGACCAAAAACAAGATACTGAAACCTTTTCGATAATGGAGGTAAAGGAAGGAAAGAAGGGACAAAGACAGAGAGACAGAGAAGGAAAGAAAGGAAAAAAAACATTTAAGCATATATTATGTTCCATGTAGTTTTCCAAATATTTTACAAACTCTGATTCATTTTGTAATGACAACAACCCTGGGATATAGGTGTGATTGTTTTCCTATTTCTTTTATTTGAGAAAATTGAGGCAAACAAAAATTAAATAAATTGCCCTGAATTCATAAAGCTAGTTAGCACCTGATGGTATCTTTGAACTCCAGTTTTCTAGACTCTAGACCCAGTATTCTACAGAGTGTTCTCCCTAGTTGCTTCTTGAAATTGTATTATCCTGGACCAATGTAAGATTTGAATCTACCTCTGAAAGCTTTTTCTATTTGTTTTATATAAGGACTAAATGTTCTTTTATACATATCATTAAGAATATTTTGCCTTTTTAAAATTCTTACAATTCTTACCATTTTCACTAATTAAAAAAATATGCTCTGACCCTAGGCAAGACACTAAATCTCTCTGGTCTTCAGTTTCATAATTTGCCAAATAAGAGTATTGGACTACATAGTATGAGAACATGCTATACTCTGATTTAGTCACCTCTTGTGTTAAGAGAGTTTTTCTTAATTTCTCCCTTTTTATATTTAAGAAGAAAAAGAACAAAAAGATTTCTGAGTAAGAGACCCCCTGTTGTGCAAACTGTCAGTTTGTAACAGAAGGGTGTGGCTGAGAGTTAGTCACTTATTATTGGCAGTGGGAAAGGGGCTATATTTTTCCTCTGGGTCTCCTGGGGAGAAGGTGTGTGGCTCAAACTCTCTGAGATTGCCAGTTTTTTAACTGATAGTTGGGGACAGAGAAACTGATTTAAGTCCTTGACAGCCTTATTGATTATTGACTAACTTGGGTAGGTAAGTAGATATTGGTATCTTATTAGATAGGTATATTATAAGGCATATTATTAGATAGCAGGTATATTATTAGATAGCCAGAGTAGGAGAGTAGGCTGGACTTCAGCTCAGTAGAAGATACTGCCCTCTAAGACAGATAGATTTAAGGTTTTTTAGAAAAAAAATTAGTCAAGATTGGGATCTTAGGTATAATTATAAGCTATTGTAATATTACTTTCACTTTCCTTCTATTTCCTATCCATACTTTGCTAATAATAATCTAAGTCTATTGTGTTTAAGAATCTGCTCTCCTGATTTTGTTCAAACTCCTACCCCTGATATTTAACCCTTCACACTTATCAGTGATGTTCAATGATATTTCAGTTATGATATTTACTAATTTTCACATTTCATGATCTAAAATGATTGGGAAATAATGGATGTTTTAAAAGTAATCAATGTATAAAAATCAATGATGAATTTGGACATCATTGTAAAATCATTTTTCTCCTGCCCTGTTTTCCCCCAGTCAGGAAGAAGAAACTTTATTTCAAAGCTGAGGCAACTATTTCTTCACCCAGTTTATGAAATTGTGTTGAGATATCCCTTCTTTTGTTAAGATTTTAGGGAGAATAGGATTAGGAGCAAGCCCTAACCCACTTGAGATAATGAAATCATTAGACTCAAGGCAGTCATTTTTGGACTGTAGGGACCCAGTCATTTGGTGGGTCTCTGAGCATCCAGAGGACACTCTTCTACCTATAATTAAGTGTGGAGGGATGAGTTGAAATCTCTAAGGTCAGATCTAGCATGACTGTTTTCTAATCAGAGATCTCCTGGGGAGAGACTGTGTGATGATATATAAGTGTAATATAATGGTATGCCCTTGAAATTCTCATTCTTTCTGGGCCAGTTCCCCTGACCAGTTGCTCATGTCTGTTCAGACTGAAGAGTCTGGAAGTAGTTATATTTTCTTTAGTGGGGGATTAAAACATTTAATTATATATATATATATATATATATATATATATATATATATATATATAGCCTATGAGCATATAAATATATACATGTTCAATGTCTATACATGTAAGTAGAATGCAAGCTCCTTAAAGGCAAACAAGTTTTATGATCCATGTTCATGTTCAAAAGTAATCTAACAGTGGGATTAAAGTTTGGACCTATGATTTCATTGGAACTCCCTCTTCCAAGTAAAGAAATTCCTTCTACAAATGCAGGTGGGCATCTTTGCAATTTATAGTCTTAGTTCTCAGAACACAGATAGGTTCTTTGACTTTTCCAGGGTCATAAAGTCCACAAGTAGCAAAAACAGCCCTTGGATATTTGGTTTTAAGACTGACTATTCACTGTCATGCTCCCTCTAAAAATAAGGTATTAAATTGTTTAAACAAGTAAAATATATTTAAAAAATGCATCATACTTTAAATTAGAAACTGAAGAATGATGTTTCTGAGAATTAAGGGAATGAATGAATTAACGTTGGTATTTCTTTGAAATTTTGAATTCCTTTATTTTGAGTTGTTGAGGCTTTGCCCTCAATTCTGGCATTTTCCCCTTCCTATTCAAATCATCTCCCACTTGTATAATAAAACAAAAGAATTCCCAAGTCAGCCTTTGCATAGTAATTTTTGTTATCACTCTATACTCTATTTGGGAAAACTGATTTGGGCAGCTTCAATTTAGACTCTGGGACTTTTTGAGCTTTTCTAAATTATACTTTCATGAATTGTGAAATGAGCTTCTTTATGTTAAATCTTCACCTTATTAAATAATTTTTACCCTTCTTTCCTCTTTAGGGACCTCAGGCATGTTTCTCTAATCAGTTAAACTTCTTTGAAAAGGTTAATAAAAGAGCTGATAAAATTGATCAGCAAGGCATTATTAACTTAGCATTTCATAAAGCTTTGATAAAGTCCCTCTTGAAAGAATATTAAGGAAAATAAATAAGCAGAGACTAAAGAAAGGAAAAGCTTTCTGTATAGATAGATTAAGGCCTTCAACAGGAAGGACAATGTTTTGGTATATACCAACCTTAAGGAGAATGGATTGTATGGTGATTTAATTCCCAACAATAATAACATTTTCTGTTAATAGATTTTATTTCATTTATTTAAGAGAATGAGGAGTAAAATGACTAATTTTCTTAGACAGTTGTTGAGTATTTTAAAAAGTAGAGAAATTAATAATGTAAAGTTCTTGAAATAGTGCCTGCTAATAGGGAGAGAGGAAATAAACATATGCTTCTTTAGGATGACAGTTGGTGTCACTTAAAAGGTGCACTTTAAAAAAATTACACAGTATTCCCCCAATGTGTTCTCTGATGCCTCAGAAGTACCTTAGTGTAGTTCACAGAATGCTGATCTTGGAGTTAAGAAGAACTAGATACAGAACCCACATCACTCATACACACCCCAAACACCCCGACACACACTTCTTATCATAGTCGACTTCAGTTATTTCCTCATCTGTATTATGTGGATAAAAATAATATAGTATTTACTTCACAAGGTTGTTGTGAAGATCAAAGGAAATCATATGTGTTAAGAGATCTAAAACCTTTACGGAATACATATATGTACAAACATATATGTGTGTTCATGTGTGTATAGTCTCTCTCACTTGTCTCAGAAAGCTTCAGAAGGGCTTTTCCTCAGAGCAAGTATTCTAGAGTAGCGGTATCATCAAATATGAGGTCAGTGATGTCCCAAACTAGATTAGAATGTAACTGGAAAATGCTTAATGAAATAAATAAAAAGAGAATAAAATACATAGTATTAAAATTTAAAACTAAGTCAATGTGTGACCAATAGGCTTATATACAAATTAATAGTCCTTTTGCTATTTGAGTTTGACATTAGAATGTACAATGAATATTAAACTCCTTTTCATCTTATATACTTTCCTATAACATTCTTTTCAGACTCTCTAATTTGCTGAAACCTACTTTTCTCTTTTTAGGGGGGCAGGGGACAAATATAATTTATACATTAACCAATGACAAATATAATTATCCAATTAATATGTTCACTTTTTGCATGTTTATATTGGCATTTTTACAGTTTATTTTTATTTACTTTTTTGAAATTTTTAATTAATTAAGAATATTTTCCATGGTTACAGGATTCATGTTTTTCCCTGCCCTTCCACAATACCCTTTCTGTAGTTGATGTGCAATTCCTCTGGGTTTTACATGTGTCAATTATCAAGACCATTTCTCTACCATTATTATTTGGACTAGGGTGATATATGTCCCCAATCATATCCTCATCGAACCTTGTGATCAAGCAGTTTTTCTTTTGTGTTTCTATTCCAACAGTTGTTCCTTTGACTGTAGATAGCATTCTTTCTCATTAGTCCTTCAGAATTGTCCTTAATCATTGCATTTATGCTAATAAAGAAGTCTGTTACATTCGATTTCACTATACTGTATCAGTTTCTGTGTACATTGTTCTCCTAGTTCCCCTCCTTTCACTCTGCATCAATTCCTGGAGGTTGTTCAGTTCACATGGAATTTGTCCAATTCATTATTCCTTTGAGCACAATAGTATTCCATCACCAATATGTGCCATAATTTGTTCAGCCATTCCCCAATTGAAAGGTATTCTTTCATTTTCCAATTTTTTGCTACCACAAAGAGAGAGGTTATTAATATTTTGGTACAAGTCTTTTTCCTTATTATCTTTTTGGGGTACAAACAGAGCAGTGCTATGGCTGGTTCAAAGTGTAGGCAGTCTTTTAGTGCCCTTTGGGCATAGTACAAAATTGCCTTCCACAATGGTTGTATCTATTCACAACTACACCAGCAATATATTAATGTCCCTACTTTGCCACATCCCCTACAACATTCATAACTTTCTTTTCCTGTCATGTTAGCCAATCTGCTAGTTGTTAGATGGTACCTCAGAGTTGTTTTGGTGTCAATTTCTCTGATTATAAGAGATTTACAATACTTTTTCATGTGTCTAATGATAGTTTTGATTTCTTTATCTGAAGATTGCCTATTCATGTCCCTTGCCCATTTATCAATAGAGGAATGGCTTGTTTTTTTTTTGTTTTTGAAAAATTGATTTAACTCTTTATAAATCCGAGTAATTAGAACTTTGTTAGAGTTTCTTTGTTATGAAAAATTTTCCCCAATTTGTTGCTTCCCTTCTAATTTTGGTTGCATTGGTTTTGTTTGTATAAAACCTTTTTTAATTTAATGCAATTAAACTTATTTATTTTACACTTTGTAATTTTTTCTAATTCTTGCTTAGTCTTAAAATCTTTCATTTCCCAAAAATCTGACAATCATACTATACTGTGTTCACATAATTTACTTATAGTATCCTTTTCTATATTTAAGACATTCACCCATTTTGAGTTTATGTTGGTGTATTGTGTGCTGCCTTTCTTTTTAAGATATAGTGTGAGGTAATTATTTAGGGAACTTGGATCCCTTCTATGCTAGTGGTGGATATAGGAGTCACAGAGTCATATGTCTTGTCTGACTGCAGGATTCCTGGGTTCCCCATCAGAGTGAGTGTCCCTAGCATCAACAAATGTAAAAAGTCACCATAGATGGAGAAGTGAATTGGTTTTCAAATGAGTATGGGAAATGGAGACAATTCTTTTTATGGCTGTATCTGGCTCCCTGGGCTACT
Organism: Monodelphis domestica; assembly: GCF_027887165.1. Classification (NCBI taxonomy): domain Eukaryota; kingdom Metazoa; phylum Chordata; class Mammalia; order Didelphimorphia; family Didelphidae; genus Monodelphis; species Monodelphis domestica. Next base: position 219,097,008 of record NC_077232.1, read on the forward strand.
GTTTCTCTCTGTACCTTTCCTTGTCTCATTTGGCCATCTCTTGCAAGTGGTGGTCTGAGACACTTAAATGAAGAATTAATCCCTAAGGTTAGAAAGCCTGAGATTTCCCTCTCTCTCTCTCTCTCTCTCTCTCTCTCTCTCTCTCTCTCTCTCTCTCTCTCTCTCTCTCTCTCTCTCCCTGTATTATTTTTTCTGTCTTTATTAATAAATGGTTGAAAATCTGGTAATAAGCCTGCAGAGTAATTTTTAATATCACCAATATATCTCTTGGCAACATTTCAACAACTGGCTAATCCTTTTCTTACACCCTCTAGTACCTAGATTCCCACAGAAATTTAATAGCTTCCCACTGCTAATATTGCTTAGCCATTATTTTCCTGCCTTTGAAATTCTCTCCATTATGCCAGAATCCTTTTGGATTACTACTTACAGGTTTTCATGCCAATCTCTCCCTGACTCAATAAGTTCCAACCTTACACATCGTTTTTTGTCCTCAATATCTGCTACCTCCAAACACTCTAGTTTTCCTGTTCCTCAAATTTTGTCATTTTTTTCTCCAGTCCATATAGTTGGTTTGTAGGAGTTGAGTACTCATATATTGGCTCCTCTCTGTTCCCACACCATAAATAAATTTTACCCTAAGGTGTCAGAATGTCTATTTTAGATCCACTTTGGATAAAACCAAATGGAGACTATATATAGCATGAACATAAACATATCTAGCATTGAACAGAAATGTTTCCACTGGGTTTTGCTTATAAGAAGAAATGGACCCATGCACTTATATAGCTTTGTAATAGCATTACCCAATGCATTTTAGACATATTTTGATGTGTGTATATATATATATATATTATTCAAAAATTGATCTTTATTTTGAGTCCTAGGACTTAAAGTAGCCTTTTAAAATATCAAGCTGCACCCGTAAAATGAAGCCAAGCTTTTTTATACCAGGTTGCAATCTGCTGGATATATTGTATTTGTATGAAATACTTGCTTGTCCTTGCAGTTTTAGTATGAATGGATCAGGGGAACTGAAAAATTACCTAATTAAAGATTATTATGACTTCAATGTATATAAACAGATTTTTATATTTCTATTGAAAGAAGACGCCTGTACATTCTTCCATCATCACTGTAAAGAAAAATAAATGATTATATTCACAAAAAATTGTTGAAATTATTTTTGGAATCTCGAGAGTACTTTCAGATTGCATATGGTTTCTAACTTTCGTAAGTTTTGGAATGATGAGAAGCAGGAAAGTCTTATTCACACTGATGAAAAAAGATAAGAACAAACAAAACTCTCAAAAATAGTGATAACAATAAGGGCAAATTTGTGTTTCTCTGCCTTTTGACATTTTAGCTTTAGTCACTATTAGATTCATGTTGGCTCAAGTTTATCCCCTGCCTTTTGTGTTCAGGAATGACTTTTTTTCTGAGATTTTCCAATTTTCTAAAAATTAAAAAAAATGGAAGAAAAAGCATGTCTAATAGTTTTGTCTGTATTGTGGGTTATCACTAACATTATTTATGGTGCTTTGCTGTGAAAAGTAAATAAAAGCTCCCAAAATGGTTGTAATAGCAGGGAATATTCAAAGCAATCTGTAACTTCTTACTATAAGATTAAATCCTCCATCTTGTGTCATTAAGTTGAATTTTCTTCAGACACTGGAGCCCAAGCTGAAGAATTGCTGAATGTTATGTTTTGAGAACAAATCAGATACTTTCAATAGGAGAAGTCATAGTTCCACAATTTAAGAGGACATTGAGAACTAACAGACCAGATATAATCCTTAAATCTGTTTGTCCCTTAATGTTTTTGAAGAATGTTTTTTGATGTGAACATGCACAAATTTTGTCAGTGTATATGACTTTACTAAAGCAATATTCTTTTAGTGAGATTGAATAAATGTACTATGGAAATGCAACATTTAAACAAAATGTGTGGGAAAGATCCAATTTTTGATGTGATTATAGAATCTAACATTAACATACACTCTAATAAAATGTTGGTAAATTCTACTGATGCATAGAAATATGACTAAAAGTTATTGGATTTCACAAATTAGTGGGTGACTAAGCTTGCCTGAGAAATAGTCTCCATGCTAAAGCTTTACTTTCATTGTACAACAAAAATGTATTCAGACCATGTACTAAAATCTAATCTAAATAACATAAATTTCAATGTTGTTTGAGTCCTAGCTCAATGAGCAATACAATTGAGAGAAGCATTTGAGGAAAGACTATTAGCTTGAAATTTAATTAACACTTATCACCCAGTCCCAACTCTCAATTCTGTTTATGCATAGTAAGAGATAGTAAATAAGAATTTGGTAATGGCTTTCTGTAATGCCTTCCTTTTCCAGAACTGTTTATTTTCCCTATAGCAGGAGATTTGGAAGAGACCAGTGATGTCTCTGATATAAGGAACTCACTTTTCCAAAGGAAGTCGGACACCAACTTTGCAATTTGTCACTTTAGAGTTCCTTGGGTGCAATGAAAAATTAAGTGACTTGTCAAGGGATATGGAATCAATAGAATCTGAGCTTAATTTTGAAATCAGGTTTCCATGAATCCTACCAGGCCTTTTATCCATTGTAGTATTGTAGAAATACATATAAAACTTCATTTAATTAATTATTATTATTATTATTATTTTGCTGTTCCTGTAGTTTATTTTTTTCTATTTCTTTTTTTATTTTTATTTGGTCATTTCCAAAAATTATTCATTGGAAACAAAGATCATTTTCTTTTCTTCCCTCCCCTCCTCCCACCACCTCTCCCACAGCCGATGCGCAATTGCACTGGATATCATATGTGTTCTTGATTCAAACCCATTTCCATGTTGTTGGTATTTGCATTAGAGTGTTCATTTAGAGTCTCTCCTCAGTTATATCCCCTCAACCCCTGTAGTCAAACAGTTGCTTTTCATCGGTATTTTTACTCCCACAGTTTATCTTCTGCTTGTGGATAGTGTTTTTTACATCCCTGCACATGGTTCAAGGACACTGGAGAAGTCCATTACCTTCGATTGTACCACAATGTATCAGTCTCTGTGTACAATGTTTTCCTGGTTCTGCTCCTTTCCCTCTGCATCACTTCCTGGAGGTTGTTCCAGTCTCCATGCAATTCCTCCACTTTATTATTCTGTTGAGCACAATAGTATTCCATCACCAACATATACCACAATTTGTCAGCCATTCCCCAATTGATTGGCATCCCCTCTCTTTCCAGTTTTTGGCCACCACAAAGAGTGCAGCTATGAATATTCTTGTACAAGTGTTTTTCCTTATTATCTCTTTGGGGTACAGACCCAGCAGTGCTATGGCTGGATCAAATGGTAGACATTCTTTTGTCGCCCTTTGGACATAGTTCCAAATTGCCCTCCAGAATGGTTGGATCAGTTCACAAATCCACCAGCAATGAATTAATGTCCCTACTTTGCCACATCCCCTCCAGCATTCATTGCTTTCCTTTGCTATCATGCTAGCCAGTCTGCTTGGTGTGAGGTGATACCTCAGAGTTGTTTTGATTTGCATCTCTCTGATTATAAGAGATGTAGAATACTTTTTCATGTGCTTATTAATAGTTTTGATTTCTTTGGCTGAGAACTGCCTGTTCATGTCCCTTGCCCATTTATCAATTGGAGAATGGCTTGGTTTTTTGTACAATTGATTTAATTCTTTGTAAATTTGAGTAATTAAACCTTTGTCAGAGGTTTTTATGAAGATTTTTTCCCAATTTTTTGCTACCCTTCTGATTTTAGTTACATTGGTTTTGTTGGTACAAAAACTTTTTAATTTGATGTAGTCAAAATTATTTATTTTACATTTTGTGACTCTTTCTAAGTCTTGCTTGGTTTTAAAACCTTTCCTTTCCCAAAGGTCTGACATGTATACTATTCTCTGTTCACCTAATTTACTTATAGTTTCATTCTTTATGTTCAAGTCATTCACCCATTTTGAATTTATCTTGGTGTGGGGTGTGAAGTATTGATCCAAACCTAATCTCTCCTATACTGTCTTCCAATTTTCCTAGCAGTTTTTATCAAATAATGGATTTTTGTCCCAAAAGCTGGGGTCTTTGGGTTTGTCATCAACTGTCTTGCTGAGATCATTTACTCCAAGTTTATTCCACTGATCCTCTTTTCTATCTCTTAGCCATTACCAAATTGTTTTGATAACCACTGCTTTATAGTATAGTTTGAGATCTGGGACTGCAAGTCCTCCTTTCTTTGCATTTTTTTTCATGATTTCCCTGGATATCCTTGATCTTTTGTTCTTCCAAATGAACTTAGTTATGTTTTTTTCTAATTCAGTAAAGAAGTTTTTTGGTAGTTCAATGGGTATGGCACTAAATAAGTAAATTAATTTGGTAGGATTGTAATTTTTCTTAATGTTAGCTCATCCTACCCATGAGCAATCAATGTTTTTCCAATTGTTTAGATCTAGTTTTAGCTGTGTGTAAAGTGTTTTATAGTTGTGTTCATATAGTTCCTGTGTTTGTTTCGGCAGATAGAGTCCTAAGTATTTTGTATTGTCTAGGGTGGTTTTAAATGGAATTTCTCTCTCTATTTCTTGCTGCTGAGATGTGTTGGAAATATATAGAAATGCTGATGACTTCTGTGGGTTTATTTTGTATCCTGCAACTTTGCTAAAGTTGTTGATTATTTCGAGTAACTTTTTGGTTGATTCTCTAGGATTCCTTAAGTAAACCATCATATCGTCTGCAAAGAGTGATAGCTTGGTCTCCTCATTGCCAATTTTAATACCTTCAATTTCTTTTTCTTCTCTAATTGCTACTGCTAGTGTTTCTAGTACAATATTAAATAATAGAGGTGATAATGGGCATCCTTGTTTTATTTCTGATCTTATTGGAAAGGCTTCTAGTTTATCCCCATTGCAGATGATGTTTGCTGATGGTTTTAGATATATACTGTTTATTATTTTTAGGAAAGGCCCTTCTATTCCTATACTTTCTAGTGATTTAAATAGGAATGGGTGTTTTATTTTATCAAAGGCCTTTTCTGTATCTATTGAGATAATCGTGTGATTTTTGTCAGTTTGCTTGTTAATATGGTCAAATATGTGGATGGTTTCCCTAATATTGAACCATCCTTGCATTCCTGGTATGAACCCTGCCTGGTCATAGTGGATGACCCTTGTAATGACTTGCTGGAGTCTTTTTGCTAGTATCCTATTTAAGATTTTTGTGTCTATATTCATTAGGGAGATTGGTCGATAGTTTTCTTTCTCTGTTTTTGACCTGCCTGGCTTTAGGATCAGTACCATGTTTGTGTCATAGAATAAATTTGGTAGAACTCCCTCTTGGCCTATTATGTCAAATAGTTTGTTTAATATTGGGATCAGTTCTTTGAATGTTTGATGGAATTCATTTGTGAATCCATCTGGACCTGGGCATTTTTTCTTAGGGAGTTCTTTGATGGCTTGTTCAATTTCTTTTTCTGAATGGGGTTGTTAAAGTAATGTATTTCTTCCTCTTTTAGTCTAGGCAATTTATATTTTTATAAGTATTCATCCATATCACCTAGATTGCCATATTTGTTGCCATATAATTGGGCATAGTACTTTTTAATGATTGCCTTAATTGCCTCTTCATTAGAGGTGAGGTCTCCTTTTTCATCTTGGATACTGTCAATTTGGTTTATTTCTTTCCTTTTTTTAATTAGACTGACTAGTACTTTGTCTATTTTATTTGCTTTTTCAAAGTACCAGCTTCTAGTCTTATTTATTAAATCAATAGTTCTTTGACTATCAATTTTATTAATTTCTCCTTTGAGTTTTAGAATCTCTAATTTAGTCTTCATCTGAGGATTTTTAATTTGTTTGCTTTCTAATTTTTTAATTTGCATGCCCAATTCATTGACCTCTGCCCTTCTTAATTTGTTTATATATGAACTCGAGGATATAAATTTCCCCCTGAGTACTACTTTGGCTGCATCCCATAGGTTTTGAAAGGATGTCTCTGCATTGTCATTTTCTTCAATGAAGTTATTAATTGTTTCTATGATTTGTTCTTTAACTAACTGGTTTTGGAGAATCATATTGTTTAATTTCCAATTAATTTTTGATTTACCTCTCCATGGTCCATTACTAATTATTATTTTCATTGCATTGTGATCTGAGAAAGTTGTATTTATTATTTCTGCTCTTTTGCACTTGTTTGCAATGTTTTTATGCCCTAATACATGGTCAATTTTTGTGAATGTACCATGTGCTGCAGAAAAGAAGGTATATTCCTTTTTGTCCCTATTTATTTTTCTCCACATGTCTACCAACTATATTTTTTCTAAGATTTCATTCACTTCTCTTACCTCTTTCTTATTTATTTTTTGGTTTGATTTATCTAGTTCTGATAGGGGAAGGTTCAGACCTCCCACTGGTATAGTTTTTCTATCTATTTTATTCTTGAGCTCCTCTAGTTTCTCCTATAAAAATTTGGATGCTCTGCCATTTGGTGCATACATATTGAGTACAGATATTTCCTCATTGTCTATACTGCCTTTTATCAGGATGTAATTTCCTTCTCTGGCTCTTTTAACTAGATTTATTTTTACTTTGGCTTTGTCGGATATCATGATTGTGACTCCTGCCTTCTTTTTGTCAGTTGATGCCTAATAGATTTGGCTCCACCCTCTTACTTTCACCCTATGTGTGTCTACCTTTCTCATATGTGTTTCTTGTAGATAGCATATGGTAGGGTTTTGGACTCTAATCCACTCTGTTATGTGCTTGCTTTTTATGGGTGAGTTCATTCCATTCACATTCAGAGTTATGATTACTAGCTGTGTATTTGCCAGCATTTTGATTTCTGCTCCTTTTCCTGCCTTTTCTTCTTTCACTATTTCCTTCTACACCAATGTTTGCTTTTGAACAGTCCCCCTTGTTCCCACCCTTATTTTACTTCCCTTTCTACCCCCCTGCCTCTTCATCCCCCCCTTATTTTCCCTATAGTCTTTCTAAAATTAACCCCCCACTCCCTCCCTCCCTTGTACTGCTTCCCTCCCCATCAGACCCTTTGTTACCCTTCTACTCCCCTATAGGGTGCAAATCTATTCTCTGCCAACAATGGAATGGATTGTTTTTCCCTCTTTGAGTCACTTTCAAATCACGTAAAAGTTGAGTCTTTCCTGTCTCTGACCTCTTTACACTTCCAATGTATTGATGTTCTCCCCCCTCCCACCATGAGCTTCTTTATGACATATAAATTTACCCCCATTTGTTTCTTTTCCCATTTCTTTTAATATTAACCTATTTTAAGCTCTAGTTATATATATATATATATGCTTACTTATGCATATGTATTTTTGCATGCATATATCTATATACCTATTTATGTCTTGTCCTTTCATCCTATACAGGTTGTTGCTGTTCCCTCTAAGTATACTTCTTTTTGCTGCCCAGGTAATAACAACAGTTTTTTAAGAGTTACCAATGACCTCTTTTCTTATAGGGATACATATCATTTTAACTTATTGAGTCTCTTAAACTTTTTTTGTTTTTCTTTTTTCACCTCTTTTTTTAATTACCTTTTGATGATTCTCTTGAGTTCTGTTCTTGGACATCAAATTTTCTGTTCAGGTCTAGTCTTTTCTTTACGAATTCTTGGAATTCTTCTATTTTGTTGAATGACCATACTTTCCCCTGTAAGAATATAGTCAGTTTTGCTGGGTTGTTGATTCTTGGTTGTAGACCTAGTTCCCTTGCTTTCTGGAATGTCGTATTCCATGCCTTTCTTTTTTTCAGTGTGCATGCAGCCAGATCCTGAGTGATCCTCACTGTGGTTCCTTGGTATCTGAATGACTTCTTCTTGGCAGCTTGTAATATCTTTTCTTTGGTCTGATAGTTCTTGAATTTGGTTATAACATTCCTGGGTGTTGTCAGTTGGGTATTAAGTTCAGGAGGTGATCTGTGGATTCTATCAATCTCCACTTTTCCCTCTTGTTCAAGGATTTTGGGGCAGTTTTCTTTAATAATTTCCTGTAATATAATGTCCAAGCTTTTTCTTTTGTCATGGTCTTCTGGTAGGCCAATAGTTCTTAAATTGTCTCTCCTTGAATGATTTTCTAAATCCTCTGTTTTGTGAATGAGATGCTTCACATTTTCCTCAATTTTTCATTCTTTTGGTTTTGTTTTATAGAGTCCTGCTGCCTTGTGAAGTCGCTCGATTCTAATTGTTGTATTCTGGTTCTTAAAGACTGGATTTCATCCTTAGTTTTTTGGTTTTCCTTTTTCCTTTTGGTCGGATTTTCTTTGGAGGTCATCTTTCATCTTCTTCACCTCATCTTTCATCTGCTTTGCCTTATCTTTCATCTCCTTTGCCTCATTTTCCAGCTGGTTGATTTTGGCTTTCAAGACACTATTTTCTGTTTCTAGATGACTTATCTTAGTTTTTAAGTTCTTTTCCCAATTGTCTTCAGCCTCTCTTAATTGTGTTTTGAATTGCATTTTGAGTTCTTCTAAAGCCTGTATCCAACTCGCTTGGATTTCTGATTTTTCCTTTGCTGATCCCTCCCCCTCTGTTTCATTTGCTCTTTGCTCATTACCTGTGCAGAAGCTGTCTATTGTAATTTCTTTCTTCTTTTTCTGTTGTTTGCTCAAGTTTACCCCTTCTTTGTTCCCCGTATTTGGCTGTGCTCTTGCTCCTCTCACTTTGTTTTGGTTTTGGGGCTGTCAGTCTCCCCTCTTGGAGCTTTGTCAGATCTCTTGGTACAATCTCTAGGGGAGGAATGTTAGCTTCCCTGTCCTCTGGAGGATTTTGATTGGATTGAGTTCAGGTGGGTTGGGCTGTATGTGGTATGAAGCTCTAATGTTCTGAAGACTCCTGGAAGGCTGGGCCTTGCTCTCTCCAGTTCTCTCCTGCTGCTCTCTGCTGTTTGAAAGTGCCTTTGCCCGCCTTCCTGAACTCTGAGGAGTTCTGATTGAATTGGGTTCAGCTGGATTGATCTGGTTGTGCCCCGAGGCAAAGGTGAGGCTGGAGCCCAATGGAGGGACCCAGCCATGGCCCCGTCTCTCCCTGGCTTCCTCCCTGCTGTCCAAGCTGGATGCTTTGAGCCCGGCACCCCGCTGGCGACAAGGTAGACCCTCCAAACCAGCATCTTTGCCCACTCAGAGGTTCCCGCTGCTGCTGCCGCGGGCTCAGTGCTCTGGGGTTGTGGGGGAGGCATCCTGGGACCTACCCTATGCCTTCCCCTTAGCCCTGAGTATTCTTGGATTTGGGCTTTTGGGGGGCGTACCTTTTGATTTGAGTCCAGAAGGAGGGTTCTCCACTTCTGTACTGTTGTTCAGCTTGGATTTTGGTGCCCTAGGAGCATTCAGTCTATATCGGTAAGGAAGGGTCTTCCACGAGGACTGAACTTTTGCTGCTTGCTAAGTCGCCATCTTGACTCCGCCCCTTATTTTTTAACTAGGAAAAAAATGAGATATTATTAACCCCCTGCTAAACTTTTTTCTAGACTTATTATAAATGCTCCTTCACAAGTTAAATGATATAGAATGCAATAGAGGCAGGATGGAGCTTTCATGAAATGAATGAATTAAGCATGGTAACCACTTTTATCCAATAAGTCTAGTTCACATCACTGCCTCCCATTCTATTCCATAAGAAATTGTTATCAATTGAATGTAAGAACTATTTTGCTGTCCAGGAGGAATGTGATTATAACTTTAGTAATTCAATTTGACTCAAACTATAGTTTAAGAAAACTTTACCTTTTTCAGGATTTTATAAATTTGACCTGAAATTTGGTCCATAGTAATATTGGAGGGCATGAGGAAGTAAGCCCAGCTATATTTTAGTATCTCCTTTGATAGTTCAAGATTCTATGAATATTGTCTGAAATTGGAGGCAGAGAGTAATATTGACTGACATGGGAATCTGTGCCAGTTTGGATATCTTTCTCTCCAAGCTAGAAATGGTTTTGATATAGATTAATGATAAATCAAATAAAATTGTTTCTGCGTGACTTGAGCCTAAATTGCTGAGTACATTATTAATATTAATTTCTTCTTCAATATCATATTGGATCTTTAGCAGTAGACTATCCCTCTCTCTTCCCTCTCATTTTCTCAGTACATTAAAATATGTCTTCAATGTCTTACTATGACATTGACTTGACTTTCAAAATATATGCCTCAAAAAGTCAGATTTCATCAAGCCATTAAAAGTTTGAGTCATAGCCCAGGGAAAGAGATTGTGTGCTTCTGTTAAGTATGAACTTAGCTGAGGTTCAAGAGTTTCCTGACCAAGTATATAGTATGTGAAGATTATCCTAAGGCAAGAAGAATTTGTGAACTGTGTTGGAAAGGAGTATATACTTATAGATGAAATCATGCATCTTTCTCTATGCATACAAACTTAAAAAGTGATTCCCTGCTGAAGGGTCTGATTGTAGTGATTTACCAATCTAATAATAACATAGAGAACAATTGCCTTTCCAGGTCATGTAACTGAAACATAGCAAATAATTTCTATGTCTTATCAAGACAGAGGATTACACCCCATTTTTGACTGCTTTCTATGGACAAAAGCTATACTTCTAGAAAGGATTTATAATGTATTGTAATAAATCATGAAATTTTGAACAAGAAACTGAAGACCTTAGAGTCTTTATCACTGTTAACAATGAAAGACAGTGTTTTCAGAAGAGGAAGACAGAGTTTAAGAGTTAACTGCAACTTACTAAAATGATCAAAGAACAAGGTTTTTATTTTTGGACATCAATTTAAAATGTAAGTATGACAGTTTCCTACTAAGGAATGGAGGATATCTAACAAGAATTGGTATGAGATTTCTTGCCTAGAGTAAATATCTTTTTTTTCTTTGAATGCCAGGGCTTAACAAAATGTCTGATACTATAGTTGACACTTAATAAATACTTATTGACTAACTGATTCCAAGAGACTGCTCTGAGTAAGGTCTAGCCTAGCATAATATAACCTTTAATATAATGTAATCTCCTTGATGATTGAGACTATCTCTTTTCCTTGTCTTCATATCTCTAATGCCTAGCATAGTGCTTTGCCTATAGTAGACACTTACTAAATCTCTATTGAATTGAATTTAGAAGTTTAGATTTTCATCAAAACTTTGACAAGGAAGATAGTAGTTCTTGAGGTCAAACCTTCTAGTATTTTTAGAAATGCTAAGGCCAGAATCCCAAATAACAGAGCTATTCCTCCTGAATAACAGATTTATTTTATCATAGTTATTCAGCATCAGAAAAATGAGATTTTCATGGAATCTAGGCTTATTTTTATGTTCATTTCAGTATTAATGAGCAATTGCAAACATGCCATTTATTGTCAGGGGAAAAATAATATCAAATTTAAAGTAATTTTGTACTAGGCCATATTTTCTACTTTGTATGACAAAATTAATTATATCAATGCAGATCCATACCTTTTCTACACCTTAAAGTTATAGATAATTACCTCAAACAATATAATGTTAAGTGATTTGCTCAAGGTTACTCAGTTTCTTTCAGAAGCAAATCTTCAACCTTGTCCTACCTTGGATTCCAGTTCCCTATCTACTTTACCATGCTGTCTCTATGATATTCTATTAAATTTTAGTTATTGAGTAGATTTTTCCATCAAGAATGTAACACAAAATGTGATCTCAGAATCATTAAGTAAAAGGAAAGAGTTTTTTTAACTTATTAAAAAATAAATTCTCTGTAAATATCATTATTATCAATATACCAATACATTTCACACATAACATAGTAATTTGGCCTTCAAATATTTAGAATTACTGCAATTATTCTAGATAGAGTAAAATTCATGAGAGTTACTATGCACCTTTATTGAACATTCAGGGAGTACCTGGAATTGTGCTCAAGTACAAGGTACACAGCATAATGGTCTACTGATCACTGATGAACATGAGTACACAATGGATCTTATATCCATCTTTGAAAATATCATGCTTTCTCCCCAACCCTCCCCACATTTTTGGATTTCTAAGCAGCTTTTCATTATTCATCCCCATTTACGTAGATAGGAAATTCTCATTTATACATCACTGAGTTGTTTTGCTGTTTCTCATGTTTATCTGAGAGACCTAGTACAGAATGTTTATTTTCAAAAAAGAGTAAACACAACAAAAGTATTCTGAGAGCTCTTTTCCTAATTTTATGTCCCTAATTTCTTCATTTAACACAATGAATCCACTTGGAGAATTTTCTATGAGTTTGTCCTCTGGTAAATAATATTCATATTGTATATAGTCTATAGAATATCATGTTTGTAGACTTTGATACAATATCATTCCTATAAACTACATTGCTACAAATGCTGTTGTTATATAATATGCTCCCTAAAATAACATTGGCTATAAATCACAGATGAGTGATGGCTTTGTTGAAAAGGTCTGTGTTCTCAGAAATGATATTTGTTTTTGCTAAGATAACCAAATATTTGGTTTGATGGTCTTTCAGCATTTTTCCACAGCTACATGACTTGGTTATCAATGGGTTTGTTTGGACAAAACCTCATTGAAGAACTGAACTAACCACATTCAGGGCAATTTCCCCCCTTTCCTCTAAAAGACTAAACAAAAGTACATTGAGTAATCAACAAAGAGTCATCACAGAATTCAAGTTTTTGAACATCAAACACTATTGAATAGGACATACCCCTGCTTGAAATATATTAATGTGAATATTCTTTAAAGAAAGGAACTCTGTTCCTTGTCAAATCATTTATCTGAATCACTATCTTTCAAAGGTCTTTTTAAGGAAAAATCTTTCTTTAACATCTCAGTCAGCTATTGTGAGGTTCATCTGTGAACGACAGATCATGGTTATTAAACGATATTCAAATAATTAGACAAAAAATCTAAAGGATAAATGAATATAATTGTGCAACTATTTGAATTGTCCAGATGTGCAAATAATATGAATTGTACAAATATTATTACTCTTGCTTTGTGTTATGGACAATTGATTTAATTGATGCAGGGAAACTCCACGTGTAAAAATTCCTTCCACCAAAGTAGATCAACAGTTTGTCTAGATTTTAAATTTAAGAAGTTGCTATTAGTTTTTCAATTCTAAAGTTCTAAAGGGATTTAAACACGGCTATAAAATTAATATAAATCACAGGCAGTTTTTCAGCCCATATCTTTTTATCTCAAATGCTGGTCTTATCTTCTATGCTATGCTGCCTTTTGTGTTAAAACTTGTTGATCAGAAAATAAATTATATGAAGTCATTATATAAACACTTTAAAAATAATTAGTATTAGCAGTAATGTTAAAATATGTGTCCTTGTGAAGGACATATAAAAATAATTAGTATAAAATGTGTTTTTATGCTTTTTTGAAATTTTCCATGTAAATCATAGACGATTAAAGAATTATATTTTATATTTTTATGATAGAAAACCGGAGCTGGCCTTGTGATTTTATCAGTTTGGGAATTTCCATGACAAAATTCCCTCTACCAATGCAGGTCCATAGCTTATCTGAATCATAGAGTCGTAGACAGTCACCTCATATACTAGGATGTTAAATGACTTGCTAAAGGTTACTCAATCAGTTTGTGTCTGAAGCAAATCTCCAACTTAAGTTTTCCTAGCTCAGAGGAACTATGCCATGCTGTGTTTATATTAGAGTTGAATTACTGAGTATATTCTTCCATCAAGAAAGTAATATATAATATCATGTGATCCCAGAAGTATTAAGTAGAAGATAGTTTTCACATTAAAAAACAAATTATCTCTAAATATTACTATATTCCTAAAATACCAATATATTCCACATATAATTAATTCTTTATCACCTTATATCTGCACCCTTGAAATTTCCTCTTAAATGCCATTCATATCTCTAGCCTTCTTACTTTTAGGTCCATCCTGCACACAGCAATATTCACTTCAGAGTTCATGAGTTTTTAAAGGTTCTCTTAATAAAAAATCAAACTCTTTAGCACATTATTTTAGGTTCTCCAAAATCTATACTCAACCAAGTTTTTTATCAATGTATGTAATTACTTATTTTATTTTATATTTTTTAAAATTCTTACCTTTCGGGAGTAAAAATACCGATGAAAAGCAACTGCTTGACTACAGGGGTTGAGGGGATATGACTGAGGAGAGACTCTAAATGAACACTCTAATGCAAATACTAACAACAGAGAAATGGGTTCGAGTCAAGAACACATGCGATAACCAGTGGAATTGTGCATCGGCTATGGGAGAGGGAAAGGTGGTGGGAGGAGGGCAGGGAGGAAAAGAAAATGATCTTTGTTTCCAGTGAATAATGTTTGGAAATGACCAAATAAAATAATATTTAAAATTAAAAAAAATTCTTACCTTTCATCTTAGAATCAATAGTGTGTATTGGTTCCAAGGCCAAAAACAGTAAGGGCTAGGCAATGGCGGTTGCATGAATTGCCCAGAGTCACACAGTTAAGAAGCATCTTAGGTCAAACTTGAACCCAGGACCTCCCATATCTAGGCCTGACTCTCAATACCCTGAGCAACCAAGCTTCCCACAATAACTAATTTTTTCTGAATTACTCCTTTCTAAAGGAATTATTTTTTACCTATTGTCCACAAAAGTGTGTTGTGTTTTCTTACTTTTGTTTGTGCCCTCCCAAATACTGGGCTCTAATTCTTTTGTTTTGTCTATCCAATTTCTTAATCTTTTGATAAACTATAGTCTCCTCCATAAAACCTGCCCTCTAAAATGTACTGGTGTCTTCCTATTCTGAACTCATGTTCATTGTCATTTAGATAATTGATTTGGTGATTGATAGGGATAATATTGATCTTATTGAGATATTGATATTGATGGCCAGTTGATATTGATAGACTAATGCTGTCAGGGAGCTCTAGTTGAAGGTGGTTGATGAAATAGCTGGAAGCAGCTTAATCCAACAATATTTATTTCTTATTTCTATATGAAGAGGAAGGGACATGGAAAGGAGGCAAGAATAAAGCAAGCTCTACTAAATCTAACACTAAGCTTTCCAACTATAACCCAAAACTGTTCTGTCCTACAAGGGACTGCTTTGTGTTCCCTGGGGTGAACCTACACTGATCTGTCTAAAGATTAAATCTATTTAACAAAAGCTATCCTAACAGATGATCTCAAATTTACATAATTCTCCTTAAATTATCTATAAAATTTCACCAGCTGCCTCAAACTAATTGTCAACTAATGATAGTTAAGATCAGTCTCTTCTCAGGCTCTCACAGCAAGATTCCTGAATCTGACACTGTTTCAGTGAGAAGCTCTCTTAGAGAAAAATGCTCACTCCAACAAATCTTCAGATGAAAAGATGTTTCTCAACTTTTCCAAAGTTAACTCTCATGAAAATCCTTCACAGATTGATAAGAGCAAACCTCTAGTCATCTGTTCCAAGTGAAGAAGCTCCAGGGAGTGACCAGTTCTCTAAGTGTCTTTCCTATCATGCAGTTCTCTTAAAGTGACCCACAATTATGCTCTTCCCTGCTTAAATGAGTCAAAGTAAAATTCAAGACCCTTTCTCTAGACTCAATCCTTACTTCTAACTAAGTTAATTAGCTACATAAATTCTTTTCCTAACATGATAAAGCACATACTGCTTTATGATATTATTTCCATTGTCTTACCAGGATCATATGACCTTATTTAGAAAAAAATGAAAAATACCTTTATTTTTTAATTAAGGAAACTGAAGCCCAACAATGGTTAGTGCCTTTCTTGAGTTCATTCATATAAAATTCAATAAATGTAGCTGGATGTTATAGCCTTTATATGCAGCATCACATTATAGCCTCAGATAAAATTGATGAGATAGGTCAACAAATATTGTCTCTATTTTAAAATAAAGATACTAAGACTCAGAGTGGTAGGTTAATATTCTCATAGTCACACAACTTGTTAGCACTGGAGTCTGAATTCCAATCCAAGTCTTTCGCACTCCCTCTCTAGCACTCTATGCCCATCCTAAATTTCAACTGAAGGAAAGGCAATATTTAACTTCAGATCTTATTTAAAATCCTTTGTCCTCTTGAATACAACCAGTTTTTAACTACCTCAAACTCAAGGATCATGACTTCAATTCTGCATATATGCTCCAATGTCTTGCATAAAGGAATGTTTGATTATATATTGTTTTTATCTCTAATATCATGCATAACACTTATCTTTATTAAATGGTGTATCAAATACTCCAGAAAATAATTTCTGTGTTTACTTTGTCATCTTTGTATGTGTCAAGAGACTCTGTCATCTTTATCACAGTATACTAAGTGGTGAACACAATGCCTCTAGCCTTTCTTTCTCTCTTATTCTAGGAATTAAGGGTTTCTTTAATTTCTTCTAGCCACTATTTATCTGAGGGGATCATAATAATAGCCTTGGCTTAATCTCTACTTTAGATATCACCTCCAGAAGGCTATTATCAAAATGGAAAAGGAGAAGAATACAGAGGAATCATCTCCCTTGGCTACTAGCTATATATCAGCCTATAATAATATTTTAAAGTCTGTCTTTTATGATTCTTGGCCTTATAGCAACAATAATATTTTAAGTGCCTTTATTTCAAGGTGAAGTTTTGGGTCTTGCAATTTCTTCTCAAAGGAAATTTAATTTACTTACATGATTTTCCTCCTATTTAATTCTGGGCTTACGTGTCCATTTGTAGAGCCTGATCAAAAGCTGTTTTTAAAATACAAAAATAAATGATCTTAGAGGACACTGAAGAAAGATACAGTATGAACAGGCTTTAATTTCCTAGAAACAAGGGATTACTAAGGGTAAAATCAGAATAAAAGATGAGCAAAAAGGAAAGCCAAGCTTTGGGTGAGAGCAAAGGAAAACAGGTAGAAGACCCAAGTTCTTCATTGGAATTCTCATAACATTAAGGGAAACAGAAGCATTGTTCTTTCAGCACATTAATTGGATCTTCTGTGCTGAATTTATGGCAAAAATATCACCAAATGCCCAGCAGAATGTACAGGAATAAATAGGCATTTCCATATTATGTAAAAGACTGGCTAAATTTTATCTTATGAGGGGAATTAAACCATGAAAGGAATACATACAAATAGTCAACATCCAGTGTGGAGAGAATAGGATAAGTGGGTAGGAGAGAGAGATAAGAACTTTAATGAAAAGTTCTGAGCAATGGAAGGATATTGGTGTCCTTAGACCCTCTAGTCAGGAATCAATGGGTGAGAAGGGCTCTCAGGGAAGTAAAACATAACTTTTTCCCCATTTCTCATGCACAGAATTCCTTTTGGTGGCTTTCCAGTTAACTTATTGCTTTCCCACTCCAAAGAGGAGAAGGGAAGAAATTTCTTCATCGAATACCCTAGTCTCTCCCTCCTAAATATTTCCTCCTGTCTCCTCCTCCAGAAGTGTTTCTTTTCTCACCCTGTCCCCTGTAGTTAAGCACACACAGATTGTTCAAGAGCTCAGTTAATCAATCAAGTTTTAAACTTGATTGAAGTTTAAAGGAATTCAAATGGGATACATTTGAGCTGAATCACAGTTATAATCCCTTATGACTCAATTACCTTTATACTTGTTTAAAGTTCTAAAGAAGACTCTTTCTGATGTTCTGATTGTAAGGTGCTTCCTACAAGCCCTTGTTCTTGGGATAATATCCAAGCCCAGATCTCTATGTCCTACACAATAGTTTTGAAAACCTCAAAGGTTAAAATTGATCTATTATTAGTATTTGGACTCATTTAAGATGCTCCCCTTTCCAATCTCCAGCTTACTTTAGGCTTCATGGAAGAGAGGTGATTGCATTAGAGATGCTAAATAAATTTGATGTTCTCAATCATGGCTAATATGTTGATTTCATTTGTCATAAACTATACAAATATTTTACAAAGTTCTTGTCAAGAGTATCAGTGGGAGGATATTTTGGTGATTATTGATAAAAATAAAAGAATCAATAAAATCATTTTAATGCTCAGAGAATTTCTAATATTAAAGAATGAAGCACAGAGTATTTTGTTAAATTTAAGAGACAAATATACTTCCTTTTATTTATTTTCTAAATTATAAATTGATACAATTTTTAATATTTATTTAATATTAATTTTCTGACTTTTACAATCCAAGCTCCCTCTCTCTCTTCTCACCAAAGAAGATAAGTAATATAATATAGCTTTCATGTTCATCATGATGTGAAAGAAAATGCATATCACTTACATCAGAGAAAAATTCTCTGTTGGATTCTCCAACAGAAGCAAAGGATTGATGGTTGGGGTTTCCGTCACTTCTCTGCTTCACATACAGACATAAGGCACCACTTTTGCAGAAATAAACTTGCTTTATATTTAAAAAAATATAAGGTCTGTGTCAGTCCCTTATGTGGCAATAGATATCCTTTATTATCATGAGTCCCTTTGAGTTGTCCTGAATCTTTGCTTTGTTGATAGTAGTTAATTCATTCAGAGTCAATCATCATACATTATTGTTGTTATTGTATACTGTGTTTCCTGGTTCTGCTCACTTCACTGTACAACATTTCATATAAGTCGTTCCAGGTTTTTTTTTAATTTGTAATCATCTTGTTTGTCATTTTGGAAAACATCATGGCAAGAAATCACCATATGTCCACCATTTCAAATTCCATTATGGAACAATAGTTTTCTGCTACAAGCACGTATCATAACTTGTTCGACCATTTCCTAACAGAGGAACAACCTTTCATTTTCCAGGTTTTATCACAACAAAAATATCTCCTATAAATATTTTTGTCCAGGAAGGTTTTTTTTACTCCATATTTAATCTCTTTGGGATCTAGAACTGGCGGTAATATTTCTGTGTCAAAGGATATGTGTAGGTTCATGGTCCTTTAGGCATGGATTCAGATTGCTTTCTAGAATGGTTGTATTATTTACCAAACCTTCTAAGTCTTAGTACCTTCTCTTTGAGATGGCCTCCAATTTAGCTTTCATATATCTTGTTTGTATATAGGTTTTTATAGTTTGTCTGCAACAAAAGACTTTGAACCTCTTGAGAGCAATCAGTGTTTTTATACCTATGAACCTATGCATCTATTTCTCTTTTTTTTCTTTCCACAGTTCATTACTCTTCCTTATCCTTTGAATTTTAAAAATTATATAACATTGTAGTCAATTTGCCTCCTCCTCTCTTTATATATATGCTTCTATTCATTGCCCTAAAAGTGATAAAATTCTTAAATATATACAGTACCATAAGAATCCTAAATACTTCAAATATCATAAAACCATCTTAGTTATATTCATACTAGTAATATAATCAATTTACCCCATTATTTCCCTTAATTATCTTAAAGTATCTTAAATATCTCTTTTACTACAAGTATCTTAATTATTCTGGTTGTTATTTTTCATGCAAAAATGTAATCTGTTTAACCACATTGTTTCTCTTGATTGCATTAGGTATATTAAGCACATCAGGTAACATTTGTACTATAGAAATCTTAGGTTTCCTTAATTTTCCTAGTTATCACTTTCCCATGCAGAGATATGATCACTTTAACTCCATTGATTCTCTTGAGTTTTTTTTTTTGTTTACTTTTTTATGCTTCTTTTGAGTGACAAGTTTGGTCACTGAACCTTCTTTTAAGCTCTATTTTGTAAAAAATGCCTGAAATTCTTTTATTTCATTAGATGTTCATTTCTTTCCCTGGAGTATTACTCCTTTTAACTAAATAGGTGATTTTTGATTGTAGTATTAGGTCCTTTACCTTGTGGAATACTATATATCATGCTTTTAGATCCTGTAATATAGAAGCTGTTAGGCCCTGTGTTATCCTGATTGTGATACCACAGCATTTGAATTTTTCTTGCAGTTTGTAGTATTTTTCTCTTTTATGAGGGATTCTGGAATTTGGCTCTAAATGACATAGGATTTCTATTTCTCTTTTTTCCATTTTCTATTTTTCTCCTCTTATTCAAGAATACTAGAGATGTTTTCCTTGATAATTTATTTCAATATTGTGTCTAGGTTATTTTTTTTATTTTAGGTTTTAGGTAATCTAGTGATTCTTAGAGTCTCTCCTAGATCTTTTTTCCAGGTTAGTAGTATATTCCAGGGAGAGATTTCAAATTTTCTTTTAATTTTTTCATTCTTTTGAAATTGTTTTATTGCTTCCTACTGTCTCATGAACTAGTTACCTTCCATTTATCCAATTCTAACTTTTAGGGAACCATTTTCTTCTTTGAGGCCTTGTACTTCCTTTCTTGGGAAGTAATTTTCCTCTTTGAGGTATTATATTTCCTTTTTTAGGGTACTGTATTTTTTATCATTTTATTTTATAATTCTTATTCTAAGTTCCTTATTATTTGCTTTTATTTCCTTGGATATTTTCAGGGATTTATTTTAGACTTGACATACTTTCACATTTTTCTTTGAGGTTTCAAATATTTTCATTTTCCATTGCTATCCTTTTGTCCTTTTTTGCCTTTCTTTTTTGTTGATTTTTCTTGTTGAGACATTTTTCTTGGGTCAGGCTTTTTCTCTATTTAATGTCATTTAGGGGTGTTGTCATTTTCATCCATAGTACTAGAAACCTGTCTTCTACTCATTAGTCATTTGTATTTTCTTAGTATACTATGGCATCATCCCACTGAATTTCTTATTACAACATAGCACACATAGACTCTATGGCCTCTCTCCTAATCCTGAACAATGGCTGAGATGCCCACAAATTTTGATTTCCTAATCTCATAAGCACGGAATTCCATGAATATGCATTGATATAATATAATCAGCCAGACTTAATTAGCTTTTAAAATGGCTATATGCTATGTTGGTATGATTGTTATAAGCAAGTCCTCCAAAATTTCTATGACACGTGCCCCCACATTTTTATACAGAGTGCAGAGGAAGTGGGATGAAGTTCAGAAAATACAATTTGAAAAGGTATAACTCCCCTCTCCTTGAAATCTTTTTGCTGGAATCTTGAAGATTACTTTATATATGATAAAACTTTTTCACTGAGCTGCTTGTGGTTTTTTAAGATGCTTAATTCATTGTATCTAGATTATCTTGTGCTCCCAATGTAAATGCTATGTCAGTATTTCTGGAAATGCAGCTAGGACTAGTGTTTTGATCCAAATGTTCTGTTTTTTCTAAGTCCAATCAGTTGGTTCCCAGGTAGAAGTGTGTTGAGGAGTAAGGAGTGGGATTAAGTGACTTGCCAGTCACTTAATCCACGTGCCCAAATTTAAACCCAGGATCTCCCATTTCTAGGCCTTGCTGAGCCACCTTTCTGCACCCAAAAGTTTCATATTTTAGGAGCCAAGAGACAATTGCAAAGTACTAGACAACACAACTTTGGATAAATAGCTATGGTCCATTCCACTTAAAAGGATTCTGTGTAAATCAAATGAATAAAGAACCACAAGAAAATGTTAATCTTTTCCTGATTTTCTTTCTCCTCTCCTCTAGTTTTTTTTCTATTACTTGAAATCATATTGCATTATTTTGTGGAGATTGAGTAATTTTATATTGGATAGAAGCCAAGCCCTGGGATCATGAAAACCTAGGTTCAAATCCTTCTTCTGAAATATAATGGCAATATTCAACTGGACAATTTACTTAATCTCTGAGTGCACTTTTTTTTGCACCAAAGACTATATAGCTTGCTGAAATGTGCTGAAAAAGTTTCTTGTGTCAATGAAATCAGTGGGTCAATCCTATCTTACTCTGTAAAACTTTTAATTTATTTTCCCTTTTTCATGTTATATTTCTGTCACCTGACCTACCACCCAATACCATCAGACATAGAATATAAGCTATTTAGTGAAAAGAACAGTTTCATTTTTATCATTGTAACCCTAGCAGATAGATAGTGATGGATGCCTAGAAAATATTAAATAGATATTTGTAGAATTCAATTGAAATATTATCCAGACAAGCTACCTAAAATATATCAGGTGAATATGTCACTCATATACTCGATAAAACTACTAGATAGTAAAAGAGATGGAGCTTTGACCTTGAAGTGAAGAAGGTCTTATTTGAAATTTGTATCTGAAATTTGTATATGAAATGAGTTTCACACAGATACTCATTATCTGTGTGACCTTCAACAAATATCTGTTTGTCTATGTTTCCTTCATTGTAAAATGGGGATAAAAATAGGACTTTCCTCAAAGATTTCTTGTGAGAATCAAACGAGATTATCTTTATAAAGCACTTAGCATGGTACCTGGCACATAGGAAGGAGCTCTAAAATATTAACTATTTTTATGTTGATGCTAAGTAAGCATAATTGCTTAGAAACCTATATAAAGTTTTCACAATGAAGAAGCAAGCAGCTACTGTTCTTGTCCCCAGTTTATCCTTAATGTATTTCACAAAGATTCTCATTAAAGCAAGGCCACCCTGATGTATGTCATGTGATTGATTTCCCATTTATATAATGCCAAAGAAATGAAATCCCTGCATCCTCTAATATCATCTTTGCATAAATCCTGTTTTCACAAAACCAATTAATGACACTAGGCAGTGTATGGTTATATGTGAGGAATTCTGCAGAGTTCTAAGTGCATAATTATATACTTCTTTTTTCCTCTGGGGCTTGAAAGCAGCCTTGTAATGATAGTATTTATATTTAATCCATGTCTCTGAGATAAATGGGGGTGGCCCTTTTTCTATAATAAAATTCTTGATTCTTGCTGCATTCATGAATACTGATAATACCCTAACTTGTTTATAGACAAAATAGGCACATAACAATTTAGGGGAAAAGGAGAAAATTTTACAGAAAAAACAGAGGTTATACTTTTGAAGTACAACTAACTTCCAAGGACAAGATATCATGAATATTGAAGTACCACATTTAAACAGATTCTTAAAGGCCTGTTTCCAAAACAGTGTTTCTTATTACTGGCCTTTTGTAATTACAAAGATTTTGAGTGAAATGAATACTTCAAAACTTTTACTTGTATTTAGAAAAGAGATTGAGCACACACATATGCAAAGCTGAGATGCTTTGCTCAAGAAAGTGGATGTTAGCTTAAAAACTTCAAGGATTAGAGTCTCAAATAGTACTTGTCATCTCTTAAAGAAAAAGAAAAAAACAGTATACATACAATTGTAAATAAATTAACGGGATGCATTTGGAAATCTAATGAATGGATTTTTCTTCTTAACTAGAATTGACAGTATGAGGCATAGATATTAGGTATAAGTAAAATTGGAAATGCCCTTAGGAATTAGACAGAAAATGAGTTAGTGTCAAAAAGTGTAAACCAAGAGATTTATATCTAAGCAACATGATATCAGATGTAAGCTAGGAAAGAAGATGAATGTAAAATTCAAAGAAAAGTTCAGATAAAAATAAATTCAAACATATTCAATCAGAATTAGGATATGTTCTGGGATGGATTACCAATAGAACTTTTGCAATGACCCCCAAATCTTGAACAATAAACAACCCAGATTTGAACAGTAGGCAGAACAGACTAACTTGCCTGTTGGAAAGTTGAGCAAAGTTAAAAATAATGAAAAAATTAAAACTACATTTCTTCCTGAAACAAAGGCTTATCTTTTCAAGAATAATATTTCCCTGTTGAACCTATAGATTAACAAATGATGAGATATCACCATCTCTGTGTAAGTAGATTAAGAGCCTTTATAAGGCTATTTTTTCTTAATACTTAGCACATTGTCAAGCACATAAAATACTCAATTTCCCAATAGTTGTTGACTTGTAAAGAACTAAAGTTCTAGGGAACTCAAATGGTCCAGAAATGGAAATGGAAATGGTAGACAAAGTAATGGTGGGGCAAGTGGTGATTTGGGCATACTTGTTTTCTTCTCATCCCATCTATCACCTCTGCACTTTGCAAAAATACTCTCCCCTATATCCTCATTTTCCAACTTTTTGCCACCACAAAGAGCGCAGCTATGAATATTCTTGTACATGTCTTTTTCCTTATTATCTCTTTGGGGTACAAACCCAGCAGTGCTATGGCTGGATCAAAGGGCAGACAGTCTTTTATCGCCCTTTGGGCATAGTTCCAAATTGCCCTCCAGAATGGTTGGATCAATTCACAACTCGACCAGCAATGAATTAGTGTCCCAACTTTGCCTATCCCCTCCATCATTCATTACTTTCCTTTGCTGTCATGTTAACCAATCTGCTAGGTGTGAGGTGATACGTCAGAGTTATTTTCATTTGCATCTCTCTGATTATCAGAAATTTAGAGCACTTTTTCATGTGCTTATTAATAGTTTTGATTTCTTTGGCTGAAAACTGCCTGTTCATGTCCCTTGCCTATTTATCAATTGGAGAATGGCTTGATTTTTGGTACATTTTATAAATTTGAGTAATTAGACCTTTGTCAGAGGTTTTTGATATGAAGGTTGTTTCCCAATTTGTTGCTTCCCTTTTCATTTTGGTTAAATTGGTTTTGTTTGTACAAAAACTTTTTAACTTGATGAAATCAAAATTGTTTATTTTACATTTTGTGACTCTTTCTATGTCTTGCTTGGTTTTAAAGTTTTTCCCTTCCCACAGGTCTGACATGTATACTATTCTGTGTTCACCTAAATTACTTTTAGTTTCCTTCTTTATGTTCAATTCCTTCACCTATTCTGAGTTTATCTTGTTGTAGGGTGTAAGGTGTTGATCTAAACCTAGTCTCTCCCACCCTGTCTTACAGTTTTCCCAGCAGTTTTTGTCAAATACTGGGGTTTTGTCCCAAAATCTGGGGTCTTTGGGTTTGTCATATACTGTCTTACTGAGGTCACTTATTACCCCAAGTCTATTCCACTGATCCTCCTTTCTGTCTCTTAGCCATTACCAAATTGTTTTGATGACCACTACTTTATAATAGAGTTTGAGATCTGGGACTGCAAGGCTACCTTCCTTTGTATTTTTTTCATTATTTCCCTGGATATCCTTGATCCTTTGTTCTTCCAAATTAACATAATGTTTTTTTTCTAAATCAGTAAAAAAAAATTTTGGAAGTTCAATGGGTATAGCACTAAATAGTGGTGGCAAAAATTGGAAAATGAGGGAATGCCCTTCAATTGAGGAATGGCTGAACAAATTGTGGTATATGTTGGTGATGGAATACTATTGTGCTCAACAGAATAATAAACTGGAGGAATTCCAAGTGAACTTGAATGACCTCCAGTAATTGATGCAGAGTGAAAGGAGCAGAAGCAGGGGAACATTGTATACCAAAACTGATACACTGTGGTACAATAGAATGTAATGGACTTCACCATTAGTGATAATGCAGTGATCTTGAACAATTTGGGGTGGTCTACAAGAAAAAACACTATCCACATTTAGAGGAAAAACTGTGGGAGTAGAAACACTGAAGAAAATCAATTGCTTGAATACATGGGTCAAGAGGATATGGTTGGGGATGTAGACTCTAAATGAACATGCTAATGCAAACACCAACATGGAAAGAGGTTTTGATCAAGGACTCTTGTAATACCCAGTGAAATTGTGCATCAGCTATGGGAAGGGTGGGGATAGGGAAAGGAGGGAGAAAATATGATTCTTGTAACCAAGAAATAATGTTATAAATTGACTAAATAAATTAATTTAAATTAAAAAAATCTACCTCATACTCTACCCATCTGCCTTTTTGGCAAATAACATAATCTCTCCAGACCTGTGTTTTTTTTCCTTTGTAAAATGAGCAGGTTGAACAAGGTGGCCTCTGAACTCTCTTAGAGTTCCAGAGCTAATATCGTATGATCCTTGTTATAAACACTCTGCACTCTTATAAACACTTCTGCCCCCATCCTGTTCCCACCCTTCAGTGAGTCTGGTAGGGCATGTAGTGGGGTGCAGGTACATAAAAATGCAGGTCATATATAGCTTTGATCCCATCAAGTTCATATACAAAGGCAACTTCCCCATTTAATGAGTTCTTGCTTATTATTGCCCCTCATGGATTCCATGCAGGACTAACTGCAGCCCTGAGACTAGACTGATGATCAGATTCTTATGATTTGCTCCACCAATCTTTTGGGGGGATGTTTATTTTAATAACAAATGTCCACAAAATTTTCAGAAGTTACATGATCCAAATTGTCTCCATCTCTTCTTTCCTCTCCACTCCTGGAACTGACAAGCAATTCAATCTGAGTTATACATACATTACCATGCAAAACATTTCCATATTATTCACTTTTGTAAATGAATAATGTTATAAAACCAAAACCCCCAAACAAATACCTAAATAAACAAGTAATAAATAATATGTTTTCATCTGTATTTCTACTCCAACAGTTCCTTTTCTGGAGGTGGATAGGATACTTTTTCAAAAATCCCTCAGAATTGTCCTGAATCATTAAATTGCCGTTAGTAGCAAAATTTATCACATTTGATCATTCCACAATATGTGTATTGTAATTCATGTGTATTGTAAACCTTAAAATTTCTTAGACTTATAAATGTTGGAAATTTCACCATTGGGAAATTTCATACTTGAAAAATTTCCTATTGAGAGTGAGAACTCTATTGGAATGTGAACCCCATTGGCATGGGAGGTTCCTCCTCCTACCTTCTTAAGATTACTTTAGGACAGAAACCTTTTGCTGAACAATGGAAAGGGCTTTGCCCTATGCTTAAGCATAGAACAGGAAGTTCTTTGAGTCATGATTGATTTTAGAATTGATACAATAGAGATACTTGGAATGACAGAACCAGGTCTTGGAAATTGCAATCTCCACCCTACTTAGTCCTAACAGGATTTAGGAAGGGCTGCAGCATAGATCAAAATTTAATTATTCCAATCTCTACCCTACTCAGGGTAACAGGATTTAGGAAGGGCTGTAGCAAAAGATCAAGATTTAATTATTTGAGAATATGACCTTCAACAGACATGTGCAAAACCACAGACCTCTGGGCGGTCCTGGGTTAAGCTAGAGCCACCATTGGCACAGGGAAGACATAGACAGTGATTGGTAGATGTGAGAACTGAGGGGAGGGAACTTGGATGGTTTCCTTAAAGATAGAGGGGTCTGAGGACTGGGGGGTGGTTGGTGGGAGAGTTTTGACTCTGAGTGGTTGGAGAGGTGCTCTGAGAAGTTTGCTCTGAAGGAAGCTGGATGTGGGGGCCCTGAGACTGTTTCTCCATTTTGGTCACGTGAGTAATAGGGACTGATCTCCTTTCTTTGCCCCACCTATCTAAGGGCTTGGGCCTTTTGACCCAGCCTAAACAGAAGGGGTATTTAAGCCCTATTCCCTTCTCTCCCCTTTCTCTCTCTCTCTCTCTCTCTCTCTCTCTCTCTCTCTCTCTCTCTCTCTCTCTAATTCCTTTCTTCCTCCTGTTTGTAATTAAACTCTTTAAAAGGTTGATGGCTGACTTAAGTTTTCATTTAGGAATTACATAGCTGAATTCCTTGGCGACCTTAAATTAATATATATCAGTCTTTTAAAGTGATTTCCTTGTCACATAGGATATAAACTATTTTAATTGAGCCTTGGTAGTAATACCAGGACCTGTTATTGATTTATTCTTTTTTTACTCATAATTTTATATACATAAATTTTGACATTTTTTCTCCAAAAATTTAATTTTCCATCTATATTTTTTATGTTTTGGGTTTTTCTTTTGACAATTGACTCATATACCCCATAACTAAACCATGTATTCTTTTTTTTTTAAACCCTTACCTTCTGTCTTGGAGCCAATACTGTGTATTGGCTCCAAGGCAGAAGAGTGGTAAAGGCTAGGCAATGGGGGTCAAGTGACTTGCCCAGGGTCACACAGCTGGGAAGTGTCTGAGGCCAGATTTAAACCATGTATTCTGAGTTGATCCAGGTATTGGTCAACACCCTCCCCGGGGGGGGGGGGGGGAATTGTATAACTTTCATAAAATCCAAGTTCTAAAAATTTTTGAGAGAAATTTTAGGATAAGAAGCTTGATAATTACTTGAATCAAGGAAGGAAACTGATTGGAGAATGTGCCATGAAGAAGCCTGCAGAAACCACACACTGCTTCAAAGATCCAGAATGAACTTTAGATATAATTAATTGAACTAAAGGAGTTTGAACACATTAATTCTGAATCTAAACTCTTATTCCAAAGGGTATTGACCCCTAATTGGCTTTTTGTCAATGAGCCTACCAATCATTAGTTTTGCTCTCTCTCTTTTACTTGCCTCTTATTTCCAAATATTATAATTTACTTTTTGCAATATTATATGCATCTTATAAATGAAGATTGTGAGAAGTGACAAATGCATATGCAAAAGAAAAAGAAAGATAGTAAAGGAGCTCAGAACTTTGTGAAACACCAATCAACTGAGATGAGGAGACAGTTCCCATGGAATCTTGGGGAAAATCAGTTAAGCAGTTGGAACTCATTGTGTAAAAAATAGACTCGAATACAGGACTACAATCCCCATGAGCCTTTGCTCCACTTCCCCAGAATGCCTTGTAATCTCACCTGGGCCGAGATCAAGAAGGTATTTAAGCTGATTCAAAGGCTTTTGAGGGCTCTTGGCTCTTTTTGGACTTCTGTTTTGGAGCAGGCTCGTCTCTTGCGTGATGTGAGGTTATTTTGTCTAGGCCTCTGGCCTAGGCACATGTTTCTTACTTGTATATTCTTTAATCTTTAGCCTTTAATAAACCTCTAAAAATATAATACTCCTTGCAGAGAGAAACTAATTTCTACCTGCCTCAGTCTCCCCATCTCCCCTAAATTTTAACTGTTACAACTGAAATGGTTCCTTCTCTTGCTGTTGGACCAGAAAGTCCCTTGGGTAGTACTAGGCAAATTGAAAGACTGTAATTTGTTTAAGTGAGAAGAGAGAGAGACAGGAAATGATGTGGGGAAAGGGAGGATAAAAGAAGAGGCCAACATTGTCTGGTCTCTTGGTTTCCTTAGTTTTGGAGAGGCTGGTTCCTTGGAAAGACTCTTCCCTTGGATTCCGCATTGGTGAGTAGAGGTGAAGAGACACACTTTTCCTTGGAGTCATTCTGCATTGGTGGAACTCTGGCTGAAAACACCACAGGGACTTCTGCCTGAGGTCTACTGTAAATCTACATGAAGATTTGGACTTGGGAAGCCCCTCCTGGGGGCTGATCCAGACTTCACCCAAGAAGCACTTAGGACTGGTAGACTAGACCAGGTTTTGTCTCCTTTTTATATTTCCCACTTTCACTGTCTCTACCTTATTGTAAAATAAAAGCTGCTAACAATTATTTTGACATAGGGGCTAATACTTTATAAAATTTGATCACTTTTATAACTTTCATATTTAGTCAAAACCTACATTTAATTGTTACACCCTGGAGCCAGGGCTCTTATTAATATATCAGAACTGCTAAGCCAGTAGTAGAGCTTTGATTAAGAGTCAGGTCATCTGAATACATATTTTATCTGTCTGCCTCCCCTTCTGCTTAGTTGACTTCCAAGCTGAAGGCAGTCAAGAAATTAAGGATCAATTTTACTTGGATACTGGATAGAATGGAGTCTACTGCTTGGACCCTGTATCAGCTTATACAATGGTCTTTCTATAAAAAAATTGAGTGTTAAAAAGAGACTCAATTATTTATAGATCTCTCCCACTCCCTGAACTTCTGCCTCCTCTGTATTAAAATCTTAGTTGCATCAAAGAAACTGTTTCATTCATTTACAGTTTTATCAGCCAAGAAGAGAAAATTCTTCCATTGAAATACAGTTTAAGATGACAGCCAATTTCTCCATAAGTCTATCACCTTATTTTGCATTGAAATCAAGCCACATGTGTTTCTTGCTGTTTGTGTAAACGCCTCCACACACATCAGCCAACTTTGAATTTTGTAAAAAACTACTGCTTCATCCTCTCTTTTATTTCCTCTTATGTCTTTTTCCAAAAGTAAGGATAGGTTCCTGGTCCGCTTGCAAGAATATGAAAATTCCTTTGGCAGCTTTCATAATCAATCTGTATTAATTTAGCAAAACCATTTTTATGACCATGTAAAATACTTTCATAATTTTAGCACTCAGTAGCAGGATCATGAGTCATTAAATAAATAATAACTGTTGAGAATTCGTAGGCTTGGGAACATTTCCCAATATTAACAAACTTCTTAGTTACCCGAACATGCTATTCATAAAATTCTCATAATTGAAAACTGACCTATCTACACAAACAAGAAATTAAAATAAAACTAAGCATACAAATAGAAAGTCTTTAAATAATTCCTAAACCTGACTTCATTTTTTTGTCAGTAATGCTTTTATATACCCAATTAAACATGCTTGGAAATTGGAGTCCTAGAGCCAGGTCAAGCTTTGAAAATTACATTTTGAATTAATAATATATCTAAGAGGAAAACCCAATTTTATGTAAGAGAGATTTGAAATTTCATGGAAAATCTTATTTTTCTGTTTTAATTTTTCAGTAGAAATGCTAATTTTATTTAGTTTATGAAGTTTACATTTTTAAAATGAAATTGGAATCACAGTTTTCTTTTCTAATTCCCTTGTCCATTATATTTAGATATCAAGATCTGTCACTTCTGCTTTTTAAAAAATGTTCTTTATGTCCATCCATTCTTTCTTTAAAAATTATTTAGAATTTTGTATATGTAGATAACATTTTTAATAATTTTTCTCACATTTTTCAATCTGTGTTCTCTTTTTTTCTCTTTCCTCCTCCCTGAATTAAAAAAAGTTTTATTATATGGGTTATATATTCATTATCATGCAGTACATATTTCCATATTTATCATGCTCTGAATTTTTTCTTTACAAACAAGAAAAAAAGTGAAGGAAATAAAGTAAAAAATGGTTTGCTTCAATATGCATTCAGATTCCATCTGTTCCTTTTATGGTGTTGAATAGCTTTTTACAACATGAATCTTTTGGAGTTGTCTTGGATCCTTGCATTGCTTGCAATAATAAGTTATTCTCAGTTGATGTTACTGTGTATACTGTTCTCCCAGTACTGTTAACTTCACTTTGTTTCACTTTATATAAGTCTTTCCAGATTTCTTTTTTGGATCTTCCTGTTCATCATTGCTTATGGTACAAAAGCATTCCATTAAAATTATGTACCACAACTTGTTCAGGAAATCCCCAGTTGATGGATGTTCCTTTAGTTTCCAATTCTTTGCCAGTACAAAAAAAAAATGCTGTTCTAAATATATTTGTAAAAGTAGGTCCTTTTCTCCAATTTTTTATCTTTTTGGGATCCAGACTTAATAGTAGTATTGTTGGGCCAAAGTATATGTGCATTTTCATGGTCCTTTGACCATGGTTCCAAATTGCTCTCCAGAATGATTAATCAATCCACAGTTCTACCAAAAATGTATGTGTCCCAATTTCCCTACATACATTTCAACATTTATTATTTTTCTTTTTTGTCATATAAGTCATATAACTGATAGATGTGAAGTAGTGGTTCAGAGCTTTTTAAATTTGCCTTTCTCTAATTCATAGTGATTTGAAGTGCTTTTTCATACACATCCATTCTTTTTTAAAACCACTAAAAGCTGTCTTAGTTTAGGTCCACATCACATACTATTTAGATTATTGTTGTATCTTTCAAATTTATTTCCCTAACTCTGGTAGGACCCGTAATCATTCCATTCTATATACCACTAGATTATGACTCACTGCCAGATTTTAAAAAATGCTAGCATATTCTCATTTTCTGTAGTATTAAGTTCAAATTAAACTGGAATTTTAAGACCTTCACATCTGTTCCTAGCCTACCTTATTAACCTTCTTTTCAATTGCCCCTAAAAATTAGCCTTTTGCCCTAGCATAGCTGTGCTTAATGATATAATTCTCTAAATATCTCTAGATTGCATGATATAGTGAAGAGTGCATTGGACTTGGAGTCAGAAAGACTGGATTTAAATCTAATCTCAAACAATTGCTACATAAGGCACTTAACCTTTCTTTGCTTCTATTTCCTCCCCTTCAATGGAAGGGGTAGAATTTTATGATCTCAAAGGTACCATCCAAATGTACATATACAGTTCTTTAGTCACTTGCAGATTTATATCTTTGAGCTTTTGCTCACATAATTTTCTACTTCCCCCAATACACCCTCCTTTGCTTATTCAATTTAATGACATGAGGGGAAGGAGGGACTATACACAGGTTATAATATAAGAATTCAATGAATTGTTATTAATTGATTGATTTTGAATCTAAATCGTTCCCCTACAGACTGAATGTGAACAATTCTCTTCCCATGAATGGTTGAGAGTAGATCAAAAGATCTTTAAACTGCTTTATTCCCCAGTCAAGATGTTCCAAAATATTTAGGTAGGAAAGTGTGAAACAAGATTTGTTTTCTACAAAATTCTTTAGCTCCTTGGGTCTATTTCTGTAAGAAAATTTATACACAGGAATAACTTTTCTGGACCACAAAAAAGGTTGTTGTAACTGCATGATTCCCTGGGGAAATTTGATGGGAAAATAGGACATCTTCTCTATGCCTAAAATATATTGCATATTTTTATATGAAAAATAAAATATTTAAGTTCAGTTATAGGAAAACACAAATTAAATTAATGTCACTATTTGGTGGGGACAATAAGAAAGTAATACCTTCAACACGACTGTTATCTTATTGACCCTAGAAACAAACCAGAAAATTGATTGAATACTTAAAAATATAGGACCTCATTATCCTTATTTATATTTATTCCTCTGCAATGTGATTAAGGGAGGAATTAATAACACTGTCTGGGGAGTTGAAATGTTTATTTTTGGCTTCATATTTTTATCAGATGCACTAGCCCTTGTAAACATAATAAGTAGAACTGTAAAAGTATAAAGCAATGAATAGCTTATGAGTTATAAACTGATTTTGATACTCTCCTTGCTGTGCTTACAAAGTATCTTCAGTTTATATAAGTGAAGTGAAGCTGATAAGTAAACTTCTCTTTAGGGGCAGGCACAAGGATGCTAATGAGACTCTTTTCATAAAAAGTAAAATATTTATTGAAATATAATGATAAAAAATGATTTCTAACACAAAGGGATTCTAACTCCACCCAAATAAAACTCCCTGGTTCCACAAGGAACTGCTTCTCCTGTTTCCACAGGCTACTCTGATCCTTCCTAATCTGACAAACCCAAATTTTTACTATTCCAAATAAACTAACACTATTATTCTTATGATTCTTAACTTTGTCTCCAAATTATTTTTTTTAAATAACAAAGGCTAGCTGGCTGAGCCTCAGCAAAAAACAAGTTAGGACTCTGAACCTTAGCACACTCAGAGTCCAAAACAAAGACCAAGTCTTTCTTTGATCTTCTCAGAGTTAAAACAATATATAAAACAGCAAGAGATAGTCCCTAGTGTTTCCTAAGTTGGGAAAGAAAAACATTTAGCTCCTTCAGGTCTTTGCCTCCTTTCCTTCTACCTAAGACAGTGAGAGAGAATGAGAAAAAAATGTTATCTCCTCCAAGCCCTCAGAAAGAGTCGAACTCTGGCAGAGTTAGACTTTTGCCAGAGACAAACTCTCACAGAAAAAACATTAGATTTGAAACTCCAATTCTTTCTCAAGCCAGCTTCTTATCTCTAAACTAATATAACAAGGCATAATTTCTAATATCATCCTTATACCCTTCAGATAAAAAACATTTGTATTAAAAAGTTGTTTTCCAGTGGTTGAAAATATCTAGCTTACACTGTTGTCACTGTTTTGCCATGAGGAATATTTAACTTAATTTCCCTAGATTTAGAGACAAAGCATATTTTGTGTACTTTTAAGCTATGCTCTAGTCTCCACTCACACTATTAAAGGCACTTTCAAATAAAACCCAGGACCAGGTGTAGAAAAACTGGATATTGTTCACTTTGACCAATAGCATTTACCTTGAAATATTAGCTAGAAGGCTTATGCATGAGAACTCACTAAAGGGAGAATGAGTAGAAGGAAACAGCAATTTATGGAACTTTTTTTGTTCTGTCTCTATACTGTTTCTCACATGGCAGAGCTATGTACTCCTCTATGGGACTGTAAGCATGCTTGCCAGTAACTGAAATTGATAGAGAAAAAAGAAACAGAGTGGGACAAGAGGTGAGAAGGAAACACTTGTCTTCACACTCATCCTCTCACTATATTTGCAACCTTCTTATCTTGAAAATGAGAAATAGTCTTAAAATTCTCCTCAATGCCTTTTGTTCCTGGGATCCATCATTAACTGTCCCCCTCTGTGAATATGTCAGACAAAAAAAGAAAGGAAAATTTATGAACAGGAAGCATTTCTGGAGCTGTAGGTTTAAAGCATTATTATGAATTAGAAATATCATGATGTGAATTTACCAATCCTATACCCTGTTCTGCTAATTTCAGAATTCCTCAAGAATAGACTATTGCCAGATAAAGTATTAGCATTAAAGTATTTTCAGAGTTTCTATACATTCTCTATTATAGAATCAAAGAATCTCAGAGTTGATAGATGTGTTGGGGGGTATCTGAACCAACTAAAATATGAACAATTATCTTCTCTATAACATAACCAGCAAGTGCCCATTTAGTAACTGCTTGCTCCTATTCAAGGGGATCTACTGTTTCTCAGGGAAGTCAATTTCACTTTTGAAAAATTCTAATTGTTAGGACGATTTTTCTTTCTTCTATATCTAGCTAAAAACATGTTTGCAACTTCACCCTAGCCCATTAAACCCAACAACTCTTATTATTAGAAAAAATTTCCTGGTCCTTATATCTAGCTGAAATCCATCTCTTTGAAGCTTTCTCCCATCTCTTTAGACCTAATGCCAGTAAATCTCAGCAGAATACATCTAATCTTTCTGCATGAAAGTTCTTCAAAGTCCACTGAAACAACTATCAGGATGCCCAACTCCTAAATCTTCTCTTGTCCAATATAAAGATACCTAGTACCTTTACTGGATTCTCCCATGAAAAGATATGAGACTTCTTCTTCCTCTTTGTTTTCCTTTGGATGCTGTCAATTTATCTTTATCCCTCCTTTCATATGTCATAGCACTAATATGTGGCACCACACTATTTGAATCCTTTGTGTCATTTTTAATTCTTAATTATTACCACCTGAAGAAGTATCGCCATAGGCAAATAGGCACAGGAGTCCTGGGTGTGATAATGCCTCTCTGACCACCAGTCCAGATTTACAGCCTTAATGACATCATGCAGGGAAATAATTTCTATAGAAAAGAGGCTAGACACATTCACATAAGCTGCCAATCAACTGTCACACATAGGACCTACAAGCTGGCCTAACTATAACAGTAAGTCACCTAAGTAAGAAAAAGGATAAGTGGAAGTGTTATATAGCTCTTGCTTTATGTTAGGTATTGTGAAAAGCTCTTTAAAAGCATTTTTTAAATTTCATCCATCACTAGATGGTAGTTACTGTTATTCCTATATTGAAAAAAACTGAGATAAACAGAATTTAAGTGACTTACTCCAAGTTACATAGCTAATAAATTCCTGGGCTCACATTTGAATTTAGGTCTTCCTGCTTTCAATCACAGTTAGCCACTGTGCCATGTAGGAGTCACTATGTACCAAGTAAGTCAAACTTCTATCATTACTTTGACTACCATTTCTCATAAGATTCTAATATAGATCATGAACCCAAACAGTCTGAACCCCAAAACTTTGGAAATATCTCTGCTTTCAGCTAGTGTTCATCCACATTTTTGGAAATAAACACTATAGAGACACATCCTAACAACTACCTGTAGTAACAATTACAAGTGGTATAGACATAGCCATTGAAAACTCAGAAAAGAAAGTTCTTGTTACTAAAGTCCTTATCACTGTCAATATCAAGTGTTTTGTTATGCCCAGAAACAGATCTGATTTTACCAGTAGAAATGGAATTAAAGAAGAGGCATTAGTAACTACTTTGTCACTGCACAGTAAGTAATATGGGATCTTTCATTTGACTTAGAGAAACCTTCCATATGTATGATGTTCTCCATTAGAGAACTTTTGGAGAACAGGTACCTCCATCCTACTTCCTAGCCATGCCTACACCATTATGTCATATGCAGAATCTCCACCCCACTTGCTAATTCCTCTTCATGGTGTTTTTCCTTTGACCACAAATAAACTGCACACTCCTTAAGGGCAGGAACTATCATGTGTGTGTGTGTGTGTGTGTGTGTGTGTGTGTGTGTGTATGTTTGCTCCCTCAATACTTATCATAATATTTAGAATATAAATAAAGCACTATTAACCATTTATCGTCTATCAATTTCCTTTTTTCCTTAAACCCTGCCTTCTTTCCTTTGTTCATTTGTAAGCAATATTCCAGCCAAACTGTTCTACTTATATTCCGACCATATAAATTTCCTCATGACAATTACTTTGCTCACACTAGGAATCTTTACCCTCTCTATGCAATGATTTCATATCCATCATTTCATTCTGAACTCAATAACAATTATCACAAAAATCCTTTTTTATCCCGATTTAGTAATGACCCTTCATCTCTCAGACCTTACACACCACTTTTCTTGAAATTTTCATGCACTTATTAAATATCACTGGAAATTACAGTTATTTGTGAAGCTAGTTGTGAATTTTCTGTCCTATCAAAATAAAAACTTCCTAAAATTTAGTTATTCCAAAGTAGAATGAGTTTTGATAGTAGGTCGTATATTCAATTACACAAGAGCCTTTCAAAGTCTAGATGGTCCTTGTTGTCTATGTGGTGGAAGAGATTCTTACCTATTGTGTATTGTCTAGGAAAGTCTCAAAGGTCCCTTTTAATTCTGAGAGTCTGATGAGGAGGTGCTCTGACACAATTGTGTACATTCTGCAGCTAATAGTCACAGAAGGATTAATAAAGGTTGATATTTTGACCCTAACCATAGACTATGTGACAATTATGGATTTAGACAGGCAATGATTCATTAATAAAGACCAGAGGGAACTAATTAGTACTGAAAGTGATAGAATATTTTTCCATTGTCTTACAAAATGATTTTATTAGATGATAGAAAAATGTACTCTGAAATTTTCACATACAATATTACAATTTTATCCTAACAATGTTAAGTTGTATGCAACATTTATGAATGTGTGCTTTATTTTCATAAAAGTAATAGCATTAAACAAAATCTACTTAGTATTTACATTTTTTCTAAACCCTTACTGTCCACCTTAGAATCAATATTATGTAATGGTTCTAAGAAAAAGAGTGGTAAGGGCTAGGCAACAGGGGTTAGTTTACTTGCCCAGGGCCACACAGCTAGGACATGTATGAGTTCAGATTTGAACATAGGAGCTCCCACCTCTAGGCCTAGCTCTCAATCCACTGAGCTACCCAGGTGCCCCCTTAAATACTTACATTCTGTTCAAGGTGTCAGGGTGAATAGTTGGTGCCAAAGTCAACAATACATGGATTTAGAATATTGGTAGAAAGAAATATTGGTCAGGAACTTAACATTTCAGTGATGGTAGGGAAGCCAACATTACACTTTGTTTGAGAAAGTTGCCTTACCTAGGAGTTTCCTATAACAATAAAATTAAAGATAGAATCTTCTGAAAGCTAACCAGGTGGCTCAATGGATAAAGGGCCAGTCCTGACATCAGAAAGACCAGAGATTAAGTCAAATCTCAGACATTCACTAGCTGTGTGACATTGGGCAAGTCATTTAATCTCTTTTTGCCTCATTTTGCTGGAGTGGGAATTGGCAAACCACTCCAATATCTCTACCAAGAAAACCTTGTATGGTGTATGAAGTGTTAAACATAAGTGAATGAATGAACAACAATAATTTTCCCTATTCCCAAAGCAACTAAAGCAAGTAGGTGGAATTGCATAGTGAATATGATCTGGCTTGAAATTCTAAAACTGGGCTGATATCTTATCTCATTAGATGTTAGCTGTGTGATCTTGCACAAATCATTTTAGCTCTTAGTATTCAGGGAAAGAAAAAAAAGAGAAAAGAATGAAAGGAAAGAAGAAAGAAAGACAAGGAAAGAGACAGACACAAAGTGATAGAGAGTGGAAGAGAGGAAGGAAGGAAGGGATTTTAAGTCCTTAAAGTGTATAAAATACCTTGATAAGTGTTATAACTAGAAATAGAAAAGCAAAACAATCCCTGCATCCAAATAGATCTCTATAATAGCCAAAGATGTAGGGTCCACATGTCAGCAAGTCATAATGAAAGGTCTGATAGTTCTTGGGATACAATGGCAAAACATACAATAATGTACCTACTTTAATTTCATTTCCACTGAAAAGTTCATATCCTTTTTTATTAAATACTGAACAATTGGAGAGTGCTAAGAACTTTGATACTGAGAGGTTTCCTAGTGTTCAGGAGTTGTGGCTACAGAGGAGAGCAGAAGAGGCAGTTGCAAGATTCCATTTTCACAAGTATTGCTGCACTGAAGGATGGCTGATGGAATAGACTAAAAGGAAATGCTATCGCCAGAGAGTCCAAAGAGAGGTGATGTTCTAGTCAGTTTTACACACTTAACTTTTCTCAGAGACTTCAGTTTGACTGGTTTATTTGCCTTGTAAGTGATGTTTGGTCTTAGTGGAGGTGGGGATGAAAGATTCTTTCAATACACAGGTTGCTCTCCTTTTTGATGGTGGCAGAATGTGATCCTCCATGAGTAGAAGTCACCTGAATTTCCTCTAATAATTCAGATGAAATCTGCAGTTATGGGGGATGTTTCCATGTGTAATGGCCCTACACTAATGAAAGCATAATCTG
The DNA here is from genome assembly GCF_027887165.1 of Monodelphis domestica. Lineage (NCBI taxonomy): Eukaryota > Metazoa > Chordata > Mammalia > Didelphimorphia > Didelphidae > Monodelphis > Monodelphis domestica. The sequence continues at coordinate 219,135,628 of NC_077232.1, forward strand.
ATCATTAAAGCATAATATATATGTAATTTGGTTTTGATAGATGCTTTATATTACATACGAATGTAATAAAGAGGCCGTTTATATGCTTCAAGAAAAGAAACATCATTTGGATTTAAGTTAAAATATGGCATTATGAATGTGTGGCAGGGTCCAAAATTTAATTATTATAAGGTTTTCCAAAACTAATGGGTTTGCATTTGAAATGCACATAGACAAAAGTGTGTGTGACATATGCATATTAGAATTATACATATATGAATATATGAATATATGGATTCTTTTTAGAACTTTGTAACTACAAGTGAATGCTTCAACACTTTGCTGAATATAAATAAGTCAATATTGTTCTTTATATAAATATATACATGTGACATATATTTATACATTCCTATATTAATAAAGGCTTTTTTGGTTCTTTGTATGTTAGAAGTTCTTTTGGGAGGTTGGCATTCCTGTGAAATTTGAGTTAGCATTCACATGTAGAATTTTAAGAATGGAAGGAGTACTTGGGAGTCATTCATACATTTCAGAAATACTTTTCAAGGACTTAATAGTCACAAAGTACTATACTACCATGATTATAATTGACCACTGAATTCTTTTATAAATTTTCTGGTAGCTAAGGCTTTAGCCTAAAAGGAAATATAACTAACTTACATTTAGATAGTGCAAACAAAGAATAAGAGAGGCAATGTGAAATAGAGAATAGGGGAATCACTTGGAATGAGGATGTCTTGAATTAATTATTGTTTCTGAAAAACACTACTTTTGTGGTCCTGGACAAATTATTTAAGATATCACTATTTCCAGACAAGTCTCTAAGATAAGTTTCAAATTATGTGACAAAGTGCTTTGGTAATACTAATTCTAATACTGAATAGAAGTTATCTTTTGTGAAACATTTTAAAGTTTGCAAACAACTTTACAAATGATTCCATTTCATTTTATTCTCAACATGATCTTGGGAGTTAAGTGTTATTGTTATGTGCATTTTTATATGTGAAGTAACTGAGAAAGATAGAAGTTAAGTGTCTGACCCAGTGTCACAAAGTCAGTAAGTGTCCAACTCTGGATTTAAGTCAAGTTTTCTCATCTCCAGGAAGTGGGTTATCCATAAAATCAATTAAATTTAAGTTTGAATTCTCTTCTGCTTTCTATACCCATCATATTAAAATGACCATAATTATACTATAAATGTATGTAAAATAATTGGTAGTTAGAAAGTTGCATAACATTTTTATTTGATCTTCCACAAAACAAGAGGGGACCTTTCCACAATATCAGGATTTCCAGGGCATATAAGAGAAAAAGCTCCTCCTTACAGCTCAATCAAAATCCAGATCCAGAGTGACATTTAAAACAGTCAAACCCCAAGATCCTCCTCTCCTTCAATAATTTTTCCCTGAGGGCTTGTATCCAAATTCTCCCCCTATCCTCTTAAAGACAATCTATGAAAATTTTTCTATCCCTTACTTACATTCCTACAGTGTTATATCTAGCCTGTGTATTGTTTTTCCCTGTGTTAATCCATAGTAAATCCAAAACTGTTATCTTCATGAGGATTGTCATTCAATCGGCATTTATTAAACACTGATTATATGCCAGGCCTTGTGTGAATCTCTATGAATGAAAGGAAAGGCTAAAGAGAGAATGATCTCAAGGAGATCTAACAAAGGAGAAAACATGCAAGTGATTATGGACAGGTAAATTTTGCACAGTATTTATCAGAGATTGCCAAAGAAAGGAAGTAAGTAAAATTAAGTAGGATCGGAAAAGACCACCAGAGGAAGCTATGGTGAAAAACGTAAGGTTTTTATTTCATTTTATTTTTGTTTCAATAAGTATTTTGGGAAAATTGTAAGTACCATAAAACTTCCTAAATGCCACCCAGTCTACTCACTTTTACCTATTTAATTTTTTTCCAAGAGAAAGGCAACAATATAGTGGCTCAATGAACTGCTCACCCAATTGTATATCATAATCTGGATGATAGTCATTTTTCATCCATTCAGATTTTCCTGCATGAAGTATTAGGCCAAACAATGCAATCAACACAGAATTGCTGGGAATAAGTAAGTTCTCTCCCAAATAGCTGAGCAAAATGGAGGTGCCATTATTCTTGCTTAGATGGAAGGTCATTCTATTTCCAAAAACAAGTATGACATGAGGATGTGTATAAATACAACCAATGGATTCCTCAAAACGTTTTTTTTTTATTTCCTAAGCAAATATTTCAGTTAGGACCCCAGAACTGTGTAACATATGGTATTAAAGAGAGGATTTTGACATGGAATTTTTAAATCCAGGTGTAGCAATTAATTGTTTTAACAATAAAAGAGATGTAGAACCAATGTAGAACATTTGATTTATTAATAGAGCTATCCTTGAAGAAATACCACCATGCATTGGCTCCAAAATATATCCATGGCAACTAAATTATTTGGCCTATTTGAAGGAGTTGCTTGCTATCATAAAAATAATTTGGTAGAAAATATTGATTATGTAAATACTAGAAGTAAAGGACACATTACACCAAAACTATAGCCATCATAGAACATTCAAATATTGTATCTGTAATTCATCTCAAGAGATTAAAGAAAAAATAGATGCCATTTGTTTAAAGAAAATACAAAAGGTTATTAATTTCAATGCAAAAACTAACTTATTTCTTTCAATTAATTGCTTGAATAAAAGTATAACTTAAGTCACTATGAGCTTTGTGAAGATTTCTCTAATGACTAAATGACTAACTAAATGAGTCTTTCATCTACAAATTATTTGTTTCTCCAACTTTATTCATTTTGGCAGTTGCATATGGAAAATAATAGCATATATTCAATTCACAGAATGCTTTAAGTTTTCAAATATTTTGATCCACAATAAGCCCATAACCTAAGCAGAATATATATATATGTATATATATATATATGTATATATATATATATATATGATTCTTGTTTCACAAAAGCTGAGGTATAGTGAGGTTAATTAGATTGTTCAGGAACATATAGTCAGCTATGATGGGGGCCAAGCCTCAAACTGAGATATTTTTATTCCACTCCCTTTACTTTTTCTATAGCATTGACTTTGATGTCTGGGCAACGGCAAATTACCTTTTAGGGAGTAGAATTAATTTTACTCGAATAGTTATTCATTAATATTCTGTTTATATTCCACCAACATTTTTTCGAACATTTAATCATATACACTCAAGGAGTTTTCTTGTCAAAAGTTCTCTCTAAAACTATGAGGAATTCATAAAAATATTGTAGAGCCCAGCTAGACAAATTATTTGTGGATCACAGAATAGGATAAAAGGAATGAGGTTGTGATTAGGAAAGTCAAGCACAGATTTACAGTCAGACCCAAGGTCTCTTGCTGAACAGTGACAGAGTTTATTGATTTCAGAAATGTATTTATAGAAAAAGTGACATAGGGTGGGTCAAGATGGCTACAGAGTAGAAGCAGAGCTTTTCTTCCCCTGTCCACCCAATGAGACAGAGTGCCTCAAATAGACAAAATCAAAATCAAACGAGCAAAGGAGTTCTATGGTAGGACACAGCACAGGGGGTAGGCAAATTTAGGGCATTTCCATGCTAAAAGGGGGCAAAATTTCCCCCACCAAGGGCCAAGCTCACCACCACTCCCCTACTTCACCTACCAATCCAGAGTCCGAGGGAGTACAGGACAAACTTCTAAGTTCTAAGAGGGAAGCTAGCTGAGTTCAACACAGACTTCCCCTTAAGAGAAAAGACTCAGAACACTGGCAGGCTGAGGAAATGTGGAGAAAGGGGGTTGCAGAGCTTGGGAAGAGGGGGCAGCTCACAGCAAAAATGCCACAGAGAGCTGTAAAAATCCCTGGGGCTAAAACCTCTCCAGTGCTCAATACAGATATCTCCCCACACTCTACACCCAGATCTCTTCAAGGCAACCTCTAAATTCTCAGGGGCTGGACCTGCATGTAAGAACAGCAAGAATAGGGACCCCAGGAGGTGAAGGAAATGTGGAGATAGGGCATGGAACTTGGGCAGAGAGGGGAGGCACAAAGCAAAACACCACAGAGACCCAAAAAAACCCCTCTCGACAAAAACCTCTCCAGTGCTCAATACAGAGACTTGCCTACACTCCACACCCAGACCTCTCAAAGCAATCTTTAAGTTCTTGGGGGGTGGACATACCCCTTAGAGTTGCTGGACACTGCTGAGGAGTGGGGGAAATATCCTCAGGGCCAAAACCTCTCCAGAGACCAATGCAAAGATAACCCACCATCCTCACTTAGACATCTGACCAGAAAGGAACAAGTCAATGGCCACCAACTTCCAGGAACTAAAGTCCACAAATACCAAGCAAAAAAAAATACAAGAAGAAAATATTAACTCTTGATAATTTTTATAAAAAAAAAAACTCAGACTAAAGAAAAGGCAGAAGAAGATGACCAACAATTAAAAACACCCGAACCTTGGGGGGGAAAATGGAAATTGGTAACAAGTTCTTGAAGACTTTAAATGCAAAACTGTCAGAAAAATGGGAGAGATGTGCCAAGAAAAGTTGGAAATAGTCCAAAAAGAACATAACAGTTTAAAAGACAGGATCTCCCACTTGTAAATTGAAGCCCAGAAATCAAGTGAAATAATAAGCAAGTTGAACACCAGAAATGACCTACTAGAAGCCATGAAAAGCAGATGAAAAAGGAAAATCAAAAGATATTAGCTGAAAACCAGTCATTAAAAACTAGAGTTGCTCAAGTAGAAGCCAATTATCTCATGAGAAAACAAGAATTAATAAAGCAAAGCCAAAAGAATGACAGATTAGAAATAACACGAAATATTTCACTGAGAGGGTAGTTAACCTTGAAAATCGAAGTTGGAGAGACAGTTTGATAATCATAGGCCTACCTGAAAACTTGGGGAAAAAAAAGAAACTTTGACATTATACTACTAGAAATTATCAAAGAAAACTGCCCTGAGGTTCTGCAACAAAAGGGCAAAATAGACATCGAAAGAGTCCACCACACTAAATCTTCAAAAGACAATCCCCAGGAATGTAATTGCCAAATTCAGGAACTTCCAAGCTAAGGAGAAAATATTACAAGAAGCCAGAAAGAAACAATTCAGATATCAAGGAGCACTAATCAGGATCACACAGGATCTGACAGCCTCCATGCTAAAGGACTACAAGGTTTGGAATATGATTTTCAGAAAGTCAAGAGAATTGGGTCTACAACCAAGAATCAAAATTGACTATATGCTTAAAGGGAAAAGTTTGGGCATTAAACAACATAGAAGATTTCCAAATATGTGTAAAGAAAGGACCAGAACTAAACAGAAAATTTGACATCAAAATCCAAAAGCCAAGAGAAAGATGAAAAGGTAAATGAGAAAGAGAAGGGTCTTATTTGTTTTGTTCTCTTAGGGTCTCAAATAAGGCCAAATCATTTATATTCCTATATGGAAAAATGTAATTTGTAACTGTAAAAATTGTATTCACTATTACAGTAGTTAGAAGAATTATTCAGAGACGTCCTGTCAAGATGGCAGCTTAGAGAAAGCTAAAGTTCAGAGCTCCAGAAACCCTTCCTTACCAATCTCAAACTGAATGCTCCTAGGGCATCAAAATTCAAAACAAACAACAGAATAGACCACGAGAATATTCCTCCAGGACCTGGATCAAAAGGTACGGCCCCCCAAAAACCAGAACCTGAGATCACTCGGTTCTAAGGGGTAGGCAAAAGGAAGGTCCCAGGACCCATTCCCCCCAACCCAGAGCACTGAATCCGAGGCAGCAGCAGGAACCTCAGGGCAGGAAAAAGGGCCTCCGAAGCTGGCTATTCTGAAGGCCCCATCCTGAAAACAACCTGACCCAGTCTAGGGGGCACCCAGACAGCAGGGAAACAGAGAGATGGGGGGAGACTGTAACCCCCTGACCAGATCCTTGCATCTGAGTCTCACCAAAGGTCCCTGCCTCAGGGCATACTCAGTCTGAGGTTAATCCTATCACCAGCCCTTGGAGCTCCCAGAAGCCACGGCCCCTCCCCCTCACAGTGAAGGCTCCTCTGGCCAACAAAGGCATTGAAATACATCTGAGAGTATCAAGACAGGCACAGAGCATAGAAGTAAGGCAACAGAGAAGCATTGGGAGGGAACTGAGGAGGTTAGTAACACTGAAACACCAAAACACCAACAATTCCGGGCTTCCTAGGGAAGACAGATAATTTGCCTGGGGCTAAAGCCACTGAACACCAGACAGATAACAGAAGAGCCAGCCTCCCTCACTCAGATATACATGGCAAACAGCACAGAAGCAAAATCGCCTCAAAACAACAAGAAAAACAAGAAGGGGGCAACTTTGGACACATTTTATGGAGCAAAAATACAAAATACAGAGGAGATAGAAGAGGAAACACAAGGAAATACACTGAAACCTTCCAAACGAAATGGAAACTCTCCACAAACTTTTGAAGAATTTAAATTGAAAATGATCAAAAAGATGGAAGCCTTCTGGCAGGAAAAGTGGGAATTAATGCAAAAGAATTTCATGCAACTACAAAACCTGTTTTACCAAACTGAAAAGGAAAAACAGGCTTTAAAGGTCAAAATTAGGCAACTGTAAGATGAGCATGTAAAAGAGCTAGCATTAATAAAGCAAAGACAAAAGACCAAGAAATTAGAAGAGAACATAAAATATCTCACCAACAAGGTCATAGACTTGGAAAACACAGAGAGAAGAGACAATTTAAGAATAATTGGACTACCAGAAAAGCCACAAATAAACAGCAAACTCGATATCATAATACAAGATATAATCAAAGAAAATTGCCAGGAGAACCTAGAACAAGAGGGGAATTCAGGCACAGAAAGAGTTCACAGAACACCCTCTACACTAAATCCCCAAAAGACAACTCCCAGGAATGTAATTGCCAAATTCCAAAGCTTTCAAGCAAAAGAAAAAATCTAACAAGAAGCCAGAAAAAGACACTTTAGATATAAAGGAATGCCAATCAGGGTCACACAAGACCTTTCAAGTGCCAATCTGAATGATCATAAGGCAGGGAACATGATTTTCAGAAAGGCAAGAGAGCTGGGCCTTCAACCAAGAATCAGCTCTCCATCAAAACTGACTATATACTTCCAAGGGAAAGTATGGACATTCAACAAAATAGAAGATTTCCAAGTTTTTGCAAAGAAAAGACCAGAGCTCTGTGGAAAGGTCGATATCAAAAAACAAAGAGCATGGAATACCTGAAAAGGTAAATATGAAGGAAAGGGGAAAGGAGAAAAATGTTATCTTTTTCTTTCATTCAAACTTTATTCTATAAGGACTATATTTATATCAATCTATGTATATTAATATGTGGGGAAAATGTAATATGTAAATAGGGGGAAAAGAAAAACCAAATAGAATAATCTTTCTCACACAAAGATTCACATGGGAAGGGGAGGGGAAGAAAACTCCTATAGGAAGGAGAGGAAGAGAGTTTTAACTTACTCTCAGGGAAATCAACTCTGAGAGAGAAGAACACCCAGATCATTTCTTAACTTGAATTCAATCTTACCCAACAAGGGTAGGGAGAAGGGAAAACCAAGGGGGGAGGGGGAGGGAACACAAAAAAGAGAGGGAAGAAGAGGGGAAGGGGGAGGGAACAAAAAGGGAGGCTCTAGAAAGGGAAACATATCAAAGGAGGGGACAAGGGGGACTGATTTAAAATAAATTACTGGATTAAAAGGTTAGAGCTAAAGAATAAAGGTTAAAATTAGGGAAGGATATCAAAATGCCAGAGAATTTACAAGTCACAATCATAACTTTGAACGTGAATGGGATGAACTCATCCATAAAACTTAGAAGAAGAGCAGAATGGGTTAGAAACCAAAACCCTACCATATGTTGTCTTCAAGAAACACACATGAGATGGGTAGACAACCACAATATCAAAATTAAAGGATGGAATAAGACCTTCTGGGCCTCAACTGATAGAAAGAAGGGAGGAGTAGCAATCATGATATCTGATAAAACCAAAGCAAAAATAGACCTGATCAAAAGGGATAGGGAAGGAAATTATATTTTGTTAAAAGGGACTTTAGATAATGAGGAAATATCACTAATCAACATGTATGCACCAAATAATATAGCACCCAAATTTCTAATGGAAAAACTAGGAGAATTGAAGGAAGAAATAGACAGTAAAACCATATTAGTGGGAGATTTGAAACAACCATTATCAAATTTAGATGAATCAAATCAAAAATAAATAAGAAAGAGGTAAAGAAGTGAATGAAATCTTAGAAAAAATTAGAGTTAATAGACATATGGAAAAAAATAAATAGGGACAAAAAGGAATATACCTTCTTCTCAGCACCACATGGCACATTCACAAAAATTGACCATACACTAGGTCACAGAAACATGGCATACAAATGTAGAAAAGCAGATATAATAAATGCAGCCTTTTCAGATCACAAGGCAATAAAAATAATGATCAGTAATGGTACATGGTAAGCCAAATCAAAAATTAATTGGAAATTAAACAATATGATACTCCAAAATCGGTTAGTTAGAGAAGAAATCAAAGGAAAAAATTAATAATTTCATCAAGGAAAATGACAAAGGTGAGACATCCTTTCAAACCTTTTGGGATGTAGCCAAAGCAGTAATCAGAGGTAAATTCATATCCCTGAGTGCATATATTAACAAACTAGGGAGAACAGAAATCAATCAATTGGAAATACAAATAAAAAAACTCGAAAGTGATCAAATTAAAACCCCCCAGCAGAAAAGCAAAGTAGAAATCCTAAAAATTAAGGGAGAAATTAATAAAATTGAAAGTGATAGAACTATTGAACTAATAAACAAGACTAGAAGCTGGCACTTTGAAAAAACAAACAAAATAGACAAAGTACAGGTCAATCTAATTTTAAAAAGGAAAGAAGAAAAGCAAATTAACAGCATCAAAGATGAAAAGGGGGGATATCACCTCCAATGAAAAGGAAATCAAGGTAATCATTAAAAATTACTTTGCCCAATTATATGGCAATAAATACACCAATTTAAGTGATATGGATGAATATGTACAAAAATACAAACTGCCTAGACTAATAGAAGAAGAAATAGAATTCTGAAATAATCCCATATCAGAAAATGAAATCCAACAGGCCATCAAAGAACTCCCTAAGAAAAATTCCCCAGGGCCCAACAGATTCACGACTGAATTCTATCAAACATATACATACTATTTGACATAATAAGCGAAGAAGGAATTCTACCAAACACCTTTTATGACACAAACATGGTACTGATTCCAAAACCAGGCAGATCAAAAACATAGAAAGAAAATTATAGACCAATCACCCTAATGAATATAGATGCAAAAATCTTAAATAGGATACTAGCAAAAAGACTCCAGCAAGTGATCAGAAGAGTCATGCACTATGATCAAGTAGGATTTATACCAGGGATGCAGGGCTGGTTCAATATCAGGAAAACCATCCACATAATCGACCATATCATCAAGCAAACCAACAAAAATCACATGATTATTTCAATAGACACAGAAAAAGCCTTTGAAAAAATACAACATCCAGTCCTATTGAAAACACTAGAAAGCATAGGATTGGAGGGTCCTCCCTAAAAATAAACAGTATATATCTAAAACCAACAGCTAATATCATCTGCAATGGGGATAGACTAGATGCATTCGCAATAAGATCAGGAGTGAAACAAGGATGCCCATTATCACCTCTACTATTTGACATTGTACTAGAAAAACTAGCAGTAGCAATTAGAGAAAAAAAAGAAATTGATGGCATCAGAATAGGCAAGGAGGAGACCAAGTTATCACTCTTTGCAGATGACATGATGGTCAACTTAAGGAATCCTAGAGATTTAACCAAAAAGCTAATTGAAATAATCAATAATTTAGCAAAGTTGCAGGATACAAAATAAACCCGCATAAGTCATCAGCATTTCTATACATCTCCAACATAGTTCAGCTGCAAAAACTAGAAAGAGAAATCCCATTCAAAATCACCTTAGACAAAATAAAATACCTAGGAATCTATCTCCCAAGACAAACACAGGTTAAAGGTTGGAGTAAGACCTTTTGGGCCTCAACTGATAGAAAGAAGACGGGAGTTACAATCATGATATCTGACAAAGCCAAAGCAAAAATAGACCTGATCAAAAGGGATAGGGAAGGTAATTATATTTTGTTAAAAGGGACTTTAGATAATGAGGAAATATCACTAATCAACATGAATGCACCAAATAATATAACACCCAAATTTCTAATGGAGAAACTAGGAGAATTGAAGGAAGAAATAGATAGTAAAACAATATTAGTGGGAGATTTGAACCAACCATTATCAAATTTAGATGAATCAAATAAAAAATAAATAAGAAAGAGGTAAAAGAAGTCAATGAAATCTTAGATAAAAATAGAGTCAATAGACATATGGAGAAAAATAAATAGGGACAAAAAGGAATACACCTTCTTCTCAGCACCACATGGCACATTCACAAAAATAGATCATACACTAAGTCACAGAAACATGGCACTCAAATGCAGAAAAGCAGAAATAATAAATGCAGCCTTTTCAGATCACAAGGCAATGAAAATATTGATCGGTAAGGGAACATGGAGAGCCAAATCAAAATTAATTGGAAATTAAATAATATGATACTCCAAAATTGGTTAGTTAGAGGAGAAATCATAGAAACAATTAATAATTTCCTTGAGGAAAATAACAATGGTGAGACATCCTTTTAAACCTTATGGGATGCAGCCAAGACAGTACTTAGAGGAAAATTCATATCCCTGAGTGCATATATTAACAAATTAGGGAGGGCAGAGATCAATGAATTGGAAATGCAAATCAAAAAATTTGAGAGCAAACAAATTAAAAAACCCCAGAAGAAAACCAAACTAGAGATCCTAAAAATTAAGGGAGAAATTAATAAAATCGAAAGTGATAGAATTATTGAACTAATAAACAAGACTAGAACCTGGCACGTTGAAAAAATAGACAAAATAGAAAAAGTACTGGTCAATCTAATTTAAAAAAGGAAGGACAAAAGGCAAATTAGCAGTATAAAAATGAAAAGGGGGATATCAACTCCAATGAAGAGGAAATTAAGGCAGTCATTAAAAACTAATTTGCCCAACTATATTGCAATAAATATACCAACCTAGGTAATATGGATGAATATATACAAAAATGCAAACTGCCTGGACTAACTTAAGAAGAAATAGATTTCTTAAATAATCCCAAATCAGAAAATGAAATCCAACAGACCATCAAAGAACTTCCTAAGAAAAAATCCCCAGGGCCTGATGAATTCACCAGTGAATTCTATCAAACTTTCAGAGAACAGTTAATCCCAATACTATACAAAGTATCTGACATCATAAGCAAAGAGGGAGTTCTACCAAATTCCTTTTAAGACACGAACATGGTACTGATTCCAAAGCCAGGCAGGTCAAGAACAGAGAAAGAAAATAATAGACCAATCTCCCTAATGAATATCGATGCAAAAATATGAAATAGGATACTAGCAAAAAGACTCCAACAAGTTGGATTTATACTAGGGATGCAGGGCTGGTTCAATACTAGGAAAACCATCCACATAATTGACCACATCAACAAGCAAAGCAACAAATATCACATGATTATTTCAATAGATGCAGAAAAAGCCTTTGATAAAATACAACACCCATTCCTATTAAAAACAATAGGAAGCATAGGAAAAGAAGGGTCATTCCTAAAAATAATAAACAATATATATCTAAAACCATCAACTCATATCATCTGCAATGGGGAAAACCTTGATGCATTCCCAATAAGATCAGGAGTGAAAAAAGGATGCCCATTATCACCTCTATTATTTGACATTGTACTAGAAACACTAGCAGTAGCAATTAGAGTAGAAAAAGAAATTGAAGGCACCAAAATAGGCAAGGAGGAGACCAAGTTATCACTCTTTGCGGATAACATGATGGTCTACTTAAAGAATCCTAGAGATTCAACCAAAAAGCTAATAGAAATAATCAACAAATTTAACAATATATCAGGATACAAAATAAACCCACATAAGTCATCAGCATTTTTATATTTCCAACCCAGCTCAGCAGCAAGAACTAGAAAGAGAAATCCCATTCAAAATCACCTTTGGCAAAATAAAATACTTAGGAATCTATCTCCCAAGACAAACACAGGAACTATATGAACACAACTACAAAACACTCTCCACACAACTAAAACTAGATTTGAACAATTGGAAAAACATTAACTGCTCATGGGCAGGACGAGCCAATATAATAAAAATGACCATCCTACCCAAACTCATTTATCCATTTAGTGCCATACCCATTGAACTTCCAAAATTTTTTTTTACTGATTTAGGAAAAAAAAAACATAACAAAGTTCATTTGGAAGAACAAAGAATCAAGGATATCCAGGGAAAAAATGAAAAAAAAATACCAAGGAATGGGGCCTTGCAGTCCCAAATGTCAAACTATATTACAAAGCAGCAGTCATCAAAACAATTTGGTCCTGGCTAAGAGTCAGAAAGGAGGATCAGTGGAATAGACTCAGGGTAAATGACCTTAGCAGGACAGTATACAAGAAACCCAGAGAACCCAGCTTTTGGGACAAAAATCCACTATTTCATAAAAACTACTGGGAAAATTGGAGGACAGTGTGGGAAAGATTAGGTTTAGATCAACACCTCACACCATACAACAAGATAAATTCAAAATTGATGAATGACTTGAACATAAAGAAGGAAATGATAAGAAAATTAGATGAACACAGAATACCATACATGTCAGACTTTTGGGAAGGGAAATATTTTACAACCAAGCAAGACTTAGAAAGAGTCACAAAATGCAAAATAAATAATTTGGAATACATCAAATTAAAAAGTTTTTGTATAAACAAAACCAATATAACTAAAATCAGAAGGAAAGAACAAATTAGGAAGCAATCTTCTTAAAAACCTTTGACAAAGGTGTAATTACTCAAATTTACAAAGAGCTAAATCAATTGTACAAAAAATCAAGCCATTTTCTAATTGATAAATGGGCAAGGGACATGAACAGGCAGTTCTCGGCCAAAGAAATCAAAACTATTAATAAGCACATGAAAAAGTGCTCTATATCTCTTATAATCAGAGAAATGCAAATGAAAACAATTCTGAGGTATCACCCCACACCTAGCAGATTGGCTAACATGACAGCTATGAAAAATAATGAATGCTGGAGGAGATGTGGCAAAGTAGGAACACTAATTCATTGCTGGTGGAGATGTGAATTGATCCAACCATTCTGGAGGGCAATTTGGAACTATGCCCAAAGGGCGATAAAAGACTGTCTGCCCTTTGATCCAGCCATAGCACTGCTGGGTTTGTACCCCAAAGAGATAATAAGGAAAAAGTTTTGTACAAGAATATTCACAGCCTCACTCTGTGGTGGCCAAAAATTGGAAAATGAGGGGATGCCCTTCATTTAGGGAATGGCTGAACAAATTGTGGTATATGTTAGTGATGGAATACTATTGTGGTAAAAGTAATAATAAAGTGAAGGAATTCGATGGAGACTGGAACAACCTCCAGGAATTGATGCAGAGCGAAAGGAGCAGAACCAGGAAATCATTATACACAGAGACTGATACACTGTGGTACAATCGAAGGTACTGTACTTCTCCATTAGGGTCAATGCAATGTCCCTGAACAATCTGCAGAGATCTTAAAAACACTATCCACAAGCAGAGGATAAACTGTGGGAGTAAAAACACTGATGAAAAGCAATTGCTTGACTACAGGGGTGGAGGGAATATGACTGAGGAGAGACTCTAAATGAACACTCTAATGCAAATACCAACAACACGGAAATGGGTTCGAATCAAGAATACATGTGATACCCAGTGGAATGATGTGTTGGCTATGGGAGAGGTGGTGGTGGGGGGGTAAGGAAAAGAAAATGATCTTTGTTTTCAATGAATAATGTTTGGAAATGACCAAATAAAATAATGTTTAAAAAATAAAATAAAACATAAAAAAGGGTAACATAGGTTAAGGGATTATGTAAACCTTTTATAGGAACAATGGTTAGTAATGATTTACAGTTTTAGTACAATGACTTAGTTTACCTCACCGAAGGATAGACAGAGTTTTCTATAGGATAATAAATCACTGATAAATATGTATCCCTCTAGCCAAGCTTCTAACAGAATTCCTGCATCAGTAATTTCTTGGAAGAACATACAGTATTTGGAGAGAGAAGGGATTAAATTCTCATTTAAGGAGCAAGCTATATGTCTGGCTGTTTCTAAGGTATGGCTCTGTTTTTACTGTGGCATGCTCTTACTACTAGGGGCTACAAAATATGTCATGAAATATTGATCAATATGTCATAAAATATAGGGAAATTTTATGAAATATAGAGAAATATGTCAAGAAGTAGAGGGGAAAAGGCATGAAATACAGAGAAAAATAAGTAGAAACAGAAAAAAATATAAATGATCAGCCAGTAGGATAACATAATCAGTAAGATGAAGAACCATGGGTTTTCTGCTATTATCCTGAATTTTTATCTCTCCTGAATCAAAATTATTTACCACATAAAGGCCATGAGAGAAAAAGTAACAAATATTTATGTAGTAACTACTATGTGCCTTCCACTGTGCTAATAGTTTTATGAAATTTATGAAAATCAAATTCCTTTGATTCTAGAGGGAACTTTCCCAGTTTAAATGTAGTTATAAAAAATAACATAATACTACCCATTTTACAGGTGAAGATTTGGAACCAAATGGAGCTTAAAAGAATTGCTCAGGATCGAATATCTAGTCTAAGGATTGATTTTACCTTAGTTCTTCCTACCTCTAGACTCAAGTTCTATCCACTTCTCCCCTAGCTGCCTCAAAAAAAAATAATTGTTGTTGTCTCCACAAGTCAAGAAAAAAGAATTACAAGGAAGTAATAACCTGTTTAATCAACAACAGAGCAAGTCAATCTATGACACATTTGCTTGGTACCCTTCACTATTCTCTAAGTCTGGCAGGGTAACAGACTCACCTATCATCTTCTGTTATATGATCCATTCAATAGTTTTCTTATTTCTATAAATTCTTTTAGATTTTATAGCAAAAATGCAAATAGAACAAAGGTAGAAGAGGGAAGTTATGAGAGGGCAGACATGCTTTCTCAGGGATACAGCATGCTACTATAGTAACACTCATCCTCAACTAAAGAACAGAGTGAATTGGAAAAGGCCTCAACATTAATAGGATGTCATCAAAAGGGATAGAATCAGAAGGTCAGCAATTAGATAGGACTATAAGAGGAAAAATATTGAAATAACCTTAGATGTTAGAAGGAAGAAATTTTTATTAAAACCTTTAACACAAAAATAAACTGATAGAGATTATAATAAAAGAGAATATTTAGGACATCTGATCAAATCCAAAGATCTCTGAATCAATATTGGAAGACAATGGAAATTGAATCAAGATGTAGTGAGAAAAATAATTTTGTGAATTTTTAAGAGATTATAAACCACTGAATGATTCAAGAGAGAAAAAATAATTTTGAGAATGAAATTTATAGCTTTCAGAGCTGAAATACCTTGTACAATAGAAAGAAAAATCTTGACTCCATAGGGATACATCTCACAGAGGCAAAATAATAAAAACAAAGGATAATTGAGAATTCAATTATACAAAACTGAAGGACAATCTTAAAGAATAAAAACAAAAGGAATTAAATTAAAATAGCATATATGTATGAAAGAAGAAATATATTATTTTAAAGATAAAATATATATCTTTAAGGATATATATCTTATAAGATTATACATATATAATTATATATAATGATTTAGTTGTATATTTGATCACTGTGTTCAATGTTTCATTAGTCCTTGCTTCTTCTATTCTCTTTGTTAAGAGGGAAAGATTAAAAGGGTATCTTTGCAGCATCTGGTATATCTAGAAATGAATGAAATGGAAAACAAAGACTCCAATATATTTAATTTTTTTCAAAAGTATTCAAAGAGGTTTAGCCTGGAGAAACGATTAAGCCTGGACATGATGCTGTCCTCAAGTTTTTGAAGTGTTGTCAAATATAAAAGTTATAGGGTTTTTTCTGTTTCTTCCAAAAGGACTAAACTATAATTAGTGGGTAGAAATTAGGAAGAGGAACATTCAGATCTGTAGTATAGAAAGATTTTCCTAACAATCAGTTGTCTCAAAGTAGAATGGCTGCTGTGGAAAGTAGTGAGAACCTTTTCTGTTAGCAAAGGCCGAATGACCACATATTAAGTGTCTTTTAAAATTTCTGGTATCTCTTAGGCCTAGACAGCTATAAGGGACTCTTCCAAGTCCAAAATTCAGTGATTCTTTTATCTCATTAAGGGTCAAAAGATTCCAAATATATTTTCATCTTATTTCTATGTAAATTTCTCTTGAGTCAGCCTACCCAGTTCTGACCTCTCATCTAAGATCCAGTCACAGACTTCACACTATCTAATAAACATTTCTATTTAATATTTCCACTTCAAATCCTCACTGCTGAAAAAATGAAAATAAAATCAAAATATTTGTTATTTTCTTCCTTTTGAAATTATTTATGGTTTATGTTTCTGGTCTGTTCCCTTTTCTGATTTCCTTCATCAATGCAATGCAATGTCTTTGATTTCTCAATCTCTAATTGGTTACTATGATGTGTCTATTATTAATTACCAATGATTCTGTATTCAAACACTCCAATTTTCAATATAATTATCATTCCACTAGGTGAGACTTTTGTTATTTCATGTCCATAACTATCAAAATGTCATTTTCTTGCAATATTCTTTTACACTCCAGTGTCTTTTACACACTTTTGTAAATATAACATTTCTAACATACAGTTGTAATCAGGTTTCTCCCTTACTAAATGCAATTACCATAATCATCAACAACAAAAGTTTCACAGGATAAAATTTAAATCTTTTGGGGAGTATGTTTCAAAATGGACTCTAATTCATATTACAGATCTTATCTCTCAAATGAACCTTTACCTTCAAACTGGTTTTCTCATTGTTCCATAAGAATCCTTTCCCTACTTCTTATATATAACACTTAAATGCTACACATCAATATAACTCACAATTCTCATTTTTTACTTACCTTATAATATTTATTATTATCTATTTTAGTTAATCATATATTGTCAGTCTGGATTCATTCTGAAAATTTACAAAAAACAAAAAGTATTTAATCTGTCTCTTTGTTGAGAAAGTACTCCACAGCTTTAAAAAATATCTATAAAGTCCTTTCAATCTACTTTAATTTCTGGCTACAAGTCTCTTTTTTTTATTACTCTCAGTGTTTAATATTACATTAATGTTCTAGAGCAAGAATTTTAACCTGCAGGTCATGAACTCTTAAAAATATCTATTTTGCTAACTATATTTAAATATGATTAATTTCCTTTGCAATCTTTTTGTATTTTATTTTTTACATTTGAAAACACTATTGAAAGAAAGGGTCCATGGGATTTACCAGATATACATAGTGATTCATGGCACAAAAAGTAAGACCCCTGGGCCTAGAAATCCAATACACCTTTTTTAACCTGTCATTTAATGATAATAACACATAACAATCATTCAGTAATTGACATATAACATAGCAAATATTTAATGAAATATCTAATATTGAAATAACAATATGCAATGGAGAACTGTCCTAGAGAGATATTAGATGTTACCACACACCTAGGAACTCCACAGGACCAGTTAAGCACAAAACCCTTGAGTTATGGGGAAAAATTTATTTTAATAAAAGGAATAAGGAAAACTGGCAGGTACTTCAAACTAACTTCAACCAACTTCTGAGTCTGCTTCTTAGGGGGAGCTTTCTGTTTCTTCTCTGGGCCCTGCCTACAGTTTCCTGTTCTACCTAAAACCCTCTCCCCAATCTGATTCATCCTAATCTTCCAACCAGTAATTAATAAAGGGAAATACCCTGGGTTTGGCTGCTGCATTAAGTAACCCAAAGTTATAGATGCTAACTTTGTATAACCTTAGCCCAAGAGGAATTCTGTGATATTTGAACTCAGGAAAATTGTTTCCTACAAATAAATTCTCTATCTAGATGTCAAAGATTTTGTCACAAAAATCCCTCCTTCAGCTTGATGGAAATTCAGGCAAAGAGACAAAACCTACTTCCAGCTTGGAGGAAATCCAAAAGGGAAGAAAGTTCAGTTATTTTCAGTTCAGACTCCCACAATTCCTTTCCTATCCAGAATCCTCTTCCAGGGCTTATCTCAAAATTCCTTTCTTTTAACTAACCCTTTGAAACCAGGCTATCCCTAACTTATATTCTTACAAATATACCATTCTCTCCCACTGGCCTGCATAGTGAGCTTATTCTTCCACAGACTTAATTTCATGGAAAAGGCAGATATATAAAGAAAGGCTTAGATAACATATAGCTATGCTGAACACATGAGGCCAGTGTACATGTGTGGAGGGTTATATATCTAGGGACCATTATATCTCTGCTGTTCCCTTTTTGGTGTTATACCTTAGTTATATCTTTAGGATCATCTAATATTTTGTTCAGTCTACGAGGGATGTATAAGCTTGATTTTCTCTTATGGGTATATGCTAAATGCCTCAAGCTCTTTCAGTCATCTTCTGCGTCTCAGGTATTTTATACATTAAGTACAGTCCCCAAAACCACTTGTTCTGTGTGCCATCTGTGAAGTTTTTACACTGATTAGTGTCTCCCCCTTGCATCTCTTCCAGCTAATGGTTATGAAGGATGTTTTAACTAGTGCTTAAATCCTTCCTATTAGCTGTGTTGCTTACAAAAAGGAGCCCCAAAAATATAGCTAATTTGTTGTCTACCATTTTTAACTCTTCTTATTTCTATATGTTCATTCAATTCAACTTTTATTTGATTGAAGGTCAGAAACCCAACTTAGGTCTTAATGTTTGCCATAGTCCCTTGCTAAGAATAATTAACCTTGAGAGGCAGAGTCAAGATGGTGGTGTAGAGGCAGTGAAAGATCAAATCTCTGAAATCTTTGCTCACTAATTAAAAACAAAATACTTCTAGGTAACTGAAAACCAAATGTAACAATAGGACAGAGGTAAAGAACCTTCCAGCTGGACTCAAATTAAAAGGTATGCCCCCCAAAAGTCTGAATTTGAGAACACTTAGGTTTAAGGGGAAGGAAGAAGGAAGGTCCCAGGACCCCTCTCCCAAGTACAGTACTGAGCCTCAAGCAGTAGCTGCAATCTCTGGGCAGGCAAGGGCGATAGTCTGGAGGGAGTACTTTTGTGGGCAAAGCTGTGCCAGGCTCAGGGCTTTGAACACAGATGGCAGGGAGGCAGCTAGAGGAGAAGCTCAGAGAAGGCAGTCCAATCACAGCTGAGACACTCTATATTGCCCCTCCCCTTCCTGAGGTTTTGGACTTAGGAAACATCCATCACTGCAAGATCAACTCCACCCTGGTTTAATCTTATCAAGACTTTAGTGGACAGGGAAGCTCAAACTGCAACCCCCCTTACCCACAGACTATTCTGAGAGCCTTGCTGATCAAGCTCCAAGAGTGAAGGCTGCAACGACTACAGAACACCTTAATAACAAGGTGGGAAGCCCAGCTCCTTTTCAGTTTCTGCTGACAACTGGAGAAGATCTGTCATCAGGATTCAACCTGACCAATCAGCAGAGCAGAGAAGAAGTCCCTTCAGGACATAAAGGCCCAAATCCATAGATCCAGCACATAATGAGAGGAGCAAGACTACAGGCAACTTCAGGGGGGAAAGAAGGGGCAAATATGAAAAACAGAAAAAGTGTGGTTCCTTTGCCTTAATTCCAACTATGGGACACACCACAGCAGTCATACACCTTGAGCTTCTCCATCTCAAGAATCATGAATTTTGAAGGTTTATTCTCCATGCAATCAGTAATACTCCTACTTACCCCACTCCCTCACACAAAGTAAAACTTTATCATTAAGTCAGATCCATTGACCCCCTCCTTATTATCAAAGACCACAATGATTTTACCTGGCCCATAGTACAGTTTTAACTCTCAAAGTCTGTTACCCTAATAATTCATTAAAAACTGTCCTAAATAGCTCACCCCAGAAATCTCACTATTTTAAATCTTTTAACATAATAATAATAGCAACCATTATGACAATAATAGCTTCAACAAAACCTAGAATTTATTTAGCCATTTAATGTTTGCAATATGTTTTTTTATATTTCATTTGATCACTAAATCCTACAAAATTCCTTTTCATTCAGTTCTTCAGTTTCTGGTTGATACTCCACACTATCACTAGAGAATGATACCCAATTAAGCTGATTTTCCCACTATAAATTTGTGTTGTTCCACCTCAAAATTGCTTTCACTATTAATTCATCCATTTTACTCTCTGTTTTCCAACTTAATTCCATTGTGAATCTTACTAATAAACTTTTTAACTATACCCTATCTTCCTCAAAATTTCAAGTGCTGAAATGAGTGTTTTAAGGTTTTCAAAATATTTTCAAAATATTATCTCATTTTATCAGGTGAAAGAAGTGCTCCTCTTTGTACTTTTCATCTTACAGTTGAGGAAAATGAGTCTTAGGGACTTTAAGTGATTTATTGAAAGTCACACACTTAGTAAATGTCTACAAAATGATTAGAACTTACTATTGCTAACTCCAAGCCTTGCATTCTATTCATGAAACCAACTAATTGGGTTTTATTTTTAGTATTTCCAATCCCCTAAAACAATTTAATAAATAAATGGGACTCTGTTGCTTGACCTTTCAATTTCATTCAATGAGATATCTCAATTGTTCCTTCTTAATGAGCAAACTTATTGTGAAATTCATTTATAGTTTATGCTTATACTTTCTTATTTTCTTTGTCTCCTTCACCATATGTCAATCTCCTTTTCTATGACCTTAGTCCATTTAATGTATGTGATATGGTACTGTGGATTTATTTCAATGTTTTTTCCTCTAATTGTTAGGGATTTGTGCATTTTTATATGGCTATTGATAATTTTCATTTTCCCCTAAAATTTCCTATGGACAAAATTGGGACACTAATGCATTCCTTGTAGAGATATGAAATGATCCAAACATTCTGGAAGTCAATTTAGAATTATGTCAAAAGAGCTATAAGACAATGATCCACTACTAGATCTGTATTCCAAAGAAATGAAAAAAAATGTGAAAGGACATGCTTGAACAAAAATATTTATACCTGTTTACTTTTTGTGGTGGCAAAGAATTACAAACTAAAGTGATGTCGTTCATTTGGGAAATGGCTGAACAAATTGTTGTATATGTGCCCAACATTGGGCAGTGCTGTACAATTTGGAAGTTATTATTGGGCCCTGTGGAGAGGGGAAGGGACAAGAATTCACTATGGAAGGCCCTAAATTTCTGGGGCTCGGAAGTTGGCTTCAAGAAGGAAGTCAGCTTCAAGAGGAGAGTCGGCTTCAGGAAGAGTAGACTTCAAGAGTCATCTTCAGCTGGAGTCATCATAGTGACCTGCCTCTTGGAGGGAACTTGGGTAAGTGGAGAGGTGGCTTTCCCTTCCTGTCTTCTGCTTCTGGAGAGAGTCTAATTCCATTCAAAGGCCTGCTTTCAATTTTTCTACCTCTTTTGAAAATAAAAGCTATTAAAGTAATTTTGACTTTGAGCAATATTATTTTAAATTGGTGACCATGATTGTTATTTATAATTTTCACATATTTTAGTCAAACCATTAGTTTTTAATCCCTGCATATGATGGTGATGGAATACTATTTTGCTATAAGGAATAATGAACAAGATGATTTCAGAAAGAGTTGGAAAGATATACTTGAACTGATGCAGAGTGAAATAAGCAGAACCAGGAGAACATTATACACAACTGAAATATTGTGGAATGATCAAATATGATAGACTTTGCTACTAACAGTAGTAGAATGATCCAGGGAAATTTTGGGAGACATATGATGAAGAATGCTATTCACTTCATTAGAAAATGCTGTTGGAATAGGAATACATATGAAAGCATATGGCTTTTCACATGTTTGTTTGCATATATGTTTTAGGGTTTTGGCTTTCTAAGTTATTCACTTACACACTGAATAATATGGAAATTTAAAAAATATAAAAATAAAAAATAAAACAGTTAAATTGCCTATGCATAGTCTTTGATGCTTTTTCATTGGGGATGACTTTTTAAATAAATTTAGTTCATTTCCTTTTATATTTGAAAAATGAGACCTATATAAGTGAAACTTGATGAAAATTCCCTCTCTATCAATTTTCTGCTCTTCTAATTTTGGATGCATTTTTTTTTTATATTTGAAAGCTCTCTATGAGTTAATGTAATAAAAACGTATACATTTTACCTCTCATGAAATTCTTTATTTCCTTTCAGTCATGAACTGAATTTCTCTTCACAGATCTAAAAGAATGTTCTTTTTTCTTCAATGCTACCTTAATATGCTTATATCAACTTATACCTCTAAATCACAAACACATTTTGTTCTAACTGTGCTATAAATTATGAGATGTTAGTATATGTCTAATTTATGCTAGATTATTTTCTAGTTTTTCCAACAGTTATTAAATATAAACTTCTTGCTACAATATTTGCCATCTTTCAGTTTATCAAAAACTAGGTTATTGTAGTAATTTGCTTCTGCATATTATACGCCTTATCTTCTTCATTGCTCAGTTTCTTATCTAGTACCAGATTTGACGACTATTCTTTGTATTATAGTTTGAGATCTGATACTGCTTGGTCCCCTTCACATTTTGAAATTGATTTTTTTAGCCTTTATCTTTGTTACATCGAGATAAACTTTTATCATTTTTAAAGTGTTCTTTAGCTATTTGATTGAGATGTTTCTGAATAAGTAAATTAATTTAGGTAGTATTATAACTTTTATTATATTGGCTTGGCTTATCCATATGTAATAATTCTTTCCAATTATTTAAATCTACTTATGTCAATAACATTTTGTATTTGTGTTTTTTATAGTTTTATATGTCATTGCAGTTTGTCTTCCAAATATTTGCAGTTTTTAAAGATTAAATTTCTTTTTTACTTGCTAGGTTTTGCTTGTACTACATAGAAATTCTGATGATTTATATGAGTTTATTTTATACCCAAGAATTTTGCTAAAGTGTTCTCCAATCATCTTGTCATCAATAAGTAAACCTTTATTATTATGTTTAGATTATTTTCCTTTACTTTATCTCTCACAATCCATTTCTTTTCCATTCTATTTCAAGTCTCTCAAATTATTCTTTATCTAGTTTTATTTACCATTGCCCTACCAGCCACATTGACAACAGTTGTTGATCAACTCTCCTCCTTTTCTTCAATTGCTATAGTTTATTTACATTTCATCAGTCTCTTCATTTTTAAAATTATTTTTTATTTGGTGAATTTCAAACATTATTCTTTGGTTATAAAAATCAGTTTCTATTCCTCCCTCCCCTATCCCCACGTCTCCCATAGCCAACATGCAATTCCAATGGGAATTGAATGTGTCCTTGTGGAATTGCATGTGTCCTTGATCAGAACCCATTTCCATGTTGTTGGTGTTTGCACTAGGATGTTCATTTAGAGTCTACATCCCCAATCATATTCCCTAGACCCATGTAATCAAGCAGTTATTTTTTCTTCTGTGTTTCTACTCCCACAGGTTTTCCTCTGAAAGTAGATAATATTCTTTCTCTTAGATCCCTCTGAGTTGTTCAGGAACACTGCATTGCCAGTGATGGAGAATTCCATTACATTTGATTGTACCACAGTGTATCAGTTTCTGTGTACAATGCTCTCCTGGTTCTGCTCCTTTCGCTCTGCATCACTTCCTGGAGGTTGTTCCAGTGCCCATGGAATTCCTCCACTTTATTATTCCTTTGAGCACAATAGTATTCCATCACCAACATATACCGTAATTGGTTCAGCCATTCCCCAATTGAAGGGCATCCTCTCGTTTTCAAATTTTTTTTTCCACCACAAAGAGCGCAACTATGAATATTCTTGTACATGTATTTTCCCTTATTATCTATTTGGGGTACAAATCCATCAGTACTATGGATGGGTCAAAGAGTAGAAAGTCTTTTAATGCCCTTTGGGCCTCATTCCAAATTGCCCTCCAGAATGGTTGGATCAATTCACAACTCCAACAGCAATGAATTAATGCCCCTACTTTGCCACATACCCTCCAACATTCATTACTTTCCATTGCTGTCAAGTTAGCCAATCTTCTAGGTGTGAGGTGATACCTCAGAGTTGTTTTGATTTGCATCTCTCTGATTATAAGAGATTTAGAACACTTTTTCATGTGCTTATTAGTGGTTTTGATTTCTTTGACTGAAAATTGCCCATTTATGTCCCTTGACCATTTATCAATTGGAGAATGGCTTGATTTTTTATGTACAATTGACTTAGCTTTCATAAATTTGAGTAATTAGACCTTTTTCAGAGTTTTTTATTTTAAAGATTGTTTCTCAGTTTTTTATTTCCCTTCTAATTTTGGTTGCATTGGTTTTGTTTGTACAAAACCTTTTTTAATTTGAAGTAATCAAAATTTATATATTTAACATTTTGTGACTCTTTCTAAGTCTTGCTTGGTTTTAAAATCTTTCCCTTCCCAAAGATCTGACATAATTTACTTATAGTTTCCTTCTTTATGTTCAAGTCATTCACCCATTCTGACTTTATATTGGTGTAGGGTGTGAGGTGTTGATCCAAACCTAATCTTTCCCATCACTGTCCAATTTTCCCAGCAGTTTTTTATCAAATAGTGGATTTTTGTGCCAAAAGCTGGGATCTTTGGGCTTGTCATAGACTGTGTTGCTGAGGTCACTTACCCCAAGTCTATTCCACTGATCCTTCTTTCTGACTCTTAGCCAGTACCAAATTGTTTTGCTGATCACTGCTTTATAGTATAGTTTGATATCTGGTACTACAGGACCACCATCCTTTACAATTTTTTTTCATAATTTCCCTGGATATCCTTGATTTTTTGTTCTTCCAAATGAAAGGTTAAACATTTTTTTTGGAAGTTTGATGGGTGTGGCACTAAATAAATAAATAAGTTTAGGTAGGATGTTCATTTTTTTAATGTTAGCTCCTCCTACCCATGAGTAGTTAATGTTTTTCCAATTGCTCAGATCTAGTTTCAGTTGTGTGGAAAGTATTTTGTAGTTGTGTTCATATAGTTCCTGTGTTTGTCTCAGCAGATAGATTCCTAAGTATTTTACATTGTTTATGGGGATTTAGAATGGAATTTCTCTTTCTAATTCATGATGCTGAGATATGTTGGATATATATATATATATATATATATATATATATATATATATATATATATATATATATAAATGCTGATGACTTATGTGGGTTTATTTTGTATCCTTCAACTTTGCTAAAGTTGTTTATTTCCACAAGCTTTTCAGTTGATTCTCTAGGATTCTTTAAGTAGACCATCATATCATCCATAAGGAGTGATAGCTTGGTCTCTTCATTGCCAATTTTAATACATTCAATTTCTTTTTCTTCTCTAATTGCTCTTCCTAGTCTTTCTAGTACAGTGTTAAATAATAGAGGTAATAAAGGGCATCCTTGTTTCACTCCTGATCTTATTGGGAATGCATCTAGTTTATCTCCTTTGCAGATGATGTTGGCTTATCTTTTTAGAGAAATACCATTTATTATTTCTAGCAAAGACCCTTCTATTCCTATAATTTCTAGTGTTTTAATAAGAACAAGTGTTGTATTTTGTCAAAGGCTTTTTCTGCGTCTATTGAGATAATTATGTAATTTTCATTGGTTTGCTTGTTGATATGGTCAATTATGTGGATGGTTTTCCTGATATTGAACCATCCTTTCATTCCTGGTATAAATCCCACCCTATCATAGTGAATAACCCTCCTGATCACTTGCTGTGGTCTTTTTTCTCATATCCTATTTAAGATTTTTGCATCTATTTTCATTAAGAAGATTGGTGTATAATTTTCTTTCTCTGTTTTTGACCTACCTGGCTTTGGATTCAGTATGATTTTTGTGTCATAAGAGGAATTTGGTAGAACTCCCTCTTTGCTTATTATGTCAAATACTTTGTGTAGTATTGGAATTAGCTGTTTTTTTCAATATTTGATAGAATTTACTTGTGAATCCATCAGGCCCTGGGGATTTTTACTTAGGGAGTTCTTTGATGGCCTATTGAATTTCTTTTTCTGATGTGGGGTTATTTAAGAATTCTATTTCTTCTTCTGTTAATCTAGGCAATTTGTATTTTTATAAATATTTATCCATTTAACCTAGATTAGCTTATTTATTGCCACATAATTGGGCAAAATAGTTTTTAATGATTGTCTTAATTTCCTCTTCATTGGTGGTGAGCTATCTCTTTTCATCTATGATACTGTTAATTTGGTTTTCTTCTTTTCTTTTTTAAATTAGATTGACAAGTACTTTGTCTATTTTGTTTGTTTTTTTCAAAATACCAACTTATAGTCTTATTTATTAGTTCAATAGTTCTATCACTTTTGATTTCATTAATTTATCCCTAAATTTTTATGATCTCTAATTTAGTTTTCTTCTGGCTTTTTAAAATTTGTTTGCTTCCAAGTTTTTTGATTTGCATGTCCAATTCCTTGACCTCTGTCCCCCTAATATGTTAATATGTGAACTTTTCCACTTTTGAACCATTATTCAAACTAATATCACTCTATGTTTAAACATGTATAATTACATCATGAAATTTCTCTGTTCAAAACTCTTCAGTGGCTCCCTTTCACCTATCAAAGTTCAAAATCCTTTACATTGTATTGAAAGCATCAACTGCATATCCATTCTAATTCCCCTATATCTATAGGTCAGTCAAACCAAATCATTTGCTCTCTCCCACACCATACTCATACCTCAAAAGGTTCTTGAAAGGATAAAATAAGATTAAATGTAAATCACTTTGTAAACTTTAAATATTATATAAATAATAACTATGGCCATTTACTATTATTATTTTCTTGATTCATTTTTCTCACTTGACCTATTATCTCTTCCTGGTCTCTATCATCTGACTTTGAATTTATATCAATATTTTAAGGAACAATTTAAATTCCTCCTCCTGTACAGAGTCTTTTATGAACCTTGAGCTTAATTCTAGTGTCCTCAGTGAATACTTCATTCTATGTGTACCTGAATTGCTGTCTACTCTACAACATCCATTAAGATGAGCATTCACTTTCTTTTTATTTATTTTTTTAAACTCTTACCTTCCATGTTGGAGTCAATACTGTGCATTGGCTCCAAGGCCAAGAGTGGTAAGGGCTAGGCAATGTGGGTCAAGTGACTTGCCCAGGGTCACACAGCTGGGAAGTGTCTGAGGCCAGACTTGAACCTAGGACCTCCCATCTCTAGTCCTGGTTCTCAATCTACTGAGCTATCCAGCTGCCCCCCATTCACTTTCTTTTTATAGTTCTCTAGTTAAGGAAGTTCTAACTCTCAGGGAGTACATTTCCTATTTGAAAGCTCCACTTGTTAGGAAAATATCTTTACTTTAAGCCAAAATAAATCTGCCACTCAGCCACTTGGCTTACTTTCTACTCTCAGTTCTTTGTCAAGAGTAATGATCAAATCTCCAATATGAGAATTTATCAGGTATCTGAAGGCAAGTAAAAGCAAGGTCATCACTATTTTCTCTGAAATATTAGCTTATAGACCTAAAATTGGAAGAAATACTAGAGACTATCTATTGCACATTACACATGGGATGAAAATGATTCCCCCCCCCGAAAATTAAGATACTTCTTTAGCTCAAATATTTTGCATTCCTTTCTTTAATCCTCATTCATCATGAATCCAGGAATTTCATTTTACTGACTACTTTTCTTTCAATGTCCCCATCTGTGTGTCATACTGTTCTAGTGGACCATATGCCACATGAATACAAGAGC
Organism: Monodelphis domestica; assembly: GCF_027887165.1. NCBI lineage: Eukaryota > Metazoa > Chordata > Mammalia > Didelphimorphia > Didelphidae > Monodelphis > Monodelphis domestica. The sequence continues at coordinate 219,163,589 of NC_077232.1, forward strand.
ATTTATTATCTAAACCTCTCATCTCATTCAGTGCCAGTCACTGAACTCTAGAAATTATTTTTGAATTGAAAGGAGCAAGATTTCTTGACTTTGCAGAATAGTCAGGTCTTCTCAAGCTACATAGTTAGTTGTAAAGCAAATAATACTCCTTGAAGTTAGCAGTGGGGTCTTGTTTCATTCTTACAACTCCAGTAAATATAATTGCCTTGCATTTATTAGCCACTTTTATTTTTTAATTGAATTGAATTTGAAATGTGTCCCAAACATCCATTTGTTTCTAAATAAATCTACTATAATCATGCCATAGTATATTAAGTTCACTCATTCATTTTGCAATAATTCTTAGAGCATGATTTCTACCTCTGAGACTACTCCTTTGTGTTAAAATACTGTATCTACGAAAAAAGGTTCTAATCATATTTCTAGAATAGATTCATAGAACTCACCTAATTCAATTCCTTAATTTAATATAGGATGAAATCAAGGCCTATAAAATATACTTTTTGCTTTAGTATTATGTCAATTATTTCATAATTAATCTAAGATCAAACCCTTGCTGTTTGGTTCTTTATCCAGTGTCTATGCAGATAACCCTAAGCAGTTGTAATCTGGAAGGAGTGATATCTTAAACCATCATTACCTGTTACCAATTTGGCACATTAAAAGATCAGATTAACAAGCATTCCTCTTGTAGAGCAAAAAGTTATTTCATGATGGTGTGAAACAAGTCAAATTACATTTCTACAAGCATGAACAGGAAAAGGTGCTATCCAATTTATCAGGTAGAGATTGCTAAAAGAGGAAAAGTACATAATAGTGGAAGTGGGAGGGTAATGAGTGCAAAAAACAAGCCTTATTTATACTAATATGTTTAGTTATCCCTAGGCATAGCTATTTTTCTCTCCAAGCCAACAGGGAATTATATAGAAAGATAAGATCATATGATTTTCTTTCCCACCCAAATTCTCCCCAATCTTGACTATGGTAGTGTATCTATTGTCAGCAATTCTCAGTTGTGTAGTGTAAACTATTCAATTCTTTTCTTAACATACTTCTTAATGTACAATACAACAGGCAGCAAGTCCAAAATGAATAGTAATAAAATCCACTCTCTTATTCCGATGCAGCATTTAATATATATGTCACTTTCATTCTACTGGCCTGTCCCCTCTTCTATAATGGTTTTACTAGATGGTATCTCAGGTATATACCAAGTCAAATAATCTGTGAATGATAATATATTCAGCCAGTTCCATATATAGTCAGTAAACATGAATAAAAATACTCAGCAAACAAATTTTGGTGTAGAATAATGAAGGATCATATTTTTCTTTTTTTCTTTAGAATTTTTTTCCATGGTTACATGATTCATGATTACCCCATTCCTTCTTTCCCCCTCCCACAGCTGACAATCATTGTTCAAAATCTATTTCCATGTTACTCATATTTGTAGTACATTTATCTTTTAACATTAAAAACATAATTATATCTATCAAACCCTATGATTGATCATATGTTTTTCTTCTGCCATAATCCTTTCTCTGGATGTGGATATCGTTCTTTCTTATACTTTCCTCAAAATTGTCCAGAATCATTGCATTGCTGCTAGTAAAGAAGCCCATTACATCCAATTGTGCCATAATGTATCAAGTTCAAGAGAAGTACAGATACTGTGAGAGCTGACTGTTTTATTACAGCATATACCTGAAGGCTATGAGAAAGACCTGTAGGAGTACATCTAGGACTGAGAAGTGCCCTGCATTCAGTGGACTCGAAAAACTTGCAATCTAGTGTGCTCATGCAATTAAAACAAAAACACAAACAAGGAGACACTAAGCCTGTTCTGACACCATTGGTCTGTAGTACCAGAATTCTGTTTTGTTAATGGAAAGTTTAAGTAAATTTATTGTAATAAAAAAGGTAGATAAACCATTGTACAACTGTATTATAGTACACCAATAAGTATGATAGATTCACTAGAAACCCTCGAACATTGACTTGTAACACAACTTCATCCTCCCAGCTGGCTCCTCTTTTCTTTCCCTGTATGTAATACAGTTCACCCTAAAACAGTTTCTTGACACCGCTCTTCATGTGCAGACCAGCCACTTTGTTGAATTTTGGTGAGGGATCTCTTATCTCCTCCTACTCTCTTCTACCCCCTCCCCCATTCCCAGTGCCAGAATTTCCCATGCTGACCCAGCTCTGTGGTGGAGGGGGAGAGAAAGCAGCAGAGAAGGAACTTTGTCCTTGACTTTTAAACCCAGAGGATAGCATGGTATTTTTCAAAATTGTATATAGTCCATATGCATGGACAAAGCAAACATGGCATGTGTTTGCATGACATTTAATTACAAAATATTATTCTTTAAAATTACAATGTACAATGTTTTCCTAGCTTTGCTCCTTTCACTTGCATCAATTCCTGGAAGTCATTCCAGTTCACATGGAATTCCTCCAGTTTAATATTTCTTTCAGCACAATAGTATTCCATCACCAACATATACCACAATTTGTTCAGTCATCCCCCAATGGATGGGCACCCCTTCATTTTCCAATTTTTGTCACCACAAAGAGCTCAGTTATAAATATTTTTTCAAGTCTTTTTCCTTATTATTTCTTTGAGGTATAAATCCAGCAGTGCTATGGCTGGATCAAAGGTCAGGCATTTTTTGAAAGCCCTTTGCACATAGTTCTAAATTGCCCTCCAGAATGGTTGGGCCCCAATTTTGCCACATCCCCTCCAACATTTATCACTTTCCTTTGCTGCATATTGGCCAGTCTGCTGGGCATGGAGTGTTACCTCCAAGTTGTTTTAATTCACATTTCTACAACTAGGAGGTATTTAGAACATTTTTCATATTCTTATTGATAGTTTTAATTCCATGATGTGAAAATTGCCTATTCATTTCCATAGACCATTTGTTGATTGTGGAATGGCTTGATTATTTTGTAAATTTGATTTAGTGTCTTATATTTTTGGGAAAATAAACTTTTGTCAGAGAGTTTTGCTATAAAAATTTTCTCCCAGTTTGTTGCTTTCCCTCTAATTTTGGTTGCATTGATTTTGTATGTACAAAAACTTTTTAATTTGATATAATCAAAGTCATTTATTTTTCATTTTGTAATGTTCTCTGTCTCTTGCTTGGTCTTAATTTTTTCCTTTCCCATAGAGCTGACAGGTATTCCATTCTATGTTTACTTAATTTATTCATGATTTCACTGTTTATATTTAAGTCATATACCCATTTTGAATTTATCTTGGCATACAGCATACAATGTTGATCTAAATGTACTTTTTCCCATATTTTCCCAATTGTCCCAGTAGTTTTTGTTAAAAAGTGAGTTCTTGTTCCAAAAGCTGGGGTCTTTGGGTTTATTGAACACTAGCTTGCTGAGTTCATTTATCTCTAGTCTATTCCATTGATCTGCTCTTCTAAAGAGAATAATTTTTCAAATGATTCAGAAGAACTAAATGCTTTTGAGTTCATTTATCAAAAAGATAAATCATTTAAAGCTTCCTGAAAATTATAATTTAATGCAATTAATAAAGAATATGATTTTCAAGTAGCAATGCATATTCTAGCAACATAGTTTGTTAATATCTAAGAATTTGAGAAATTAAATACATGGTTGACCAGTTTTTTATTAGCTTGAATCTCTAAGCATTTCATCTAAAACTAAGTTATTATAAAAGGCTGATGCTGATCTATATTTAATATACTTAAGAATAATATGCAAAAAATCCTTCAACCTTCAATAGATGACAGATATGAAAGAAGTAATTAACTCTAAATTGTAAATGTAAAAAAGTTATCAAATTAAACTAGATTTTGCTTTTTTTTGTGGGAGAGAAGTTTATCTCATAAGCACTTGACTAGGAGAGGCAATGATTTTTACTTAAAAAAATGACATTTTCCCATATGTGATACAATAGGAAGAACAACTGATATGAAAACAAAAGACAGATGTTTTTACTCTCATTCCACTTTTTACATTTGACCCTAGGAAAGAATTATATATTTATAAGCTCCAATTTCTTCATCTTGTTTACCTTTGAAAGATTTTATGGGGATCAAATAGACTTAATTACTATTTCATTGAAATCAGAATGCTATGTACTGTAAATGCATCAGATGCAAATCAAATGCAAATGTATCAAAAGTATTAAAGTGTAAAAGAAAAATTGAGCATGTTATATATATATATATAATAAGGATGCTAGTGGAAAAATTAATTTTCTAAATTAATTCATATTCAACCAAAACCTTCCATTCTACCAAACTCAATTTTCTGGCTAATTTACCACTGTCATTCTACTCTTCTTCAACATTATCCAGGACTCCTCCCTCTCCCTCACCCTATATATCCAATCAGCTTCTGGAGTTTGCCTTTTTTACAATTATGGTATTTGTCACATCGAGTCTCTTCTATCTATGTACACAAATTTCACATTACTTCTGTCCTTCATCACTTTTTACCTATGTTATTACAACAACTTTAACATTCATCTCCCTATCTGAAGTCTCTACTTAATTTGGTCCACCATATAAACTACTGCTGGAATAATTCTCCTTAAAAACAGACCTAACCATGTGACTCCCCTATTCAATGAACTATAGGGGCTTCCTATTAACCAGTAGGATAAAATATAAACTGTTCATGTTTAGAGTCCTATATAATTTGACCCTTACCTTTATATCTCTCCTTAGTAAAAATTACTACCACTTTTTCTAATCTAGCCAAAATATTTTCTCTATTCCTTACACATAACACTTCCTCTGGCATCTCATTGTTTATACATTGGCTAGTCTGCTACTTTGGAATACAGAATCTCATTACCAGCCTCTCATAGTGTCCTCTTCCTTCAAGACACAATTTAGGCACATCTTCTATGGTAAGATAGTGGTAGATTAACCTTCTCCTACCTCCCCACCAACCACCTTGAATTTAACTACTTTGTATAAATTACATTTATTCATTTTATATTAATGATGTACTTATTTTTACATGCACTTGTTGTCCCCCTGCCTAGAATGTAAGCAGACTGAGGATAAATACTGTTTCATCATTTACTTATATCCCTAATATCTAGCCCAGTGCCTGGCATATAATGAGTACTTAATATATATTTGTTGATTATTTGGGTGATATATACTAGGCACTTTGAAAGATGCTGCATAAAAGATAAAGATAAGACAAATCCCTTCAACTAATTTACATCATGATAGAATGTTAAAAAATATGCCTATACATAATGACAAATCATTTAGATTATTAACTATATTCAAATAAATGAAAAAAATTATTACATTAAAATATAAGTGCATACCAGCAAAATTGAATGCTATGAAATAGAATGAAAAATAAATAATTTATGTCTGGGTTCTAGGAAACGGGCTTTTTCATAATGGTGTTAGGCAGATAGAACATTGACCAGAGAGTCATACCCTCCCCCATTAGTTGTTATTGGCATAATATTAGCCTGGGATGAAAGATCCAATGAGCACAAATTCCTCACTATGGGAATAGCTAGAAGAAATGTATTTTCATAAAAGCCATTCTTATGCCTTAGTATCCCTCTTGGAGTTTAAGACAAATAGCTTTCTTGCTCAAATGTGGGGGAAGAATTCTCTGTAACAGTAAGTTATCCCCCCCCATATAGCCAAAAGGGTTTTAAAGCAGCTGTACTATTTTAAGTTGATATTAGCATCCATAGCATGTGAATTAGTCTCTTTTAAAAATATATTTTTTATTTTTCCATAATACATGTCAATATAATTACTAGTATTAATTTTATGACATTTTGCAAACCATGTTGTCTCCCTCCTTCACATCCCTAAGACCTCTCCCAAAGGACAGTAGAATGATAGAGTTTGTACATATGTTATCATATAACACTCCCATGTTTGTCATGTTGTTAAAAGAGATATATATTGTTCACTCTTGAGAAAATTGCATAGAGGAAATAATGTAAAGAATGATATTTTTCAATATGCATTCAGACTCCATCTGCTTCTTCTCTGGCAATGGATATCTTTTTTCACCACACATCTCTGAAGTTGTTCTAGATCATCACATGACTGATAATAGTGAATCATTCACACTTGATTATCATACATTATTTTTGTTATTGCATACAATATTCTCCTGGTTTTTCACACTACTTTTTTCATCATTACTTATAAATATTTCTAGGGTTTTTTGTGATAATCTTGCTTGTCATCTCTTATGGTGCAATTAATATTCAATTACAATCATGTATCATATCTTGTTCATCCATTCCCCAATTGATGGTCATCCCTTAAGTTTATAGTTCTTTGCCATTATAAAAAAGAATTGCTAAAATAATTTTGTACAGGTAGGTTCTCTACCCCTATCTTTTATCTCTTTAAAATACAGATCTAGTAGTGACATTAGTGTGTAAAATTGTTTGTACATTTTAGAGCCCTTTTGGCATTGTTCCAGACTGAGCTCCAGAATGGTTATATAAGTTAATAATTCAAGCAACAGTATATTAATTAGTGTCACAAAATTTCCATATCTCTTAAAAATAAATAGTAAATAATTTCTTGGAAGGACACCAGAATTAAGAGGGATCAGGAAAGCCTTGTTCCAAAATATGGAATTTTAGACAAGACTTGAAGAAAACTAGGGGAGTCAGGGGACTGATACAAAAAAAAAAAGGAGAGGATTCCAGACATGGAAGGCACACAGTGATAATTAATCTTATCGTATGCTATGAAAAACAGAGGCCAATGTTTCTAGAACACAGGGTATATGTAGAGAGATGACATGAGAAAAGTTTAAGGTGTAAAAAACTAGAAAAGTAGGTGGATGTATGTTTTAATAGCATTATAAAAGGCAGAGAATTTTTATGTTTGATCTTGGAGGTAACCAAGAAGTACTGTAAATTGAAAAGGGGCTGACATGGTAAAATCTATACTTTAGGAAGATTATTTTGAGAGCTGAGTGAAGCATGGACTGGCACCAAAGTTATACTTCTGTAATTATGGAGCTGTGGTATTAAGTATAAATTCTTCTGTTTATATGTGTATCTGTCACTATTGGTCCTCTCCATCATTTCATTGAGGGCGTCCCAAAAAACTTAGTGCAGTTTTCAACGTTAATAGCTTAAGTGTACACAATTTAAACTTAAATACCTTAATAACTTAAAACAATATTTAGAGTTTTGGGATGCTGTGTATCAGGGTAGGGAACTATGTAGTTTTAACTGTGAAATTCTTAACTCTATAAACCTGAGGAGAGAGATGCAAACAGTTGCTGGGGCTTGTCAATAGGAGAGATCTGGTTCCAGGAACTTCAGCACCAGCAGCAGGGTGACCAGGAACAGATTCTTGTCTCTGATAGTGCATATTAACAGTTGCTTGGCCTAAAGAAATCAATAAGACTTAAGCTATGTGTATGTTTCTAGTTACTAAAAAATAGAATATACTTGGGCTATAGTTAGGTTCTACAAAAAGCCATATTTGAGGAGAAAATTTGAGTTGTAAAGGTTCTCTTTGCTTCTAATCCCTACATCCCTTCAAGGTTCTCATCTCATTCACTGGCTCCGAACCCTATGTAAGACTTTAATTGATTCTTCTAATTCTTTGTGCTCTCCTCCAAAATATTTTTATTCACTTTGTATAATAATATTATTTAAAGGACCTACTATACAGTAGACATTGTACTAAGCATATTGCAAATATTTTCTCATTTGACTCTTACAACAAACCTGAGAGTTGGCTGCTTTTATTGTTTCATTTTACAATTGAGGAAACTGAGGCAAACAGAAGTGAAGTGATTTGAACAAGATCATAGAACTTAGAACTATCAGAGACTAGATTTGAGCTCAGTATATTTCAACTTCAGGTCTAGTGCTCTATGTACCTGGCTAATATTTAATTTTCTTTTTTAAACATTTATATTTATGTATTTATTTGTTTGTTACATTAAAATTCACTGGTATCTCCTCTTCTTCTCTCTTCACTAGAGCTATATGTGTATATAAAACTATATTTTGATTGTTTCTATTGAACAGTTCTTTCTGTAGAGGTGGACATAAACAAGTCACTTTTCCATCAATATTTCTGTTGCTGTATAAAATGCTGTTTTGGTTCTGCTTATTTTACTCTTAATTTTATATGCTTGTTTCATTTTTTAAATTAACCTGTAATTGTATAGAATGTCCACTACAAATTTTATCTTGTTGTTTTCTCTTGTCTACAGCATAGAAGAGGGATGATTACATTGCATGCACACATATGAGTGGAGGACATGGCAGACATCAAGGGAAGACTTATTTGGCTGGAGGTGATTGTGAGATTGAAGAATGGATTAGGTTTCTGTTAAAGATGGACAGCATGAAAGCCTGGCTTTCCAGCCAAACACCCATTTAAGTATGAAAAATTGCACTAGAAAAAAATAGCACTCTACTCCTTCATCACATTCAGAACTATACCTGAAGCCAGTGAAATATATGAGAGCTTTCAGCTATCTAGCAGGGAGCTGAAACAGAGGCTGAAGACTGAACCTCTGCAGTAAGATTTAGTGGGATTATAACATGGGATTTGGCACTACTAAGAAATATGTAGGAGTCTGAGACATAGTCAGTCATAGTAGAGGAGGGGTGAGAGGAAAGAAGCCTTTAGCTGAGCTGAAAGAAAATAGTCATGAAACATATACCTTGAATACCTTTATCACTGAAAGGCAAATGGATAGAGAAGGTTAAGATTAGAGGAGAAAAGAGCTTGCTGCTAGGTGATAGACTTGGAATCTCCTTAGCTTGGAGTGTCTTATAGCAAGAGATGGATTTGAGAGGCCAAAGAAAAAAGGTGGAATACTGCTAATAACCTACCTGGACATACCAGAACAGCCATTCTATCATTCTCTTAAACTCTACCCAAAGCCTACAAAAGGATGGCACCTACTGAGGGGAAAGCTGAAATAAAAATGTTATAAAGGGTAGACTCAAATCCTCGAAACAAAACAAAACAATGAAAAAGACTATAAAGATTTAGAGACTAAAAGTTTGGGGATATGTGCAAAAACAAACTGCAAAAAAGCCCCAAGAAATAAATACAATTAACCACCATTCACAATAAGGAATTTAAAACTGAAGTTTATTTTGTTGTTGTTGTTTTGTTTTGTTTTGTTTTTAAAAAGGAGGTGGAGAAACTTATGTTCAAATGTCAGGTAGGCAGAGATTTTTACATTTAATTAAAATTATTTTATCTTATTTATAAGTTTATAAGCATATATAATATAAATCAATAACACTTATTCATAAAAGAATAATATTTATTAAATTAAAATCAAATTAATCTTAAAAAATTTAAGTGAAGTATCTTCTGAGTAACTCCAAATGACTTGTTGAGGCCAATGGGACCTGTTAGTCTTAGAATTAAAGAACCTATGAAAGCCAGGGTGGTATGCCTTTGAAAATTAATTCTGAAAGATAAATACCTTCAAGTCAGTCTAGAAAATAGAAAACTAGACCTAGTCTCAGATAATTTGCCAAAGAGAGCCTGAAATAGAGGTCAGTCTAAGTCTTATCCACTTCATATAGAATAGGGGCTAGAGAGGAAAATATGGATTGTAGGAGGAGCAATACCTATAAAATCATAATCTGGCAGTACAATGAGAATTTACTATGGCCTGGCCCTGGCATTGAAGACTTTGGAAAGGGATATAATATAAAACTATCAGAAAGTTTAAGCATAAAATGAGGCTGAAGGTATAAAGTAAACAGAAGAATATTCCTAATTCAATAAAAAAAAAATCATGGATTAAGAAAATTCTAAGGGAGCAGAGCCAAGATGGCAAATTTTTTTTGCCTCCTAGATATTTCGCTCTAAAAGTTTTGGGCCTAGGTATGGTGAATTATACAAACTCTAAACAGCTTTGAAATAACAGCTAAACTCTAAAAAACTTTGATGTAACACTTCAAGTCAGGTTTTGAAGTGGTAGAGACAATAAAATCTCAGGATAGTATATTTATGTAACCTGAGACAAAGACAAATGTAAAAATCCAAATGGAACAAAATAGAAATCAATTATTAAATTATGTAATAAGAAATGTTAAAAATAAATCAAATGGTTTAATAATTAGAAAACATGAGGTATATACTAGCAAAATGAACTGACCTAGAAAATGTAAAAAAGAAATAATTTAATCATTAGATTTCTTGGTATTCATGACCAAAAGACAAAGTATAAGGATACCATATTTCATTAATCATAAAAGAAAACTTTCCAAAACTATTACAACCAAAAAAGCAAAGTGACAAGTCCAAGAGGACATTCTGATACCATTGAGGCAAAAGCAGCCAGAAAAAAAAAACTGTTTGCACATCTTCCTCAGACCCTGCAAGGACTGATCTTGACCCTGTAGGTCTACAAATCATCATCTAAGAACACGTAGGTTTCTTGTTTGGCTCAGAACATCCTGACCAGTTAATTTATGATCACAAATCTTGAGCTCTATCTCTGGGACAAGTGGCCTTCATGAATATTAGCTATTCCTTAGTGCTTTTGTATTTCTAAAGAAATCCTTATGCCAATGATGAACAAAGACTTTGAAGATTACCACTGATGAAATGTATGTACTCCACAATGTAGATGACACATGTGTACCCTAATTGACACTAAGGATGTATGCTCTTAATATATCATTTACCTTTGATCATAAAGTGTAAAAACTGTATAAATACTAGACCTATATACTCAATAAAACATAATCTATGAGCCTATTCATGGTCTCCTTGACCTTGTCAGTTTCTCATCCATGCAGAATCTCTCTCTCTTCAGCCTTCTCCCCTGAGCTGGTCTCCAGAGGGAATCAGCTCTTCTCAACAAAGTAAAAATAAAAATAGAATTCACAGTTTATCTTCTGAAAAATACCCAAATTAATTTTACCAAGAAATGTTTAAAAGTTAGAACTTTAAACAGTTAGAAAGAAGAGAGACTTCTGGGTAAACATGGTGGCAGTCTAGACACAGGACTCTTCCTCTCCTCACTACCCACTGATATAGACTACCTCCAAAAGTCAAAAATAAAAAATTCATATGAATGAAGGGACTCTACAGTAGGGCACAGCATTGATGGTACATGGGATTTGGGCATTTCCATACCATAAGGGGGTGAAAAAGTTCCACCAAAACACAAGCTGATTCACCCACCACCACCCCACCTATGGAGGCAGAGTCAGAGCCAGCATATGCTAGAATCAGTGAGTGAGAGGCACCTCTAGAGCAAGTGAGGGGCACTTCTAGGTTATTGGCAGTTGACTAAGACCACCAAATACCTACCCTTGAGAGCAGCCAAACCTGAAACCCCAGCAGGATGAAGAGCACAGACCATATGCACCCACAGAAAGATAGCACAGAGAAGGGCAGCAAATAGCAGAAGCTGCAGAGACTCAAGAGCTGGCCTCAGGCAAAATCCTTGCTGCTTAGCTCCATAAACAGAGAGCCTGTCCTCTTCACTCAGATTTCTGACTGGAAAGGGAAGGAAAAACAACCATAGTAATGGCAAACAGTGCCCAGGAACAACTTCCCAACAACAAGAAAAACAAGAAGAAGGTATTGATCCTGGATAACTTTTATGGGGGAAAAGTCCAGAATATAGAGGAAATAGCATGAGAAGAAATCCAAATAAATGTGCCAAAACCTTTAAAAATGGAAATTGGCCACAAGCTCTTGAAGAATTTGAATTGGATCTTATCAAAAAGAAGGAAACCTTCTGGCAAGAAAAGGGGGACTTAGTTTAAAAAGAAAATAACAGTTTAAAGGACAAGAATTCCCAATTGGAGAAACAGATGTAAGCCATGAAAAGCAGCATAGACCAAACCAAAAAGGAAAATTAAAAGACTAAATCAGAAAATCAAAAGATTATAGCAGAAAACTAGGCCTTAAAGACCATAACTGGGCAATTGGAAACCAATCTGATCTTGCAAAACAGCATGAATTAATCAAGCAAAGTCAAAGGACTAACATAATACAAGAAAACATAAACTATCTCACTGACAAGATGACAGATCAGGAAAACAAATCACAAAAAGACAATCTAATAATCATTTGTCTACCTGAAAATCCAGAAATAAACAGAAATCTTGACATCAAGCTAAAAGAAATTATCCCATAAAACTGCCATGATGTTCTTGAACAAGGGGGTAAAATAGACTTTGAAAGAGTTCATAGAATACCCTCTACATTAAATCCTCAAAAGACAACACTCAGGAATGTAATTGCCAACTTCAAGAACTTACAAACTAAGGAGAATTTTTTTTTTTAAATCCCAAAAGAGGCAATTCAGATATCAAAGAGCACCAATCAGGATTACACAAGATCTGGCAGCTTCGAAACTAATGGACTGCAAGACTTGGAATATGATATTCAGAAAGGCAAGAGAATTGGATCTTCAATCAAGGATAGGATAGGCAAGTATAGGCAAGAGAATAGGATCTTCAACCTATCCATCAAAACTGATTATATACTTCTAGGGGAAAGTATGGTTATTCAACAAAATAGAAGATTTTCATGTATTTGCAAAGAAAAGACCAGAACTAAGAGGAAGTTTAATATCCAAATGCAAAAATTAAGAGAAACATGAAAAGTTAAATAAGAAAGAGAGAGGAAGGGGAAAATATTTTTTTAATCAAGCTTTCTTCTTTAAAGGCTTCAATACAATCAAATTACTTATATCAATACGTGGGAAAATGTTATTTGTAACACACAAATTATATTCATTATTATAATAATTAGAAGAAGCATCCATAGGAACAGACTGGGATAATAAGGGGTGTAAGATGTTATGCAAAAAAAAAGAAGGGGGCAGCTGGGTAGTTCAGTGGATTGAAAGTTAGGCCTAAAGTTGGGAGGTCCTAGGTTCAAATCTGGCCTCAGACACTTCCCAGTTGTGTGACCCTGGGCAAGTCACTTGACCCCCATTGCCTAGCCCTAACCACTCTTCTGCCTTGGAGCCAATACACAGTATTGACTCCAAGACAGAAGGTAAGGTTTAAAAAAATAAAAGAAAAAAGAAAAGAAAAAGAAAAAGGGAGAGGGAATCGAAGATGACACCAAGAAAAATTTAAAGGAATAAGATAAATAGGATAATTTACACCATAGAAAGAGGCACATGGGAAGGGGATAGGGAAGAATACTACTATAAGAAGGAGAGGAAGAGAGTGATAATAGGTAATGCCTAAATCTTATTATCAGTGAAACCAATTCTGAGAGTGAAGAGCATTTAGATCAATTGGGGTATTGGATTATGTCTTACCCTACAGGGAATGTAAGAAGGGAAAACTAAGGGGGAGGAGGGTTAGGGGAAACAAAGTAGAAAAAGGGAGGGAATGAGAGGGGGAGGGAACTTAATGGACCTAAAAAATAAGAAGGGAATAAAAAGGGAGAGATCAGAAAGGGAAGCATATTACAGGGAGATTTTAGGGGGAATGATTAGAAGCAAAGCACTGGTTTAAGAGGATATAGTAAAAGAAGAAAGGACAGAACTAGGAGAGGATATCAAAATGCTGGGGGGGAGTAGAAATCATAACTTTGAATATGAAAGAATGAACTCATCCTTAAAATGAAAACAAATAGCAGAGTGGATTAGAATCCATAATCCTACTATATGTTAACTACAAGAAACACATGAGGCAGGTAGACAGGCACAAGGTTAGAATTAAAGGTTGGAGTAAAATCTATTTAGTCTCAACTGATAGAAAGAAGGCAGGAGTTGCAATTTTGATATTGGACAACTTTAAATTAAAAATAGATTTGATTAAATGGGATAAGGAAGGTAACTACATGCTTATAAAAGGCAGTATAAATAATGAGGAAATATCAGTAATAAACATGTATGCACCAAATGAGATAGCATCTAAGTATCTAACAAGGAAACTAGTGGAGTTGAAGGAGGACATAGATAGTAAAACAATACTAGTGGGAGACCTTAACCTTCCACTATCAAATAGAGATGAATCAAATAAAAAATAAGAAAGAGGTAAGAGATATGAATTAAATCTTTAAAAAATTAGAGTTAATAGTTATATGGAGAAAAATAAATAGGGACAAAAAGGAATACACATACTTTTCTTTTTTTAAAAAATATTATTTTATTTGGACATTTTCATACATTGTTCATTGGAAACAGATCATTTAATTTCCTCCCCCTGCCAACCCCCCCATTCCCTAGCAGATTCGCCATTCATCTGGGTATCACATGTGTCCTTGCTCTGAACCCATTTCCTTGTTGTTGGGATTTGCATTAGGGTGCTCATTTAGTGTCTCTCCTTGATCATGTCCCCTCAACCTCTGTAGTCAAACAGTTGCTTTTTCTCAGTGTTTTTACTCGCTCAGTTTGACCTCTGCTTGAGGATAGTTTTTTTTTTTTCTTGTAGATCACTGCACGTTGTTCAGGGACATTGTAAAGCCATTACTGGAGAAGTCCATTACGTTCTCTTGTACCACAATGTGTCAGTCTCTGTGTACAATGTTCTCCTGGTTCTGCTCCTCTCACTCTGCATCACTTCCTGGAGGTTGTTCCAGTCTCCATGGAATTCCTCCACTTTATTATTCCTTTTAGCACAATAGTTTTCCATCACCAACATATACCACAATTTGTTCAGCCATTCTCCAATTGTAGGGCATCCCCTCATTTTCCAATTTTTGGCCACCACAAAGAGCTATGAATATTCTTGCACAAGTCTTTTCCCTTATTATCTCTTTGGGGTAAAAACCCAGCAGTGCTATGGCTGGATCAAAGGGCAGACAATCTTTTATCGCCCTTTGGGCATAGTTCCAAGTTGCCCTCCAGAATGGTTGGATCAATTCACAACTCCACCAGCAATGCATTAATATCCCTACTTTGCCACATCCCCTCCAGCATTCATTACTTTCCTTTGCTTTCATGTTGAACAATCTGCTAGGTGTGAGGTGAACCTCAGAGTTTTTTTGATTTGCATCTCTCTGATTATAAGAGATTTAGAACACTTTTTTCATGTTGTAAACCTCAAATTTCCTTCATTCCTCAATTTTTCCTATTTTATCTTCCATATTTCCCATTTTATCCTCAATATTTCCTATTTTATTCTCAATATTTCCTATTTTATCCTCAAGTTTTTCTATTTTATTCTCGATATTTCTTATTTTATCCTCAATTTTTTCTATTGTAAACGCTTCGGGCCCCGCGGGACACTCAGCTAAGAGCATCGAGGTGGCGCCGAGAGGCAGGGGCTGGGACAGGCGGTGGCTTGCCTCGCGGCGGACCGCCAGCTCAATCCCAAGATCCAACTACGAGCTTTTTAACTGCAGCAACTTTAATATACGCTATTGGAGCTGGAATTACCGCGGCTGCTGGCACCAGACTTGCCCTCCAATGGCCCCAGTTCCGAAAACCAACAAAATAGAACCAGGGTCCTATTCCATTATTCCTAGCTGGGGTATCCAGGCGACTCGGGCCTGCTTTGAACACTCTAATTTTTTCAAAGTAAACGCTGTTCAACTCTTAACCCTGCCACCTTGCTTCCAGATTTACCTACTTCAGGAGAACCACTACATAACTGTGAAACATTAGTGTCCATGGCAGAAAAGCCTCGAGATAATCTCTTGGACACTCCCTTAGACAATGTTACAAGGGAATCACTTTAAAAGACTGATATATATTAATTTAAGGTCGCCAAGGAATCAGCTATGTAATTCCTAAATGAAAAACTCAAGTCAGCCATCAGCCTTTTTTGGAGTTTAATTACAATAGGAGTAAGAAAGGAATTAGAGATAGAGAGAGAGAAAAAGGGAGAGAAGGGAATAGGGCTTAAATACCCCTTCTGTTTAGGCTGGGCCAAAAGGCCCAAGCCCTTAGATAGCTGGGGCAAAGAAAAGAGATCAGTCCCTATTACTCACGTGTCCAAAATGGAGAAACAGTCTCAGAGGCCCCCACCTTCAGCTTCCTTCAGAGCAAGCCTTCCCAGAGTCCACCGCAATCACCCCGACCAAAACTCCTCAACCACCTCCCTTCTCCCATCTACCAATCACTGTTCATCAATTTCCCTGTGCCAATGGAGGCTCTAGCTTAACCCAGGACCGCCCAGAGGTTTCTGGCTTTTGCACGTGTCTGTTGAAGGTCATATTTTCAAATGATTAAATCTTTACTCCTTTGCTACAGCCCTTTCTAAATCCTGTTAACTTGAGTAGGGTAGAGATTGGAATAATTAAATTTTGATCTAGGCTGCAGCCCTTACTCAATCCTATTAGGACTGAATAGGGTGGAGATTTATTCCAAGTATCTCCATTGTATCAATTCTAAAATCAATCAAGACTCAAAGAAATTCCTGTTCTATGCTTAAGCATAGGTCAAAGTCCTTCCCATTGTTCAGCAAAAGGTTTCTGTCCTAAAGTAATCTTAAGAAGGGAAGAGAAGGAACCTCCCATGCCAATGGGGTTCCCATTCCAATAGACTATCAGTAAGAAATTTTCCAAGTATGAAATATCCCAATGGTGAAATTTCCAACATTTATAAGTCTAAGGAAATTTGAGGTTTACAATGTGCTTATTAATAGTCTTGATTTCTTTAACTGAAAATTGCTTATTCATGTCCCTTGCCCATTTTTTAATTGGAGAATGGCTTGATTTTTTGTACAACTGGTTTAGCTCTTTATATATTTAAGTAATTAGACCTTTGTCAGAGGTTTTTGTTATGAAGATTGTTTCCCAATTTTTTGCTCTCCTTCTAATTTTAGTTACATTGATTTTGTTTGTACAAAATCTTTTTTAATTTGATATAGTCAAAATTATTTTTTTTGCATTTTGTGACTCTTTCTAAGTCTTGCTTGGTTTTAAAATTTTTCCCTTCCCAAAGTTCTGACATGTATACTATTCTGTGTTCACCTAATTTACTTATAGTTTCCTTCTTTATGTTCAAGTCATTTACCCATTTTGAATTTATCTTGGTGTAGGGTATGAGGTGTTGATCTAAACCTAATCTCTCCCACACTGTCTTCCAATTTTCCCAGCAGTTTTTTATCAAATACTGGATTTTTGTCCCAAAAGCTGGGGTCTATGGGTTTGTCAAAGACTGTCTTACTGAGATAAATTACCCCAAATATATTCAACTGATCCTCCTTTCTGTCTCTTAGCCAGTAGCAAATTGTTTTGATGACTGCTGCTTTGTAATATAGTTTGAGATCTGGGACTGCAAAGCCACCTTCCTTTGTAATTTTTTTCATTATGTCCCTGGATATCCTTGATCCTTTATTCTTCAAAATGAACTTTATGGTTTTCTCTAATTCAGGAAAATAGTTTTTTGGTAGTTCAAAGGGTATGGCACTAAATAGATAAGTTTGGGTAGGAAGGTCATTTTTATTATGTTAGCTCATCCCACCCATGAGCAATCAATATTTTTCCAATTGTTTAGATCTAGTTTTAATTGTGTGGAGAATGTTTTGTAGTTATGTTCATATAGTTCCTGTGTTTGTCTCGGCAGATAGATTCCTATGTATTTTATATTGTCTTGGGTGAATTTAAATGGAATTTCTCTTTCTAATTCTTGCTGCTGAACCGGGTTGGAGATATATAGAAATGCTGATTACTTGTGTGGGTTTATTTTGTATCCTGCAACTTTGCTAAAGTTGTTGATTTCGATTAGCTTTTTGGTTGATTCCCTGGAATTCTTTAAGTAAATCATCATATCATCTGCAAAGAGTGACAGCTTGGTCTCCTCATTGCAAATTTTAATACATTCAATTTCTTTTTCTTCTCTAATTGCTACTGCTAGTGTTTCTAGTACAATATTAAATAATAAAGGTGATAATGGGTATCCTTGTTTGACTCCTCATCTTATTGGGAAGGCTTTGAGTTTTTTCCCATTGCAGATGATGTTTGCTGATGGTTTTAGGTATATACTGTTTATTATTTTTAGGAAAGGCCCTTCTATTCCTATACTTTCTAGTGTTTTCAATAGATATGGGTGTTGTATTTTGTCAAAGGCTTTTTCTGCATTTATTGAAATAAACGTGATTTTTGTCGGCTTGCTTGTTTATATGGTCAATTATGTGGATGGTTTTCCTAATATTGAACCATCCTTGCATTCCTGGAATGAATCCTACCTGATCGTAGTGGATAACCCTTGTGATGACTTGCTGGAGTCATTCTCCTAGTATCCTATTTAATATTTTTGCATCTATATTCATTGGGGAGATTGGCCTATAGTTTTCTTTCTCTGTTTTTAACCTGCCTGGCTTTGGGATCAGTACCATGTTTGTGTCGTAAAAAGAATTTGGTAGAACCCCTGCTTGGCTTATTCTGTCAAATAGTTTATAGAGTATTGGGGTTAGCTGTTCTTTGAATGTTTGACAGAATTCATTTGTGAATCAGTCTTGACCTGGGGATTTTCTCTTAGGGAATTCTTTGATGGTTTGTTCAATTTCTTTTTCTGATATGGGGTTATTTAGGTAATTTATTTCTTCTTCTTTTAGTCTAGGCAATTTATATTTTTGTAAGTATTCATCCATATCACTTAGATTGCCATATTTTTTGCCATATAATTGGGCATAATAATTTTTAATGATTGCCTTGATTTCCTCTTCATTAGAGGTGAAGTCTCCCTTTTCATCTTGGAGACTGTCGATTTGGTTTTTTTCTTTCCTTTTTTTAATTAAACTGACTAGTATTTTGTCAATTTTATTTGTTTTTTCAAAGTACCAGCTTCTAGTCTTATTTATTAAATCAATAGTTCTTTGACTTTCAATTTTATTAATTTCTCCTTTGATTTTTAGGATCTCTAATTTAGTCTTCATCTGAGGATTTTCAATATGTTCACTTTCTAGTTTTTTAATTTGCATGCCCAATTCATTGACCTCTGCCCTTCTTAATTTGTTTATATATGAACTCAAGGACATAAATTTCCCCCTGAGTACTGCTTTGGCTGCATCCCATAGGTTTTGAAAGGATGTCTCACCATTGTCATTTTCTTCAATGAAGTTATTGTTTCTATGATTTGTTCTTTAACAGGCTGGTTTTGGAGAATCATATTGTTTAATTTCCAATTAATTTTTGATTTATCTATCCATGTACCCTTACTAATTTTTATTTTTATTGCACTGTGGTCTGAGAAGGTTGCATTTATTATTTCTGCCCTTTTGCACTTGTTTGCAATGATTTTCTGCCCTAGTACATGGTCAAATTTTGTGAATATACCATGTACTGCTGAAAAGAAGTTTTATTCCTTTTTGTCCCTATTTATTTTTCTCCACATGTCTACTAACTCTAATTTTTCTAAGATTTCATTTGCTTCTCTCACCTTTTCTCATTTATTTTTTGATTTGATTTATCTAGTTTGGACAGAGGAAGGTTCAGATCTCCCACTGGTATAGTTTTTCTATCTATTTCATCCTTGAGCTCCTCTAGTTTCTCCTTTAAAAATTTGGATGCTCTGCCATTTGGTGCATACATATTGAGTACAGATATTTCCTCGTTGTCTATACTGCCTTTTATCAGGATGTAATTACCTTCCCTATCTATTTTAACTTGATTTATTTTTACTTTGGCTTTGTCTGATATTATGATTGCTACTCCTGCCTTCTTTTTATCATTTGATGCCCAATAGTTTTTGTAGTTGTGTTCCTATAGTTCCTACATTTGTCTCAGCAGATAGATTCCAAAGTATTTTGGATTGTCTAGGGTGATTTTGAATGGCACATCTCAAACTATACTACAAAGCAGTGGTCATCAAAATAATATGATAGTGGTTAAGAGACAGAAAGGAGGATCAGTAGAATGGACTTGGGATAAGTGACCTCAGAAAGACAGTCTATGATTAACCCAAAGATCTAAGTTTTGGTACCAAAATTCACTATTTAATTAAAACTGATGGGAAAATTGGAAGACAGTATGAGAGAGATTAGGTATGGATCAACATCTCACACCCTACACCTAGATAAACTCAGAATGGGTGAATGGCCTGAATATAAAGAAAGAAACTATAAGTAAAGTAGGTAAACACAGAATAGTATACATGACAGATCTTTGGGAAAGGAAATATTTTAAGACCAAGCAATAGTTATAAAAAATCACAAAATATAATATAAATAATTTTGATTACATTAAATTAAAAAGGTTTTGTATAGACAAAACCAATGCAATGAAAATTAGAAGGGAATGAACAAATTTGGACACAATCTTCATAATAAAACCTCTGACAAAAGTCTAATTACTCAAATTTAAAGGTCTAAATCAATTGTACAAAAAATCAAGCCAGTCTCCAAAAGATAAATTGTCAAGAAACATGAATAGGCAATTTTCAGTTAAGGAAATCAAAACTATTAATAAGCACAAGAAAAAGTGTTCTAAATCTCTTATAATCAGAGAGATGTAAATCATAACAACTCTGAGGTACCACCTCATACCTAGCAGATTGGCTAACATAACAGCAAAGGAATGTAATGAATGCTGGAGGGGATGTGGCAAAGTTGGGACATTAATGCAGTGCTGGTGGAGTTGTGAATTGATCCAACCATTCTGGAGGGCAATTTGGAACTAGGCCAAAAGGGCACTAAAAGACTGTCTGACCTTTGATCCAGCCATAGCACTGCTGGGTTTGTACCCCAAAGAGATAAAAAGGAAAAATACATATACATGAATATTCAGTTGCGCTCTTTGTGGTGGCCAAAATTGAAAATGAGGGGATGTCTTTCAATTGTGGAATGGCTGAACAATTTGTGGTATATGTTGGTGACTGAATACTATATTGCTCAAAGGAATAATGAACTGGAAGAATTCTATGTGAACTGGAAAGACCTCCAGGAACTGACACAGAGTGAAAGGAGCAGAACCAGAAGAACATTATACACAGAAACTGATACACTGTGGTACTATCAAATGTAATGGACTTCTACATAAGTGGAAATGCAGTAATCCTGAACAACCCAGAGGGATCTATGAGAAAGAACACTATCCACATTCAGAGGAAAAACTGTGGGAGTAGAAACACAGAAACAAAATAATTGCTTGATTACATCCTTCGAGGGGAACATGATTGAGGATATATACTCTAAATGGACATGGAAATTGGTTCTGATCAAGGACACATGTAATACCCAGTGGAATTGCATGTCAGCTATGGGAATGGTGGGTGGAGAGAAGGGAGTATAAGTATATGATTCTTGTAACCAAGAAATAATGTTCTAAATTGATGAAATAAAATTAAAATAAAAAAATAGAAAGAAAGAAGAGACCATATACTATGTTACCCCAGTCAGAATATTACCAAATTGTATAATTACCATAACTGAAAAACAAAGTTTTTGGATCTCATACCTTAAACCAAAAGAATAATTTCTATAATTAAGAATAATTTATTATGCAAAATAATATGATTTTATAGAGGAATAAAATTTATGTTTATCAGGATAGGTCATAAAAATAAAAATTAAAACTAAAAGGATCTTAGAAGATGAACTCAATCCTATTATTTTACAGATGAGAAAATTGAGATAGGTGGAGAGAAACTGAATAGGCCAATTTCTCATGGTAAGTACATGAAAAGAGAATTGAAACTGGGATTAGTTGATTAGAAATGTATACAATAGAAATTGTATAGTTGATTAGAAATATACTTTTTATTTGAGTTAAGAGTAAGAGTCAAAGCAATATACTATGAATGAAGAAAGAAAAGAGGTAGGAATTACTATAATTATTTAAAATTAAGAAAAATCAATTTTGACATATTATAATTACTACAATTGTACTGACAGTGGAAAAAAATTTTAATTTCTCCTTTTTTATTTGCCTACTAGATATTTCACTCTAAAAGTGTTGGGTCTATATATGGAGTTCTTTTTCTCAATGAGGAGTGATTTCTCTTTCAGGTAAAGAACTGAATGCTTCTGTTTTCACATAACTTGCAACTAATCAAGCAGCAATTCTGGGTGATATTTTTGTTCAGTGTATGGTTTCATGAGTTTTAATTTCTTTTGAATGAATATTGGAGATCCCAGGAAGGCTGATG
The DNA here is from genome assembly GCF_027887165.1 of Monodelphis domestica. NCBI lineage: Eukaryota > Metazoa > Chordata > Mammalia > Didelphimorphia > Didelphidae > Monodelphis > Monodelphis domestica. The sequence goes on from NC_077232.1 coordinate 219,185,597, forward strand.
AAAGTTGAGAGGGAATAATTCAGTTTGGAAGGGCATTTTTGGATTCATGCTGTGAATGAGCCTAGAAAGCAACTGCTTTCCTCCCCCATACTTCCCTTTTGAGAAAGTATTTCTCTGGGGAAAAGTTTATTCTTGAGAGGTGGTGGGGGAGCTCAGAGTGGAGGATGCCATATTTTTGGTTTGCCCTTACTGCCAATTTTGAATTAGGTTCAGTGAAATTATTTTTATTCTCTGTGTGTGTTTTACATATAAGAGTCAGCATTTGTCAATATTTTGTGGTTGTTTTTGGTAGAGAGGAAATAATAAGAAAAAGACATATACTTTAAAATTATTTTTAAAAATAGGAAAAATGAAGAGTAATTATTTTAGTAATAGTTGATGAGTAAAGGAAAGATGGTCTTTATGTTTTATAAGCCTCAATTATTAAAAAAACCTGAGCCAGGTCTTTGGGTCCAGCTGAACCACACAATACACTGAAAA